>NC_134540.1:26000000-27200000 GCF_050624435.1 Tenrec ecaudatus | reverse complement strand
TTGGCATTTCTAGAACCAGGTGGGAGAGGCACCTGCTAGAATGCTGTGGGAGGGCCACCTTCATTTCCCTTTTTAAAATAATTGCTTGGCTGAAATTCATGTCATATTCTATTTTTCCATATTTCTTTCCTTAAATCAATCCGGCTTTAAAAATAAGCCTCATTCTCTAACACATTATAGGCAGATCATTGAATTATGGCATATTTTTCTTTTTCTCTTTGATTTTTCTGAGACAAAACTGAATATTTGGCCAGAACAGAGTTTTGTCTTTTATATATATATATATATATATATATATATATATATATAAATATATATTTCCTATTGAAATCTCCACACTCTGTTATCATAAAAGAGTTAGCGTCATGCTTAGATATTGCCTTCGTTTTCCTCTAGCTCTGAGCAAATATGAGTCCTAGGGCCACATTTCTGGCCTATGTTGTTTATATTTTTATGCTTAGCCACTGTTTGCCACAATGTTATTGATTTTTTGAATCAGAAAGATAACTCATGTATTGTAAAGACCCCATTTATCTTTATTCTTTGTAGTAGTCAAATATGACACTGGATTTGAACCTATACTCAAAAGCTTTAAAATATATAACAATGAACAACGATTATCTAATCAACAAACCACATCCAAATTGAGAGTTGAGAGGCAGTACCAGTAAACCATTGGATTTTGGAGTTCATCACGTAATTGTTTCTTCTTTGTCCCAGAATCCTATTCTAAGCAAAATAAAGTGAGAGAAAAAGTTTATATTTTCAATATAATAGGAATGAAAACATCTGGAATTAAAGACCCAAGCCTAAATAAATCACACAGGCAAGGTGCATTTTATTGAATAAGTTCACCCTTGACCATATAACCTTCACTGCTTTTACTATTTGAAGTCTGCAGCAAAACTTAAAGCTTCCCTAAATGAAGTTCTGTACCTCTTTGTGCAGGAAATTGTCTTTATAGAAAGTTGCCTATAAAACCTGCAATAAAACTTGCAAACTGAGCTTTAGAAACAAAGGGAATCTCATTCATTCATCTTTTATTCATGCACTCATTCTATGTATATTTACTGAGATAGGGTTTATTGGAAATTTCTACTGATTATACTTCAGTGGCTAGTGAGTGTCCTGTGAACCAATTAAAAGAAAAAAGATTATACAATTGATATTCTAAACGTATAAGCATTTGTGGGGAATAATACATTTGGAATGTCCTAATCCTAAAGAAAACAAGTACTTATGGTATTGTGAGATAAGCATTGAAAAACCAGTGGTTCAAACACATTGCTCATGGAACAGAGATGAAGTTGTCTGTTCCCAGGAAGCCTGCCAGTCTGAGAAACCCAGTGGAGCAGTGCTGCGTGGTTGTGCAGAGCTGCTGTAAGTCGGAATTGACTAGATCGCAGTGGCTTTGGTTTTCTCTGGAATCCTAATTAGAGTTTCAAGTTCATAAACTCTCTCGTGTACTGAAACTATAACACAATTTTCAGTAATATTTTACAAGTAAGTTGCTATTCTATAGGGTATTAAGACCATACACAATGGTAAAGTATAGGGGTCAAGGTTAACTATTTGGATTTAATTTTATTTATCTGTCATGGTTAGACAGGAAATGTCTGAAAGTTTGAAATGGGCATATCAGAGAGAAATATTTAATATATTCTCAGTCATTACCTAAACACTTGGAAAATCTGAATAAAATAAGTACTAAATTGCTTGACAAAATAATAAAATGCAAGAAAGTCTTAATGATTTCTGTAAGTGTTGAGCTAGTAGGTAGCTTAGTCAAACCATTTGGTTAAATATTTGAATACGTGCTTTATAAGACATACATAAAAACAGGTTTAAAAATAGTTTTCATAATTTTATATAAAACAACTTCTCCCCTCCAAAAGATTTCATTTCATCATCATTATATAATGTAAACATGCAATATAATTTTCTTGTGATACTTTGATAATAAATATATAAGATTAAAATTATTAAACAGGTATATCCTTCAGCTACAATGAACACTATCCAAATGTCAGGGTGGAGATAAGCTTTTAAATCCTGACTTGGAGTTTGACACTAATTTCCTTCAAGATCAAACTATACTAACCCTAAGAACTAGAAGATTATTAAAAATATCCAACGTTTTCTTCTTTTCTACTGCTACATAAAAATAATTCTTTCTAGGGATAGAAACTATTCATTATTTTATTCTAAATGCATGCGTAAAACAGAGTGTGTTTCACTCACCTCTCCATACCAAATATATGAGCTTTTCTTGTCTACCCTGTGTCTTTTTTCTCTAATGCAGCTCTCTTGCACGAGGGATGCCTCACAACTATGGGAAAAGATTGAAGTCTAGAACCCACGCTCCAGGGCAATAGTTACATGTCTTCACCAGTGTTGGAAATTTGGCAATTTATAAACCAATTATATTTTGTTTCTATATGTAGTGTACATAGAGTAAAAAAGAACACACAATGTATTTGCATCTAAATCTCTTTTAATTTTATTTTTGATTTCCACATTCCATATTAACTCTGATTTTTTGTGTGTGAAGTTCAAAGTATAATGTGTATTTGAGTATAAAAATAACATTTATTCTCTGATTAAGTTTACTTCTGGTCATTGTCCTAATACACCATAAGTGATATTTTGATTCACATTTATAATGTGGGCATTAACTATTCTACTTTTTGGATAAGGCTGAATTTTCACTAAAATTGTATTCAATACATTTTCAGAACTTTGCCTATGAATTGTAGTATCAGGAAAGCAAAAAACTGTATTTCCTGTGTCTTCTTATAGTTAAATTGTGACTTTTAGTTCAGAAAATCAAATATGCTTATTTTAAACTTTGGAAAGTTAATGTTGTACCATTTACTGCTACTTTTACTATTTCCCTATATGTATACACAATTATATATATATATATATATATATATATATATATATATTTCAGAATATATGTATATATATTCTGTCTGGCAAATTCATTTGTAGAGATTTCTCCCTCCAGTAACTTACCCAAAAGCAAGTGAGCAACCAAAATATAGCTTTGGAGTTATCAAGAATCAGATTATAAACACATGTCCTAGCTATATGGATCATAATAAGCACATGAGATTTTTGAAGTCAGCCATAACACCAAGGGCTTCCTGTTGCATACTGCTTTCTAATCATGGCGGTTTCTGGAGCAGGTCCTTTATTGATGATGTGTATTGTCGTAGTGGTATTGTATGTTCACTTGTCCTTGTGCAGAGGTGGAGTAGAGGTGGAGTCCACCCACCTCTGTCTAGTATGTTACAGCCTGATGATGCCTCCTGGATGGGTAACATTTCATTAGACAGTCAGTTGACACATCTCTCTGCTCTTCCACCTTCCTGTTCTGGGGACCGTGCCTTCCTTTAGGGATGGCCCCTTGGGGGTACTCTGGTCCCAAGAGTTGTATATGCCTACCGTGCTTTCAGTACTCTTACGTCCACAAAAATTTACACCTACCATCCTGTAATCTTCCTGAATCTCACATCACCTTTCTGCTCATCTGCCTGTGGCAGTGAGTTTTAAGAGTGTTCTGGCCAGCACCAGCCCCATGAACTTAAAGTGGGCTGTGCTTGGGTTCTACCTGATTTAAAGCTCTTTCTCATACATATATGAGTGTCACTGATTTTGATTCTCCAGAAAAAGCAGCCTAACACAGAATATATTATATTGATGAAATTACTGACAGACCAACCTAGAGTTAATTTCTTCAGATATCAGAGATATCTTTAGACCATTTAACACTTTGAAAACAAAAATTATTACAAGCAAATTATTTTTAAGTTGAAGGCAATAGTTATGTTCTTTGTAGCCACATTCAACAAACAATAATTAAGTCAAATATTTGAGAGAGGAAGGAGTGTGAGGTTGATTCCTTCACCTGAATCGTTTTGAAGGTAATGCCGTATCAGAATACGGAACACACAATTTTAAGTAGTGTCCTAATAGTTATTTCAATTGCTATGCATGGTATCAGAAACAAATATATATTTTAAGATAAAGTCTAGAAGATTTAGGGGTACATGGCAAAATTAAGATTTCAAAAGTGTTAGATAAAATGGCTGCTGCTAAATACATTGGCTAAATTTTATGGGAGAGTATAAGAAGGTCACATTGCAATCTTAGCTCAAGGTACAATTATATACTTGGAGAAATTGTCTCATATTGTAGCAGCAAAACAAACCTGGTTATAAATCAGACACATAATCTAATCATGAAAGTTAATGTAATATTGTTTAGAATAAAAATGCTTAACAAGATTTCTTATAATTAAAGGTATAACATTGACTTGGGAAGAGTTATAGGTGACCGAAATTTTAGAATGGAGATTTGGGTGAAGCTGAATTATCCAAAAATTTCATACTTAAAAATTTTCTATCTGAAAGTGTCTTTCTCATATCTTATGTCCCAGAACTAACCTAGTTGAAAATCTGAAGAATCTAATTATAAAAGTTGATGAATTATTATTTAGGTTAAAATATTCCACTACTTATTAATGTCAAAGTAATGAGTTGGTAAGAACAATCTAAAATTTTAGTGACCTAAAATTCAGAGTGGGGAGTTAGATTATGCTAAATCTCTTTTCTCTACATCCACCAAACAGAACAAACAAATCAAGCCCACTAAACCTTCATTGGCTGCAGTGGACATAAAAGTGGCACCCATGCCCAGAAATTAAGTTAGATCCCTGAAATTCTAAGGACATTTCCTGTCTAATCTAATATACATGGAAATTTATACGAGTCCTGGTGAACAGTGATAGGGTGCTTCGCTGCTAATTCAAGCATATATGATATGAACTAATTCCACCCTCCAAGAAGAAAGATGGCAAAGCCTGCTCCTGTAATAATTAGAGCCTTCAAAGCTCTCTGGGGTCCACTCTGTTCTACAAGGCAGGTGTGAGTCCAAATCAAGTGGGTCACAATCTGTGTAGGACCTGGATCTTCATATGACATTTCAGTAAATATAATAGTTTCATATGAGGGGGTTACTTAAAAAAATAATAAATTGAGGTCCCAGTTAATTATTTTTCTGATCAACAAAAAGAAGACTTACTTAGAATACTTAACTAATTACCCATTCCAAACAGTCTTGATGTCTTAGCCCATTTAATAATGAAAATTCTATAATATGTCATTATTTTCATTTCTAAGGATAAAAAGTCCCAACAACAACATACTAGGTTATAGAGAAATATGTTAGCGCTTAGTTCTGTCAGTGAGTGGAAAAGGTGGCATTGATACCATTGATTACACAGGCAATGCTCTTAATAGAGTGTAAATTACCTCAATAATTCATCAGCATCCATGTAAATCATGAGAAAGTTATTAGCAAATGTATGAGCATGAGTATATAACAGTGGACTTTACTAGTTATAAGAAACTATTTCTCCATATATCATGCACTGCTACAAACATTAGTTGCCAGGTTTTATTGGTTTTTATGGTAATCCTAAATTCCAGGGCTAAAAATTAGTTCTTAACTTTCATGGTCACTCTTTGAATGATTTCCTTCCAGAAACCAGAGAAATAGAGGAGAATAGAATAGTTGGCCCAATTGAATTACTGCTGGTAACTAAATAACCAGGGGTTTCTCAGGACTGAAATGGATGAATGTCCTAGAAAGTTCTATTTGGTTTGTACAAAAGACAATTCTAAGTCATATGAATGCATCCCAGACTAGACTTCTTACAGTTGAGAGTCATAGTTATTCACTTGATTTCCATACTTGAATTAGATGAGAGATTTAGTGTCTCACAATATCACAAAGACCCGCTCATGACTACATAAATGCACATTTTGAATCTTCTATTTTTTTCCTTCTTGACTTGCAACTATTTAAAATGGACACGTTTTAAAAGGTAAAGGAAACATCAATCTATGGACAATTTCTATCATATATTAAGAAATACACAAACATAGAAAGTGAACAAATGTAGAAAATGCAATCACTACTCATAACTCACTAATTGTTCTCAATCATTCAATCTATGTTTTTTTTTTCCTGGTAAGCAATCTTAGTTCTAAAGGGATGAATGTTCCTATTAGGGAATTCAATAGTAGCTTCAATCAACTGGAAACTAAGATCGTCGTGTGACCATTTGATATGTATAGTATTATTTTATGTATAATCATGAACTATTTGAAGAAGAAAGTGAGAATAAGTTTAGGCAGAAGTCTTGGTAATGACCTGCATTTTGCAGACAACACAACTTTGGGGAAAGTGAAGTAGACTCAAAGCACTGATTGATGAAGATGAGAGTCTACACCCTTCGGTATGCATTAAAACCCAACACGAGGGAAACAAAAGGCCTCGCCATTATTTCAATTAACAGCATCATGATAAACAGAGAAAATACAGCAATTGACAAGGCCTTCATTTGACTTGCATTCACAGCCAACACTCAAGGGTAGCGTCGTCAAGAAAACAAACAACATATTGTATTAAGCAAGTCTGGTGTATAGGACTTCTTTGAAATGTTAGACAGAAAATATACCAGTTAGAGAACAAACTGAACTCACCCACCTTAATGGATGACTACTGATTGTGACCAAATAGGACAGTGTACAACTGCCCCATGTGAGTTTCCCAGACTGTAAATCTTTATGGAGTAGAAAATCCCATCCTTCTCCCAAGGAGCATCTGGTGGCTTTCAAATAGCTGATGTTACAATTGGCAGCCCCCAAAATAATCATAATGCTAACTAATGTTATGGTATGCTGAAATCAAGTGATGGCACTGCCAATAGTTTCATATTCAAGTGAAAGCTGGGTAATTAATAAGGAAGACAGGGGACCATTGATGATTTTGGAGACTGCTGTTGGTGAAGGGTACTGAATATCCCATGGACTTCTAGGAGAATGGAAAAAAATCCGTCTTAGAGGAAATTCAGACAGAATGCTCTGTCGAAGCAAGGATGATGACATTTGATCTCACATACAGTGGACATATTGCCTGGAGAATGGCATCACGGTTGGTAGAGTAGAGGGCCAGCTAAATATGAGAAAAGCCCTCTATTCGCTTTAATACGAGGATGACTGTAATCATGGCCGCACACATAGCACCGTGAGAACTGGGCAGTAGTTTGCTCTATTGTCCAAGGGTCACTAGTGGAACCAATTACGACAGCCACCACCAAGAGGGAATATATACCTGGAAACAAAGAAACACACATGGAACCCAGAGAATTCCTTGTGTCAAATGGCAAAAGGCGCTGGACGACAGAGGCTACTCCAAACAGAGCCAGCACAGGAAAAGGCACACGTGATCATTCGATTCATCCTTCATCAGCTGAAAGTAGCCTGACGTCACTGTGGGTTATGAGGTGGGCTACTAAAACCACAAGTAGCACAAATTCAATAGTTTGAATGTACCAGCTCCTCTGAGAGAAAAAGAGGAGGCTCTCAACCCCAGTCAAGATTTACAATCTCAGAAACCCACAAGGGCAGCTCTCTGTCTTAGAGGGCTGCCAAGGATCAAAGTCAGGTAATTGACCGTGAACTTGAATTTAAGATTACCCTCGAAGTGCTAGAAAAACATAAAATGGGAAATGCTGAAGGAAGTTATAATGCCAATCATGGTCTTGTGGGCCGTTTAAATGCAAGACTTCTTTAGCTACACACATTTCTTTTCCGTTGACTCATGTTTATATAGGTATTTACATATGAGTCAGTTTCCTGCTCACATTTAGGTATGAGATGAGTTCTTTAATTGTGTAAATGGGATACTTGCATTTAATAGTATAGTCACTCCAATGTGTTGTGTGGATAGTTTTAGCCAACTAGATGTAACAAAAAATATATCTGAAAGCATAACCTATGTTAGTATCCCAGTCATCTGTTTAGTCTGTCTCTGTGTTGAGCAAAAGACAGAGTGGTAAATATACTTTAGAAGCTCTTACATATAAATTTAATAATAACAACAATAATAATCAAAATGATTGGCAATAATCTGTATACTGTACTTGGTATGGTTTTACATATTTACTTTATTCATATTTTTAGTTACCATATCAATCCTACAATGTAGGTAAAATTATTATATGTGTCCTGAGTGTCTAACCCTAATTGCAAAAAGTTCAAGTAACTTGCTGGTCACAATGCTAGTGAATGGAAAAGGATTTAAACATATGTACTCCAGCTCTGAGGTCACTCGTTTGAGCCAATATATCATATAGCTTTCTCATATGAGTTACCATTGTCTAATAAGATGCACTCATGAAAGAAACTTCTGCTCACTTGACTACCCTGCTGGCAAGTACAATTAAGGACATGCTTCTTTTGTGCTTGTGTCCGTAGGTATGTTACTGTCTGATCTACCAGCTTATTCAATGAGCACGTGCAACAAACAGGACAATCATTCTGGTGATTGTAAGCGTTATCACATTTCCCAGGGCTCGAAGTCTGGTCTAGGGCTTCTTCTGGAGTATGCCAGTTTTCTAATTTCAAAAATCTTTTAATGAAAGCAACTTTCTCATCAGGGCAGGGCTTGTATGGTTTGGAGTCATCAAAACAGCTCTCTTGGTATCCTGGTTATAAGACAGCACTTGAAATAAATGATCTAAAGCAATGCGGAATCTCCTCCTGTTTACACAATTATCTAATAAGTTAATTTATTTGAAATAATATATTTCATTCTTGAAATTCTACACATTCTATATAATTTTAGCACCTTCCCAAATTCATTTAAAATTGAAATGAGTGTTTAGTTCAGTTTTAAATTTTCAATGTACATTATTATGACCTCTATTGCAGATTTTTTTCTGATTTTCCAATTATTTTTTCTGTTTTTTTTTCTTTTTTGTCTTTGTCTATCATTCTTTTCTTGTTTTGTTCTTTCTTATTACTTTCTCAAAACTCAAACCAAACTCACAGCCATTGAGTCATTGTCAACTCCTAGGGAGCCTATAGGACAGGGTAGACCTGCTCATGTGAGTTTCAGAGAGTGTAACTTTCTATGGGAGTCGAAAGCCCCATCTTTCTCCCTCAGTGTGGCGGGTGGTTTTCAATTGGGAACTTTGTGAAACACAGCCCAATTTGTAACCACTGGACTGCCATGCCTTTTTTAGTAAGCATATAGTCATATCTATTGTAGTAATGAAGCATCTTTATATAATTTCATTCTCAATAGAACATTTAAAATATTTTACAGCTATGCTATAAATGTAATTGATATAAATGTTCCTGTTGCATACTTTTATTTTATTTTCTTATTAAGAACTATAAAAATTCTAGATCTAAAGTTAGGTGGATAGATCTTTTAGAGATAACCCTGCAGAGACTTATTTCAACAGTATGTCATATATTTACTTTCTCTTTTGTAAATGTTTTTTCTCAACTCATAATTTCAATCCCTAAATATATCATACACATCCTAACTCTTCCTAGTACATAGGGTGCCTTTTACTGAAGTGAAGTTCTTAAAGATAAAAAGTCTAATATGGTAGAATGTTTGTCTGTTTAACTAATTGATGAAGCATCATTTCTTTTTGGTAAGTCATTGTGAGTTAGGTAGAAACTCACGTAGCAGGTCACCAGTTTTGCATTCTATCACTGAAGCAGTGCATCAACCTCCCAATGATTTTCCCTATTTTTATCATTCTTCCTTTTTCTCCATTTCCCTTTTGTATGATATGATTATTCCCTTCACTGAAGTTAACGTCTATCCACCTTCTAGATAGAAGGTATGACTTTCCCTCTCTCCCTTCCTCTTCCACCTCTAATAACCAGCTAAGACTCTTTGTGTTTTGTTTTGGGTATGAAAATATGTACCTTGATTTTTTCTATAAAAATAATCCCATACAATATGTGTCATTTTGTGATTAACTAACTTCACTCAGCCTAATGTCCCTCAAATCCATCCATGTTATGAGGCGTTTAATCATTTCTTCATTATTCTTTAAGAATGGACAGTATTCCATTGCATGCATTTATCAAACTTTACCTATTAATTATCTATGAAAGAACACTTAAGTTGTTTCCATATTGCTATTGTGTATAGTCCTGTGATGAACAGAAACTGAAAACCAAAGTGTTTGCCATAGAGTTGATGCAGACTTCTAGCTACCATGTAGGACAGGGTAGAACATCCCATGAGTTTCTGAGACTCGACAGTTAATGCAAGTAGAAAGCCCCATCTTTCTCTTGCCGAGGGACTGGTGGATTAGAATTTCAGAATTTACATGTGCATATATCTGCTCATGCTGTGTTCTCTATTTATATCAAGCACAAAAATTCCTGGGTCATATATTATTTCCCAGTTGTTTGCAGTGCCATCTCACTTTCCAGAGTGGTGACACTTTTGGACAGTCCCACCAGGAGTGTGTGAAGGTACCCTCTCTGGGCATCCTTTGCAGCTTTATTTTCTCTTTGTTTTTAAGTATGCTCTCCATATCAATATGAGGTGGTATCTTATCATTGCGTTTATTTGCATCTCTAAAATATCAAGTGGCTTACAGAATGTTTGCATCTGTTTATTGCTCACTTGAAATTTTAAATTTGTTTATTCATCATTTTATTATGGAGATGTTGGAGTCATATGTAGTTTTTAGAGCTCAATTTCATGTCCAACCTATCATGGCTGCTTCCCTCCCTGCTTCATGCATTCGTTCTTTTTTTACTCTTTTGCTGAAGAAGACTTTTGCTGCTCATTAGTGTCTCACGTTTGAGTATTCGGTCATCTATTTTGTCTTGTGCTGTGTGAGTGTTTTCCATGATGTCTGATCGTGTTTTGATAGCATTTATTAGCATCACTAAATTTGCCCCTATTGTTTGTTTATAGTTCTAGTGTTTACATTGAGATCTTCAATTCATTTGGGGCACACTTTTGTTGATGGAGTGATGGCTCATTCTTCTCTGAATGGGAATTGAATTTTGTCATCACAATTTGTTGAAAAGACTATCTGTTCCCCATTCAATGGGTTTAGGCCTGTTGCCTTTAGATATATGGATTTGTTTCTGGGTTCTCTATTCTGTTCCATTAATCTGAATCAGTAGAATAGTCTGAGTCCCAGACGATATCCAGTATTGGGGGTTTGTAGTGGGTTTTGTGGTCAGGATGAAGACATCTTCTCCCTGGGGCTTCTATAGTCATACTTTAGTTTCCCTGGGTTTCTTGCCTTTACATATAAAGTTGATTATTAGTTGTCTTTTTTTCATCTCTTTACACAATGATATTGAGGTCCAGATCATAATTGCCTTATATCGATAGACTACTTTGGATAGAAAGAACATTTTCACAATGTCATATCTTCTAGTTGATGACTATACCATATTCTTCCACAAAATATTTTGTGCCTTTCTTTGTGTATAACTTTTGTTTCTCTGATTAAGTTTATTCTTAAGAATGTACATTTGGGGTGGCTATTGTAAATAGTATTGCTTTGATTTCTTTTTTAGAACTCTCTGTGTCAGGTGTCTGGGATTGTTGACCTCAGTTCTTGCTGCTCAAACCTGAGTGAATCTACGCAGCAGAAGCACGTTTGTAAATACAAATTATTTTCTGAGGGGGAGGGAAGTTTCAGGTAGTACTGTCTCAGAAAGTGCACGCTATTTCTCGAAAGCATGCATGACTGTGCTGGGACCTCTCTAGAGTTTGCGACTGAAGATGGCCACCTCCGGGGAACATGAAAAACCCAAGTGAAAGAGGACCTGAACCAGATCTGGGATCCAGAGTGTGAGCTCTGAGGCGGCCAGAGGAGCAACCCCGCCCTCCTGGAGGAGAGCCCTGGCCCTCGGGCCCTGTTTGATCCCTTCCCTGGTCTTGAGGGGGTGGGGGTGAGGTTATTGGTCAGCCTAGTTAGCTGAGTCTAGGAGCACCTGAATGGCATAAGGCAGGTGGAGTCTGAGGGTGTGCCCAGTTGATCTCCACCTGGCCCTTAATTACCTGGGTCAGAGCATGCTCATGTTTGGCTTCTCCCCATACATGTCTAACATGTGCCTAATTTTTTTTAAACATTTTATTAGGGGCTCATACAACTCTTATCACAATCCACACATATGCATGCATCAATTGTATAAAGCACATCCGTACATTCTTTGCCCTAATCACTCTCAAAGCATTTGCTCTCCACTTAAGCCCTCTGCATCAGTTCCTCTTTTTTTCCCCTCCCTCCCGGTTTCCCCCTCCCTCATGAGCCCTTGATAATCCACAGATTGTTATTTTGTCATAACTTGCCCTATCCGGAATCTCCCTTCCCCTTCTTCTCTGCCGTCCATCTTTTCCTGATTCCTTTTATTGTGGCATGGCTAGGTAATTTTCATTTAGGGTCGGCATTTAGTGGAGATAATCCTTTTATCCCAAATCTAGCTACCTGTCATCTTCATTACTAGACAGGAATCGAATTCACTTTTGTATGTTAATCTTTAGCCCTGACACATGCAGTATCATTTAAACAAAAGAATATCTGTGTCCTATTTATAGTGGGATATTTGGGGGCATTTAGATAGTCATATGCATTGCCAATTTCATAAGCACATATTTTTACCCTTACATCAATATCACACACTTGTAATTATTGTAACTTCCCAGTATCTCTCTCTCTGCCATCGATTATCGGAACTATTGTACAGAGGGAATAGGGGAGGGCATGGCTCCTCTGACATCCCAAGGGGAAGTAGAATCCAGCTCCATGGTAGCCCAAGGCTGACTCCGATGAGGCTCAGGACAGCTGTGACTCGAGCTTCCAAACTTTCTTACCAAGCCTGAGAGCAACTGTCCCTCTGAAGTTCCTCTCTCTCTCTGCTGAGCTCGCTAAGCCATTAAATGGGCCACAGAACTCAAAGAACACCACGACAGGCTACAATTTAGGGTGAGATTCTCCTGACACTCTTGTTTGGTCAGGACAGGCATTTCCCATCCAAGCTTGTATGACTCTCTTCCGGACAGCTACTTGGCCTCTATCCTGCTTGCCGCAGTTCTCAACCTGTGGGTTGCGACCCCTTTGGGGGTCGAACGACACTTTCACAAGGTCACCCAATTCATAACAGTAGCAAAATAACAATTATGAAGTGGCAACGAAAATAATTTCATGGTTGGGGGGCTCACCACAACATGAGGAACTGTATTCAAGAGCTGCGCATTAGGACAGTTGAGAACCACTGTGCTAAGGCACGGTTGAAAAGTTCCTTTGGAGCTGTCAGTAAATCCCATATGGCATGACATTCCCCCCGTAAGCCGCAAACCAAAGATGCTCTGCTCTGGCTCCATGGTCACCCTATTAGTGACCCCTTTCTGCAAGCGGGACCTCTGCCCACGCTGAAACATTCCAGCAATCCCACAATCAACATAGGATGTTTATGCATGCTTTGTATGTCTAAGCTTAATTGGAAAAAAGATCAGGACATTTGCTGGTCATAGTGCTAGTGAATAAGTAAAGATTGTGGGATTGCTGGAATGGGTTTATTTATGCATTTAATACAAAGTTTTATTGGCATGTGATTCACATATCATACAATTCAATAGTGTGATCACTTGAAGAAGAGTTGTACAATCAACACCCCAATTAGGTTTAGTTGGTGCTTTTATTCCTTCATTCTTGTGCTCATGATTATTAGTTCCCCATTTCTCTGGATTAATGGTTTCATGGGGTTAGTATGTTTAAATAATATGTCATATTATTTCTAGACATGAGTTACCCTTGTCGAATCAGTTGCATTCACATAATACTAATAATTCACAAAAAACTTTTAGTTATGTATCCTATCTCATCAAAAGTATAGAATTGTGCAACTTTTCCATAATTTCTTGTCCAATTTATTAGGTCATGATTTCTAAATAATATTTTATCAAAATGTCAACTTTATTAATAAATAGCATAAAACATCATTTTAATTTTAGTCTTCTGCCTGTCTCTCTCAGTTTGTCATATGGTGGTGGTTTGCATGTTACAGTGATGTTGGAAACTACCTCACTCATTCACTTACTGCTATTGAGACCATCCAAATGCATTATGGTCCTACTGTACCTTTACAAACCTATAGAATTGAGCTGACTCAGTGGGCTTCTGAGGCTATAAATCTCTACAGGATTAGAAAGCCATGCCTTTTTTTCTGTGGAGTAGATGGTGGTTTTGATCTGTTGACATTGTAATTAATAGTCCAAAGCATAATCCACTGAACCACTAGAGCCGAGACTATATCATAATTTTTCAAATTCCATTGAACAGATTCTGGTGGAAATTTCAGACGAAGAGCTGACAATGAAGAGGAAGGAGGATGTCCTATTCAGAGGGAATAGTCACTGGATTCCTCATGAATAGTAGGAGAACATTATAAGGTACGGTGCCAGAAAAGGAAGTCCCTCAGGTCAGAAGGTGCTTTAGATGGGAAAAGGAGCTGTTTTCTCAATGTTTAGTTGACCATAAAGACTTAGGTTTAGTAAAAATGTCAAGACTTTCATTTGCTGATTTGACATAACACAAAATGAGAATATATACCTACAAATATTCTTTAACATTTAGAGCATTTTCTGTACAAAGTATGAATTTGGGAAAAATGAACTCATCAAAATTAAATAGAACACATAAGGATCAATAACGTTGTCACTCAGGAGCTGAAATGAACTGGCCTTGTCCATTGTGAATCAACAGTCATATATGTTTATTGTGCCAAAACAACAAAGTCAATAGGATTGCATCGCACTCATTGCAGAAAACACTTCAAGATCTATTTTGAGGTACAATGATGTGGGATCATATTCATAATCTTACTAGGAAATCCCAGTAGTGAAACTATTTTTTTTCAAATTAGGAAACAATGACTCAAGATAGTGATGAAGAAGTTGAAGAATTTGACAAACTTCTTGTCTGAAATTGGTAAAACACAAATCACCATCAACTGATCATTACTGATAAATTGAGTGGAAAATGTAAACAAAGGGGAAGAGATAGTTGGAAAATATGGCCTGGGGGGATAGAAACAAAGCTGGAAATTGCATGATAGAATTTTGCTAGATCAGTGACTTCTTCATTGCAAATGTCTTTAATCGACAAAATAATGAGAATTTAATAAGAAAGATGGAAGACCAAGAAACCAAACTGATTACATCTGTTTAGTGAGACAATGGATAAGTTCAATATCAGCACTCAAAGCAAGGTCTCACTGTGCAACGGACCATCAGCTGCTCAAACATATATAGAGGTTGATGTTGAAGAAAATTGAAAAAGTTCACAAGAGACAAAATATGAACTTTACTGTATCATACCTGAATTTCAAGAACATCTTAAGAATATATTTGACTGATTAAACACTAGTACTAGGAGTCCTGACAAACTGTAGCATTATAAGAGCATCAAGCATGAAGAAAGCAAATGTCATTAAAAACTGGAAAGAAAGAAGAAATCAAAATGGATTTCAGAAGACATTCATAGTACAAAGAAAGCAAATGGAAGAAATGAGGAAGTAAAGAGTTGAACATGTACTTGCAAAGGCAGCTCAGGAAGAAAAATACTGTAATGAAATATACAAAGTCCTAGAGTTAGAAAAAGCCCATGATGGACAATTTCAGGATATCTCATGCTGCAAAAATGGAAGCAAATATTTCAGCCACAAGTTGCCATAGTGAAGTCTTCTCTAGGGAGCATTTTCAAGGATGCATGCAGCATCAAAGAAGATGAAAACAATTCACAGAGTAACCATACCAGAAGAACTGCTTGACAATCATTTCAAAAGGTAGTATAAGATAAAAAAAACCAGATAATATTGAGGGAAGACATTCATGCTGATCTAAAGACAGTAGGTAGCAAAATACAAGGCTTCAGAAATTGACAGAATACAGTTGAAATGAAACATTTTCAAAAAGCTGATAAAATAGTGAAGCTTTTCCTGGTCTATACTAAGAATTTCGAATACAATTGATTGGCAGAAATCCACATTAGGTCATTCTAAAAGATGACCCACCAGAATACTGAAAAC
The DNA here is from genome assembly GCF_050624435.1 of Tenrec ecaudatus. NCBI lineage: Eukaryota > Metazoa > Chordata > Mammalia > Afrosoricida > Tenrecidae > Tenrec > Tenrec ecaudatus. Next base: position 27,184,056 of record NC_134540.1, on the reverse strand, counting down.
ATTAAACTGTAGCACAATCAAGTGACATTTTGTTGAATATCAATCAAGAAGGATTGTAGCAATACCTTGACAGACGTCTGCCAGAATATCAAGGCTGATTAAGAAGAGGGCTTGGCAGTAGGTGTGCTATTACTGATGTCAGGTGGATCTTCGGTGAAAGTTTACTTGTGCTTTACTGGCAACAGGAATTTGAGTGTGGGTCATGACAAACTAGGGTTAGCCTCGAGAAGAAAGGGATTCGCATGACACGTGATTGTGCTGGTGCCTACCCTGTCTAAGGATGACGAGACAGCTGTGAGAGCAGATCAAAGGAATACTGCGTGGTTCGAAACAGAAAAAGTGTGTGCTCAGGTTTCATCCTTTCATCATCCATATTTAATCTGTTTACTGAGCAAGGAATCTGTGTAACTGGACGATATGCAGTATAATATGGCACCAGGAGTGGAGGAAGGCTTATTAACAACTTTAATATGCTGAAAGTGAGGCGGACTGGGAACACTTGCTGATGGCAATAGGACAGCAGCCATCAGCATACATCGCAACCTCGAAACCAAGACTAAAAATTTAGATGTCAAGGATTTAATCTTGCTTAATCCATAATGAATAGTCATAGAAACATCAGTTGAGAAATGGAATGACATACAGCATTATTTAACTCCATTATGCAAGATTTCTCTAAAGTGTAAAAGAGCAATAATGTTACTTTGAGGATGAAGGTGTGATTGGTTCAAACATTGGTATGTTCAAATGACAATTGGATATGAATTAGGCAAGATCACAGTCTAATTGGTGATTTTGTATTATGTGGCTGGCTAAGAATATTGAAAGTATCCTGGACTACCTGAAGAACAAATAAATCAGTCCTGGAAGAAGTACAGCTCGACTGTTCCTTCGAAGTGAGGACGATGAGAGTTGTCATTCTGTCCTTTGGACATGTGATCCAGAGAGATGGTTTGTTGTCCAATCCATGGTGACACAACAGAACGAAACACTACCTAATCCTGTACCTTTGCCACAACTCTCTCTATACCTGAGACACTGTCAATAGTATCTCCTGGAGGGCTTTCCTCTCTTTTGTTGCTCCTCCAGAGACATAACCAATGGAAAAGGACCTCTTGCTTGGTGAAGTAGGTCAACTAACAAACAAAGCACGAGGAAGACCCTACGTGAGCTACATTGACAGAAGGACTGAAGCAATGACCATGACAACTAGTGTGAGGAATTGGCAAGACCGGATATTTCCTTTGGTTGTACATCATTCTCTGGGTCAGAAACTATGCAACAGCACCTGACACAACCTTTTATTATTTTACTATTTAAAGGAAACACATTTATCTCCGATATAAGTAATTTGTTTTATCATTTTATTGACCAATCTTCTAAGTTTCTATCATATTTTAAAGTTTTAAAAAACATTCAAAGCAGATTTTAAATTATTCACCAGTAAGCATTTGTTATACTTTATTGATATCTAAAGATTGGCTAGATTTACTGATCTTTTCAAAATATTTGATGATGGCATTGAGCTTTAATTCTTTAATTTTTAACATTTAAGTTTTTCACTGCCCTTTAGACATCATAAAATCATAAATGCTTTATTTCTATTCACCCTCTCCTATATTTTCTGTACTAATAGATTCCTATATTTTAATTCACTAGGATGATATATGATTTGGATTACAGAAGTTTATCATCATTAGAAGTAGGAATAAAAGTAATATTAACTTTAATTTCATTTAAAAAATCAACTTTGTGGGTCTAGTGGTCTTCATTTCATGTAAAATTTCCAACTTTCTATGAAGATTTTCGTCCTATAAAAATATTTTCTTGACTATTATTTTAGTGCCAAAGTAATGACAAATCAAACTCTATTTCTTAGAAAATAAGTTTACTTTTAATAAATGGGCAAGATTATAACAATATAAAAATTAGGTAATTTTTGTTTATACAATAAACATATGCCATAGTTTTATTAATTTAATATACTGATTCCTTAATTAGAACTAAAATTGTAAGTGAAAACTATAAACATGGATACTTTGGATACTAGACTGGGCCAACATAGAAATTCTATTCTAAATAGATTATTCCTCATAGAACCTCAAACTTATATAATTTATTCCCTAAAAGCTGTGGGAAACAACTGCAATATAATGCCACAGTCTCAGAAAGCCATCATGGGTCCCTGTGAGTCAGCACTGACTTGATGGCAGTGAATTTGAATGTTTGGTAATATTGTTGTAGGGCCTGTCCTAAAATGATATAACGTGTCACCCATGCTATCTACTAGATTAGCAATTTTATTCTCATTTTTATTTAAATATGGCCTAAATAAATTTTATTTAGATCTTTTTTGTAAATAATGATATTAGATTCAAGTATTTATTGATAGTAAATTATGATCTTGTGAAACTAGCTGCTGTTAAAAACCAACCAATGAGGGTGGGTTGGAAAGGGGAAACTGATTACAAGGATCTCCATGTGACCTCCTCCCTGGGAGACAGACAACAGAAAAAGGGGTGAATGGAGATGTCAGACAGGGAAAGATATGACACAATAATAATTTATAAATTATCAAGGGTTTATGAGGGAGGGGGCACTGAGAAAGGAGGGGATAATGTGGAGAAGATGCCAGGGGCTTAGGTGGAGAGCAAATGTTTTCAGAATGATGAGGGCAATGAATGCACAAATGTGCTTTACACAATTGATGTATGCATAGATTGTGATAACAGTTGTTGAGCCCCTAATACAATGATGAAAAGAAAACCCAACCAATGAAAAATTCAAAACATACATGAAATTTATCTAGATAGAATGAGTCCGAATTACACACTTTGTTTATGACAGGCAAGAATTATTGAGTATTAATTCTGTCCTTTTCATGTCCCCAAACATGGTTGGCTTTGATCACTAATACATCTATCTATCTATCTATCTATCTATCTATCTATCTATCTATCTATCTATCTATCTTTTATGCAAACTAGGCAAAATTATAACAGATCTAACAAATTGTACCACTCAGTGTTGTCATCTAACCTAAAATGTCAAGGCATGCATTGTAGATATGTAGGTTTAGTATTAAGGAAACAGATGGGCATTGGGCCCCTACTAAAGTACTCCCTCAACACAGGAACACTTTGTTCTAACAATCCAGCAGTCTGACATGGTCACCTTCCTAGCATGTTCGCTGAAGACAAAAGGATGCACAAACAAATGTGGTGAAGAAAGCAGATGGTGCTCGGTTATAAAAAAAATATAGCTTCTAGGTCTTAAGGACTTGAAGTTAAACAGGCAGCCATCTAGCTGAGAAAAAACAAAGCCCATAGAGAGAAGCACCCCAGCCTGTGAGCTCATGATGCATCCAAGGGATCAGGTACCACGCATCAAAGACCCAAAAACCATAGCATTGTGAATGACGGAGAGAGCAGAGTGGAGACCCAAGGCCTATCTGTGGGTAATTGGACACCCCCTTGCAGAAGGGTCGTCGGGAGGAGATAAGCCAATCAGGAGGCAGTGTAGCAATAATGAAACATACAATTTTACCCTAGTTCTTGAATGCTTTCTGCCCTCCCCTAACACTCCCCCCTCCCTTATTATGATCCCAATTCTACTGTACAAATATATTTGGACCAGAGGATGTACATTGGTACAGATAGGAAATGGAAACACAGGGAATCCAGGACAGATGACTCCTCCAGGACCAGTGGTGAGAGTGAAGATGCCTGGAGGGTGGAGGGAAGGTAAAGGAGAAAGGGGGAACAGATTACAAGGATCTACATATAACCCACTCCCTGAGGGACAGACAGTCGAGAAGTGGGTGAAGGGAGATGTAGGATGGTATAAGATATGACAAAATAATAATTATTTATAATGTATCAAGAGTTTTTGAGGGAGGGGGCACAGGAAGGGACAGGGAAAATGAGGAGCTGATATCAAGAACTCAAGTAGAAAGCAAATAGTTTGAGAATCATGAGGGAAACAAAAATGCTTGACACAATGGATTGTGATAGGAGTTGTACAAGCCCCCAATAACATGATTTAATTAATAAAAAATGTTGATGGCATAGGTTCCAGCATCATAACAGCTTACAAATCACCACAGTATAACTGACAGGGTCTGTCCTAAGAATAAAACCTTTAATTTATAATCCAAAAAAAATTGTCACTCTCTGTTTTATATATTGCTTCCTTGCATTAAGTAAATCCTGTTAACCCTCTATCTTGTGATTTCCCCCCCACTTCCCTGCCCTTACTTGTACGTATTAAGAAATGTCTTTTATTATGAAACCCTTTACTTGCCTCTTTGTAATAGTGGTGTCATACAATATTTATACTTTTGTGGTTGGCTAATTTCACCAAGTACAATGCCTTCCAGGTCTTCTTTATATGTGCTTCCAATTACAATATTTTCCCTTAACTTCTACTAAAAGTCTATTAATTAATATTATTTTTTTACTTTAAGAAAAAAAATTCAGAAATGGAATTCAGGTTATAGAACTCAATAGCTGATGTAAAATTATTGTAAAATTAGAGATACATTTTCAATAAAAACTTTCAGAAATAATAGTTGTTATTATTAATTATTATATAAATTAATTTTTCCATTTTAATTGATTATGATCATTTTCTTTCTTGGGGAGAAACTTATTTTTATTCCTTTAATCATTTTATTATTTGAATTTTTAAAAAATACGTAGTTTATGTTCACACCTATGATAGATGTTAAGAGGAAAAAGTATAAAAGATCACTCTCACCAAAGATTCAAATAATATGAATACCATAAATATAATTTAAAATTTCCAACCATTTAAGTATGATTGTTATTAATTGTCTCTAGTTGCATTGCATTTGGAAAAATAGAATTACATTCAAGATAGTTTTCATTACTATAAAATGCTGCAATTTATTTTCCTGAATGTAAAAATCAGTACGAACTGAATTAAAAAAACAACAACCACACTTAAAAGTAATAATTGGCTAAATCACAAATCAATTTATCTTCAAGTACACAAATATATAACTTTCTTTAATATATACAAGTATAATTAGTGAATAGCACAAAAATTTGGAGGGTTGTGAAAAACATGATTTGAGATTAAAAACCATCATCTTAATCAGTATTATTTCATAACCTAAATAGAAGGCAATTTTAAATTAATTTAACTGGTTTAATTAACTTTAGTCAGTGAATATGTTTGATGAACATAATTGTTTTTGAATTGATGCATTTTGTACTCGGGAAAAATGGGACGTTGATTTTTAATATTTTATCAACTTTTTAAGTCATTTTGAACAATTTTCTATTGGATATTTATAAATGGCATGTTTCAAGCGATGATCTGACTTCTGTTTTTACTGGAAGAGTGTGTATGCCTCAATATATAGGTGACATTTTTAAGTAAAAACTCAAACATCCACAATTTGAAATTATGTATTCATAAAAACAAGTGTTCATATTTGCAACCTATGAAAGTGGCAATAATGTCTAACAAAACTGGGGAAAAATAAGATACATATTATTTGCAAACCACACTTTTGTAGGCATACAGTAATGTAACATTTTCATGTAAGTGTATAAAATATATAAAAATACAGTATGTGTCCACAATAAGCGCACACCATTATGATTGGATTATTACCTTTGTTTGTTATTCAAACAGTCACAATGAACCTAAAATATCTTGCAATGATCTCCCAGTCTTTTACTGATAGGGTCTCAAGGAAAGTGTCATCTTTATCTTCAATCCTGAAGATCCAGTTCATTGCTCTTTCTGACCCTGGCAATGACACGTTCATTTGTATCCAGTGACCTTGAAGCTACTCATTCCCTCTGCTGTGTGAGGGGTGCGTGCAGCCATAGACAGAGTGTGAAGGAATGCTGTGCACCTGTGTTCCCAGAAATCTTCATCCCAATCCTGGCAGTGTGGGCAGTTTGCTGACCTGAGATATGCATAATAGCTGGTAGGATTTTTTTAACAAGTAAAATTACTAACATCTGTCAATACAAGACAGCCTTTTAAACATTACAAAGATCAATGACTCATGCTCAGGAGAAAGAAAATAGTCCAAGTGAAGTTTTCATGTACATTCATTACCAACCAACAGAAGAAGAGTATTTTGCGTAACTGCATTAAATAAAGAAAAGTGATAGTAAATATCTTCCCCCAGGGGGTGGGAGGGAGAAACACTTTTCATGGGAGAAAAATATTGAGTATATCATAAATGATTACCTAATGAAGGCAACTTAAATATAGTGAACTAAAAAAGAAAATGATTTGCTGTATATACAACTTGCTTTCCATATAAACCAAAAAGAAACCAAAACCTCTCTGCCATCTAATTGATGTCAATTCAAAGTATCCTGATGGGATGGGCTAGGAGTTGATTCTGTGAGTTTCTGGAACGGGAGTGGAATGCCCCGTCTTTCTCCTGAGGAGATACTGGTGGTTTCAAACCATTAACTCTGTGGATCACAGCCCAAAGCCCAACCTCTAGGCCACCAGGCCTCCCTCTAATTTTTATAAGGTCATTTTCCATCTATTTCAGTCTTTCCTAATTTATTTGAAATATTTATATATACTTTAAATAAATTTTGAGACTGGAAATAATTTCTACAATGGATACAAAATAGCCTGCTAAGAAAAAGGAATTCTTCAACTGATGATGACATAAGAGAATGACCTCTAGGCTCTTCTTCATATGTCCCCTGCATACTATACAAAAAAATTCACTCATTAACTACGTTATTCTCAATTACTAAGATCCAGTTCATGGTTATTTCTGACCCTTGAAATGGCAAGTTCACTTGCATCTATCAACCTTCACAGTACTAATTATCCTTAACTTTCCCCTTTTTCTTTAGACCTCTACATGCCTCACTACTTATTTTAATTGAGTTACAAGGTTAAATATAGTTTTCTCCTGAAATCACTCTATTTTAAGAGTCTCCCATGTTTTCACTCTTCCATTTTACTTTTGAAATGGACAATCACGTGCTATGGGTTTCTTATTCTTTCAGTGTGTTTGCTAACCCTCTACATGCACTCACCGCGTCCGCAGTAACCCCCTACCAATGTCTCGCGCTCTGAATGGTCTCTTTATCTTGTTCGCTACAAAATCACCAGATTTCCTAACAGCTCTTAATAAGAATCCTGGTGGCATAGTAGATGTACTTCAGGAGGCTAACCTAAATATAGGTCAGCACTTTGAAACTCCCCACTGCCCCTCAGAGAAAGAGAAGACTTTCCAATTCTGGGGGGGATTACAACCTCAGAAACCCACAGAGGCAAGGATACCCTGCCCTACAGGGTTACTCTAGTCAGAATTGACGAAGTGGCAGTGACTAGAATTTAATGTAGCATAATTAAATAGCTCTTTTTGAAAGAGAGAAAGGTGGGAGGGAATTTTCCCTCATTCTGGTTGAGATGTAGAAATAATTATGGTCACTAGGATCTTGAGAGATCAAGATAAAAAACAAATGTTAAATTTATTGGAAAGTATCTATCAAATACCACGGAAGAAGTCAAAGCATTTTAAGGCAAAAAGATAGATCTTAATGGATAATACACAATTTCAAGACAACTTATAAGGCATTTACAGTTAAAGGTGAAGTTTTAGAAGTGAGAAATGTTGAAAAATGTATTTATGAAACAGCCTCTCTGCTGATACACCCAATTATATGGATTTCTAATAACCCAAAAATACTAGGATTATGTCCACTTATTCTTATATCAAGAAACTCTCATGGCACGCAATGATACGATTTTTTGCTCTTTGATGCCTGATAACTGATCCCTTCGGCACCTCATGATCGCACAGGCTGGTGTGCTTCTTCCATGTGGGCTTTGTTGCTTCTGAGCTAGATGGCCGCTTGTTTACCTTCAAGCCTTTAAGACCCCATATGCTATATCTTTTGATACCTGGGCACCATCAACTTTCTTCACCACATTTTCTTATGTATTTTCTTTGTCTTTAGCAATTGTGATGGTGTCTATTAAGACAGGATGTCCTTCATCACTGATCTTATTTAACATTGTGTTGAATGCCTTCACAAGAGCAATAAGGAAACAAAGAGCAATGAAAATGCTCAAAATACCAAAGAAGAAGTAAAACTGCCTCTATTTGCAGATGATATGATTCTAAGAATAGAAAATCCAAGGAAGTTGTAGAAACTAATGGGAAAAAAAGTGCAATGTGGCAGGATAGAAGACCAACATACAAAAATCACTCAAATTTCTGTATATTAGAAAAGATGATATTGAAAAAGACATCAAGAATACAATACAATTTACAATAGCCACCCATAAGGTAAAATACCTAGGAATAAAACTAAAAAGAGAATGATATGATGGAGCCAAGGAGACATGTTTAGGAAGAAATATGAAAAGACACGCATTAAAAATATCCAAAGTGAGGTGTGATGAGCTCATGAAGGTTTGGGTCAATTCTATAGAACGTTACAAATTGCTGGAGTATTATAAATTCAGGATTTTCCATAATTAAAATCCTTAGTGTCTTTCAAAAAAAGTAAAAAGCTGTTTGCATCAATTGGTTGGAACAGATAACAATATTAGAGCTAGTTAATGATGAGTTGATGTAGAAAAAGTGCAATCACCACATGAAAATACAGGCTTTAGAATTTAAGATAGAAAGAAAAACGTTCTTCAGTGAAGTGAAATTATCTTCCATCTAGAGCCTTTGTAACGCCCACCAGGGGACTAGGTGGAGCAACAAGTAAAATGTATGGGACTCTAATTTGGCTATTAGTCCGTTTTGTCCTTTCTTGGCTCTGATGTGAGTCACATGAAAAGCAAGAATAGGGAACTTCACAAAGATTGAGACAAGATCAAGGGATGGATTATGTCCTTTGGACCCAAGATTCCTGAGCTGATCTTCCTCAGTCCAGGGGAGAAAGCTGTGGCAACAGAGCGGTGGCAGAAGCAGCGGCAGCAGAACCACCAGTCTGAGTGTGTAATGGCATCACGGTTTCCTGCCCGTGGAGCCAATAAAGTGGAGCACCTTCCAAAGCATTTCAATAGTTGTCTGGGAGGCTGAGGGACAGGGAGAGGCACGTCTATAAGTACGGTTGAAAGAAGCAGTGCTGGTGGAAGCATGCGTTTTGTGCAGTCTGTGAGTTCTCCATAGGCACTGCAATTGCTTTTCAAACCCAGCAGAAAAGAGAGAGAGAAAGAAAACAACAACAACAACAACAACAAAAACACTGGAGGTTTGAGGCATATCTGCCCTCTACAAAGAGAGCGTTGGATTCTTCATCCCCACAGTGAAGCCAAAGGAGCTCATACCGGCACCCCATGTTATTTGTGTGCAATGAGAGTCACTTCAGAAGAAAGAACAAAAGTCAAACTCAATGCCATCCATTCACAGCCAACACAGAGTGACTCGATAGAACCGGAGGGAACTTCCCCTCTGAGTTTCTGACACTGAACTCTTCACAGAAGTAGAAAGCTCTATCCTTCTCCAGCAGAGGGGCTGGTGGATTTGAACAGCTGACCTTGAAGTGAACACCCAACATAACCACTATGCCCACAAGACTACTTCAGAGGTAAAAAGAGACAAAACAAGGTTTTATTATTAGTTTAGTTTTATTCTTCTTATTTGAAAGGAAAATTTCAGAATAATTGTTTGTTGTTTTAATTTGTGGTATGAATCAGGAAAGAAGCAGTACTTTAAAATATGAAGAGAGAAAAGATATACATGAAGAAAACCTACTCTTCTTAACGTATCGTGGCGATACGTTAGCGATAATTAGGAGAACGTACAAATCATCTGTTTAAATACATGGGAAGAAGGGATTAGACGCTATTTACGTGGGAGTGGGAGATTGAAGATGGGAAATCAGTCAGCTTCACAGTTAAGAACTTTCTATTTTTCATTGGCGCTAGGAGCAAGATAATTATGCAAAAGAAAGTCAGCCATTGCTTCAGCGATTGGGCACAGAACACCGCTTGAAATAGCGATCTCCAAGTGCTGGCAAGAAAAAGCTTAAGGATAATTTGGTATTGTGATTCCATAGTGCCAGCATCACAAATCAACTGCATCAATCCAGTTACCCGGATGTGTTTACACAGGCAAAATTTACCAAAATTTCTAATGGAAGATACTTGGGAAATTTATGTCCTTCAATTATTCAAAAATTGCCATGGAGGGTTGAGCTAAAAAAAGAAAAGGAAAAAATTAAAAATAGCAATTAGACCCTGAAGGTGTCACAGGGTAGGGTGATGTCTGAATCTATCGGTGGCTTCCCAAAGGATGATGTGAGAGTCAACCTTAATAAAGAGCAAACAGAAAATTCTAAGCAAACAACCAGCTAGATGATACACATTAGCAAAGAGAGTAAAAGAAATATATTCCAGATATTCCTCCTTCAACACAATAAAATTTGTGACTATTTCTCCGTGCTCAAGCACACCAGATTTAGGATAGTATGGAGAATGCAAATAGCCTTCTGAGTGAAATTAAAGTGATGCATTAACTTTTATGATTATTGCTAATATTTGTAATATCTTTTATCATCATTCAGGTCATGATTCTTAGTCACCATGAATTTCATTTTCTTGCATTTTAATTTGACAAATTTCTGATTTAACTAATGGTCCTGTTATCTCTTGCATTCACATATACATGATATTGTTGATATTATTAATTTTTATGTGAGATATATATATCAAGGGTGCAGAACACATGGACTAAAAGATGCATGAAAAAATGTGCTGAAACAAGAATTCCATAGCTAGATTTGGTTTAATTATTGCTTGAAATTTCTATATTTTCCTGTAGAATGGAAGTAGATTTAAAAAGCACAACCAGTTGGGAGGAAAACATTTCTGCTGCCAGAATATTTGCACCTTGGATAAGCTGGCTCATTGCATCATCATATAAGTGAGTATAAATAAATTTATGCTCCTACTTCATGTATTTCCTTGAGTAATAATACACACAGAAAAATATGAGTAAGCAAGTATTATTTTTAATGTTTACTTCTATGCAAAAAAGCTAAGGTGCTCAAAATATTTTAGTTAGTAAATATTACAATAGGTAAATATATTTTGCAGTGACTATAGAATTCCTAAGGAGAATTTAAAGAGAAATCAAGGGATACATCTCTTACCAGTATCAGTAGAATCATGTTCATTGAAAGATGGAAATATTTTTGTGATTTGTATGTGTGATTCAAAGCAAATTGTAGAAAATTAGCATGTAGTAGGTAAGGGAGGAAAAAGAAAATTCAGGAAATACAAATAAGCAGTTGGAGCATGAATACAAAATTTAAGAGAAAGAAAAAGATTAATGCCTACAATATCTGACACATTTTGGTCAAGACTTCATCATCAACAACAAAATTTTAATATATAGACATAACATTCATTCTCAATTATCTTAGTGTATGGTAGAGCCACCTGCCAGTGAGATCGAGAAGACATTAAAGTGCTTTGAACCCTTTTCTATCAGTCTTCTGAGCAGATATGAAGTAGAAATGCTAGTTAATTTCTTTTAAAAATGGCATTGCCTGCAGCTAAATAGAATCTTGTGAATTTAATAATCAAACTATTGATGTTGTTCCAGGGTTTTTGTTCATTTTTAGATAAAATGAAATATATATATATGTTTGGGCTAACAAAGGGACTCGATAAACTTGTATATTTTCATCTGTACCTTATTCATTATGAAATATTTCCAACTGATATCAAATATACTTAAAATTCAAATTAAAAATAATATTTAACCATTAAATAAAGCATGACTATTTTACTTTTATACAGGAACAGATTTTTAAAAACAATCTTTTGAAGTTCTAGGTTGGCTTTGAAGAAATTAACATATAGACTATAATTATGATTCTATCAACATCATAGCTCCACTAAAAGCTGATATAGAAATTTTAGAATCTTCTCTTTAAATAGATTTTAATCTGTGAGATATTAAATTTATTTTGTAATATGAAAACCTTGCAAAGGCTTAATTATACAACTGGATTACATATTAATTTCAAAATGCTAACATACTAGCTTACATAATGATTTATTGATATGTGCCATGTTATGAACTAATATCGAAGATGAAACAACTAAAAAGAAATGTTACTGAACATAGAATGTTATAATGAGAATATTTTCAAGTTAACAAAATATTATTATAATTCATTCTTGTAAAACATAGAGAAATATTACCTATAATTTGTATTTTTCCTGTTTTGGAGAAAAGGAAAACCACTGAATAAAAAGAATTTTATCTGTGTACTTTGTATGTGCCTATTTATATGAACTATATGAAGTAGAAAAACCTATAATGGCTGTATTAAAATTAATACATTTGAAGAAGATCTCAGGTAATGGCTAATTGGGCTATTTTGTGGTGATGGAGAAGTTAAAACAAAGATTATAATGATAATTTCACAACTTTGTGAAGACACTAAAAATATTGAAATGCATACTTTAATGGATTAATCATATGATATATCAATAATATCTTAGTATGATCCTAACAAATAGAGAAAATGACTAAATGACTAACCATTATATGACTAGTTATCTATAAAATACTAGGAGAACATATTAGTAACATACACATGAAGCCAAAAACTGTTCTATGTTCCTAATATCAAAAAACAAAGGACAAGTGTGAATGTGTCATGATATTAACATTCTAGATTACAAAATGTATTCTCATGTTCCTTCCCCACATTCTCCTTTACAAAAGTTATAAAGGAAGTGTGATAGTTAAATTGTGTCAGCTTGGTTGGGCCAAAATTCACAGTTACTTAGCAGGTAAGATGACGGTATCTAATATAATGGAATCACTTCCAGGGTTACATCTTCTATAGGCAGTCAGTCGATTGGAAGGGCTTCTCCTGAGGTGTGCAGCCTGGTTTCCATATATGTGGACATTGTGAGAACCTAAATACCAACAGGCAAAACAAGTCCAGGAGCTGACTGTGCAATGCACAACTTTTTTGCTCATATGAAATGTCAGGTAGAGGGTGCAGAAAATTAAAACAAGCCCACATGAGCCAACATATAACCTTGAGTATAGCCCACTTGAATTTGGCAATCATTTCGCATACAGATGTAGTGCATTGAACACAAATGAAAGAACACTGTAACCATTTGTGGGAGAATGTCAAGGACATTGGGCATGAAGAAACAAGTGAACATGTTAAAAGACTGGGCATTAAAAATGGCCACTTAAAAAGAAAATATAAAAGTGGATATTTCAAGAATGAACTGAAACTTGAACTTAAATGTAGGTGAAATGATAGGCGAAGTAAAAGAGTTAATAAAAATAAATAAATGGGCATCACAAGAAGACAAATAAAAAATGTGCAAAGGTCTGAACTTAATCAAAGTGAACACACTCAGTGTATCTCAAGCTGAGAGAATTCAGGAAAAGTTTAAGTGTTGAATTATAATAGTAGAAATTCTGTGAGCAAAATATTGAATGACGCAAAAGAACTCAAAGAAGTTGAAAGAATACGCAGATCCACTACCAAAAGGAATCGATAGATGTTCTACTTTCAAACACATGGTAGGCATGAGTCAGAATTAGCAGGGTAAGTATGAGTTTAGCTACTCTTTTATAATTGCTGAGAAACACTCACTTTGAAAAGGAATGTACTTCCTTGACAGTTTGACACAAATCTTAATTATATTTATCTTTCTCCATGTTCTTGTTAAGGAACATTTTCTACAATAGCTTTTTCCCCTCGTCTTGAGTTTAAATTTTTATTATTTTGTTATTCTAATCATAATTTTCTTTTTGTTATTGCTCATGTTTAATAAAGGTGGTATTTCATAAAAGAGCATTATGAGTGTATTACTTTAAAAAATCTTAGAAAATGCAACTTTGAAAAGGGAGATGGAGGAAAGAGCTAGGAGTCAAAGGGCATTCATGGAGGTCTAGACAAAGACATGTACATGCAAATATATATAGGAAGATGGGGAAATAGATCTATGTGTCTATATTTATAGGTCAAGTATTAAGGTGGCGGAAGGACCTTGGGCCTCTACTCAAACACTCCTTCAATGCATGAATACCTTCTTTTATTAAATTGGAACTCTATGATGCTCACTCTCCCGACACAACGGCTGGAGCCAAAGTGGGTGAACAAGTAAATGTGGTGAAGAAAGCTGATGGTGCCCGGCTATCAAAAGAGATAGTGACTGGGGTCTTAAAGGCTTGAAGATAAATAAGCGGCCATCTAGCTCAGAAGCAACAAAGTCCACATGGAAGAACACACCAGCCTGTGTGATCGAGTGGTCCCAAAGGGATCAGTTACCAGGCATCAAAGAACAAAAAATCATATCATTGACTGCACACCTCCATGATAGGATCGCTGAAGACAAATGGGTGCATAAGCAAATGTGGTGAAGAAAGCTGATGGTGCCCGGCTATCAAAAGAGATAGTGTCTAGGGTCTTAAAGGCTTGAAGGTGAACAAGCGGCCATCTAGCTCAGAAGCAAAAAAGCCCACATGGAAGAAGCACACCGGCCAGTGCGATCACGAGGTGCCAAGGGACCAGGTATAAGGCATCATGCAAAAAAAACAATGATATAAGTGTGTGTATATATATGTATATATGTGTATATGTATATATATATACCATATTAAATGAAGGGGGAAGTGCAGAGTGGAGACCCAAGGCCCAAGTGTCGGCCAATGGAGATCCCCTCATAGAGGGGTTTAGGAGAGGAGATGGGTTAATTAGGGTGCGAGGTAGTACCGATGAAGAACACAGCTTTCCCCCAGATCCTGGATACTTCCTCCCCACAACTATCATGATCCGAATTCTACCTTGCAGGACTGGATAGGGCAGAGGCTGTACACTGGTACATATGAGGGCTGGAGGTACAGGGAATCCAGGGTGGATGATACCTTCAGGACCAAGGGTGTGAGGGGCGATGCTGGGAGAGTGGAAGGTGAGTGGGTTGGAAGGGGGGAACTGATTACAAGGATCCACATGTGACCTCTTCCCTGGGAGAGGGACAGCAGAGAAGGGGGGAAGGGAGACTCCGAATAGGGCAAGATATGACAAAATAACGAGGTATAAATTACCAAGGGCACATGAGGGAGGGGGGAAAGGGGAGGAGGGGAAAAAAAAAACAGGACCTGATACAAGGGGCTTAAGTGGAGAGCAAATGCTTTGAGAATGATTGGGGCAGGGAATGTATGGATGTGCTTTATACAATTGATGTATGTATATGTATGGATGGTGATAAGAGTTGTATGGGTCCCTAATAAAATGTAAAAAAAGAAAAGAGGAGAAAAAAATGATTAGGGCAGGGACTGTACAGATGTGCTTATACAATTGATGTATGTATATGTATGAACTGTGATAAGAATTGTATGAGCCCCTAATAAATTGTTAAAATTTAAAAAAAAAGAAAATTTACTTCAAAGTTTTTCTGATTGATTTTATTAAGTAGATTTTTATTCATTTTGTGATAGCATTTTCCTGTATCCACAAAGTAATACGTTTTTCCAATATTCTACTAATATTTACTCTAATTGTATATGCTTTATCTCTCTTCAACTTGTTGTGTCTAGAGTGAATATTTACTTAAACAAGAGATCTTCCCTGGTCGTGCCCACTATCAAATCTCCAGCATCTATTTCAGTACCTCTTACATGACAACCTGAAATCACAACAACTGAGCACGCTGTTACGGGGTCCTTTATACTCATGAAAACTCTATGCGTGGTTTTTGAGATTCTAATATTGATCAAAGCAGATCACCTCTTCTTCCTTTCGTGTGGCTAGTGGCTTTGACTCAACACCCTCAAGATTCACAGCCCTCCATTCCTCCACACTGCCACCAGGAAAATAGGTGACCAATAAAAATTGGTTGAAGGATGTGGTTGACATATTCTAATTTATTCTTCCATGTCTTTCTATTGCTCTGTTTCATTGATATTCTCTGTTCTTTATAGATAGTGTACCATGTTCTCTGAATTCTACGAGCATATTATCGTATATTTTATAAATCAATATATTCCAAAATTAATTAGAAGATATAAGTTCATGATTGACTGATGTACTTTTTTGTAGGATGGATAACATAGATTCTGGAGTTATACCTTTAATTATCAAATATATTTAATCTGGCACTGCATGAAAATACAATTGTTTATTAAAGCCATTTGCCTATGATATTATTTTGTCGCAAACCTAGAACCCAAGTATTGCTTATTGCCTGATATTTCCTATCACTGTTCCTTCTTTTTTAATGCATTATATATATTATATATATATTAATGAGATACAATAAAACATAGAGGTGTGTATGTATGTGTGTGCGTGTGTGTTTCTGTTTATTTGTAAGGAACGAAGTATTCTCAGGAAGCCAAAGTGAAGTAAAATAAAATTTCTGGTCTATTTGTTAATAATAATACAATATTGGAAATTACATTTTTATTATTTTAAATCAATTTTATAATAATAAATACAAAAAACATTGGTAATACAGAGTTTGGCATAAACATATAGAGTTATATATCTGTTAAAAATTTAAACGTACAATATAAAATTTTAAAATGAACATTTAATATGTCATTTATATAAAACAAAAATGCAATTTGAACAAAGTTTATCTGCAATAATCATCCGTTATTTGCCTAATACTGCTTTCAAATTGCTCAGGCATTTCTAGTCATGTCAGGAGAAAATAAAAGTCAAGACTGGAGGATGTGATAGGATCGGCTCTGTTTCAATTCCACAAATCATCTTGATTAAAGATCCTTTTATTTGGTTTTCATTTGTCCTCCATTCGCAAAGGCAATCAAACTGATCATTGGTGGTAGGAAAATGCTCTCCAGGGGAAATGATTGTGACAATCTTATTAAACAGTCTGTGATGCTTGATAATTGATTAGCTTTTAGATTTATAGTCACCCTTTAGCTTCATCTATGCAAATTGATCTGAACCCTTTAATTTCCCTTGACTCCTGAATGATTTGTCAGTAGAGGGCACTAGTGAGAAATAAATAGCTGTGTAGGAAGAAATAACTGTGCTTCCTGATTTTACTGCTGGGTTTGCAAGTTCCTGCAGCCCGTTGGCTTCTCATTTATCTGGCTTCTACAGTGGATGACCAGTAGCTTCCATGAATCCCCCAGTTGTACTGTTAGCAGAGGGCTTCACTAAGATAATTCCATTTACAGCCTTTACCAACAGACAAAAAAGTAGCTTAGAGTAAGATCCTTGGGCAACAATGTTAAATACAGCAGTGATAAATATATATCATTATATATAATAATTTATATATTATG
Source organism: Tenrec ecaudatus (assembly GCF_050624435.1). Classification (NCBI taxonomy): domain Eukaryota; kingdom Metazoa; phylum Chordata; class Mammalia; order Afrosoricida; family Tenrecidae; genus Tenrec; species Tenrec ecaudatus. Next base: position 27,166,772 of record NC_134540.1, on the reverse strand, counting down.
AATATTTAAACATACATACTTTTTCCTTTATATCTCAAGGTTGTTTTTTGTTTTTATTTTTAAATATTGGGAAATCTATTCCTCTTGGTTGAAAGAATTTTTATTCAGTTTTCTTTGAAGTTGTTTTCTTTTGTTCCCCTCAGGAGTTTTATTAGCATATAATTCACATATCAAAAAGGTCAATAGTTTAACCATATCAAGAAGAATTGTATAATCATCACTACAATCCGTTTTAGAACATTTTCTTATATCTTGTATTTATTCTAATTAGCTCCTGTTTGCTCCCAATGTCCTCTGCCATACACCTGAGGAACTGTTAATCCAGCTACTGTTGGTATAGATTTGTCTGTCCTGGATTTCATATACAGAAAAATATTAAAAACAAACAACAATAAACCAACAAGAATAACAAAGTAAAGCAGATAAAAGTCTCTGTTGGAAAGAAAGTGGAACATATTAAAAATGAGAACAAATTTAAATGGATCATAAGGAAGGTCACATGACAAGGTGATACATTTTGACCTAAGCACATCTGCAGCAGTCCATTGTCCACCACATCCGCCATGTTTAGTAAGGATAGTCACACCCCTGGTCCAAGGTCACAGAGGACTCACCAGGGGCTTAACCCAAGTGTATTTCCCTTTATTTTTTTAATTGAATCAGCTTTAAATGGGGTCTAAAGAGAGAGCAAATGATATGATTTTTAAATGTAACCTACCTATATGTACCATAATTAACTTTACAATATTCTTTGATACCAGGGCACTCACATCTCTCAACTATGCTCAGCGCGAATTCAACTGGAGGTTAAATCGATGTGTGAACCCTGAAAATAGGTTTTGGGTTTCTACAGTCATTCATAACCTTCTACAAACCAGGTGTTCAAAATGTAAGCTCTGCTAACATTACTGCTGTTAAGTGTGGATATGATTTGCAATCCTCACATCATACTGGCTGGTGTGCTTCTTCCATGTGGACTTATCTGATGATTCGCTTAGATAGCTACTTATTTGAAAACAAGTCTTTCAGATGCCAGCCACTATGCTTTGTGATAGCTGGCACCATCTAGTCTCTCCATCACACTTTGCTATATATGACTCTGGTTCATCTTAGGTACACTATTGACATTTCACCTGGAGAACATTATCAATCATCTCCCCGGGGCACCACTTCCATTGCTACGAAGTCATTGTTGACTTCTAGTAACCCTGTGAGGCAGGGCAGAACTGCCCCTGTGAGTCTCCAAGCCTGCAAATCTTCACATGAGATAGCCTCATCCACTCTCAGGAGAGATGACTAGTGATTTAGAACTGCTGACCTTGCAGATAGCAGTTGACTGTTTAACCACTTCACATTGATAATGTTAATAGTTTTGCCACTGGTATAGAATTTAAAAAACTCTGTTGAGAAAAGGAAATCATGCATAGGCCAGCTGTGAATTGCAAAACATGTATTGTTGACTTGTACAGATTAAACTCTTAGGTGACTAGACACTGTTTACACACACAGTAGAGGTTGTTGATAGACCAAATGAAATAGCGGTTAAGCATTGTGCTGCGACTCACAACCCCACATGTTTTATAGTGCCATTTCTATACTTCTCATTAGCAATTCTATGTTACTCCCATCCTTTTGAATAATTCATAAGTCTTTATATCAAATGTACCTGCTCCAATTACTCTATGGTTCTCTCCCTCGATTGTACTCAGGCTGGTGTGGAATAGACACCTGGAGTAGTTCCAACAACAGACACGATGACTTTGGGGAATATGAGCTTCCTAAAGATGTGGAAAGAATTAAAATACCTTCATTTGCATAAAGAGCTTGTTGTTATTAGTCGATTCCAATTCATGGAGACGCATGTGTGAAAATAAAACCAATATATTTTTAGGTAATGCGAACGACTTATTTTATTGCAGTACAGAAGCTCGTGTCCGTACCAAATAAGACTACATCAAGTCCAACTCAGAGCTATCCTACAGAGTTTAGTAGAGCTGCTTCTTAATTTTCAAGTGCAAAAACATTTTCAGGAGCAAATCTTTATCTCTTGGAGAGAGTGGTGGTTTTGAACTACCAACCTTACATTTAGTACCTCTTCACTTAATAGAACGCATCCCCAGTTCTTTTCATGTCTGTATGAGGCTATATATGGGTGCAGAGTGGCTACAGAGGTAGACATAGTGAAGTCAATTGATTTTGGCTTTGATTAAACTAAATAAATATAACCCTGAGATGATAAGCTTTTATATGCAGGAACAGCCATTTACAGCAGGATTCAGTCCAAAGGGAAATGGCACAGTCATTTTAAGTGTGTGTGAGCCCCAGAATGGGAAAAGCATGGGAATCCCTTGAAAGAAAAGAAACAAAGTGAGGATCGACATGTATAAGCCCTATCCCAGAGCACCAAGTGGTGGGGTTTCTGTGGCAGAGAGACCTGAAGGGTAACAGCAGGTTTAGACTTACTAACTAAAAGGTTGTTTTTATATTTGGCTAGTTGGTGGTGAGCCAGTATTTTGATGTATAACTAGTAGGCAGGCTCCTAATACCTAAAAATCAGTGTATTAGAGCTGTTTCTTAAAAGCAATTGGATATTATCAACTTTAACTTGGCTTGAGCAGCTTGTTTGGCTTTCAGGACATAGCTTGCTGGGAAAATCCAACAACCTCAAAGGCAGAACAGGGGGCCATCTTTGGCTCAACTCTACAGCAGTAGATCATTCCAGTTATCAGTTTAAAGAAGCTGCATCATTTAAATTGATTTGCACAAATGGAAACATTTAAATAATTAATTTAGTGTTACATGTCTTAGAAATATGCCTATTCTATTGGCAGGTGATGTAGGTAAAATCATTAGCATCAATATTTCCAGTTCTTCTAGCAATAATCTTAGCCTACCACAAAGAAGTGAGTGGTGCTTATGCATTCCATGATACCCACCTTCCCGACATGATCCCTGAAGACAGACGTATGCGTAAACAAACGTGGTGAAGAAAGCTGATGGTGCCTGGCTATCAAAAAGATATAACATCTGGGGTCTTAAAGACTTGAAGGCCAACAAGCGGCCATCTAACTCTGAAGCAACGAAGCCCACAGGGAAGAAGCACACAGCCTAAGGGAATACAAGGTATTGAACGGACCAGGTATCAGACACAAAAGAACAAAAACCATCATTGTGTGATCACCGCCCTCACATAAACGCTGAAGATGATTGTGTGCATAAGTAAGTGTGGTGAAGAAGGCTGATGGTGCCCGGCTATTGAGAGATATAGTATCTAGGGATTTTAAGGCTTGTAAGTAAACAATCTGCCATCTAGTCCAGAAGCAACAAAGCCCACATGGTAGCAGCACACCAACATGTGTGATCATGAAGGGCCGAGGGGCCAGGTTTCAAACAACAAAGTTGGGGGCTGGGGGATCATATCACTGTGAATGAGGTGAGTGCGTGATGGGGACCCAATGCCCATCTGTAGACAGCTGGACATCCCTTGCCAGGGGGTAGTGGGGAGGAGATGAGTTACTCAGGGTTCAGTGTAGCAACAATGAAACTCAAAACCTACCTCTAGTTCTTGAACGCTTCCTCCCCCCACAATTATCATGATCCCAATTCTACCTTGCAGACCAGGTTAGACCAGAGGATGCACAGTGGAGCAGTAGGAATCTGGAAACACAGGGATGCTAGGACGGATGAACCCCTCAGGACCAGGGGTGAGAGTGGCGATACCGGGAGAGAAGGGGATGTAGAAAGGGGGAATCGATCTCGGGGTTCTACATGTAACCTCCTCTCTGGGGGATGGGAAACCGGAAAGTGGGTGAGGGGAGATGCCGGGCAGTGTAAGATAAGATAAAATACAAGTGTATAAACGATTAAGGGTTCATGAGGGAGAGGGGAGGGGAGGGAGGGGTAGGGGAAAAAAGGAAGATGAGCTGATTCTAGAAACCTAAGTGGAAGGTGAATTTTGAGAACGATGAGGGCAATGAATGTATAAAGGTGCTTTACTCAATTGATGTATGTATGGATTGTGATAAGAGTTGTATGAGCCCCAATAAAATGATTTATTAAAAAAACTACCTCCAGAAACAAAGAAAAACAATCCTTAAAAGAATGACACATAGCTAGTACCTAATAGCGTTAAGTTACTGTTATATTCAGGAGCTGGTCGGTAACTAGCGGGGACTTACCAGACTGCTAACCATGGGTCAGTGGTGAGAAGTGACAAGGCTTCCTGCCCCATAGAGAACTACAATATCAGAGACCCAGGGGGTCAGTTCTACACTGTCCTAGCTGGTCACTCTGGACTCGACAGCAGCGAGTTTGGTTTTGGGTTCTCTTGTTACATAGACATAAATTCCATTACACTTTAAAATGTTCTAAATGAGGTTCATATGATAAAATAATATATTCCAATTTCTGTATTCTATCATTATCGAAGAAGCCCTGGTGGCATAGTGGGTTATGTGTTGGGCTGCTAATTGTGAGGTTAGGAGTTCAAAACCATCAGCTCCTCCACAGAGAAAAGATGAGGTTTCTAATCCTGGGAAGGTTTGCTGACTCATAAACCCACAAGGGCAGCTCTCCCTGTTCTATAGAGTCAATAGGAATCAGAATTGACTCTATGACATTTAAGAGTTATATAATTATTAAAATTCATAATATGCTAATGTTAAACATTAACTATTGTGACAAATACCTCATGCAAGCTTACTATCTTGAAATACTATGCTATATATAATGGGATAATATGTATGTGCCTTCTGGGAAGCTAGTTAATATGAATATTATTCAAATTCATGCACCAAAATTCAAGCCAGTGATGAAATTTTAATAATTCTACAAAATCCAACAATCTGGAGTTGATGAAACATAAAATCACAATGCATTGATAATTATTAGAAAATACAATGTGAAAGTGGAAAACAGAAGAAAATTCATTAGCTGAAAAATATGTCATTAGTGATGGAAACCAAGCTAGAGAAAGTGTAAAAAATTTTTGCAAGGTCAACTAATCCATCATTTTATCTATCTTTTTCAAACAGCATGAATGGTGACTTTATACACGGACCTCTACAGTGGGACTCACAGCAATCAAATTGATGACATCTGGGCAAAGAGATGATGGAGAAGCTCAAAACCAGCAGCCGAAAGGAGGCCAGGAGCTTAGTGTGGAACATAAAGCCAATTACTCAAATGTAAGTTCAGATGAGATTGAATAAAATTTAAACAAACCCATGAGGATAAAATAAAACCTTGACTATCCTTCCTGAATTTTGAGTACATCTCAAGAATAATTTTGACTCATTACACAGAAGAACTAATGAGCTGGGAGGTGACATAATGAACAGAAAAGAGGGAGTCAGTTGGTTTGGTTGAAAAATGCCTTGCGGTAAGTTCATCTTGTCCAACACCATATTTCACATCACTGATTTTTTCTTTGCTTTCTTTATTCAATGTCCAACTTTCTCATGCATAGGAGACACTTGAAAATACCATGTCTTGGGGCAGGTGCTTGTTAGTTCTAAAAGTAATATCATTGTTTTCAACATTTGAAAGATATCTTTTACAGTAGATTTGCATATTCAATGTGTCATTTGATCTCTTGACTGATGCTTCCATTAGAATTGACTGTCGATCCAAGCAAGACAAAATCTTATTGCATCATTCAATATTTTCCCCATAGAATCTGTCAAATTGCAACTTAAGTTTTAATTTTTTCTTTAGTTCTTTCAATTTAAGATCTGCTGTATGTGGTTCCTTTTTTGTTTTCTAACTCTCAGTTTTTTCAAATTGCATGGTAATATTTTATTTTGTCTTCCCTAGCTGCCCTCTGAAAATTTCTGTTCAGATTTTTGACTTCAGCAGTTCTTCCATTTGCTTCAGAGCCCCTTCTGATATCGACATGGATCTTTTGTTTCTGCCCTGCCTTGCTAGTGACCTTTCATACAACGTTCTTGATGTAATCACACAGCACACCAGGTCATTGGTGTGCAAGGCACCCAATCTGGTTTTAGACACACTCAAATTTTGTTGGGATATGCTCAAGAATACTTTGGCTCTAATGGATTTGTTTTCGCTTTTATCAGCTTCAACCTGCACTTGCATATGAGCATTTAATGATCAGCAACACATTCAGCCCCAGCCTGATTTTAGCCGCGGATATTCAGCATCTTACAACAGATGTAGTCAATTTGATTTCTGTTTTCCATCTGGAGAGTCCACATTTGTAGTCACCTTTGTGTTGTTGAAAACAGATATTTGCTGTGAGAAAATGGCTTTGCAAAATGTTATCCTATTCTCTCTAGCTTTGTTTCTATCACCCAGACGATGTTTTACAACAAATGTTTCTTCCTCTTTGTTTCCAATTTTAGTATTAAAATCTCATAGGCGATCTGCTGACAAAGTTTTAATTGTTGAAGTAAAATTTATGCCTTTGATCATCTATACTCAACTCTCCAATGAACTCTGCTTAGTGACTCCTTTCCTCATATCCCTCAATTGTGGAAAGAGGAAGTTCACTGGATGCTTATTCCTGTGTGGTTCCACAAATGAATCTTAGGCGCTCACTGTCATAGCCTTCTGCAAACCAGATTTTCATCGTTTAGGCTCTGATACTAGTCCCTCTGACTTTGGGTTACATATTACATAATCCTACGGGGACTGATGATGGTGTGCTTCTTCCATGTGGACTTAGTTGTCATCTCACTTAAATGGCTGCTTTTTAAAAGATCTCAGATGCTATTTTCTAATGGCCAGGCCCCATCTCATTTCTTCACCACATTTTGTGATAGCACCTGTCTTCTCTGTGTTCCTTTCCTAAGGGTGAGTCTCAAGCAGGACCATGAGTAAGATGGTGGAACAGGCAGATATACTATAAGACCATTTACAACCAAGACCCTGGAAATCAAGTGAAATAGATATGATGTCTCTCCTGGAACTCAGTAATTGAAAGAAAAGGATTACACTAAATCCTAGCTCCAACTTAAGAGTAATTAGTTCTTACATCACAGCCCTGCTGGATACTCACACTCAGGAAGAGAACACAGAGGAGACCGGTGCTAAGTCTTGAATTGTATATGTTTTTTATAATGGTGCTGTACAATAGGAACATTTATATTGCTAAATATATCCCTGAAAAAATCTTGAGTTTCAGTCAGTCTTCTATAATCTTTATTTTTACACTGAACATAAGAAAATTCAATATAAATATAAGTATGCACACATAATTCTATACTTCATGTATCCATTTCTTTGATGTATTTCTTTATTAGCTTCTTGTCATATTTAGCAATGTCAATTTCCTATTGTACAAAACCATTATAAGAGCATATACAATTAAAGAGTTTTAATCTTATATCTAGTTCCTATTAGAATTTATAGACCTTAACCCTGGTGTATAAAGATATGCTAGTAACTAAAATAGCAAGAAAAATATTCTTTTAAACATTGAGAATTTTATCACCCTGGTAGAATGATAAAGAAGACACTTGGATAATTTAATTTATTCTATAACATATTACCTTAATTAAGATAATTTAAAAGAAATAAAATAAAACATACTCTATACCACATTGTGATGGATAAAGATAGATGTGATTACAGAGACAGGAACAGTTAAAATGATCAGTAACAGTGAGAATGTAAAAGAATAGGAGATGATACACAGAATTCTACATAATTCAAGAAGGTGCAAAGGTGCAACTAATTAAAAAATATAAAAGGAAGAAAATTTGGGTGAAATATAATAGTACTTGCCATATACACTCATGTATAATCTGAGTTCTACAGCACATTTTTAATCCAGTTTGTGGTAATATTAGGGGCCTATGCTGATATTCAAGTTGGCAGTCCATGAGTATATATGGTAAAGGAGGAGATAAGAGATGTCAGGAGAGACTTTCTTTAGTACACACATGTTGGGTTTAATTTAAAATATACTTAGATTTAAGGTAGAGATTATTGAGTACATGTGCAAAAAGGGGAGGAGAGCTTTCTGGAGGAAACACACAGAATGTGGTTGACTGCATGTCTCCAATCATGCAATAGCAATCTCCAGGTGTTCTGATGGAGATAGGCTCAAAGAGAGCACAATTGTGGCCACAATCACTACATTCCTAACTGGCAAATAGCTTTGTTTTGCTTTTAGTTTTAAAGCCTAAAGAACCTGTTCTGAAGATGACAAGGCAAGCAGAGTGGGTGTGACAGCCGATTTATTCATACTGACAAGCATGTCCATGGGAGAAATGACAGGCATGTATACCAAGCAAGAATTTATCAAAGTTGAAACTTCTTAAGGTCAAAACCAAAAATAAATGTATGCTTCATCCTTATGTCTTAGCTGACACTCTCTACCTTAGCAATATTATCCACTTTCTAGCAATCATTGATGTTGTAAGATGACTTTTGAATCTCTGTTTCTAATTAAACCTATGACTCTTTTCCAAATATGCATTTATATTTACAGCTGCTACTAGAGGAATTATCCTCAGGCATACAGGTTGGTGGCAGTTTTTTTTTATTGTTGGGTAATTTAAAATCAATTCTGACTCTTAGTAGCCCCATGTGACAAGAGGAGAATTACCACATAAGATTTTCTTGGCTTAAGTTGATATGAAAGTAGAGAGTCAGATCTTTGATGAGTAACTTCGTTTACAGCCAAAGTACTTAACCATTACACAACACAGGCAGCTGTTAGGTAAAATCATACATTAAAGATGTTATTTTTCAAAATGTATGTGAATTACTTAGTGAAAAATTAATGCTGTCTGTAATCCACCTAATTCACAATTAAATTTTAATATAATTTTATACTACCTTCTCTAGTGTAATCGAGATGATTGTGGTGAATAAAATATAATAGAATATGTTTGTCTTATCTTAGAATTAGTTTAATATTATTAACACCAAGGCCTGAGGCTGGCATTTCTGCCTGGAGCAGCTAGCACAAAGGGAAGACTGCAGAGCCAGCCCTAGTTAGGGACATGAAGTCTTCTCCCTGGATCACAGACATATAGAGGACAGCACTGAAGATGCAGGTCAGGGAAGGGGCCGATCTGACCACTTCACAGGGGGCAAAGCAAGAGGGAAGCACAACAAAACAACAGTGGGAACAAATGCCTGACATCCCGTCCCTGAGGAACCCCCATAAGCAGACTTCTCACTTGGGGGCAATGGTTGGTACCTCATCTGGATGGACTGGACCAGGGGTATTCACAGGGCAGGAATTAGATCTGGAATTATGTATATCTATATATCTATATCTGTATATATATCTATATCTACATCCATAATTGGATGACTGTCTACATAAGATGGAGAGGCTATGCAATCCTTAGGAGTCAGCAATAGGAGAGGAGGAGATGGAGGCAAGGAGCAGTGAGCCAATTATATCAGGGACTGGGGAATAGCAAGTGATCTAAAATCAATGGTGAGGAGGGTATAGAGTCCCTGGCTAAGTTTGATCAATTGTATCAGCGAGGAATTACGGATGGGTGAATGAGGGGTAACCATGATAGTGAGACAACAGGAAAGATAAAAAGAAATAGAAGAAACAACTAAGGAGTAAAAATTATACATATATATATGTAAAATATAGATATGTAAAAATATAAATATATAAAGATTGTTATATTTATCAAGGTATGTACATTTAAGTTTAATTGGGAAGCAGATGGATTTGGGGCCTCTTCTTAAATCCTACCTCAGTACAAGAATAGTTTGTTTTAATAATGTGGCGTATTAGGATACTCATCTTCTTGGAACAATCACTGAAGAAAAATGGTTGAATAAGCAAATGTAGTAAAGAAAGCTGATGGTGCCTGGCTATTAAAAGTTTTAGCCCCTGAGCTCTTAAAGACTTGAAGTCCAATAAGTGGCGATCTAGCAAGGAAGTAATAAAGCCCATATGGAAGAAACATGCCAGCCTGTGTGATCATGAGGTATCGACATGAAAATGTATCAGAAGTTCAAAAACAATCAACCAAAATGATGTGAAGGAACATAGGCAAGGTGGAGACCCAGAGCCTATCAGTAAGACCATTGGACAGTCACTCACAGTAGGGCCACACGGAAGGGGTGATATATCCAGGGTGCAGTATAGCACTGATGAAATACACAACTATGCTCTGTTTCTTCACATTTTTCTCCTCCCACTATATGGCCCTAGTTTTAACTCACTTTTGATGCACAGAAATTCAAAATTCAAGATAGATTATCCCCTCAGAAGTAGAAAGGAAGGGGAGTTGGGGATGAAGGGAGAACAGGTAACTATGATGACTGCATAAGCCCTCTCTAAGGGAGATACAAAGAATTTAATGAAAATGAATACATGGGAAGTATAAGGTAAAGCAAAATACTAATTAATAGTAACAATAATAATAATATATAATATATGAGGGTCCAGGGTGTGGGGAGAGAGGATAAAAGGGAGTTGATATCAAGGAGTTCAAGAAGAAAAGAAAATGTATTGAAAATGATGAGAGCAGCAATTGTAAAATTATCCTTGATCTAATGGAACTATGGATTATAATCATATCTGGAAGAGCTCCTAATAAAATTTTTAAAACTTCCTTCAATAAACTATATATATATATAATGATAGACACTGTATACAAAATATTTAATATAAACTATTATGATAATATAGAATATTTAGCATACAGATATTATATATACTATATCATGTATAAATTATATCTATAATATAGAACATATAAAATAGACAATAATATATTGTAATAATATATACAATGATTAAATACTTTCTCATTGTTTCATTATTTTAGAAAATGAAATATTAAAAATAAACTAAGTTAATCTTGAGAAAATCTTAGATATAAATAAAATAAAGCTAAATGAAATCTAAGAAATGGAGGACTATTACATGATGTATGGGAAAGGAATACAGGTAAAAATACTAAGGAGAAGAGGACATTCAGGTAAGAGAACATGCAAGGTTTATGGCAAACTGAACTTATATATCTCCTCAGTATATATCTCCCAAGCCTTCATATGGATTATGCACACTTAAAAAATTAATTTATTGGGGGGAATCATGCAACTCTAATCACAATCCATACATACATCCATTTGTACATTTGTTGTCATCATTATTCTGAAAACATTTGCTTTCTACTTGAGCCCTTGGTATCAGCTCCTCACTTTTTCCTTTCCCTCCCCACCCTGCTCTCTCACTAACTAATGATCATTTAAAAATGTCTCACACTGTCTGATATCTTCCTTCACCCACTTTTCTTTTGTCCACCCCCCAGGGAGGAGGTTATATATAGTTCCTTATAATCAGTTCCCCCTTCGACCCAACCTTCCCTCCACCCTCCAAGTATCACCATTCTCACCACTGGTCCTGAAGGGAGCATCTGTCCTGGATTCCCTGTGCTTCCAGTTCCTATCTGTACCAGTGTACATCCTCTGGTCTGGCTGCATTTGTAAGGTAGAATTGGGATCATTATAGTGTGTGAGTGTGTGTGTGTGTGCATGGACACACTCTATTCTAAGGATATAATAGAAGGAATCCAAAGATGCTCCATAGAGCTTCAAAGTACTGCCTGGGAGATGTGTCGGAGTAAATACCTGACATAAGGCAGTCCCACCGAGGAGGAAAATATTTCCAAGAAGATTCTTCCATACGAGTATTTATGATATTTGTTGTTAGCTATCATTGAGTCAGTCCCTACTCACCACAACTTTATGTACAGCAAAAGTAAACACTGCCCAGTCCTCAGCCATCCTCGCAAGAATTCTTAGATTTGAGCCGTGTGCCACAGCCACTGTGTCAGTCCATATTTTCTCGGGCATTACTATTTTTCATTGCACTTTACCAAGCCCGAGGTCCTTCTCCAGGGACTGGTATCTTCTCACAACCTCCCTGCCTCTAAGGGGCCTTCTGACTGTACTTCTTCCACAGTAGATCTGTTTGGTTTTTGGCAGCCCATGCACAGTATATTCAATCTTCTTTGCCAGCATCCTAATTCAAATACATCAGTTCTTCAGTCTTCCTAATTCAATGCCCCGCTTTCACATGCGTATGAGATCACTGAAAATACCGTGGCTTGGGGACAGGAGCACTTCATCTGTAAAGTATCAAACTTCATTGTGTAGATTTGTCCAGTGCACCTTCATCTTCATGCTTGCTAGCACTTTTTTGCCTGCTTCCAGGGCTGGCTTCATGGGGTTCCCTACCCTGAGAGCTGTCAATACTGTCCCATGTTTCCCTTAACCTTGGATCCATGTGTCTCTGCACCCATCAACCTGTAATCTTCAAGCATCCTGCTTGACCCCCTGTATCATTGCCCTGCAGCCATGTGTATCTGAAGAGGGCTCTGGCTAGCATTGAACCCATGGACGTAGTGGGACTAGGCTTGGATACCTTTTTAATATAAGATTATTAGTTGATATAAAGCTCTTTTTTATACTTATGTGATTGTACCTGGTTTTGTTTCTCTGGATAACCCTCACTAATACAGTTTTAGTATGTTTTTCTCTCCAATTAGATTCATATCCTTAATGGATCTGGATGGAGTTCTGAGTTTTAATATTAAGATAAAACTCACAAATCATTACTTGAATGAATGATTAAACCACCAGCAAAAGAAGCCAGATACTTACATATTGAGTGAATGAATATTCTTGAATTTGTAAAGTTGGGAAATGGAGGACTAAATCACAGATCAGGGCGATCAGTAATGAAGGAAGAAAGACAGGCAATGACAACCCGACAAATATGTTTTGCGTGACCTACTTAGCGTCTGGGAGAACAAGCATTGTAAGTGTTAAGATCAAGCCTAATCTGTGATTGACCCAAGACATTCATGTGAAAGTTGGACATTAGTCCCCTAATATGCATGTGAAAGTTGGACATCTAATAAAGCAGAAGGAAGAAAAACACGTATGTATTTGATTTATGGTGCTGGCCTCAAATACTGATGTGCTACAGACTGTTCAAAGATCTAATAAATTGTGCACATTGAGATGAACAGAGCATTTCAAAAGGGCAGCTCGATTTTATATTACACATATAATTTAAAGTATTATAATGAGAAGGGTAAATTCCTAGGATTAGAAAACTAAAATGAAAGAACACAATCAGCATATCTTAAACTGAAAGAATTAAAGAAAAAAATGAGCAATATATTGAATGATGCAGGAAGCATCAAAAGATGGAAGGATAAAATTGAGTCACTGTACCAAAAGTAGTTAATCAACACTCAACTACTTCATATGATCCAGAACTACAGGAAAATGAAGGCACTAGCCAAAAAACAAGACTCCAGTAACTGATGGAATGCCTACTGAAATGTTTGAACCAGCTGATGAATGTTGGAAGCAATTACTGGTCTATGTCAAGAAATAGGAAGACAGCTAATTAGTCGACTGACTGGAAGCGATCTTTTTATACATTTCCAATAAAACGTGATTAAATGGAATGTTTATAGAACAATATCACTAATGTCTCCTGCAAGTTAAAATTTTGCTAAAGGTAATCCATCAATAGTTGCAGCAGCACATTGCTAGGGAGCTCTCGGACATTCAAGCCCGATTCAGAAGACGGTGTGAAACAGGGATAACATTGCTGATGTCAAAAGGACCATGGCAGAGAATAGAGCATACTGGCAGCTGTTTACGGGTGTTTTATTGACGAGGTAACCATATTCGACTCTGTAGGCAATAGCACTCAATGAATAGCCTTGAGAAGAATGGGGGTTTCTTTAGAGAAGGTATTACAAATTTTGATAATTTTTTGGCTAGATATCATACTATCAAATATAACTCAAACAACAAACACGGAATGATAACTCATTATTAAACAAATCAGGAATGTCAGAATCATGCAGTGACTATATTGTTAAAAGGACTAAAATTTGCTTCTGACATTTATTGTTTCTTATACATTAATAATAAGAAAAATATTTAGTTTCTATTAACTTATAATCATTGTTTCAAACATTGAAAACTAAGGACATTTATGTTTTTAAAGATACAACTCTTACTTTTTATCTGAAAATATTCACCTTGTACATATTTATTAAAATTCTATAAAACTGGATTTTAAGAAAAGGAATTTTGTAGTAATTCAAAATATAAGGTTATTTGAAAAGTTCACTGAATATAGTTGTTTGAAAATTTCAAATACATCTTTAGTAAGTAAAATAATCTTTAAAAACAAAGATTTTTAATCTGCCAGTAATGAAAGCTTTGATAATTTTTCTGAGTTTTATTGTAGCACAAGTATGCTTCACATATCATACAATGTATCACATTATAAGTGAAAATTATTTCTTTTAATTATTTGCTTAACCATTTTGTATTATAATGTCAAGCCTAATGTGTTACATATTTTGAGAATAAAGTATTAGGATTAATTTCGTGATAATCATATCTAGAAGAGGATTTATAATTCTTATAACTTGGAATTTACAAATATATTTCCAATTTACTTTTTTCCTATGGATGGTAGTTTAATTGTTTATTATGTGAATATTTTGTGAAGGTATACATTAATTCATGTTACTTTTCAAATAAAAAAACTGTTAGATTCTTAAATAAAGCACCATTCTTAAGGCTGGCTAGTTATTCCCTAATGCACTCTAAAAGAGTGTAAAGAACATACTATGATGGACCTTTTATCCTTATTCTGCTCATCACACAGTAGGTGCTTAAATGTTCCTTAAAAGCAATTGTTTACCTTTAGAATCCTGAATAGTTAAAACTCATCCATCACCATGATTCCATATTTTCTTTATGTACAACTTTAAGGTAATGGAAGTGCTGGATATTACATATATATAGATACATATTGTGTGTAAAGAAGATAAATAATATGTTTTGCACAGCTGCTGTTTCACAATGTTAGAAAAACCATTTTATGCCAAGGTCACAGCTTATGAAATTATTGGCATCTTTACTGAAACCAACACTTCCTGCACAGAAAAGCAGTAAATCCATCTAAGAGAGTGATTGGGAAGCTAAAACAGGAATACAACATCTGTCAAGGAGTTTGAGCATCTGGACGACAGAAAAGGTTTCATATTAAAAAAACAATAATTTTACCAGAAAGTATGTGGGGATACTGACCGGCAATTGTAACATATTTAAATAGGTGGCAAGAATTTGAAAGTAAAGTTATATTTTCATGTTTGATTTTTTCCTAATATATATATATACATATATTTAGAGAAGTATTAATTAGCTTAACATTTTTACTCAGACACAGAAATGTCTCTATATTTCTCCTCAATTAGCAAGTATTTCTGACTGACCTTTGAGAAGCATTGAAATATATGATTATTATCAAGAAAATACAAAGAAAAAATTTTTTGTCACCCTAGAAGGATATGTGTTGGCTTGTGTGCAGCAATTTAGAGGAAGCAGCAGGCAGTATTAGAGCAAGGTTTGATGATAAGTGTGAAAATAGTGTCTTTTCAAAATTGGAATATTCATGGTAATGCACGTTGCCGAGAGGTTAGAAAGCTCTAAACATGTCTGCAATGATGATTAATCATTTAGTTTCAGGTGAACAAAATTGACACAATTTGGATTGTAAGGTTACCATCAATATAGTTTTAACTAAAACATGTTGATGGGAAAATGTATCAGATGTTAAAATATAAGCAACCAAATCGTGTGAAGGGCCGTGGATGTAGTGGAGACCCAAAACCCTCCTGTAAGACAATTGAATATTCCTTCTCAGAAGGGACGCAGGGAAGGGATGCTAAATCCAGGGTGTGTTACAGCACCAAGGAACCATGAAGTGTCCCCTAGTTCTTTAATATTCCCCTTATTATTATGGTTTTCAGTTTTACCTCATATATCATGTCAGAATTGGGTAGATTCCTTTGTATCTTTAAGATCATTTGGTATATGAAAGCCAAGCTAGATAACCCTTTGGGAATCATAGCAGGAGGAACAGTTTCCTGGGGGTACTGGAGGAAGAGAGGGTGTGGGGGAGGGGATAGAAAGCTGACAGCCTGGATGACTGTATAACCCCACTCGATGGGACAGCACAACAGAATTGTGTGTGACTCCAACTGTATTCTATAAGTAAGATAAGGCCAAAGAAAAAATAAAGTTATTCCTGGAGGTATGGTCAGGGAGGGAGGGGAAAAAGGGAAACAGATATCAAGGAGATCAAGAATAAAGAAAATGCTTTGACACTGATTGTAATAGCAAGTGTATTGCACTGCTTGATGTGATTGAACTATGTAATGTGAAGCTATCTTAAGAGCTTCCAGTGGAATATTTTTTAATTGAACAGACATTGATAATATTGTACATTTGGGCATTCCATTGAGTAGATCTGCTGTACACAACCTCTTTAAAAGCAAGGATGTTCTGTTGATGACCAAAGTGCACCTGACTGAAGCGATGATATTTTCAATTGTGTCATGTGCATGTGAAAGTTCAACACTGAATAAGAAATGCCAAATAAGAATTGACACTTTTGAATTTTGGTGCTGTCAAAGAATACTGAATGTACCATGCACTACCAAAAGAAAGAAGGGGAAAAAAGTCTGTCTTGAAAAAAACACAAGCAGAATGATCCTTAGAGAGAAGAATGGTGAGATTTCATATTACAAATTTTGGACATGATGCCAGGATAGACCAGTCCCTGAAGAAAGACATCATGCATGGTACAGTGGAGGGGCAGCCAAAACAAGGAAACTACACACTGATGAAAATGAGGGAGTGCACTCTTCAATACGGATTACAACTCGACGTAAAGCAACCGGAAAACTTCACAACTGGACAAGGGGAAGCATGATGATAAACAGAGAACAGGTAGAAGTGTTCGAGGATACTGTCAACTGGCACATTGCACTGAGGAAGCAGGTTGCTCTTTAAAGTGTCAGGAGCATTGATGTGATTTTCAAGGCTAAGATGCCATGGAACTCACCACCCACGATATTTGCCTCATCTGCATGCAAAAGTTAGACATTGAATAGTAGATTGAAGAAGATGATACATTTGAATGATGGTGCTGGTGAAGAATACTGAAAGTTCCACGGACTGCCAAATCAATAAATACATCCATCTTGGAAAAAGTACAGCTAGGATGTTATTTAAGAGTGAGGATGGTGAGTCTTTATCTCATGTATTTTGGACATTTTATGAGGAAAGAATCATAACCCGGAAAAAGACATCATTTTTGGTAAAATGGAAGGGAGGGAAGGGCAGTAAAAAAGAAGGCCCTTTGATACAATGGACTAATATTGTGCCTGGAATCCTGAATCCAAACATCTCAACAATCTTGAGGACAGTACTGATTCAAGCAGTGTATCATTCTGGTAGGTATAGGGTCCCTATGAATGAGAACATACTTGAAGGGACTGAACACCGACAACATGTAGTTATTGGGATATTTGTGGTAATTTCTGTAGTGCTCTGCCTCATTCATTTCTATATATTTTACAGTTTACCTTAAATGTAGACAAGACGCCATTACAATTTGGTAATTGGTGCTTGAGTGTATGGTTTGGCGGCAGAATGCTTAAAACAGTCAATTATATAAGTAATATCCACACACTAATGTACATTATACTACCCTGAAGGAGTTGTTAAAACACAAGTCCCTGAAGGAGCAAGATCAGGAATGCAGTGGATTGAGCAAAATTCCCCAGTGAAATTCCAAAAGGTCAGTCCTTGCAATCCCCAAGGAATCAATAGGTGGATTGTTATGATGGGAAAAAAAAAATCCTCAGCACTTTTGTGTGCGCCTTTTCTCAGCAATATATTTTCTTAAAACTATTTAAAATAGTCCCATATTATAACTCTACATGTTTTGAGAAAAGCTATCAAAATCTTCTTTGTATCCCCCGCACAGCCAAATTTTCTTTATTTTGTTGAAAACACTCTGCCCTCTGTTTACCTGGGTCAGCAATGTCCCCTTGGAAGCTGCTGGTGACTGGACCGAAGACAATGAAGAGAAACACATTTTAGTCTAAATGCGCTTATTTGCAGCTATTCACTGATTACATGTCTAAATAAACTTTGTTCAGAATGAACCTGTGCATGTATGTATTAAAATTTTGCTAACAAACATTGGAATTTAGTCTTCTATAAACCTAAGTAAATAAATGATAAGTTTCTCTAAACATTTAAAACTATATATTCTAATCTTCTTTGTATCCATTATTTTTGCTTAATTTTTAAATTTCAAAATGTAATAAAATATTAAGCTTAGTATAAATAGCAGTTTGTAATATCACATTTTACTTTTATTTAATTTTACTCTTTCTATACACATATTGAACCTATATAATACATTTTTTAATTCAATTTATTTTTGCTGAGAGGGAAAATAAATTTCAGGCACTAGGAATATAAAATATTTAAATTTTTAACATTTTAATATACATGTTCTAATACAAAACATCTTGCCTTATATAATCATAGAACTGCATTTAAAAAACAAATGAACAAAGAAACTCACTGTCAGCAAATCAATGCTTACTTGTAGTGAGTGGCCCCATGGCACAAAGTAGACCTGTCCCAGTGGGTTTCTGAAACTATGACTGTTTACAGAAGAAGAAGAAAAATCCCTAAACATCACCACGGATTCAAGAATACTGCATACTGTGCTATTTTCAAAGTGCTCGTGTGGCTTATTTATTGTCCTATCCATTCACTTCCAATTCACAGTTGACTTACGTACAACAAAATGAAATGCTCCCCGTCCTTGTTCCAGGCATATAATCATTGACTGCTTGAGGCCCCTGTTGCCACCCTGAAGCATACTCTCTCACTGAAGTTCTTCTGTGTCATTGACTAAGAATGTAGGTCTACTCCAAGGATTGGTCTTCCGGATAACTTGTCCAAAGTATGTGAGACCAAGTCTTCCCATCCTTATTTCTGAAAAGAATTCTGACTGGATTTCTGAAACATATATGTTCATTCATCTGGGATTGCCTGGTGTGTTCCATGATCGTCACCAGCAGTCCAATTTAAGATGTTCGGTTCTCCTTTGGTATTTCTTATTCATTGTCCAGCTGTCATATATATATATGAAGCAATTGAATATACCATGATTTTGGTAAGGTATACCTTATTTCCCAATACTTTTTGAGACATACTATTAAAATTAAAATGTGAAGTGATTATTTACATAAAAGACAACAGCCATGAGAGGGAAATGTAATAATTTATCAATAATGTTTTATGAAATTGTTGTTCAAAACACTTTCACCTAGCTCATTCTCATTTGGTCTCTAAGTCAAATCAATAAATACTACATTAAACTACTGAAATGCTATGTTAGTGACTTAAAAATAGATATCTCTTATTTGAAAGAATATGATGAAAAGATGTAATTAAGTAAAAATATATGATATTTTATTAAAAATATATTGTTCTATATCATGTAAAACAGTGTAAACTCAATTACACACTTTCTATTCATTATATTACATGAATTTTAAGCAGAGGCATTTTGTATCCATAATACATTTATATAATGTGTACATATATATTTATATATAGATATATCTCTAAGCTAACCAACAAAAGTAAAATCAATAGAAAATTTGAATTTTGTTCCATAAATTAGATATAAGTGAACAATGTAAATTTTTGGCGTTTTGTGGACTTCAGGAATTTAAAATGTCATTAGAATAAAATCACAGAATTAGTCCTTGAATAAGTTTCTCCTTTTACAAAGCATGAGTGACTCTCTAATAGTTCTAATTCATAGTTTCACATCTGTTCAGATTTTGTGGAGGGATGATCAATGATTTATCAAAATTTGAGCAGCTGTCATATTATGAAAGTATAACATGGAGAGATACACTAGCTCATATAAAATAAGAAGAAAATAATCTATGTGGAGTACTGATAATTTTTAAATTAAAAAATCTTCATCTTTTTCATCGACATGACTTTCATATTAAGTAATTTTAAATTCATCTAATTAATCCGTTAGAAAATAAGCTTCTATAAATTATACATTTTGCTTGACCATGCATTTGTAATATAATAAACAGTTATGTTTTCCATTTTTATAAGAATTCCAAAATATTTATGTTAATTTTTAAAATTCAATAATATTTGATAATTAATATTATTATTTTATTTATGAAATGTTTCTTAACTATTTGCATTACTAATTAGGATGAATATTTTATTATGTTTAACAATACCTGGTATTTCTTCCTTTTAAGTTGGCTTACATAATATTTATTTCTTGTTATGGACTATAATAGTGACAAAAAAGAGTTTCAGTATTTTAATTTTTCTTTTAATATGCTTTCCCTCTCATACTTTTATTCTAATTTATATAAGACTTTCATTTTTTCATTATATTGTCATAACATTTATTTTTAAAATATTAAGTCACATTTAAGTAATGCATTTTAAATATTTCATGTAACCCCTATCAATATACTATAATAGAAATTGAGCCATCAATTAGAAAGTCTGTCTCCTTCAGTAAACCAGTATCCTGCAAGCATTTGAGGGGGGGGGAAAAGAATATTTGTGGGTAAGCAATTTACTCTGTGTATAAAAATAAAGCAATGATAAAAATAATAAATATAAACATTAAAAATCGCTTAAGAAAATGTATCAAGCTTTCAAATGCACATTGATAGTAAGTAATTAGCACTTAACTATAAATTTAATATTCTATATCCTAACTTAGTGAATAGAGGCTGGGATCAAAAAAGCACATGAACACCTATCTACCAGATATTTTCCTGTCCCTCTTAAGAATAAAAAAAATTGGTAAACCTTTAAAGCCACCTGTGAGCAATTAATCCCATGGCCTAGTAGACCACATGGGCACTGGTCCCTGCAACCCTGAGACCAGAACAACAGATAACAACTTGCAAACTGGGCATTCAGAATATTGTTCACTGACTACAACATTTAAAAGATCACTGTTGATCTATAACAATTTTTCTCTTTTATTCTGAAGTCCCAACTAGATAAATTTGATTGTATCTTATTTAATTATCCTTGTCCCTTAACCTTGGCTTAATTCTACTCAACTCTTCATGGGAGACATTTATAAATTAACTGATTTTTATAACCCTTCCTGTAGACCTATCCTTATTTGTTATCCATTATTGTGTTTTTCGAGACAATGAAAGATCTGCCAACTGAAATATCCATGGTTAGAGCCCATCATCCATTCGGGGGGGTGGGGGCGGGATGGAGGATGGGGGAGGGATGAGACAGCCTGCCTCTGTAAAATATACAGCCTTCTTTCAATAAAGATGGCCAGCAGTGGAGCCCTACTGGACAGTTATTAATCGGTATTCCACTCTCTTAAAATGGATTTAATGTTGTATTTCTCATTCTATAAACTCTGTTGGTTAAATCTATTGAATATTTTCATGTTTAATATAGACATATTCATATTGATCATTTGTTTTAAGGATCCTAAGGTAAACTTTATAATCTGTGTTTGTGAGGCTTCCAATCTGAAAACATTTCACAGTCTGCTTATTCCATCTATATTATCCATTATTTCCTGTTTATGAAGCATTGTATCTATTTATACTTCTTTTTTAAGTGTGGGGAGAGAGGTGGTGGCTCATTTTACATCCCAGTCAGTTGATAACTCAACTTTTTTTTTTTGTAAATCATTTTCAGAAATAATTTTCTCCTTCAGATAACTTTACTAACCTTCCCTGGATGTTTGGGTGCATCAATACAATACCAACATCTAATTCTCAGACCCATTTCATGATTGTCTGTTTTAACAAAAATTCACTTTATGATCAGATAATTGTAATCAAACTTTTGTTTCATTCAATTCCATGTCCCTTTGGTCCCCTTCACTCTGGCACAGTTCCTCAATCTTCCGGTTAGCTCCATCACCTTGACGCTTAGAAGACTGCAGAGCAGCTGATTTGTACAATGTCTCTCCTTTTGGGTTTGCCTTGTGTTCCCATGTAATTAGGAGCAGGTTTTGTGTGGTTGGGCAAACAACAAGGTTAAGTAAAAGAAACAAACAAACAAACAAAATAGAAAGCCTTTGCTACTAGAGCTCTAGTTCATACGTAAACAGTTATTACAAACAAAATCTGTTTAAACATATTTCCAAGCGCAGTGGATGGCTCCTAATACACTCCCTCAACAGGAAACTTATTTATTCTCCTTAGGGTGTGTCAACTAAATATGAGTCAATTTAAATGGTGGCTTCTCCAGGATCTTCTGGGCCAATTAAATTCAAGTCAGAGAAGTCTACTTAGAATATTCCAGCAACTGTTTTATTTTAGGGACTAAAGGGGTTTTCTTGACAGGTTTTCTCAGAGCACAGAGGACATGAATGGGGCTTCTTAGGAAGAAATGTGAAGCAAATTGAAAAACGAATTGGTGATTTTAAAGGTCCAGAAAAGCTGTACCAAGGAGTTTTCCCCACAAATAAAAGACATTTGTTTGATTACAAATCCAGGAAGGATTGTCCTACAAGGACTTCATCAGGAAACCTTACCTCACCGAACTTAATTTAGACCTTGCCCCTCTAGATTGGTTTTCATTTATAAATCTGAAAGGACATTTAAATATAACATGATTTTAATTCCTTAAAGATGCAAAAACTGTTGTCTTGACATAGTGTATGTTACACAATAAATAAGTTTTCTGGAAGGGGCTGCATGGATGAGAACACTATATTCAGAAATTGATAAATTACATGGCACATACATTGAGAAATAATCACATTTCAAAATATTTTCTTTTTTTCCACTTAAGAAAATATTTTATTTCCATTTTCCATGTGATTTACTTTCTATATTCACATTCATGACATATGCAAATATTTTATTTTTTATTAATAAATCTTTTTATTGGGGCTCATACAACTCTTATCACAATCCATACATACATCAATTGAGCAAAGCACCTTATACATTCGTTGCACTCATCATTCTCAAAATTTGCCTTCCACTTGGGTTCCTAGAATCAGCTCAGTTTCCCTTTTTTTCCCCTCCTCCACCCTCCCCTCTCCTCCCTTCTCCCTGGTCCCTTAATAGTTTATAAATAATTATTATGTCTTAACTTACATTGCCCAGCGTCTCCCCTCACCCACTTTCCCATTGCCCATCTCTCAAAGAGGAGGTTACACATAGATCTTCAAGATTGGTTCTCCCTTTCTACACCCCCTTCCCTCCTGGTGTCGCCACTCCTACCGCTGGTGTTGAGGGGTTCATCCGTCCTAGATTCCCTGTGTTTCCAGATCCCTACTGCACCACTGTGCATCCTCTGGTATAACCAGGTCTGCAAGGCAAAATTGGAGTCATCAAAAAGATGTAGCATCTGGGGTCTTAAAGGCTTGAAGGCAAACAAGCAGCCATCTAGCTCAGAAGCAACAAAGCACACACAGAAGAAGCACACGGCCTAAGCGAATACAAGGTGTTGAAGAGACCATGTAGCAGACACCACGGAACAAAAACAATCATTGTGTGATCACCTTCCTCACATAATCGCTGAAAATGAAGGTGTGTATAAGCAAGTGTGTTGAAGAAGGCTGATGGTGCCCGGCTACTGAGAGATTTAGCTTCTGGGGACTTAAAGGCTTGAAAGCAAACAAGTGGCCATCTAGCCCAGAAGCAACAAAGCCCACACGGAAGCAGCACACCAACATGGGTGATCGTGAAGGGCAGAAGAGACCAGGTCTCAGACAACAAAGCGGTGGGCTGGTGGGAATCACATCACCGTGAATGAGGGGGAGTGCGTGATCGGGACCTAATGCCCATCTGTAGACAGCTGGATATCCCTTGCAGAGGGGTAGTGGGGAGGAGATGAGTCACTCAGGGTTCAGTGTAGCAACAATGAAACTCAAACCTTCATCTAGTTCCTGAATGCTTCCTCCCCTCCCATATTATCAAAATATTTTCTTAACGTATGTTTTTTCTGATTTGTAGCAGTGCTTTACGACTTAACATCAAACCAAAGAAGAGATGTTCGGTTCTTCTCATCATATTCTGTGTGTCTGCCTGAGATTTACAGTTCCAAAGGAATCATCATAATAATATATACTCTGATCACTTAATTAATGGTAAGCCCATTCATTTTTTATTATTTTAAAATTACCCTTTTCTGTTCATAATAACTATTTGGGGATGTACTTCTAGGGAATTATGTAATTACCTATTTATTGCTAAATTACATATTTGTATTCATCATTTTACAGTCATTGATTTCACTTGATGAGAATATTATTGTCATTTTTTCTGATGCTTAAGTTTTTTGTTTTGTTTTGTGTGTGTGAGCTACTTTCAGCTGTTACCTGGATTTCTTGATAATTTGCCATTTTTTAAATAGCCCTTGCTTTCAAAATAATTTTCAGGTTTGTCTTGGACTTTTTCTGAGTGCTCAATGTGCAATGCAAGCAAATCTAACTGGGCTTTGAGAATCTCACATTTTACATATAAATAATTGAGGAATACAAAAGTTCATGAAAAAGTTGAATTAATATAAAATGGAATATTTTCATGAAAATTCTGATGCTCCGTTATTTATATGTGTACATAAAATACACATATATGTGTCTGTGTGTATATATGCATATATATTCTATATGGGTAAGTAGACTAGGTTATATATACACACATCATATAAATATATATTAAAAAACATAGTCATACTTATATATACACATACACAGACAGAGAGGGATTCAAAAAGTTAGTGGAAAAATTAAAACTAATGATAATAGAAATTTTCCATGAACTTTTTGAAATCCACATAAAAATTATATAAAATTATTCCTGTCAATATAAAGGCTCTTAGGTTATCCAATAATAACTACTCAACTCTAATAAATAAAAGGTAACAATTTTTCTACATATTTTTAAATCCTTTCACAATGTCCTGTGATTCACATCCCTGCCTGTCCTAGCGTTCTATGTATATTTCTTTATCTTTGTGATTTTCAATGTTAAGTCTATTCGGGAGGGTGTCCTTCCTTTAGCTGATGTTATTAGACTACTCTTTAACCTGTTATTCACAAACAGAGATATTTTCCCACTAAGCCTAATGAAATTCATCATATCAGCTTTTCTTCCCCCTTATCTCTTCTTAAGCCTGACAGTTTGAAAATGTTTATTCCTTAACTCTTGTAGTTTCTGTGGGGGAAACAGAGACATCAGATTCCTCACAACTTGTGCCTTGCTGCCAATCACTTCTGTAATTACCACCAATTATGCCTCCTGTTTTCTATGTAAGAAAGAATGCTGTTTGTCTTACTGTTACTGCTAATATGGGAATCATTTATACATAATTCATCCTTCAACAAATTTTATTTACAAAGCTGGGGAAATAAATACCACATAACAAAGATTTAAATATGTATTGTTGTTATTTTCATTGTAGGTATATTGATTGTAATTATATATTCAGTAAATGCTCTGAAATCTATACCTGAACAGTACACTTGACTCAACTGTTGAAAAAGCTTATTTTTAAACCATTTCTTTGTACAGTTTTCCCTTGGCAGTAACTAGATTAAGATAAAATATTATAAAAACAAGACAGTTTAAGAATTATGCAAAACATTTTCTTCCACTGAAATGGTCAAAATTTTGTGGAATATATATATAAAGAGAGCAAAGTTCCTGAACTAATATGAGTTAAGCATGCATTGATAGTTTATAACAAATATTATAGTACTTTTTTAATATTACATGACATTAAAATATTCAGAATTGTCCTGTGGGGATACATGAGTATTTTGAAGCAATCATTAGTAAAGCATAAAGAAATAAAGATTTCTGAATAAAGACAGAGTTATACAAAATTGAAGCTTTAAACTTTTTTACACTTTAACACATACATTTAATTAAAATGATATATATCACAAAAATGATATATTTCACAAATATTATATTTTAATTTTAATTTAGAAATGGGTTTAGTTAATATATTTCATTTCAAATTAACAGTGGAAATATTAACCGGAAATCATATCAAAATATTTTAAAGAGACAGCCTGGAAACATTCTTACTCTGTTGTTGTCTGGATATCTGAACACCATTCTTTGTATCAAGGTCAGGCAACGCACTTAAACATTTTTTGTATTAAGACACCAGCATTATTTAAAATATTAGTGATGATCTATATTCTTTCTCTACTTTTCTCTTTAATTTTTATGTTAACACAGAGTCATGTGTTTTGAGAACCATATTAAAAGGGAAAATGTGGAGGTTAGGTTGGTATTGGAAGGTCATTGATAATTGCTTTGTAATTAAATGAATGAGCAAGATTTTGTTCCTCAGACAGGAATTATTTGATGTGTAGAAATATCACAGGTCTATGTTTAGTAATCACTGCAGTTAATTTTAAGTTTTCTAATTAGGAGTTTTGTTCAAAGAAATGGAGAAATAACCCAAATTTTCAGAAGATATCATGAGCTAAAGTTACAGATACTCTTTAAATAAGCATATTTAGAAACTATTCAAATAAGACTAGTGAAAATGAGGGCAAAAATAAAGACACTAAGTAAGATAAGATATACCCGTATGCCTTACAAGCATATCCAATTAAGGAGAAAGACAAAACAATGAAAGGACCTATGTGGAATCTTAGTAAAATTTATAATATTTCAAATAGTTATGTAAAAAACAGCTATATATAGTATGGTCAAATTTAAAGAGTCCACCAAAAATAAGAATATAGGGGAGTTAAATTTCAATATTGAAAGAAAAATATTTTTCTTAGCCTTAGAGATATTTGTAATTATATTTAAATATTTAATTTAATTGTTTAATGTTGTATTAACTTGGCACTTTTTTGTTCTTAAAAAGACTATTTTAAAGGTAAATTTTATGTGACAAATGTAATTATAAATTCCTAAATCTGAGTGACATATAGCTATATCTATTGTTATGCAGCTACCCAGGAAGACATAAATATCTCTGTTTATATTCTGAAAGTATAGAACAGAAATACATTCATTTGCTTCATTCTGATTTCTGAATTCTGAATATTAATTTCACAATAAATAACTGCACTTTTGTACCATCAGAGAAGATGGTGGAAAGGAAAGCCACTATTTTACAGTGTATGTATTTAAAAATTGATAGACATTTAAACACCTTAAATTTCTCATTTTTAAAAAAAGTATCAATTCAAATTTATAAATTCATCAAAATATGTCACTTTTATATGAAATAAGTGTATTTCTGTCATAATAATTATAATTAGAGAAAGGTAAAGCAGCAAAGCTTTTTAAATGTATTTCAGGAGCAGCTCACTCAAATAGCGTTATGTTACTCCTTATGCCCTTAGATGAAGTCGTCATCAGCACTCAGTGCTGTCACTCAAAGGCTATCCCATTCTTGAACAACCCTGTGACTGTGCATCCCTTTAGGGTTCCAGCATTAAAATCCATCCAGCTTTAAAATCCAATTCACTTCATCAGTCACTCAATACACTAGTCTCATCATTAGCTAACTTGACATCCCTCCACTTCTCCTCAGTGCTGTTTAGATATAGTCTTTTATTTTAATCACTTCTCTGCTTATTCACCTAGTTTTGCGCTTTTTATTTCTTATTTCCAAAAACCTTATTCATGATTAGATCCTACTTATCTCTGTTTCTTCCACATCTTAATCTGTATAGATGAAAAAATTCACAAAAACTGCAGAATAATTTTAGTTTGGAAAAACACATTATATTAATGATCACTGTCTGAAACTTGTCTGGCCATCCTATAAAATGTTATTATTAAACATATTTCCTCACTGATTGTCAGCTTCTCCAAGAAACGGACAGTAATATAGTATTGAACATATAAGAGACTTATTAGGCAAACTATTCAGTAAATAATAAACTCACTTATTCCTACATCTTCTACCAGCATGTCTCTCAGAGACATGACAGAAAGACAGAAAGAGAGGAATGAATGTATGAGTAAATCAAAAGTATGAACACAAAATCATGCAAATCTTCTTTTAAAAGAAATATATAAAAATGTGACACCATTTTTTCTTGACTTATCCTGCACCTAGACCAATAAACATCTGAAGTCAGTGTGTTCTCTGTTTAACTCTTCTTCAAGGATTCCACGCCTTCACGTACACTACTTAAATAACAGTTTTGACAGCCTCAAAGGAATTGAATCAAGTTTGTTTCCAGTTTTTATTTTATCTTAAGTTTTGGAATCATAAAGAATTCTGAAAGGGAACTACTAGGATCATAAGATGGATGGTATAATGTGTCTGAAAGAAATTTCCTCAGACATAATAGAGAAGACTGACACCTAGTGAGAAACATGGGCAAAGTATCATATAAAATATATATTAATAATTTTCCTATATATACAGATCTTAAAAGAGAATCCCATGTTGCACTAAAGACATTAGTGAAAAAAACAACAAGACCCCAGGAATCGATCAAATATCAACTGAAATGTTTCAACAAATTGATACAGAGCTTTAATCCTTTGTGATGAAATTTGCCAGATATCTAACTACCGGGTAACCTAACTGAAACTGATTCATGTCAGTATGCATTCTAAAGAAAGAAGAGCCAATGGAATGTGGAAGTTATTAAAAAATATCACCAATATAGCATGACAATAAAATTTTGATAAGGATAATTAAAAAATGATTATAGCAGCAAATCACTATGGACCAGCCAGAAATTCAATCCAGATTCAGAGCAGGACATGGGATGAGGAATACCACTGCTGATACCAGAAACAGCTTGGGGGAAGGCAAAGGGTATCAGAAAGACGATTACTTGTGCCTCGTTGACTAAGCAAAGACAATTGAATGTATGGTGTATCAATCACTCCGGATTACATATGAAGAAGGAAAATTCCAGAACACTCCATTGTGCCCATGCAGAACATGTACATAGAGCAAAATGCAGTCATTCATTGAAAGGGAACAAGAAGATACTGTCAGGTGCAAATCAGGAAAGCCGTGTGCCAGGGTCACATCCTTTCATAATTTTTCCACAAACTCTATGGTTTGAAAATAATCTAAGAAGATCGCCTGTCTGCAGAAGGACACAGCGTCAGGACTGGAGGACGGCTAATTAAAACCCTGCCCCACACAGGAAAGGGAAGAGGACTTGTGACACTGCACGATGAAGACCGCAGAGCTTAGTTATGAATTGTAATTTCAGGAAACAAGAACCCTCGTAACCAGACCCACAGAAAGCAGCAAGATCAATGGAGAAAAGGTGGAGTTGTCAAGGACGTCCTTTTACTTGGATTCAGAGTCACCGCTCAGAAGGTGCTGTCAAAACTCATGTGATGTATTGCACTGGCAAACCTGCTTCACAAAAGCCTCTTTAAAGGGTTACAGAGCAAGTCATCAAAAATGAAATGAAATGCATAAAGATCAGTATTTTTTTGCATTATCGAACGAATGAACTAACATTGGCTATTTTGAATGAAAAAACTTACACTTTCCTATGTTGTGAATGATAAAATAAAGAGAAATTGTTCTGTATCTATTCTCAAAAAGGACATTTTAAGATCTCACTTGAAATAACATGCTATCTGTTATAGGATAATGCCTACCTGCATACAAGGAAATCCAATCAAAACAGTTATTACTCAGATGGATGCACCAACCACAAAAGCTTCTTATGCAGAGATTGAATAAATATACCAATGTCTTCATTCAGATATTGTTCAAATGCAACAAGATGCATTGACAATTATTATAAATTCGAATGCAAAAGTTAAAAACAATGAGTAAGGAGCAGTAGTAGGAAAGTTGAATTTTGGTTATGTAGACAAAGCTAGACATTATATGAGAAATTTTCAATACCAACAAATTCTTCATCAAAAATACATGTTTTGTCCAACAACACAATGATGACTATACACGTGAGCATTTCCAGATGGAATATACAGAAATCAAGTTGACCCCATTTATAAGAAAAAATGTGGAGAAGCTTAATAGCAGTAGCTAAAATGAGACAGGGGTCATTTTGTAGTAAAATCCAATAACTTTTCATATGTAAATTCAAGTTGAAGCTGAAGGAAACAAACAATTCCAAGAGAGGGAAATAAGACCTACAGGCTATTCCCATGAATTTTAAGAAAATTTAACTGTATCAATCAGAACAAATTATGGATAACCTTGAAATAATGGGGCTTTCACAACATTTCATTTTGCTCATGAGGAACTTGCACGTGGATCAGCATACTATTCTGTCAACGGAACAAGGGAATGATATACAGTATGTGAAATTGTAGCAATATATCATTTAAAATATAATAAAATATATTGTTATAATTAGGTGTCACAATGAGAGTTCTGACAAGAAGATACTCCATGTGCAACTGAAGGAAACACAGCTGGTTCTATGCGATCCTCTTTAAGTTCGAGGCCATATTTGCAGTCATTGTATTCATTGTATTCATCCATCTTTTCATAATCCTTGAAACATGTGATATATATATAGTAGTTACATAAGCTGTTTTCAATTTGAGAAGACTGAAAGTATAGGGTGAGTTTAGCCTGTCAATCAGGCAGGTCACAGTTTAAAGACCTCCTTTGGAGACACTAAGGAGATAAATAGTTTGCTTGAAGTGAGATACAGGGCTTACTCCCTTGGGAGAGAGTGCAACTTACAAGACACATAGAGCTATGCTAGTGCCCTGAGCTGGAAAAGCCATGTGGAGACCCCTGCCAGTGCTGAGATGCTTACAACACCACTGGATCCACAAGACTTCCCACTCACTGGTCTGTGATCTTCCTGTATTCTGCATCCATTGCATGAGTTTCTGGAGTCTGAAGAGGATGATATAAATTGGCATTAGACATATAGGCTAATATTGGATGTATGGACTTGATCTGGACTGGTCTGGAATATTTTCTTAATTTACAATTACTCTTTCTATAAAGCTCTTTCTTATACACATATGAGTGTCTATGAATTTGTTCCTCTATTCTACCTGGACTAACATAGCTAATATCAGACTTATGGACTTGATGTGGTCTGGACTGGGATGTTTCCTCAATATTCAATTGCTATTGTATACAAAGCTCTGTCTTATACACATATGAGTGTCTATAAATTTGTTCCTCTAGTCTACTCAGACATATAGATATATATACACACACATACATATGCATATGTATACATGTACATATAATCATTATATATTTTTAAAAGAAATTGTGGTGTTGTCAAAGTTAACACACCCAACCTCTTAGTGATTATTGCAACTTGCATTCATTATTTACATTACTGCCATGAAAGAAAACTCAGATTTTAAATTACACATAAATTCTACCTATATAATTATATTTCTAACAATTGTCATCAAGTGACATTTTAATATTTTGGAAATGAGAAAACCACTTGTCCACTTGAGTCTTTCACATAGCGCTGTCATTGTAAGCAGTATTCAGCATCACAACACCATCTGCAGCATTTTTCCTGAACAGGAAACAAAGTTTCACAGCTGCACACTCTTCTCTTAAATTGGACTTCACAATAAATGACGTTCACATGAAACTGTTTTTACAAATATGTATGTATACTGTGACCATGGGCAACCTTCCCAGGTGATATCACTGGGTGCACTAACTAACTCAGAGCAAGTTTCTTGATGCTTGCATAGCTGGAAAATTGTGTAAATCACAAGGTCGGCCCAGCAGAGCTTTATCCTAGTCTTGTTTTCTGGACATTTTGGGGGTACCTTTCATAGATAGTTAAAATACTTTCTAAATTTAAAACTCGAATTTTTGGTACAATTACTTTAATTTACTTGTACATTTTCAGAAAATGTAAGCTATATAAGTAGAGTATTATTGCTTTGAAGAGATAAAATTGACTGTTAAGTATTCATGTACTTTTTAATTTGCTGAAACTTATACTTAATAAAGATTGGGTATTCTTCCAGTAAGAAATGCATTTTTTCATCAAACATAAAATCTTAAAACTACTGATAAAGTATATATCAATATTTAACTCCTGCATACTTCTCTATTAACACTTGAAATCAGTCCTCTTTTGTTCACTGTGCCGTAATCACAATTCATAACATACCAACATACAAAGCTATTTTCAGTTCCTGTGTCTTTAAACACTGTGCCTTGTTGGAGATGTCTGCAGTCCTACCAAATAGGACTTAATTATTCAGATTAGAACCCAAACACCAAAATATGCCCTCTTAAATTGAATCATAATGTTTTTGTGTGTGTATATATATATATAATAGACCTATAAATAATATATAAAACATAAATGATATGTATGTGAAAACATATATATATGAGGAATCTTCCAAAAGTCTTGGAAAATTAAACTATATTATAATTCTAATTTTCATAAACATTTTAAGCCTCCATATATACGTATATATACAACCAACAGTCATATAAATACACATAAATATGCTACAATGTTTGTCTGAACTACATAAAGTCTACATTTTTAGAAAAAAATATACATTGGTAGTTGCGCATGTAATAACCACTGTTCTTAATTTTTCTAAACCATAATGATGGAATATAAGAAAGTGTATAATAACAATATATAAGTTTATTCATTCTTTTTAAGTTGCTTCTAGAAGTAATAACTCAGAAGCAGTTATCTCTAAATGTTACTACCAAGTTAATTTTGGTTATAGAATTTTAAATGCCAAATACATTCATAACATATACATTCATATAGATACTAGTTTGCAAACTGATGGAAACTGTGTGAGTATAGAGTTGAAAGAAACCCCAGGGCAGAGAGAAACTCAGTATCTAAGTGATCATATATGTATAAGAATCATTTTACTTATATACAATAAAGATTACACTTAAAAGTACATTATTTTCTTGTACAAAGAGATATTTAGGCAATCTACAACTATAACATATTATTCTTTGATTAAACTTCCTAATAATATTAAAATATCTACGTGGTCAGATATGAGAGGATACCCGAGGTGAGGATATGATGATACCACAAGTCACTGCATTCGGCGACACAAAAACTGCCAGTGTCACATCTTTCTTCCAAGGGCATAGTGGCTGATGGATTTGAACTGCTGGCCCTATGGTGAGCAACCAAGGGCATTACTAGCTTGAACCAGAGTACCTTCTGTCTAAATAAGGAACTTCAAACAAATAGATTTTCCCCATTCAAAATTGATATTATTTCAATTTGAACGCACAGAGAAAGGATCACTATTCCCCCAACAGTAATTTTCTATTAAATTCCTTAAGAAGAAGACTGTAGCAGGGTCCAAGAAAAAGCTGGCGAGTGAGTTAGTAAAGACTAGGTACAGATGATGTTGCCTTGAGTTTTCCTTTGATGAGACAAGGAGAAACCTGCAGAAGACCGCTTAAGGCCATGTTTCTGTTTTAGTGAGAGATCAAACAGAACAA
Source organism: Tenrec ecaudatus (assembly GCF_050624435.1). NCBI lineage: Eukaryota > Metazoa > Chordata > Mammalia > Afrosoricida > Tenrecidae > Tenrec > Tenrec ecaudatus. Next base: position 27,133,475 of record NC_134540.1, on the reverse strand, counting down.
ATAGAATTATATCTGAGAAATAAAAGGAAGTATTTCAGAAAATGTGCCCCAGTTTTAGTGGATGAAAGGGAGACCCGCCTTGAAATGAGATCACTAATGGTCAGACAGGCATGTATTGGAAGTCCTATAATCAAAATTACTTATCAATTTTTGAAAAGCACTCAGTAAAAAATTGCCCATAGGAGACTTTGTGCCAGCAAATAATTATCAAATAGAGTGTGAAATGAATGTAGAACTTTTTAGCATTGGACAATATTCAAGGAATAGGTAAGGCAAAAGCACATCTACACAATCACCTAGGGCTAGGATTTCTGCCCGTCTGGAAGTTATCTCCCATGAGGAATCTAGTCCTGCTGATCTGCACTGGCAGGAATTAGAATGCTGGGATATTAAAACAATTATAAAGGCCTGGTCAGGCATCACAAAGAGGACCTTGACGAGGGGACAGAATCATCAATGAGCCAAGGCTACACGGCTTCAGATGCACTTACTGGAGAGTGGCATAGAGAGGTAACCGAATTACCACCTCGAGTTCACATTGCATATAATTATCTAGAAACCAAAATGAAATAATGCTCAAGAAGCAATCTGACAAAGCTGACAGCTAAGCCCTGACGAGAATTAAATGAGAGGAAACGTGACATTACGTATCATCAATCTAGAGGGATTTGGAAAAGACCCCTAACTTTCCCAAATTTTGTCCCTCAAAATCATAGAATCAAGTTACATGAATTTAAACTATCCAACCAACAATTTAACTAAGGATAGAAGGTGAAAACTAACACTAAGAAAAACACAACAAAATTCAAATCTCCCAAAGGTTTCACTCACTGTCTCAAATGTAGCATGTCAGTTTTTTTGGACAGGAAAGGAGACATGAAATCAAGGTAAAGCAGTCTATATACAGAAAACCAAAATTGACATCGATGTTGCATTTAGCTGTAAATATTTAATTTAATTATTTTAAGTATGTTTTATAGTGGAAAAACATTGTTAATGAGAATTTTTTTAATCTCAACAAGACCTAGACAAAATAGCATTAAAAATTACAAAACAAAATAGCATGCTTTGGTTTTGTTAAAAAGTTGATTATAAGTGGAGGGAGAAATTGCCAATTATCTAAAAATTAAATTTTATAAATTGTCCTAAGGAAAGTAAGAACATATTTGAAAAATTAACAGAATGGAAGAGATCTATGGAATAACAAGCAGCATAAAACTTGAAATCTCAGAAGCAAATGGAAGATCAGTGCAGAGAGCCACTCACAGAATTTGGTAAGCATGTCTTAAGGTAAATTAAAGTAGCTCTGTTACGGTATACCGATTGAAGTAGCTCAACAAGTAAGCAAGATTTAATTAAACATATTTTATGCCTACTTAACATGGAAGAAGCACACCAGCCTGTGAGATCACAAGGCGTCAAAGGGATCAGGTATCAGGCATCAAAGGCCAAAAACATATATATAATAGTATTGTGAATGAGGGGGAGTGTGGAGTGGGGACTCAGGGCCCATCTGTGGGAAATTGGACATCCCCTTGCAGATGAGCTAGTCAGGGTGCAGTGTAGCAATGATGAAACATACAATTTTCCTCTATTTCTTGAATGCTTCCTCCTCCCCCGACTCCCCGCCCCACTATCATGATCCCAATCCCAATTCCACTTTACAAATCCGGCTGGACCGGAGGATGTACACTGGCAAACATAGGAACTGAAAACACAAGGAATCCAGAACAGATATATATATGTACAGTCATCATTTATCAACATGAGTATGTTATAAAACCAAGGCTGAGTAGGTCTCATTTTATAGTAAGCCACTACGTCTGATCAATTCTTCCAGTCAATCCAAACTCCCTGCCATCAGCAATGCTGACTCAGAGCGACTCCCTTGTGGGTTTACGAGACTGTCACTTCTTATAGGAGTAGAAACCCCAGTCTCCCAACTGCCAGCCATGAGCATCACCGCCCAACACATAACCACCAACCCACCAAGGCTCTTTCACATCCTTCTGAAAACTTTGAATAGTCCTAAAAAGTATAATCATATTTTCTAAGAATGTGTCAGTTTTATTTATTCTTTAAGCTATTTTGTTTTTCAAAGGTAATTATGGAGAATTTTTTTGAAGTAGTTTCTTATTGAGATTAATATTTCATAGTCCTCTATTTGTAACAAAAATAGAAGACTTTTCTCCAAATATAGTATATATCACATGTCCAGTGTAATTATGTACTCAGTATAAATTTCTTATCATGTTATCAATAAGCTATGCATCAATTTATTATAATTTTCATTATGTCTGATTTGAATAACTTTCAGAAAATTCCATAGAGACATAACTAGGCTGCGATAATGGTGGAGGTACCTATTAGAATCATAAATGTGAAGCACACTATAGACAAGTAAATCTAACCAGCAGTTTTTATAGATTTCATTTATGAGTCAAACTAAATGTGATTTAATTGAAACAATAGTTTTATATTTCCATACCGCCGACTCTCACAAAGATAAAGTTGGATGCTGTTTTATCAAATGTGCTAGGTATGACTATCATTAATAAATCATAATCCAATTACAATAACAAATTAATGAATTTTTGAATTTTAGGTTCGGCTAGTGCTCTTCAGAGTTATATTTGCATTTTCTAAATTGATAAAGTGTTTACGTAGCTAATGTAAGATTAGGGAGGTAGTAGGTAGGATATCTGGTACAAAATTCCAGTCTACGTTTAGTTTATTCATCTTCCAACTATGTCTTCAGTCATCTATGGGACAATGATTATGTGACCGTGGAAAATATTGAGGGGCGAAGTCAAAAGGAATTGCCTGGATGAACAGCATTTTAAATCTGGTTGGAGAAATATTTAAAATTTGATGAAAATTCAGAGTTTAAAGAATTGTATCTATCCAGAAACAAAATGTATGTGATTGTAGACTGCCTTCTGAAGAAATAAAAGTTCTACAGAAAAGAACAGTGACAAAAGTGTGCCATTATCCGAGTGCATTCCAGCACACAGAAGTCAGCTCTCGGAAGGACTAAAGAACAATCTGGTGGTACTAAGCCAGTAGATTTAAACACACACATACACACACACACACACGCACACACACACACACACACACTCAGTGAATGCTCAGCGTTCTGGGCAAATGAATGACAGCTTTTCCTGTTTTTCTTTGTTTGCTTATTTTTAACCTTAAAACTCAGAGGGTTTGAAAAAGAAAGGCTCCTCTTTTTATCCCCTCAAACGTTATTTTCCTCTGAATATTTTACAGAAATCCAATTAAAACTACAATCTTTATTCAATGTTTAAATTGTTATTTTTCACACATATGCACACACACATCTAGAGTGCTATTAGATCCTTGAATACAAGGAGAGTGATCATTTCTTTGTTTCAATTATTTTGTTTCAACAAAACCCTAGAGGCAGCTTCACATTTAATAGCTTGTTGTACTGCAGAATGACTGAATAGCAACTTGCCCTTTTGGTATAAAACCTTAGAGGTTTTAACAGCTACAATCACTTAATAGCAAATTCCAAACTCTGATTTATTTACTGCCAAAATGAGTCAGTCAATACTTCATTCATCCTATTTGGCTAGTCCAATTTTGTTGGACAAAAATGAAAGTTGTTGCCTGAAATTTCCTTTGAATATTACAGATATGTAGCAAGGTCATTTCTCTTGGTGGATTTTGATGTGAATAAAAATTTAGCCCTGGCAGAGTATATTTATAACATACTTCACTGACAAAAACCACTAATACATCAACTACCATTTTCACCCTTTGGATCGCTCATTCAGAAGTGCATCAAAGTAATCCTAACGCCTTTCATCAAGTATCTCAAAGACCCTGAAGATTAAGTAATTAGCAAGTGCTAACATCAAAAGTCCCACTTGTTGTCATAGAGTTGACTTTGACTCATAGTGACCGGGTGTGTAGATTTTGAGATGGTAACTCTCTACGGGAGCAGCAAGCCTCATCTCTCTATACTAGTGGTATAGCAATTTGTGTTTGGAATTATAGACCTTGTGATTATCACTCCGATAGGGAACTAAACACACAATATTGACTTATTAAAATTACTAATACATTAAAACACTTAATTGTTTTAACGATATCCAAACTAAAGCTTGCTTCTAGCTGCTATATGAACTTGGATGAAATATATTTATAGATTTTGCTTTATCCATGAACTCACTGAGATGAAGTGAATTCTCACTCACAACAACCCCATACACAGAATTCCTAAGGCTGTGGGTCTTTACAAGAGCAGCCTCCGACATCTTTCTTCTGTAATGCAGCAGGTGGTTGTGAAGTGCCAATCCTTTGTTTAACAGGCGGATGCTTGAGCCATTGCGCCACCATAACACCTTTCATTCATTAATAACCCGAATCTGTATGTTTACAACATAAGCTGTCCTTCATAAATTTGAAAATATTTCAATAATAAGTCACTTTGTTAGAAGTGATTATTAGTAGCTTTATCTGTTTTGGTAACCCTTAAATTGTGATAACTAGTGAGATGAAGCAATTTAATATGGTCATTCTAGCCATAATTTCTGATACAATGTATTATAATTCTGGGTTTGCTCTCAATTTGGAGCAAGTTGTCTGTTACAACACTAAGGTAGGGTTAAGTACTGACCTTAGTAGAGGGTATGAACTCTGGTAGCAAATTGACTATTAGCCACAAGTTCAGCAGTTCAAAACCACCGGTCTCTTCTCCAGAGAAAGATAGAGATTCCTACTCCAGTAAGAATTATAGTTTCAGAAATCCACCGAAGCAGTTCTATTCTGTCCTATGACAGTGCAGCAGAATCAACTCAATGGCACTGAGATGAGTTGAATTTGATGAACCAAGTCATACCCTCTCCTTTCTCGAGTGCTCTTTAAAGATCACTAGAGGCTGTGACTTAAGAAAATAGCCTCCATTTTCCATGTGGGTATGGTCTCCTAAAAGATAAAAACATAAGTCCACAAAGCCATTCTTTGGTATAGAAGAACCATCTGAATAAAGGAAGAAGAAGAAGAAGAAGAAGAAGAAGAAGAAGAAGAAGAAGAAGAAGAAGAAGAAGAAGAAGAAGAAGAAGAAGAAGAAGAAGAAGAAGAAGAAGAAGAAAAGAAGAAGAAGGAGGAGGAGGAGGAGAAAGCACCATCTGGGACAGAGAGAACTCCCAGAACCAGTGGAGAAGCATGTTCAAGATCTCTCTCTGAAATGGATGAGGCTGCGTCGACCTGACTCACCAGAGACTCAGAGGAGCAGTACTGAGACTGTAGCATATACGTTTTCCTCCTCTGGACCCAAGCTATGGGGTGATGAGACCGAGCATCAGGCAGACGGACTTCCTGGCCCACAGAGGCAGAAACCAAAGGACCCTTTTGTCAAGAGACTGAAGATCAGGGATAAATGTCTCTGGCTCGGAAGAGGTGTGGCTGTGGTTCAAGAAGTGTTTCTTTGCTGTTTACTGACCTTGATTTATGGTAATGTCCTTGAAACCTCTTTCACTGTCAGGATTATCTGTGAGTTCTGTGTGACCACTGCAACAAATTATTGACTATAGCGTAACTGTGGAGTATCATAGCAGGACCAGCTAGTGTGGAATAGGTAAAGAAGGATGGGTCATGGAGGCATGTTTGAGCCCTGCCTCAGGCAACAGGCAAGCCGAGGACATCAGCTAGGACCACTCTCGTGTCCTTTGCTGTATTTAGCCTATTCTCTGACATATAGAGTGAACAAATTATGGATTATTTGATGGAATAAATGAGGAAAGAAGAGTATGCCCTGTTTGGGTAGATTTTTTTTTAAAAGCTATATAAAAAGAAACTATCCATATACTACTAAGTAAATGTTCACATCTTAAAAATGCTTGCTTCTGATTTTAAAAATAAGCCTTTACTTTATTCTGTATATTTATTAAAGGAGTCACGCCTTAGAGAAGTACTACAAAAATGCTTTCCTTTTGGCCCCTCTCTACTTGTTGATCATTTTTTATTAGGATAGACTGTCTCTAAATATGAAAAATTTTAAATGTTAACAAAGGTTTTGTTCTTAGTACTTAGTTACTTAGGGATTTTGGACATTGAGGTACCTAGGACTGTCGGTCAAGTGAGAAAAGTTATAATCAATAAAAGAATTAAAGAAGATTTTGCTCATAATCCCGGTAAGCTTTTCACTAATTTCAATGCTATCTGAATATCAGTTTGAGAACTAAGAGTCTAGTGAGATAAACCATCACTGAACAATATTCATGAAAATCGTTGTGTGTTTTCTTAGTGGTTGTGTTTCTCCAACTGTAATCTGTCCTCTGTTCTGTGTAACACGTGCACACATGAGTCAAAAAGAACTGTTTCTACTGTTCCAGTTCACATGTGCAAGGATATTTTCCAAATAACACGTGTTTACACATGGCTTTGAAGTTCATGGATGACTGAAAACTAGTTCTCTCAGTGAAGTACTTGTCTTACTCTGATTTCGGTGCTTCACAAAAGGTTCTGCCAAAATACTAGCCTTCAAGGGGATCTGCCAGCCAGGGAGAGGTGGCTCCAGTCAGCGACGATCTCTCTACAGTCACGAGAAATAACACTTAGAGATCTTTTCTTAAAGACACCAGCCAATGAAAAGAAGTTTTAAACAAATTGGAAACTGCATGCGTGAGGAAAAAGCAAAGGAACGTGTTATTGAGGAATTTGTTTCCAATGCAACAATCCACCTGCTTATCCTTGAAAGGTGATAAAGCTTGTCCTAGGAAGAATTTATTGAAAAACCTTACCCTAGCCACCCTACAGCTTATTTCTTATGCCATAATGCTTCTTTTTGTTCCCCAAACTCAAAGAATTTGGGATGGAAGAAGATTTTAACACATTAAGGACACCACAATTTCTATTTTGAATTGATGTAAAGGTAAGATCAGAGATTTTAATGCTAAAATGACTAATGTCGGCATTTTAGATAACAAGAAGAAAATCAATTACTATAGAACAAATAGGAATGCTCCAATTATTTTGTTATTATACTATTATAATGCTCAAATATGTTAATTAGATGATTCTCTTAAGATAATTCATTTTAGGAGAACACTAAGTGACAAGGTCTCATGATCAATTATCTGTTATATTTTCAACTACTGTCTCAAAATATATATTAGGAGAAAAGTTATTGGAAGTGACATTTATAGACACTATTGTAAGGAATTGGTCAATTTTGCTATTCCACGGAGTAGGTACATAAATGGGCCATCTGGAAGGATAGAAGATGGAGAATCTTGTGACCATAAATACAGAGAAGCCAGCAGTTGACCAGGAGTGAAAGCCCTTTCTCAGGGGACAGGGTTACTATAGGCCATAGACTGAACAGAAAAGCAGAACTGAGACCATGAGGCAGAGTGATGAGTTTCTGGGCCAATGGAACAGGCAGAGGCCCAAACACCATGTGACCTAAAGGCTGCCAATTTCATTGAATAACTGAGCCTATCAGAGAAGTAGAGTGCCATTGGAGGGATGGGCAGTGTCAGAATAGGGTAAGAAGGTGCATAGTAGAGACATGTCTGACACCCACATTGTGGCAATCGATCTTGGTCTGGTGTGCAGTCGGATTCTCCTCTTTGGTGTTCGCTATTAGAGGTCATATCGACTATCCGAAGTACTTCCTGAGTTATGTAGAAAGAAATGCTACCATGTGAGTGATTTTCATATTAGCAGATAAAAAGAGTCAGTACATAAAAGTTATTATGTGGTAAAACCTGCAAAAGGAGAATTACGATGCTCATGTTAGAAAGAGCTGAAAAAAATGTAAGAATAGAGAAATCAAAACATTCACAGTTTGTTTCATACGCAATCCTGAAGTCACAAGCTATCATAAGACCCTAAGACTAGGATTTCAACCAATAATTATAATCAGTAAGAGTTTCAATTGATCTCCATAGCATATGACACACTTGCACAGTGTTGGCAATAGTAAAGGCCACTTATTGCATTGACCAAGTAGCTTATGTTTCTTTACAGACAACAAGAGCCAAAATTTCCCATCCCCAAATCAAAGAACAAAGTAATAATCCTGAATCCCACTTCCCTTTATCTCTTTTCCTTTGATATCTTACTGGAATTCAGGTCCTTAACTTAACAAGAGAAGGAATTACTTTCAAAGACATAGAATAAGAAAATTTTATTTAAAAAGTCCTAGAAGGAAGAATTACTTGTCAGCTTGTATAGCTGGCCTGGAAACTTGTTACTTCCCACAGGTATACACAGAGTTGTTAAAGGTTCATGTTCTCACTATTGTCTCAGAAACTTCCACCGGCACAGGAACTTACTTCCACCAGCTCAGGAACACATTGCGGGAGCAAGCAGTTTTAGGAAATGTAGTCCCAAGGTGTTGTAATGGTCTTTGTGTGGGCTGTTCCACGTCCACACCGCTGCTCCTCAGAAAAGGCTCCTGGAATACATGCTCCCAAGACATCATCATGGACTCCAAGCATGCTCCGTCCAAATTGCCACTTTAATTCCCTTGCCCTGTTTCATCACCCCCCACCCCGAGAGATTTCAAAAATTTAATTAATTATGGGATCAGATATCACGATCTCTTTCTGTACTTGTTTCCTATTTATGTGGGCCGCAGAGTATTATTCCTATCCCTGCATGAGTAGAACCCTCTTCTTATATTTTCGATAGTAAAAGGAGTGAGCTGAACCTGAGGCTCTGAGTCATTCAAAGGTATGGGCTTGTTCGGGATCTAGTCTTGGATTCCTCAGAATTAACTGGATCTAAGCTTCAGATAATTCCACAGTCCCACAGAAAGGTTATCCTACGGGAAGTTGTAGTCATAATGAGACAAAGGAGGGGGAGAGAAATGGATCGATACCTCTTAAATCTTATGTCTACTCAATAGAACAAGACTAACTGCACATTTCACTAAAAATGTCCCACCTCTCAAACTTCATTATCAAAGATTCTTAATGTACATTTTATTATAAAAACAGTCAGGAAGGGGTTGATAGGTCTACCAGGCAGAAATACAAAGAATGATAACCCTTTCCCCTACATGTTTTCACTCTGAGGATGTTTTTAGGCCGCACTATCTCATTTGTGTGTTCACACATGTGTTTGTGGGCCTGTCTGCATCTCTCTCTTTCCGTAAGTTTACCATTTCCCCCTGTTTTTTAGGATTTGTTCTGGCCACTTGTGTAGTTTCCTGGTTAGAATTACATGTAGATAAAATGCTGAAGCTGTTTTTTTCACTGAGTTAAGGCAGAGGATGGAGACGTGGCTCTGGATGAGGCCAAAGCTTTCTGCAGAACAAGGGCCTTTTGACTCTGTCACAGAGTTGTTTCCTCACACTGACTCGAGCTTAAAGAGAGACCATGGATAAGGAACCTGGGCCTTAGCGGGTTTACGGTGGGTGCCATAGCACGCTCTTTGACCCAACGGTGCGGGTAGCTCCCTGCAGACAATGCCATCCCTTCACCAGGAGACGTTGTTGTGGTGATCAGCGCCTACGTTCCTCATCTTGCTTTAAGCTCTTCTTTCTTCACTCCGTGTGAGACGACAGTGAAAGTTAATACTGTGAGTAGACTGTAGATTCTCATTATTGCTGCCCTTGTGAAGTGGACAGGCCTCATTGGCCTGTACTTGTGGGCAGCTACTCCAATCAGCCTGCTGGTCCCTGGGGCTAGTAGAGTATGCCACTAGTGGACCCATGGTCTCACTCTGTGCCAGTCTTCTTCTGCCTTCCCAGAGTTATCTTTCTGTGGACTTTGAGGTAAGTATACCGGTTTTTCCATTGAACATCCGGGTCCAAGAATCATTCCTAAAGGAAATGCTGCTGCCCACAGCCTTCAGAACGAATCATCTTCCTAGGGGATTATTCATGTTCATGGAAGACATGGACCACAGCCACCAGAGCCAATGAACCTTCTTGCAAGGTACTGGATTCTGTGGCTTGATATTTGCTTATTTGCTTATGATGTTTAAAAGGGTGACTCTACTTTGGGAGCTTAATTGAACCCATCCTGAATGAGTTATATGCTGCATGAGGTATTTCCTGGGCTGACAGGAAATTAAGGGTGTATGTTTTACTCTTCACTTCCCTTACACATGTATAACTGTTCACTGCAGTGAGTAAAATCTAAGTTTTAGAAAGACAGCTCAATGTCCTTGTTTAAAACAAACCTACACATACATATATACATATGTATTTGTCATATATAAATGTATAAAACATAAATATATGTATATAACAAATATTGTATATATAATTAGCAACTATTTTATATATATATATATATATATATATATATATATACATATATCTTCCTATTTAAACTAAGGAAGAAAATGGCAGAGGAATTTTCCTCTGTATGATTTTTTGCAAGGTCCTCAAATCACTTCAATTTTATGTATATTTTCACAATGCTTCTTACACTGTTAGGTTGCTTTTTATCATGCTTATAAATCCCAGTGCATGAGTAAGCTATAATATGAAGTTAGAGAATTTCTAAACTGAAATAAAAAACATTTTGCATTTCTCTTTAGCCATTAACTGTAACTCTTTAGAAAGCTGTTCCCACCTTGGAAATAGATAAAGGAAGTATGTGAAAATAGGTCATAAATAACTTGCCTGAATTGGGCTAAGCACCGGAACTCTAATAATGGAATGTAACATTGCTCAAATCTCTACACATTGGAAAAACTTATATATCTCTAAACAATACCCATACTTTTTATTAATTACCTTGGTCTTGAATCATATGAGATAAACAAGAACAAAAATATATCATGCAGCAATTTCTGAATCTCAGTAAAACCAGACAATTGTATTTAAATATGGCAGCATACAGGAGATATAAACCATCGGATTCTGCTCTGTTTTGAGAGAAGACAGAAGCAAAAGGTCTCCCTCACTACCAGTCAGAAGAAGACACCTGCTGGCACCCTGCACTCCCAACTGATCTTGAGCTCCAGCCACAGTGACCCTCACTGAAGTCTTCATTTATCCATATGATAGAATTTTCCAGGATAAGGTAGAATGGTTGAGAAAAAGAAAGCAATGAGAATAAATGAGAGGGTTAGTTTAGCCCAAGGATAAAAGGTGAATGGCAATACAGCTCTTAATTACATAAGACATAATGAACTCAAGAATCCAATAAGATGGCATGTCCAAGACGTTGAAGTTAAATCATGCAAATTTAGAGCTTTGTACACCGATGAAAGTATAATTTTAAAGAATAAAAGTAAAATAGTCTTTGTTGTTATTTTTGAGTATAAAAAATCCACTTACACCTACATTATTTAGGGAAACCAAACATAACAATGCAACAAGAGAAATATCAAATTTAATTTTATCATGTTGAAATGTTAAAAAATCTAGACAAATTGGATATTTTAATTATACATTTATTGAGCAGTCATACAAAAATCTTCATTTTACTCTCTATATGCTTGTCTTGATATAGAAATATATTATAATGTAATTATCACACTTGAGGTTTTTGCCCCCTTCCTTTTAAATCATTTTTATTAGGGGCTCATACAACTGTTATCACAATCCATACGTACAGCAATTGTGTAAAGCACATTTGTACATTCATTGCTCTCATCATTCTCAAAACATGTGCTCTCCACTTAAGCCCCTGGCATCAAGTCCTCATTTTTTACCCTCCCTCCCTGTTCCCCGCTCCCTCATGAACCCTTGATAATTTATAAATTATTAATTTGTCATATCTCACCCTGTCTGACATCTTCCTTCACCCACTTTTCTGCTGTTTGGCCCCCAGGGAGGAGGTCACATGTAGATCCTTGTAACTGGTTCCTCCTTTCCAACCCACCCTCCCTCAACCCTCCAATATCGCCACTCACACCACTGGTCCTCAAAGGATCATCTGCCCTGGATTCCTTGTGTTTCTGGTTCCTATCTGCACCAGTGTACATTGTCTGGTTTAGCCAGACTCGTAAGGTAAATTTGGGATTATGATGGGGGCGGGCAGGGAGGAAGCATTTAGGAACTAGAGGAAATTTGTATTTTTTTTATCATTGCTACATCACACCCTGTCTGGTTCATCTCCCTGAGACCCCTCTGCAAGTGGACTTCAGTGGCCTACAAATGGGCTTTGGATCTCCACTCCACACTCCTCCCCTCATTCACTATGGTAAAACTTTTTGTTCTGATGATGCCTTATACCTGATCACTTCAACATCTCGTGATCACACAGGCTGGTGTGCTTCTACCATGTGGGCTTTTTTGCTTCTTAGCTAGATGGCCGCTTGTTTGCCTTTGACCCTTTAAAACCCCAGATTCTATATCTTTTGATAGCTGGGCACCATCAGCTTTCATCACCATATTTGGTTATTCGCCTGCTTTGTCTTCAGCGGTTGTGTTGGGAAGATGAGCATCATATAATGCCTATTTAATAGAAGAAAGTATTCTTGGATTGAGGGAGTATTTGAGTGGAGGCCCAATGTCCTTCTTCTACCTTACTACTAAACGTATACAAATATGCACATAGATCAATTTCACCATCCTCATATATAAACATATTTGCATATATGCATGTCTTTATCTAGACCTCTATAAATATCCTTTGCCTCCTAGCTCGTTCCTCTATTTCCTTTGACTTTCCTCCTGTCCCACTATCATGTTCAGTCCCCACCAGGGTTTCAGTAATTCCTCTTTGTTACATTACCCTTGATCATGCCCTACCAGGCCTCCCACACCCTCTTGACCACCAATTTGAATCACTTGCTGTTCCCTTGTCCCTGGGTTTATTACTACCACTTCCTTTCCCCCCACCTCCCCATCTCCCATGTCTCCCCAGAACTGTCAGTCCCATTGTTTTCTCCTCCAGATTGTTCATCCAGCCTATCTTATTTAGACAAACCTGCGGAGATAATAACATGCATAAAAACAAGACAGTGCAAAACCAAGCAACAATGTACAACAAAACAACAACAAACCAATGACAACAAAGCAAAGCAAAACACAACAGGAAAGAAAAGCTTGTAGCTAGTTCAAGGATCGTTTGTTGGCCTTTAGGAGTGTTTTCTAAGCCAGTCTGTTGGAATACCACGCCCTGGCCCCAAAGTCCACCTTCAGCATTCCCTGGCTACCTCGCAGCTCCATTCCATTGCTGTTAGGTTGAACCCCTTAGTGATTTTTGCCCCCCTTTTAAATGAATACTTATCTTTGTCCCTTCCTAACATCAAAATGTGATCTGTATTCTGTCACTATAGGTAAGTTTTAATTTTCTTGAAAATTTTTAGATTCCTTCATAAGATGTTCATGTTTTTGCCTGGCTTCTTTAACTCACAAGAATATTTTTGAGATATAGCCATAACGTGTGATCAGTACTTCATTGTTCACATTGCTGAAAAATCATCTACTTTTTAGACATATTCTGTTTATCCTTCACATAATGATAAGCTTCCATTTGTTTCCAGTTAAGACAATTATAAATAAAGCTGCTATAATCATTTGTGTACAAATGCATGAACATATGCTTTCTTTTCTCTCAGGTAAATATGAAAGCATAAAACACCTTGATGCCATTGGATTTCCAATTGCCACATATGCATGTGAATGCTGCACAATTATTATGGAAGGTCAGAAACTAATTAATTCATCTGAATTATAGATTTGAATAATGATATGAAGAAATTAGATGAAGAAAATGAAATATTCCATGGGTTACCACAATGACAGCCCCTATAAAGACAAGGTTTTCTATTGTATAGACTCACCCTCTCAGAAACTCTGAAGGGCACTTTTGCCTGGTTCTACAGGGTCACTAAGAGTCAGAGTTTACTGAAGGTAGTGATTTTTTTTCCTCTGAGATGGACCACTAGACTTAAAACTGGTCATCTTTCTTTGAATATATAAACCAGAAGGATTGTGAGACTTTTTCTCAAGTATTTTTGATACATTATAGGAGGGACCAGTCCTATGACGAAGTATATTTTTATTTACATTTGTCAGCAGAAAAGAGCAATGCCTTAATAAGACACAGCATTTTCAACAAAGGGCTCAAATCCAGCAACAATTGCTAAGATGGTGAAAATCTGCAGTGTTTTGTTCTGCTGCACACAGAACCAATGTGAGTCAGGACCCACTTGATGCTCCGAACAACAAAACGAAATCGCACCAGTGTTTTCCAAAGTGGTTTTCCCACGTATAATTCCTACCCGGAGAGAATGAGGATGCAGGTCTCCTTCTTTGCCTGATATTCAGAACCTTGATAGCTCTGTGAGGCTGGGTGTACTAGAGAAACAAACCCAGTGACCCTCGTACATGTATTAGAAAGAGGTTTAATCGAGAAGTAATTATATATCAAGTCGTTATGGCTGACACTAGTCCACAAGTCCCTCTTCAGACTCACACAGCCACATGCAATGATGCAGAGTGAAGGAAGATCACAAGCTGGTGGTGTTTGGCTCTAAGATTGGTGGAAACAGGGAGACTCTGGACACTCTCAGGGTGGTCAGCAAGCAGGATGCTGAAGGGGGAAAGAGGGTCTTCCTTCTGGAATGCCATGCCCCCAAGTGGACAGCAGCAATGGTGACCTGATTGCTGAATCCACCTCCAGCCAGGAGTGTTTCACTGACACAGGCCTAACTACCACAATAACCAATGTTTATTATAGCTGCTTTGTTTTGTTTCTTTTGGTTTGCTTTTTTCATGGGGAAGCACAAATTAGGTACCTATCATTCCTGTTATTCCTTCTATCTCGCTCAGAATTGAAATATCTTGCAAATCATATTACAAAAATGCACAGACATATATCAGACAGAAATCTTATATGGCTTCATACATTATTTGTAAAGTTCATCTCAGAAATGTCTCTAACAAAGTAAAAATAATTATAAAACACTCAGAATGTAACGAACTAAAACAAAATGAACTCACTGCCATCAAGTTTATCTGACAGAGTGATGCTGCAGTGTTGGCAAGTGTCTTCGTGTGACTTGAGACTTATGGTGACATTATGTAAGACAGAGTGAAACACTGAGCAGTCCTTTGCCGTCCTTACAATTGTTCTTATGCCATTGTATCATTCCATCTCTTTCAGGGCCTTCCTCTTTACCATAGCCCCTCAAAGCTACCAACGATGAAGTCCTTTTCCACCAACTGGTCTCACCTGATAACATGTCCAAAGCCCATGCAATGAAACCTTGTCATTCTCAATTTTAAGGAACTGCCTGGCTATCCTTCTTCCAAAGAAGACATCGTAGATATTTGGGCAGTTCATAGCACTTTCAATATTCTTTTCCAGCACCACCATCCAAATGCATTGATCCCTCTTTTGTCTTCCCTATTCAATATCCAACATTCACATGCATATGAGGCAATTGAAAACACCATGCCTTGGGCCAGGCACTCCCTATTCCTTAAAGTAATGTCTTTGCTTTTAAGCATCTTACAGAGATTTTGTGCAGCAGGTTTGTGTAATGCAATCTGTCCTTTGATCTCTTGACTGCTGCTTGCGTGGATCCAAACAAGATTAAACGATTGAATACTTCGATGACAGTTTCAGTGACATTTCTCCATTTGTTGGTGAAGTTGCGAGGACTGGGTTTTCTTCACATTGAGCTATGATCATACAGAAGGCTGTAGTCTTTGTTCTCCAGCAGCAAGCACTTCACTTCTCCTTCACTTCAAGGACGCAAGGTTGTGCTGTTTGTATACTACAGGTTGCTAAGCCTTCCTCCAATCTTGATACTGCATTATTCTTCATACAATCAAGCATCTCTGTTTGTTTGCTCATCACACAAATTGAATAAATATGGTGATAGAATACATTCCTGACACACCCCTTTCTCAATTTCAAGCCATGCAATAGCCCCTTGTGCTGTGCACACAACTGCCTCATGATTCACATCCTAGTTCCACTGGAATTTCCATTCTTCCCAAGACTGTCTATAGTTCGTTATGATCTACAGGGTTCTTTTGTAAGTCAATAAGAGACAAAAATGTCTTTCTGATTCTCTCTGCTTTCAGCCAGGAACGAGAATAATTGAACACTCACTTGTGTTAATACAGAATCTTTATATACCGAGGCAATACTTTGGACAGAATAAGGTTCTATTCTGTGGTTTAATATCAGTGAAGTTGTATGTCATGTTTATATTCTTCCAGCATCCTTATTCAATCCTTATGTAAACACATAATGTATGAAACTACAGAATATAAAAAAGAATGTGGCACCAAGATTGTAGGAAAACTCATCAACAACCTGGTACTTCAGTATAGATTGTATCTAAGCATAATCATTTTACAGGAGTCTTTGTGAACGATTTGGCAAATGCAACACACCCGTCAGGTCCGTGCCTGCTTATTCTATGGCTGGTGATCGGGTATAGTAAAATAAGATCTTTGACAAAGTCAATCTTTTCTGACGTCACCATGGCATTGCATACCTGTCCCACAGTATGCAGTTGTCTTTAGGCTTACAGAAAATCTATACTGAAGTGCTTTATGAACTCTTCACTTGCAGCGAGATCGTGACATAGATATATGTTTGTTTTCCCTTTGGTCCTCCTGTCCATTACAATATTATAACTAGGAGACGGTGACCTATGGGCATTGTTAGCCAGTAATTAACAAAACAAGAACAAACTCACTTCCTTTGAGTCAATTCTGACTCACAATAACCCTACAGAACAGGATAGAATTGTTCCTGTGGCTTTCCCAGATGGTAGCTCTTCTTGGGAAGAGAAAGCCTTGTCTTTCTCCTGTGGAACAGCCAGAGGTTTCAAACTGCTGACCTTCACTTTGTAGTTAGCAACCAATGCATAAGCTTTGGCTTTCACAGAGTAGGGCATTTTTGCCTTTGATCAAACTTAGTATATTTTGTTCTTGCCATTGTCTTTCTAATTGAGTTTCCAATGATACTTGATACCATATAAATGATATACAAGGGAGTACCCCCCAAAAAACAGAATCTCCCCAAAGCTATACATTTTTTTTCCAAAACAACTTCAAAATACACTCCATCACACTTAATAAATTTGTCAAACCTGTGATTCCATTCTTAGAAACAGTTTTCAAAAGCATCTGTTTAGATGACTGAGAGCACCGCCCTAATTTTTTCCTTCACCTCTTATAAATTTTCAAATTGCTGTCCTTTCAAGTCCCTCTGCATTCACAGAAACAGGTGTCACACAGAGCGAGGTCAGGTGAGTCAGGTGCATGGGGCAAGAGAGTCATGCTCTTTTTTTGCCCCAAACTGGCACAGTGAGATGGCTGCATGAGCAGGTGCATTGTCATGGTGGGAAAACCAGTCCCCAGTCTGCCACAAATCAGGGATTTTTGGTCGCACGCTTTTAGAAACCTCTAACTAAAAAGCTTGATTAGCAGTCCTACCTGGTGGAGGGAAGTCCAAATTCACTACAATAAGACAGCAGCTTTGTCCTTTCGGGAAGTTGACAGATGACCAGAATGAGGTTTGTTATCAATTGACATTCACCTCTTTTGAAATGAGAAAGTCACTCGTACACTTGAGCTTTTCCCATAGTGCCGTCCTTGTAAGTTCTTTTCAACATTACAGCAGTTTTGGTGGCATCTTTCACAAATAGGAAACAAAACTTCACAACTGCACACTATTCTCCTAAATTGGCTATCACAAAAAATGAGGTTCAAGAGAAGCTGCTTTTATGAAAAAATTCACTGTGACCAGAAAGAACCTTCCAAGGTGAGACCACTGGGTTCACTAAAGCAAGTAATTTGCTCTTTCACCCAAAATATGGAAAAATTGTATACTATGAAAGCTTTGCTCTGCCCAGCGCAATTCGTGTTGTTTTGGGAGACTAGCCCCCCATGTATATTGATGACCATAGATTAAATTGTCTCCCCAGATTTGTGCATCCTCTTTCTTTTCTGACATGTCGATTTTAATATCTGGGCCCCAAAATGAACATAAATCAAATCTCAAAAGTGTAAGGATGAATTAAACCTGATTTCCCAACTTTTTAATAATTTCTGACACAACTGCCAACTGGAATTTTCTAT
This sequence comes from Tenrec ecaudatus, assembly GCF_050624435.1. Classification (NCBI taxonomy): domain Eukaryota; kingdom Metazoa; phylum Chordata; class Mammalia; order Afrosoricida; family Tenrecidae; genus Tenrec; species Tenrec ecaudatus. The sequence goes on along the minus strand of NC_134540.1, from coordinate 27,115,480 downwards.
CTTATCCTAACCAGAAAAAAAACCAAAAACAACAACAAAAAACCCTCATAGTTCACAGAATAAAAGAACATATTCCTTCAGTTGGACAAGTAGAGACACTAGCCTCAAGCTTGGGAATACACAAATGCTTATTTCTGACCTGTCTGACTAGCTACCACCTGAATTATTTCCCCTGGACCCCTCATTTCTGTACTCTGCCTTCCATTCACTCTATCATTTGTATTTAATAATCAACTAACATTAATCACAGAACTCACAAGAAGTAAAATAATTTCAGGAACAAATTTATTAAGGCAAATAATAGAAATCAGGATGGCGATTTTGCAAAGACACCTATGGCAAGGTGCAGAGGGGGAGAGTGTGCACAGGTCCTAGGTCTCCAGATGATGGAGTTCCTGTCCAGGGGGTATGTTGTCCTTATGGAAAAGTTATGACGGAATTAATATCCTTCCTTTCCCTGCAATCAGCTAATAATCAATCATGAGATGGTCTTTCTAGTTGAGACTAGCCCCCCATTTACTAGCACACTTGATACACTGTTTCAGCTTGTACTCCATATTCACTCAAATATTTAGGAAATTCCAAAGATTCTCTTACAGAAACCAAGAACAAAGACCAACTAGCAGCTCTTTGTAGACTTATCTCTTTCCTCACAAGATGATTCATTGATATTTCCAAGTCAATATACCCAAAACATATTTTGTTAATTTTCTTCACAAAAGGTACATCTCTACACTCCAGTTTTCCTTGTCTCTCTAAATAATATGACACACATTCATGTGTAGCATAAATTTGGAGGGAACATAGTTCTTCCTCTCACTAACTTGCCATCTGCCATTGCTTGATTATGTCTTAAAGGTATTTCTTTGAGGAAATAGATCAATTTCTACCACAGTTATACCCATCATCAATTTGACTTTACCTTTAGTCACCAACTAGGTATTCATCCTACTATCTTTTACTGATGCTGTTTTTCACAAGAATGAAATGTGTCTCTCCCAGATCTTAGAAAGCATTGCATAATATGTCACCTGCCTCTCTTCGACCAAGGAGCAAGGATGGCACAGATGCTAAACGAAGTCAGTGATTTAAATCCACCAGATGTTTTGCGAAAGAAAGATAAGATAACCTACTTCCACAGCAACACAAACGTCCAGATTCACTTTTACAAATATGCAAAGATATTCATGCACCACAACGTACTGTAATGCTGTTCCTCTCCTTCTACAGTTTGATTGGCTTTCATATTTTTATCAGGCATGTATGACCTTCCTACAATAACTTCCCTCTCTTTTCTAGTTAAGTGGAAGTTACCTTCTACATGTGGCCTTATCTGTTTTGGTCCCTCAAATATCTTATGAAAAACTAGTTATTTTTCTCTTTTTATCTATCTCTTTCACAACAATTTAATTTCCATGAAAACATATCATGTGTAAGTATGAATTATTTAAAAGGCAAATTGAATGTTATAAAAAGTTCTGTGGAAAGACTATAAATTATTTTCCATTTTGTTTCTTGTTTATAATGCTATAAATTTTCTGAAGCAAATATGTCATTCCTTTTGAAAGTAAATTCTACTCACAATTTAAATTTATCTTAAAATATATAATGATAATTAATTAAATGACTATTAACTTGATTATTTCATATATTGAGTTGTCAACATATGTTAATCATAGTAATTAAAAAAGGCATATTAGATTTTTAAAAGCATATTATTATAATTCAGGTTCCTAGATAGTTTTACCTGAGAGATATATTATTTTATAGGACAGGGAAAAATGCAGGCCTAAGTATAATTACCTGCTTGAAATATTGGGCAAATAAAGCAATACACATTTCATTTATATTTTTGAGTTTACTTAAAAGTTAAAAATAAATAGAATATTCTTTTTTACTGTTACTTTTAACACTGTAGTGTATTATCATAAGTTTAATAAGATAGCAACTTAACTGTTTTTATACTTTATAAAAATTTCATTAAATATTTAGATTGAACTTCATTTATATAGCAGAGATAAGTTTATTTGCAAAAAAATCTATAAATGATTATAAATGATATTCTCACTCTGAACAATTGGAGCCACCTGATCTAAGTGCCGAGCTATTCCGGCACAGACCAGCGTTCATGCTGTAGTCTGAAATAGCATATACCATTACAATCATCCACTACACATGGAAAAGAACATAAAATTCAATAGCATAAATGAAACCAAAAAAATCACATCTGTGAAAGTAGAGTTTGAGTGTCATTTTGGGGAGAAGCATAAAAGAGAACACTTTTACTATATCAGGATGTTGTTGCCAATTTTATCTTCAAATCATACTTGAAAACATTACATATGTTCTGCTATTATGTAGTACAATACATGTAGATTGGATATTCATTATCAAGGAAATTTGCTGTATCTTTTCTGAATTTACTGAAATGAATAATTAAACCAAAATTATTCTTTTCCTGGTCTCAGATCATAAATTAGCAACTGCATCAAGTAGATAATATTAATATATATGAGAGGAAAACCAATATTTTCTAAGAATCATTGACTGCTCTTGTGGCAGTATCATTAATTAGTTCTAATATTTCTTTCATTTTTTTGGTTATTTTTAACTGTTTCTGCAGTAAATTGCCAATGAATTACTGAAACACTAAAGTGATTTTAAATTATCTTGAGCAATTCATTTAAAACCTTAATATAATAACCAGTTGCTAGTGTGATCTTCAAGAGCATATAGTTTTAAATGTAAATTCAATGCCAACAGCTTTTCAACAGTATGATCCTGTAAAAGCCCTGTATGTGTCCATGTGCTTCCATCCGTTACTGCCATAGTCATAGTTCCAGTATCATAATCAAGCACTGTCCTGAAATGTTCCACGCCCCAAAGCGTATACAGGGCGTGATGTAGGTTGCAGTCAAGTGCTTTCTTTTGCTTTCCTATGTTAATTTTAAAATGCATTCATGAAATTTATTAATTTAAAATTTACAAAATAGATGTAATTCATATTTTTCCAAAATCAAAGAAAATTGAATATATTTAGAAATCATATTTTTACTATTTATATTTTGTATATTATTAATAGTTTCTTAATTTTCACAAGTTACAATATAAGGGAATATGTTTTATTTTCTTCAAATTCTGTATTTTAAAGCTCTGCCAGGAAAGTGAATGGTAGCATTGATGATGAAGAAGGACTTCTCTACAATTTTTGTTGCAAAATTAAGAAGATATACAGTATTTAAGGATAGTGTTAAAAAATTATGAACAAAACTTGATAACCAAGTCATCAAAATACTATATTTGAACACTCTTTAAAAATATTTTAGGGTGAATAGTATTTGAACATATTTTTCTTGTAATTTTCCTTTTTCATAATCTTTCCAGTTTTGACTACAGCTCTTTTACTGATGTAAAATATTTTTTTCAAAATTAATAAGGAATTTAAAATTTATTCATATAACCACTGTTTGTAATTTATTGTGGAATTCCACAAACAAAGATGTAATATGATCACACTAATCAAATTGCTCAGAAATGAATTTGAGGGGAGATTCTCTGATCGCACTCTGGGAGACAGAGCAACTGACAAGACAGATGGATCCACCCTGATGCAGAGACCCCTGCCAGCGCTGAGATGCTTCCAATGACACTGGATCCAAGGACTTTCTACCCACTGGCCTGTGATCTTCTATATTTGGCGAAATTGCATGTGTTTCCTGAGTCTGAAGAAGACTTTTGTATCAGACATATGGGCTAATATCAGACTTATGGTCTTGATCTGGACTGGGCTGGGATGTTTCCTTAATGTTCAATTGCTCTCATATAAAAAAAGAAAAAAGAAATGAATTTGAAATTCTGATTAACATTTCAGAGACACTAGATCCCCACAGATAAAAATAGTCATAGTACTGTATTTACTTAGTTTGCACACCATCAATTCTGATGTCATTCATGTAAATGGAATTGACTTTATAACAGAACTGAGATTTTATAACACAATTTGTTATGTATGACCAACAACTCTACCAGTGAAATTCATTACTGTGCAGTGAATTTTAACTCATAGTGAAAACCTTAGGCCAGAGTGGAGTGGCCACATCTTATGTCCAAAGATGTAATCTGCTGAGTAAAGTGGAGGGTTAGTGAAAAAGAGAAAGACCCTAGACAAGATGGATTAACACCTGCAACCATTGTCTCAAATATAACGATAATTCTGAACATGCAGAGGACCGGCAGAGTTTCATTCTGTTGTACAAACCATTGTTAGGAGTTGAAACAAAACTGGCTTGATGGGATCTAGCAACAATAATCATCCTCCCAGTTGACATTGTGGGTTAGATATTGGGTTGTTAATTGCAAGGACAGCAGTTCAAAACCATGAGCTCCTGTATAGGAGAAAGATGGAAATGAGAATGAGCTTATTAATAGGAATCAATTCTCTGATTTGGGTAAATTATAAAGGAATTACAATTTTAATTTTAAGCGACTGTCACTTATTTTCCTGAGGAACAGCTGGTGGGTTTGAATCAGTATCCTTTGAAATGCCATCCAGTGACTGATTACTAAGCTACCAGGCCTCCTTCTATCAACTTTATTTTTGTTAGGTGTCATCCGCTGAGTGGATTCTGACTCAGAACAATACTCTCCAACAAAACCAAATATTACCAGGTTTGTGCCATCCTCACCATTTTTATGTGTTTGAGCTTATTTTCACAAAAACTCTGCTCACTAATCTTAGTAAGGGGCTTCCTGTTTTCATGAACCCACTTCTATACCAAGATGGTGCTCTTCTCCAAGGACTACTCCCTACCAACACTGCATGCAAAGTTCATGAGACAAACTCTTGCTATGCTTGCTTCTAAGAACATCTGGCTTTTACTTCTAAGCCATTTTTTTCCGGGAGGGGGGCTGCAGGGGAGGTGGTTCTTCTGTCAATCCACGGTATATTCATATATTCAAAAACCCATAATTAAAACATATAAAATTTTCTTTAATTTTACCTCTTCATTATCCATTTGACATGTGTAAGAAGATTGATATATCTTGGATAATATAGTCCTTAGTCCTCAAACTAATATATTTTCCCTATAACTCTTTAAAAAGTTCTTTTGTCAGGATATTGTCCAAATGTGATACATCATTTGTTTTCTACCTTTCAATATTTTTCAGTGTCACACTATGAAAATTCATTTCAGATTTTTAATATGTAAATGTGATCATTTGCAAGATGACATAAAAATGAAGTTGCCTTTAAGCCAAATCCAATCCTTTGAGACTCCTTTTGTTTCACAAAGTTTATTATTTTATCCCTTTTACACTAATCATGATTTGAATGAAAATTTATTGAACAAATTCGTTATACATTCAACAGGTAATGCACATATTGTATTGGGACATTGATTGTTTCCCCAATAAAACAGTATATTTCTCACTTCCTGTGCCTGGAATTTGCATGCATTCTTTACTATCCATTCCTTTTTTCTGAGTTTTAGCCTTGGTTAAATGCTGCAGGTTAATCCCATGTCGCTCCAAGGAGTGCATGTTTGCTTTAAGAAGAGCTGGTTGTTCTATGGAGAGCATCCATTCATTATCCACTAGTCGGCCTGTTGTTTTGCTGACGAGCCAGTTATGAGTTGAGTTCGGTGACAGGTCTACAGACTGTTGATGGGCCACAGTCATGAGGGTTCTTCCAGTATAGGGCAGACCAGTACACATGATAATGTTTATGATTTTGAATCTTGTTGAACATTATCACCCACTTTATCTAGGATATATGTACATCTTCTAATTATTTTGGTCTTAAGGTTTTAAGGATTCAGGTTTACATGATTCATTAGATATCAGGATTAATTGTTCCCGTTATCTCTGAAATTCTTCACTCTTCTATTCTCTGATAACTAGTAACACCTTAAATGGTGGTATTAGCTTTTAAGACCTATTCACTGCTCTCCAAAGTAGGAAGTGGAAATTTATTTTCTTGAACTTTGTTTTGCCCACTTATCTTATGTGACCTACTTTTGTGGACCCAAGTCCCAGGTCCATAGACTCATTGCCACAAGGTATTTGGTTTTGGCTACTATGCTTATATCACCGCTTCTCTGTCACTTTTTCATATGCCGATGGCTTGGGTATTGGTGCAATGCCAGAAGCTGTGGGACGTGTCCTACACATACCGGCAGGGTCACCAGCGATGAACTGGTTTCAGTGGATAAGACTGGAGGATGAACAAGGACCACGTAGGTCCCTTCTGAGAAATTAGTCACAGAAAATAGTATGAATAGCATGACACTTTGTCTGATATAGTGCCCGAATATGAGAACTTCAGGTTGGAAAGTGATGAAATCCTTTTTTCAGTACTTTTTTTTTTGTTTTTTGCTTTTTTTTAAAAACAATTTATTAGGGGCTCATACAACTCTTATCACAGTCCATACATATACGTACATCAATTGTATAAAGCACATCTGTACATTCTTTGCCCTAATCATTTTCTTTTTTTTCTCCTCTTTTCTTTTTTTACATTTTATTAGGGACTCATACAACTCTTATCACAATCCATACATATACATACATCAATTGTGTAAAGCACATCTGTACATTCCCTGCCCCAATCATTCTCAAAGCATTTGCTCTGCACTTAAGCCCTTTGCATCAGGTCCTCTTTTTTCCCCTCCCTCCCCTTTCCCCCCTCCCTCATGTGCCCTTGGTAATTTATACCTCGTTATTTTGTCATATCTTGCCCTATCCGGAGTCTCCCTTCCCCCCCTTCTCTGCTGTCCCTCTCCCAGGGAAGAGGTCACATGTGGATCCTTGTAATCAGTTCCCCCTTTCCAACCCACTCACCCTCCACTCTCCCAGCATCGCCCCTCATGCCCTTGGTCCTGAAGCTATCATCCACCCTGGATTCCCTGTGCCTCCAGCCCTCATATGTACCAGTGTACAGCCTCTGTCCTATCCAGCCCTGCAAGGTAGAATTCGGATCATGGTAGTTGGGGGGAGGAAGCATTCAGAATCTGGGGGGAAGCTGTGTTCTTCATCAGTACTACATCGCACCCTGACTGACTCATCTCCTCTCCTAAACCCCTCTATGAGGGGATCTCCATTGGCCGATACTTTTTCAGTACTTTTATTGTCACTCAATTCACATATCACACCATTCAATAGTTCAATCGTGTTAAGGAAAATTGTGCACTCCTCCTTGCAAACAATTTCAGAACATGTCCTTCTTTTCATATTCATTTGTTATTACCCCCCCATTTTCTCTAGGTTATTATTAGTGTAATTGTTTTGAGTAGTCTGGGCTGGGTTTTGTTTCATTTTTCTAAACCATTTAATGAGGAGATAATCCAGACATCATGCCATTCTATAGGTCAATCATATCAAGAAATGTTACAAAATCACCACAACAATCATTTTCCAAACATGTTCTTCCTTCTTGAACTCCTTGATATCAGATGCCCCTAACACTTTATTTCATGTGCTGTACCCCCCAGGAAACCTTATTCTAGCCATTGTCTCTATGGATTCACATACCCTGAGTGTCATAAGCTGAAAAATATAGAAAAGACACATAACAGGGAGTCAAGAAATCTACCAATCATGATAAAATACAACACAGACAAACTTCAATATAAGAAAATATTAAAAACTAATGAAGCAGAAAATGTATCAAAAGGGAGGTCAAGTAACAAAGTTTAAAACATTAAAATCAGAATTGTCATTTAATGTATTATCGTTATATCTCTGGTACTCTCTGTTTGAGAACCAGGTAATTCCCATCCCTGAGTTATTCCAATCCCTCAAAATAAAATAAAAGAAAATAACCAGGTTATTCTCATCAAGGGAAATCACTGGAGCCTTATTCCCTCTGTAGATCCTGCAAATGTTTTTTGGGTTTTCAGTGTCATCCATTTACTTCTGCAAACCAGAATCTCACAATTTAGGCTCTGATGCTATTTCCTCCTTCAGATTTGGATGTGTAAATTACAATCCCTAGAACACAGATTTGGGTGTGCCTCTGCCATGTGGGCTCAGTTTATTTCTTGCATAGATGGCTGCTTGTTTGAGGACAAGCTTTTAAAACCCAAGATATTATTCTTTCTCACGGTTGAACTGCCTCCCCAACGTAGAATTGACCATAATGATGTGGAGAGTGAAGCTTTTACCATCTTTATTTTCTGATGAAGCTTGAGACAAAATGAGAAGAAACAGGCAAGTGGGGAAACTAGAAAGTATGAAGTTTGAACTTAGGAATTGGAAGTCATCAAAAAGGAAAAAAAAACAAACACATGGGTATCCTATATATGTGTAAACTGAAATGAAGTGATATTGGCCATTTTGAAACAAACCAGCCAAAAAGCCATATGGTGACTATGCCAGATGTGGGAAATTCAAGGGAAATAGCTTCACCTTCATTGTCAAAAATAATATTTCAGATTTCATGTTGGAGTACAGTTCTGTGATAGGAGATATCTATACAACCACAAGTCTGCAATAGGAGATAGGTACATAACTACAGAAAACCCAGTTAACATAATTATTTTTCAAATTACACTCTGACCACTAAAGCCAGTTATGGAGAAATTGAATAATTCTCCCACATTCTTTGGTTTAAAATTATAATTATGGTACATTGATAATATTGATGATAGAAATATTAAGGTTGGAAACAAAAAGTAAAGAACAGTTGCTAGAAGATCAGTCTTTGGTGACAAAAATTAATTTGGAAATCACATGGTAGAATTTAGTCTAATCCTTCTCTGAAGACTCTCTTACCCTGGAAGCTCTACTGAAACTTGTTCACCATGGATGACCATGCTGGTATGTGAAACATTGATGTCCTGTCTTATAGAATCACAGCAATGAGCAACCACCACAGTAGAGAGACTGATAAACTCGTGGGGACAGTTCTACATAGTACTCTTTTATCTGTCTGTGTATTTCAGATGGTTCTGTTAGGGTTGCCCATTTCATTTCTTTTTGTGTAAATGGTGCATGCTTTCATATTTTCTTTGTTAGATTTATCAGTAACTTGTAAATTGTGTTAATAGTTCAAAGAATACACTAATAATTGTGGAATATTTTCTTGATTTAAAATTACTTCTTGATCTAAATCTCCTTTTTATACAAATATGAACGTCCCTGGATTTGTTTCTCCAGTCCAATCAGCCAAGCACAGCTGTTAAGTGCCTCTCTCTGGAGTCTGAATAATGTGTGACAACTACATAATGATATCACTCAAAGTTGGTAAATAAAATAAAGAACCAGGTATTAATGACTTTACTGTGAATCTCTTTTTAAAAATAAAAAAGGAAGTGAATCTATGTCAATTGGTACTTGTGGCCTAGAAAAACAAAAGCTGAATATTATACTGTGTTAAATCCAACCCAACTGTCTGAAGCGAGAGGGAGCCAGAGTGATTGTTATGGTAGTAAAATTCCTATGAGCTTTGTCATGAGCGAAAAATAAACAAATATATAAAAAATCTCATTTCATTTTGGTTGCAAAAATGAGAATGCCTTCAGTCTTCAAAAGTAGATAAGTGCTTATTTTTTACAATGCACCTCTTTCCTTCACTAATAAATTACATAGACTATTAATTTCAAGAGAAATTTACACATAACCAAGTCAAATTTAATAATAGAAAAACCCAATTTTTTGTATTTCTTTAGTACCTTTGTAGATATAGTGATATAAATGTCACTGGTTTTTAAACGTATATCTATTTTAAATATATATCTATGAAAAAATATATAGATGTATCACTAAAATTTTAGTGTTATGGTTAGATTTATGCATATTACAAAATTGAAATATTAAGGAGCATGAAAGGAAAATGGAGGATAAAAATGCAATCTATTATTTGGATTTGCTTGAAAGTTGTAATAAAAGAAGATCATTTCTAATGCTAATACTGGAAATAAGTAAAAACAATAAAAAGTTGAGCTATACTGAGGTAGCATTGTACATTTTCTAGCATTTAAAAAAACAGAACAATGAAGCTGATTGAAGGCTTAAAGTTGAGTATACAAACTGCTGAATTTACAATCACTAAATATTTCCCTTTTTATGATTTACAGCTGTGTTTAAATAAATCTGTCTAATTATACTGAAGCCTGCCATGTAATCATGGGCTAATCCCATTTGCATGCTTAGAAATGATAACAATGAGCTCCGCTGGGCAACAAACATTTAGATAAACAAATTGAGAAGTTTCTGCATACATCCCAGGTATTTGGGGGTTTTTTTCTTTGTGATTTTTATCTGACTCCTGCTTCAACCAATCATCTTTTTGACCTTAACCCAAAAGTAAGGAAGACAGATAAGTCAGTGCTTGACACTTCCCAACATAGGCTGGACCATCTGGGCACTTTATATTTGTAACAGGTGCTTCTGGGATTTAGAGCCTAATTCTGGCTTAAATTCTGTTCTGTATGGGTGACTCTGCTGCTGTGTGCAATTGTGCATTGCATTAATTGAAGAGAATAGAAAAGGCCAAGTACAGCAATTAGTTAGTTGGTCATGCAGCAAAAGAGTCTAGTGGCTTCGAGCCATGAAACGTTGAATGCACAGATGCCCAGCACCATCAGTGTGCTCTCTGTGTTGTGCTCCTCGCCTGTGACAGGTATGATACCTTTGTGAATTGGTCCCCAGTTTCTGGTCCCTTTAAAAAGAATCTGAAGTTTGTAAGTAGAGGATAAAGAATATGATTGTGCTAGGCACTGATAATCAACTCGACAAGTAATATATAGCAGGCATGTAACAACACCAAAAATTAAAAGCAAACTAAAAAGGATTTTTTAATAAGTAATTTAAAATATTTAGATGTGGTATGCAATGGAAGAAATCACCATTTTAAAATGTGATTTGCAAAAGTAAACATGCTTTCGATTCATAGCATATTATTTTGCTCCAGTATTTTAAGCCATACATAACACTTTATTTACTTAAAATTCTTCACTCATTTAAGAATTTTGTTTATTGCCAATCTTCAAATGGAATGATGGCTTGCAAGCAATCATTCTGATATCAAAAGTATACAAAGAAACAAATAATAGAATCACTAATATACCTAAGCAGCTGAGATATTTTTAAACATCTGTTAGGTTTTTAACAAAGTCATGTTTCAACTTGGCTGAGCCAGGATTCTCGGTTGTTTGACAGTTAGCATGTAGTGATTGCCGATGAGGAGATCTAATATAGTCACCTCCATGACGAAATCGATGATAAGCATCCAATCAATTCAAATGGAGTTTCCTTTGGGGTGCGGCCTGCTTCCAATATCTCTCGATATTCTGAAAATTCTCACTTGAGTTTTGCCAGGTCTGGAGGGCTCATCTGGCTCGACATCTGACCTCAGATGCTTTTGGCTGAGCCAGCATTTTGCCTACAGATATTGGAAGTAGTCAGCAGCCTGCATCTCACCTGCTGGCCTTGAATTCATTTGGCGATGCCACCAGAATGTGAATGTGGCCTGGCAATTTCCGGTTCATCAGCTTCTACAGCTCCATGAGAAGCAGTGAATCAATCAGGAGGTGCAGCCAGTCTAGTGTCTGACCCATGACTTTGGAAATTGTTAGCTTCTTCAACTGGGTGGGCCAGTTCCATGAGAAGCAAAAAACCCAACCAAACAGCAAAAACAAAAACTATCTATCTATCTATCTATCTATCTATCTATCTATCTATCTATCTATCTATCTATCCTTCCATCTATCTAATATTCATTGATGTTTTTCTCTAGGGAACCCAGTCTAAGACAAACCTATATTAATCTCTAGGCATAGCGAACAATGAATATTTCCTCATACTTTATAACACTGCCATTATGCTTCATATTTTTATTATTATATGCTATTCTTTATGTTTTAATTCTTGATTCAATTTCAATGAGTTAAATAAAATAGTAATGTTGTGTTGGTTAGTTTCCTCTGGATCAGCTCCATGTGATGGTAGCTTTGTGAGAAAAAGAACAACATTTACCAGTTCTTGTGCCAACCATGGGTGCATTTGAGTCCCTTGCTAGTGGCAATCCGCCTCATTGAGAAGCTCCCTCCCTTTTGCCTCCAATGTAGGAGGGAGCAGCACTGCCACATAGGGTTTTGAGGCGGACACATTTAAACAGCAAATGAAACACACATTCTGTGCAGAGAGTGAGCTGCAGGTTACATATCCTTAGGTTATTAGCTGAGTATTAACCATTGCTCCCCCTGCACTCCTTGAATATAATAATGTTGTTGCTTGCTGTTGGATGCGATCAAACCTGTCCTGACCCACAGACCCCTACCTAGGACAGAACAAAACGCTGTCTAATCCGATGCAATCCTCACAATCGTTATATTGAAAACATTATGTCAGTGTGGCTCCTGAAAGGCCTGACTCTGCGTACTGGCTTCCCACTTAGCTAAGCCTGATGCATGAATACTTCTGGATTTTCTAATAGCATATGCAAAACAGAAAAGATGAAGCATTGCCATTCTCCTTTCCAACCCGCCTGTATTGCTTCCTAAACAGAGTTGTTCATTGATCTGGATGGGTAAATTCAATAGTTTTCATCAACATCATAATTCAAAGGCACCAGTTATTCTCCAAACTTCCTTATTCAGATCCAGCTTTCCCATGCATACCAGAAGATTGAAATTACCATGACTTGGATCACGCCCACATGAATCCTCACAATGGTATATTTGTTCTTTCACAGATTTGTCCGATGTAGTATGCTGTTTGATCTTTTCACTATTGCTTCCATGAACATTTAAGAGTGAAATAAAATACTTAAGATATTACTACTATTGTTCAAGTTGCATTGTTGTTTTCTATATAAGGAGCTGTAATACATCCTGCAGCCTGTGGTCTCTGATTTTCATCAGCAAGTGTTTCCAGTCTTCTTCACGGTCAGAGACAAGGGTGTCTCACTGGCAGATCTAAGGTTGCTAAGGAGCCTTCCTTCTTTTTCATAGAATCTTGCTTCTCAGACTATTGTCTCAACATATAGGTTGAATAAACATGGCAGAACCACACCCTCTGGATTTTAAACCATTTAGTATCCTTAGGAGCCCTGGTGGTGTAGTGATTTTGCTGTTAATTGCAAGGTCAGCAGTTCGAAAGCACCAGCCACTCAATGGGAGAAAGATAGGTCTTTCTACTCCCTGAAGGAGTTACAGTCTCCGAAACTCTCAGAAGCGTTCCAGCCTCTCTATAGGGTCCTATGATGGCAGTGAGTTCTGGTAGAAGGAATGATTGCCTCTTATTCTTTGTACACATAAGCCTAATTAATTTTCCTATCATACTCATTCTTCACAATAAAGTTCACGGTTTGTTATTATTCAATAGTCAAATGTCTTTGCTCATTAAAGGAAACTACTATATATTTCTGTGCTTTAGCCATGATTTATCTGACATCAGCAATGATATCCGTTGTTCCATGTTCTCTTCCCACCACTGGTCTGTCAGTCTGTCATGGCTGTGGTGGCTCGTGTGTTGCTGTGATTCTAGAAAGCTAAGTCTCTGGTAGTTCAAATGCAAGTTGAGTCATTCCAGTGGGCAGGTTTCAGCCGAGACTCCAGACTCTGCTAAACACTGAGGAAGGACTTGGCTCCCAACTTGGGAGGAAAAAGCTACTGAAAAGCTAAGCAGAGTTTCGGCATTTTCAAATACTGAAAGCCTAAACACAGGAAACAGGACATTGCCAGAGATACTGCTGGCAGATGGGCCCTTCAACTACAGTGGTATTCAAAATTTGACTGAAGAGGAGATGCTTTATTGGAGAGCAGTCCACCATGGCAATAAGAGACCAGCAAAGTCTGTGGAAGTGAAACATTGGGGTCTTCATTTTCTGATATTGCCCAATGTACCCGCAAAGAGAAGCAGCTGTGAAAATGTTCTAATAATTGGAACTTGGAATATAGGAAGAATGAATTTAGGAAAATTGGATGTGGTCAAAAATGAAATGGAATGCTTAAAGATTGATATCATAGGTATTACTGAGCTTAAATGGACAAGGATTGGCTATTTTCAATCAGAAAAATCATATGATTTTCTATGTCAGGAAAAGCACTATCAAGAGGAATGGGATGAAATTCATTGTCAGAAAGGATCTTGCTGAATCAATAACGAAGTTAGGTTAGCTGTGATTAGATTATATCTATCCACTTTCGAGGAAATCCAATCAATACTACTGTTATTCCAGTTAATTCACCAACCTAAAATCTAGTGATGAAGAAATTGAAGAATCCTACCAACTTCAGCCAGAAATTCATCAAGCATGTAATCAAGATTCATTGATTGTTATTGGTGATTTGAATACAAAAGTTAGAAACAAAGAAGGAACACTAGTTTAAAAATATAGACTTGGTGATAGAAATGAAACTGGAGATTCATGATATAATTTTGAAAAGCCAGGCACGTGTTCATAGCAAATAGTTTTTTCAACAACACAAATCAAGTATACATATGGGATTCAACAGATGGAACACTCAGAAACCAAATTGGCTACATCCATGGGAAGACATGATGGAGAAGCTCAATTACCAGCAGCTGAAACCACATCAGGGCCAAGTGTAGAGCAGACCATCAGTTGCTCCTATGTAAATTCAGAATATAGCTTTAAAAAATTAAAACAAGTGCAAAGGAGCCAAGATAGGACCTTGAGTTCATCTCACCTGAGATTCAAGACAATTTTCAGAACAGATTTTGTGCTTGAACACTAATGACATAAGACCCAATAACCTGTGGAAGAATATTGAGACCATCATTTATGACGGAATCAAAGGTCATTTAAAAGACAGGAAAGAAAAAGAGATCAAAGTATATGTCAGAGGAGACTGAAACTTGCTCTTAATCAAAGTAGACAAAGCAAATTGAAGAAAGAATGAAGTCAAGGAGTTGAATAGAAAATTTGAAGTGCAGCTTGAGAAGACAAAGATAAATATTCAAAACTAAATGTGCAAGGACCTAGAATTAGAAAACCAAAAGGGAAGAACATATTCAGCATATCTGAAACGAAAATAAATCAAGAAAAAAGTCAAGCATCTAATTGCAATTTTGAAAAATCCTATAAGTAAAATATTGAATGATGCAGGAAGCATCAAGAGAAGATGGAGAGATTTAAAGAGTCACTGTACTGGAAAGAACTAGTGGACAGTCTATTATTTCAGGAGGTAGCAGATGGTGTTGAAGTGAGAAGTTTAAAGTTCACTGAATGTTTTACCCAAAAACAAGGTTTCAGAAACACTGAAGAATCACTCACTGAACCAGGTCCAGAAATTTGGAAGGCATCCACCTAAGCAAATTAATGGAAGATATCCATTTTTTGTCCGTTCCAAAGAAAGGGGGCCCAATAGAATGCTCAACTACAGAATGATAACATTGATATCACACACAAGTGAAATTTTACTTAAAACAATGCAATAATGGTCACAGCAACACATTGTTAGGGACATGCTTGAAGTCCAGGCCATATTCAGAAGATGACATGGAACAAGGGATACCACTGCTGATGTCAGATCTTGACTCACAGCAGAGAATACCAGAAAAAGGTTTACTAATATTTTGTTGACTATGCAAAAAGGCATCTGACTGTGTGGAACATAATAAACTTTGCATAGCCTTGAGAATAATGTGGATTACATAACTGTAACTCTGGCCATGTAGAATTAACTGCCAATCCTGTTGATAAAAGCTCACTGCCATCAATTGTTTCTGACTCACAGTCGATTTATAGAACAGGGTAGAACTGCCCTTGTGGGTGTCCAGAGCTGGACATCTATACAGGAGCAGATGGCCTCATTTTTCTTGTTTTAAGGAACGAGCTGATGGGTTCAAACTTCTGATCTTGTGGTTAGTAACTGTTGCAAATTTGTAACTACTATACATTAGGGCTCCTGAGGAAGGACACCATGCTTGATAAAATAAAGGGGCAGTGAAAGAGGAAGAGCCATCACAAGATGGGTTGACACAATGGCTGCAACAGTATTCTCAGACTTAATAACAACAGGTAGAATGGTGACGGACTGGGCCACATTTATTTCTGTTGTACAAAAGGATCGTTATGAGTTGGAATCTCCTCACCTACACCCAATGTCAACAACAACAACTTTCCTTTTTTTGGTTCCAACTCTTATACCCCCATCTCCAGTAATTATCTCTCTATGATGAAAGGAAGAAATCTAACCTGAACTGAAGTCACTGACTTCAGAAAGAGCTCAGAAAGAGCTCCAGGAGTTGATCAAGCGCATTTGATGATGCATTCAACCAGCAGATGTAATTCTGGTAGCACTCACTCATTCAGGACAGGAGACTTGAAAGGTGCGACATGGTCAACCAACTGAAGAGGTCCATATCCATGTGCATTGTGGAAAAGTGTGGTCTAATGGAGTATTGAAATATCAAATAGTATATTCAATCCAACTGAATTATACATGTTTAAGTTATAGAATTGGGGGATGTTTAGTTGAGTATTTTTTGCCACAATTAGAAAAAATTACATGAATAACAATGAGTACAAGGAAGAAGAAAATTCTAGAATTGAACATGGTGATAATTGTACAACTTTTCTTGGTATGACTGAATAATTGAATTGTATGACATGCGGATAAAGTGCTAATAAAACTCTTTAGAAACATCAAATAGTATTAGTATCACAATAAATTAAAAGACTGCTTAAGGAAAAAATACTTTCAGCCGTGTATTCATCGGGAAATGTGGGAAATTTAAGCTGGATTTGAAAGAGAACATAAAAAAGATATCATTGCTTATGTGATATGCATCTTAGCTGAGAGAAATTGTGTTTTCTTGATGTGCACTTAACC
The DNA here is from genome assembly GCF_050624435.1 of Tenrec ecaudatus. Lineage (NCBI taxonomy): Eukaryota > Metazoa > Chordata > Mammalia > Afrosoricida > Tenrecidae > Tenrec > Tenrec ecaudatus. The sequence goes on along the minus strand of NC_134540.1, from coordinate 27,098,678 downwards.
TCTATATAAAACTCTCTCTTACACATGAGTTTATGTGGATTTGTTTCTCTAAAGTACCCAGACTAGAACATTATGGTACCTTGGGAGTGGGATATTGGAGAAACAAATCATAGGATGGAGAGTCAAAGTTTGTTTGACCTCTCCCTCTTGGTAGTTTTTCTTCTTTGCCCAGCCAGAGGTCAGATAAAGCCACACTGTTTACTCGGTTGTTTTCTAGGGAAAATATGGGAAGTAGGAAAATACAAAGTTTTTAAGCCCACTTGCTTTCACCCATTACAATTTGATCTTTGGATGGGTTTAGGCCACACCTGCAAAACAAGCTATGCAAAGAAAGATATGCCCTACCAGGTAATTTGGAGTGCTCATGAACCAATGGTATTTGTCAGAAGCTGGAAAAAATCTAGAACTATGAAGAAAACTCCCCTCTTGGACTGAATGTTAAAGGGAGCTGGAGAGCAGGGTAAAAATGCTTGCTTAGTGACCCCCTGGATCTATGTGTTGAGTGGAAGAAGTGGGAGAAATGCAGCAATAAAGAGATGGGTTGAGTTTGGCCCCTGACACCTGTGGATTTGACTTACAGGAAGAAGAGGAGATGAGAGTGGGTTGACTGGTCTAAGGGTCATGACCTAGCATGAGGGGGCTAGGCTTATTGAGTATTGGTGAGAGCCCATGTCTAAATGCAAGGCAACCAATGGGCACCCTGTGGAGGGTGAGTGAGGCAGCTCACATCGAGTTGATCGGAACCTGACCATATGGAGATTTTTGAGCCTGTGAACTGGTGCATATTATTGCTGACTTTATGGATGGCCTGTCCAGGTTTGACTTTGCTTATGGATGCAGACTTTAAAGCTTCCAACTGGAATTAAGATTTCTTTATGTCAAAATATATGATAGTCTCCTCAGAGCACTGGGTCAATGTAAGTGTGTAGTACAGAAGTACAATCCCCCAATTGTGGGGATAATGGCATGAAGTGGTTGGCTTACAAGCTTTCATAGGTGGGGGAACATATTCACAGGATTATAGGGGTAAGGTATAGGTGTTACTTAATTGCAATTGTGAGGCTAAAGAGTTATTTACACTTGCCAATTTGGCAGAGGGTGAATTGAGGTAGTTAGAATATAGTGCCAACTGGCTGATAAACACCTACGGGATTAATTGAAGGGCAGAGGGATAAAAGTTCAGTGAGCCTCACCTTTCTAGATCTCAGATCTCTTGATTTGTGATGGTTGGGCCAGGGTGCAGCTGCCTTAGCCAGTTCTCTGCTTCAGCTGACAAGACTCACTTCCTGTAAGACATCGACCAGGAGAAGCCCCATGGACCTACCCAGATGCAGCCCTGGGTGCTGGAGCACATTTGGCTTTCCTCCTGCAGTTGGCATCATTGTATCTGTTTTGTGAGATAGAGGAGGACTTTGTGGATTGGTATTGGACATATGGGTTGATGGGTTAATGTTAGACTTTCGGGCTTGGGAAGCACTAAGTTGGGATGCTTTCTTATGTGCACTTACCCTTTATATAAAACTCTCTTTTGTACATAAGAATTTTTGTGGATTTGTTTCTCTAAATTACCCAGATTAACACAAGTTGTCAGGAAAAATTTACCTGTGTTTTATTAACTATGCAAAGGCATTAACTTTGTAGATCATATAAAATTAAATAATGTTGAAAGTAATTGATGTCTTAGAATAATTGAGTGAAAAACAAAGAAATATGTGTGTTGGGTGTGTACTCTCCCCATAATTATTCAATCTGTAAGCTGAGTGGAGAATCTGAGAAAGATTAGAAAAGACTGGAGGGCAATATGCTTACTGATGTCGTGGAGGCCTTGAACCCCTCGCTGATGGAGATAGAAAACTGCAGCATTGATTACACCTCAACAAAAGAAAACAAAAATTCACACACATATACAAAAAAACAACATAAAAATTAAAGCAAATATTGAAACTTTCATGAATTTTTAAACTTAGATCCACAATAAATGACTAAGCAGGCAGCAGTGAAGAAATTACAAATCACATTGCATTGAGCTCATTTGATTCAAAAGATGTCTTTAATGTGTAAAGAACAAATATATAACTTGGAGGACTGAGATGCGCCTGACTCAAACTATACAATTTTCAGTTGTCTCATATGCTTGTAAAATTTGGATGATTAATCAAGAAAACTGGAGAAAAAATGATGTACTTGCATTAGGTGTTGGCAAGGCATATTAAAAATATCATGGCTGTTAGAATAAAAGGTATGAGTGGACAGGAGTATAGCCAGACTAACCTACAAAAGAGAGGGTGGCCAGATTATCTCACGAATCCCTTGGACATTGTATTAAGAGGAAGGTATCATACCGGATAGAGTGCTAGTGGGGAAAAAAAAGGAAAACTTTCAAAGAAATGAATGAACATGGCAGCTACTACAATGGGCTCAGGAAAGCAATGATAATGGAGATGTTGTAGCATTAAGCCAGACTTTGCTCTTCGGTCACTGTGATTTGAAACCCATTAGAGGGTATCTAACAAGAAGATCAACTTAGGTCTATACTCACCCTAGACTTTTAACTTACTCCTAATACTCCCTACATATTTTTCCAAAATATAAAATAGCTGCTTTCCATTGAATCATAATAGTTGGTCCCTGGTAGAGTGGGAGAAAAATAGTGAACAGCATTTGAATTGTTATTAAAAACAAAAGCACCACCACCACCAACAACAAACCAAAACAAACAAACAATAGTCATATTGGAATTGGAAAACCAGAAGACGCTTAGTGATGATTGCCCTGAGATGCTTTAAAACATAGTAGCAGACCTGAGTCTATCATTGGAGGTCTTCTTTCTTGAAAAGTAACAAAGTGACACACATTAAGATTACCCATAAGACTCAAAAATCATGATTACGAGGCTGAAAGGTCAACAACTAATCAAAGTGTGAAAATGAGAAGATGGAGAATTAGAGTGCTAGAAAAGGAACAAACAACACAATTAAGGAGAATGTTGCCATATTGTGATAATTGCATTTTGTGTCGTGAGTTTATGTGAGAATTGTCAAATGATAATTTCATTTGCTGTAGACACTCAATAAACCATAACTAAAATTAAATTTATTTTTTGGAATAATTTTTAGTTTATAAATAATAAGAAGGAAAAAAGAACAGAAACACAGACTTTTCATATAACCTTACTTATATTGGGTCAACAAGAATAAATATTTTAGTGTGCACTAAATTTAAAACTTCATTTTCTTCCAGGTAAGAACATTGACTTATTCCCCATCATAAGGAAAGCATTTTGTTTTATTTTGAGTTTAACATGCATAACATAATATCTGTTCATCTGCAAATTACTATATCCTTTATCAAACCATACATTACACTACAGTATTTATATATAGGACAGTTTTCTCCTATTGACCCTCAACTTGAATTGTTCAACCTTTATGGTATTCAAGCTCATATACTTAATTTTAGACACCTATTTCCAACAAAATTTGTTCCACAGGCCTGCTTAGTAACTTCCCATGCCCATACAGAACTCCCCACTCCAGCCATGGAGGTCTCACTGGACATTTTACATACAATAACCACAGCACGGACTATCCTCAATGAAGAGGCCTTACATAGAGTGACTGTCTGGCTCATTTTAAATCACAATTTTCATACAATCATGACAATTGGTAGACTGAATAAACAGTTGTTGAAAGAATCTTTAATGATAATGAGTCTATTGTTTGACAAAGATCACAGTCTCTACAAGGTTCTGAGTCATTTAAAAGCTACAGGTGACCATTAAATAATTTCTTTTTAAGGATTAAATCTTCTAGTAGAATGCCTTTAGGCCACTTAAATTTAGTAGAATTAACTTTGTGAATATTGAAACTTAAGGAATTTCTATAACTTCTAATCATCACTAAGGAACATATGAGCAGGAACCAATGGTACTGTATAGCAAGATGTCCAAGCCGCACTGACAGCATTATCTAAAGTGAGTCCTCAGGAATTGGTGGAATTGATGCTGATGAAGCATTGGAAGCACCATTAATGAATCGGAACCAATTTGCTGGCATCCAACAAAAGCAGCAATTGAATGTACCATAAACTATCAGTGGACCAACTTGGACTTGAAAAAAGTACACCCAGAATGCTTCCTAGAAGCATCGATAACAAGCTTTCATCTCATGTACTTTGGACATGTTACCAGAGAGAGCAGTAGATGGTCAGTGTAAAATAGGAAAACACCCAATGAGCTGGATTGCCAGAAGGCTACGGCCAGATGTTCAAACATTGCAACAGTCATAAAATCACGTAGACCCAGGCAATGCTGCTCCTATTACACATGAGGTTTGCATGGGTTGGAACCTACCAGCAAGAAGCACATCTCTAACATGTTTATATGAACATCCATGTATATCTAAAAAGGTTTCAAAAAGTTTGTGGAAAATGGAATAAAAAATAACAGATACATCTATATGTATGTAAAAAATGTTTATCAACCTGTATCTATTTATCTATTTACACCAACCTATATTTATATCTATACTCAAACTCACAGCATTGATGCCAACTCACAATCACATTATAGGACAGGGTAAAACTGCTGCTGTGGGTTTTGGAGACTATAACTCTTTGGGAGAGTAGAAAGCCTCATCTTTCTCCAAGGAAGGAGCTGGTAGTTTCAAACTGCTGATCTTGAAGTTAGCAGCCCAATGCACAACTACTACACCACTGCTCACACAATGATCTATGTGATCATATCTAGATCTATGATCGGAGTCCTGGTGGCATAGTGGGCAAGCTCTCAGCTGCAACAGAAACCCTGACGGCTTGATGCCAAATAGATTGCTTTAGTAATCATTACAGCCTTGAGAATCCGATGGAATATTGATTCCTATGGGGTCATTCTGAGTCAAACTTGAGTCTCCAAAATAGGATACCTTATAAAGCTTTGATCTGGTATATAAAAGGAAGGCGGGTTTGAACAGGGCCTGTGAATCTCATTTTGTGGAAAAGTGTCATTAATCACAACTAAATCATGTCTATTAAAAAAAAACTATACAATGATGGCACAACATTGCAATGAATTTCATTAAATATTTTAAACCTGTTTTTATCAAGCCTTTTATTTCCAAATGACATGGTGAACTATAACTTTTGAATTCAAAAAGCTGCTTAAATACACTAACAATTTAGTGCCCAAGAATTTGCATTTCACTAAAAGGCTTTGTGAAAGTGAACTTTACAAATTAATTTATATACTGACAATTAACTTACATTGCTTCTCTAACAATGAGCCATAGAGATAGATTGATATTTTGCAGAAGGGCCAGCATCTGTTGTTAGGTTGGGATTTTTACTACCCCCGCCTCATAACTTGTTCTACTTAAGACAATCTGTCTTTTGATAAAAACGTGTTGGCTTTCTTAGCTAATAATAAGCTTACCATTGTTCATCAGGCTGTTACAGACAAACAGAGAAGTTTACAGGTTATACTTACTTTCCAAAGATATAATGAATGCAAATGCTTGTAGCATACATATAATAAGAAAAAAAACATGAGGCAGAAAAGGAAATACTATGTACATATGTACATGACCAGTGTTAAGGAGCTATGTTGGCATTCTCAAAAAATCACAATTCTGAAAGGAAAACCACTTACAGAAAATAAAAAGTGAAAGGAAACAGCCTAACACTGCAGGCCAAGTTATTGTTCATTTTAGGTAAGAAATGATGTGCCCACATCCTTTATATGAGTCTTTGTGAAAGAACATATCATTTTAGAATTTCATTTAATTTTGCTAAGCAAATTCCTACTGTGTTCTCTTCTGTCTTCTTAATTGTTCCTATGGTATCAGTGTTATATTTTACTGTCTTTTAAAGTGGGCCAATGACATACAATGCTACCTCAAATTTATTTGAATGCTACCTCATATTTGTCCTTTGTTTGCAGTGTTTATCACATTCTATTTTAATTTATCAAAATATTTATTCAGTAATGTTTGTCATATGCTAAGAGTATTCTAGCAGGTTCTTAGTCAATACTCTGCTTCATGTTTACCTGTTTGAGGATGTGGGATCCCTACTTGACTGTAACAAATTTGAAGACAAGGATCAGATCTGTTTCAGCTTAGAATATTCTTCTTCTTTTTTAAACCTATGTGCAGTAAATATTCATTTAATGCCAGAGCCCCAGTGACATAGTTGTTATGGTTCATCTGTGATCCACAAGGATAGCAGGTCTAAATCACCAGCCAGTCTACAAAGGCAGGGTTCTTTACTCCTGTGAACAGAACACAGTCTTGGACACTTAGAGGGGTAGTTCCCTCTGTCCAACAAGTTCAATAGGATTCAGAATCAGCTCGATATCAGTGATTTGGGTTTTGGTTCAAACTCCTAAAGAGAATATGTTTTCTTTTATAATAATGGAAAATTAACCTGTCTCCATTACCTCTCTGCTATTCCTTTCAAATATGGTTCTACTCAAAATTACTAAATCTTTTACTTCTCTGATTTTCTCAAAAAAAAAAACATTTAACAATGTATACAAAGAAGCTCCTAGAAACAGAATAAGTACTTTCTAACACAGAGCCATTATATAAAATAGAGAAAAAATTATAGATTACCTAGGATAATAGTTTCCAGGATCATGGAAGACTAGGAATTAAAAAAAGATGTCCCTTTAAATCACAAAATAAAAACTGTAAGCAGATTTTTCACTCTTGTAGAAGAAATAAAACAATTTTATCACTCAAATTAAAGCCTACTATGCTAGATTGAAAAGTGACCTTTTCTCGGGGTCAAATGACTTGAATTTGGTCAAGTCTCTGTTGCTACTTACTGATATGGCCTGAGGCAAGACACTTAGCTTTTTCTCCACATTAGCAACTCCATCTGAAAGGAATATGTTGAATTCATTCAATTATCTCTAAATTCCCTTCCAGATACAGTGGATATTATTAAAAGCAATTTCTATTATTACTATAAGGAACCATGTAGTGCAAGAATTAAGCATTTCATTGCTAACCAGCCACTTTGAAAGAGAAAAATCTGGAAATGTATCCTCATAAGATGAACTGCCTTCTGCTACACTGTCATATAGTCTCTCTCCTTCAGATCTGACTTGATGGTGCACCGCTATACAACAGCATTAATATAAACTGTGGACAATATCTAGAGCTTTAGAATTGTACCTCTAGTCTTTCAATGATTAATATATTTGACAAATATATCAGATTTTTCCACAGCATATTTTCCAGGAATACATTTATCTTAGAAGTTTCTCATTCTCATGGGCCATTGAAGTAGAAAGGAAAGCTGTATAGCCTGTTCTCTGCCAAAGCGCTTCAAGGCTGAATGGCTGAGAACAGCTTGACATTTACATAGTTAATTTGCTTTATTATTAAGATGCTCTAGCCAGTAACCTTGCAATAATCAATATATACAATGTACTTGTGTGATGCATTTGCATTGAAATGTAAATATGAATACTTGATACTTAATAAGCATAATGGAAAAGGAATTGGTGAAGTTGAACATTATAAAGTATTAATGAATATAAAGGCTTAATTAACCTGTATTTTAGCTTCTTTTGTTATATGAATTTATGGTATGGAAATGATTTCAAAGAATATGCAAAAACACCTTGCAATGCCAATGCTTTATCTTTATATATATATATATATATATATTTTTTTTTTCTCTTCTGTTTTTAGAATGAGAATTGAAAAGATACCATTTTATAGTGTTGGATCCCTGTATTCATGACCATAAAGGCTCCATGGTATGTGGCTAATAAAACAAGGGTCAATTAATTTTGACTATTATGACATGATAGAAATATATTAGGATATTTACTTAATTACATGTTTTCAGGGAAATCTGAATAGCAAATATAATAAAAGTTGCTTAAAGTGATGTCCTCTGAAAATTTTCATAAAAGGAAGACTGAACAGGACAAGAATACTGTGGTCATCACTGTGTATAAAATATAAAATGAAATGAAAATGCACACCCACGCACATTTACTTACACAGACACAGTCAAGAACTGTGGAGAGAACCCAAAGGAGTCATCTGTGCAAGTGATGTTTCATGTACACTCACTTTGGTCTTTCCACAATGTCAGGTCAATTGGAGGGGTTAACAGGCAAAATCAATTACAATTTACAATAGTTTCAGTAAGCCAAGGGTTTGCTCAACCTTTTCAGTATGAGGCAGAAACAATATTACAGGAGTAAATACAAACTCGTGTGGCAGGTAAATGTCAGGCAGGAGAATAAGCAATGTGCGCTTGTTTGATTAAGGTCGGAAGAAAGGCAGTGTGACGTGGCACCGCAGGTACATTCGTCTCAGGCCGGGACACAATGGGGAAGTCAGTGTCGGTGTGCCTGGACAAGGAGATTCAGAGGTGAGGCTCCATAAGTGGTTAGAGACCTGAAGGTAAGCCCCTGAAAAGCTACTGAAGTAGCTTCCAACTTCTTCTTGTCTCATTGCCCAGATTGCCTGTGGCTGTACGTGACTAGACTTCCACAGCATATAGTGTTCAGACAAGTCCTCCCCCATGTATGGTGCAGGCCCTAGCTCTGGATTATGTGTCCTCCACATTGAAAAAGTTTAATTTCACTCACATGGTTCAACCTTGACAATGGCACCATCAAGTTCTATGCCCATCTCCAGATTTCAGTAAAGAACATTCCTGTCACTTCCTGGGGGTGTGTAAATCACAGGTTCACATGTTCAATTCTTTAGATAAGGGCCCTTTTTAAAAATATGGTGAGAGTCTTACTCATTAAATGGACTAAAGAAGGCATGTCTTGAAAGGCAGGATGTGCATCAGCCCAGAGTATGTGCAGTCTTACTCTAAAGGATAAGAAAACCATTATGAACTTAATTTCCTCCAAAGGTTAGACTTCTTCATTTAGAATATGACTGTGTCTCTCTTCTTTGATTCTCTCCTTTTTTTTTTACCTCTGTGCCTGTTTTCTTTTCTGGGATATCCTGGAAATTTAAGTGCATACTCAAGTTTACAATGATGAAATTATTTCAGAGCTATCAAGTCAATAGTTTTGATGACCATGAAGGAAATAAATAAACAACTTGACTTGGGACAATTATTCAAAAGTTTAATCTTCCTTCAAGGAGACTTAATGGCATAGTGGGTTACACTTTGGGCTGTGAACCCAAAGGTGAGCAGTTCAAAATCATCAGGCGCTACATAGAAGAAAGATGAGACTTTCTACTCAGGTAAAGAGTTACAGTCTCAGAAACTCACAAGGGCAATTCTACTCTGTTTTACAGAGTTGTATTGGGTTGGAATCTATTCAACAGTGCTGGGCTGAGCATAATGTCCTTTCAATCTACCACTTATTAACATAATGCCCTTTCAATCTACCAGTTACTAACACAGGTCAGTGGTTCAAACCCACAAATAGTCCTGCAGGTACTAAGACCTGGAGACCTGCTCCCACAAAGATGTGTGTGTGCACGTGCGCACGAATGTGTGCATGATAACCACATAAAGATTAAAAACTAAATGCAAAACCAAGCCTATTGCTGTAGAGTGGATTCCACCTCATAGCAGCGACCTAGAGGGTTTTTGAGGTTATAAACAAACTAACCAAAAAATTTACCTTTGTTGCAGTGACTGGTAGGTCTGATCTGCCATGGCAAAATTACAGTTAGCAGGCTAGCATTTATCTAATGGCATCACTGGGACACTATAAAGATTATGTTGCTAGTTGCTATGAATCTTCTTTGAATCATAGCAATACCATGTACAACAGAATGGAACATTTTTTTCAATTCTGTGCCATCTTCGCAATCATAAAGATTCAGCCATTGTTGCAGCCAGTGCATCAATCCATCTTGAAATACAATCAACTTTCAGTTGAGTTCATTCCTAACATTATCCAGCAGCATTTTCCCCTGATGTTTGAAAGTGAATTACAACTCCATTAGCCAGTTCAGGAAGGGTAGACTTGCCCTCAAGGGGCTTGCCTGGGTCTGCTCTTGATGATTTACTTTTGAGGCATTTGAGTCCAGTAATCATAAGTCATACCTGGACTGACGAATAGGTGAGTGGTCTAAGGGCCTGAGAATCAATCCTATAAAGTTTTCTAATCTTCAATTGTGTCCACATGCAAATCATACTCCATTGAATACATCTAGAGTCTTGCCTGCAACAGTGATTAGCTGGTCATGAGCCAATCGTGGTTTTGCAATGATTTTCTTGTTTTCTAAGACCTATGGTTAGTCTTAAGAAGCCCTGATGGTATATGGGTTAAGCACCAGATTACTAACCACAATTTCAGTGGTTCAAATCTATGAGCTATTGCATGGGAGAAAAATAAAATTGTCTGCTTCTATAAAGATTTACAACCTCCGTAATCAGTAAGAGCAGTTTTACTATGCCCCGTGAAGTGGTTGGGAGTCCGTTGAGATTCGAGGGCAATGGGCGGGTATAGTTAGTCATGCAGCCATTTATCTTGTGTCCACCATTCTAGGACCATGCTGATGTGACATTCACCCAGATGATTGATCTTTGTCTTGACTTTGTCCTCTTTAAGCCTTCAAAAACAAACAAACAGACACAAAGCAAAACAAAACACTGCTGTCAAGGTGATTCAAACTCATTGTGACCATGCAAAGCACATGAGAACTACTCCCTCAACTTTCTGGTAAGGAGACAAGCTCTTCCTTCCCCCATGGAGCTACTGGCTTTGAACCACTTGTGATTAAGTTAGAAATCTCTATAAAATATATTTGAATGCAGAGTCTTTTTAATTTTCCCGTTTTTCTTCGGTGAGGCAATTGTACTGGGTCCAAAAGGGTCAATATGTGCTAGGATCAACTTCCCAGAATGTAGCAGCACCCGTAATGTCCCATTCAGTTTCTAGCCCTGAGAGGTTTCTTACTACCTTTATTTTCAAAATTATAATTTATTATATCACAACTTAAAACAAACTCATTTACCAGGAGAGAGATGTCCAGATCATTAATGAAGGGCAACATGTGGATGTCAAACATTTTTGTTACACAGTGTGTTGCATTTGATATATACGTAACTCCATAAATCATGAAACTCTTCACAAACACAATATATGAATTAGTCCTGTTCTATTCCAAGTTGTCTCGTAACTGCCAACAATACAAGAAAAAAATCTAACAACAAAACCAGACACAGTAAGATTAGCACTTAAGAAAGTTAATATCCCCAAACAGACCAATTTACTGTTATGGAATCTATGCCTCATTATAGGAAGCCTATAAGACAGAGCAAAACTGGTACTGAAGGTCTCTGAGATTGTTTATTGGAGCACACACCCTGATTGTTCTCCCTCAGAAAGGCTGATGGGTTCGAACAGAGGACCTTCGTGAGAAGCCTAACCCTTACTGCACAGTGCCACAGGCGCTTCTCTGAAAACAGTTAGGTCACCGTAAAATGTCCAAGTCCCAATCATCACCATGCACTCTCAGTTCCAAATTACCTTTGCCTAGCAGGACGGAAATGTATATTTAATCATCCCAACCTTTCATCCTTCAAGAGTGTCACTGAGCTAGAATGAACACTTTAATAACTTAATTCTTCTCACAAAATCTGAAACTGATAGTTGGCAGTCTTTTCCCTGGCTGGGCGCGCTGACAGGCATTGCAGATCCTCTGTGCTCCCTTTGAGCAGGGCCTGAGCATGAAGGCAGAGCAGACAAGCACAGATGGAGCCCAGACACTGGGAAGCCCAGTGCTCCTTGCGACAACAGGAGTGAATTTGGCAGCCTCACAGAGTTTGGGGAGAAGAAAAGTAATTCTCTGTAAAGCAATTAGTTACTTAACTCAAACAAACCATTGCGGAGATTACATTTGCTTTAACTTGGGGAAGGCTCTTTAAAGTAAGCTAAATGAGGAGGTTTGCTTTAGATCTTGGGTTTTTTTTTTGTTTGTTTTGGGTTTTTTGGGGGTTGGGGGTGGCGGCTTTCTAAGACAATAATGGGATTTTAGGGTGAAGGCATTATTTAAATCGGAATGTATATTCATGGATTTCCACAACATACTTCGATATTAACCTTGTCAGACAGATAAAACAAATGAAAGTTGTTGCCTGGCCTGCCCTTGAACCTCACTTTTTAATTTGGTTTTCTTGGCTTTGTCATATTTCTCCTGTGGCCACATAACTTAATCATTAATGCCTTATTCTTTCTATATAACTGGAAACTTTGATATCTCTTCTTGAATGCCTTTCTACCAAGTATTAACCCATAGTAGGCCTCACTATTGATTGCATCTTCTTGGGGTAGGAAGCAGGGACCAGGTAGGGATCACTTCCTTTTCATCTGTTTTGAAGCCTCTCAATGGGTCCTTATTGATCTCTCTCCACTGCTTTACACACACAGTTTAAAGCACTTATCTCATACATCTGTGCAGGTATGATATTATTTTTACTTACAGAGAGTGCCTACTCATAGTTATTGTATTCATAGTGTATATTACACAAGCACAGTGGTGTTTTTAAGTGGATAAATTCAAAGATCCAAAAAAATTTATGCTGGTTAGATTTTCTAAAATATAAATCAAGTGAGAAAAAAAAACACAACATGCTACTTATGTGTACTAGATGTATGGGCTTGGGCCTTTGGTTTTAGTTGCTAGGGTGCTTTAATGCTACTAAAGGGTTTATGTTAGTCCACAGGAACATAAGAAATTGATTATAAACTTTTAATATTTGAAGAACTTATTTGACCAAATGATATGGCAATTGCAGTGACTTCAGCAAAGTCGCCCTAAAGAAAGAACTAGAGGCCTCAGAAAAGGTGTTCCATAGCTCTCTGATTAAAATCAGCCCTTATGCCTCACCATAAACTCACACAGGACCACTTGGCCCATGCAGTGGCTTACAATATTACTATCATATACAATCTAATTGTGTCCTTTTTTTCCCCTTGAGCTAAATATCTAGTTTTCAAGATCAAATAATAGACAGCTCAGTAGGTAGGAAAGACTAATGAAGGATGTCGAAGTAGAGAGTAATAAAATCCAGATACAATCTGCCATTATTTTAATCTTTAGGTAAGTTAATTCTAGAATGATATTTTGATTTTTAATACTACAAAATGTGTTTACTAATTCATAAAGTATGTTTATGACAATTGATATACTTTAAGTTCTATGGATTGAACTATGTACCCCCAAATAAAACTAAACCAAATTCACTACCATTGAATAGATTCTGACCCAGAACAATCCTATAGGACAGACTAGACCTGGTCTTTAGGTGTCCTGAGGCTGTAAATCTTTATCATAGTAGATAGCTGCATCTTTCTCCCCATGGTCCGCTGATGTATGTGAATTTCCAACCTGTGGCTAGCAGCATGATGCTTAATCCACTAAGACACCAGAGACCCTGGTCACCTCAATAGATGTTGTAATACTAATGTTCATGTCTGTTGTGAAACTAGACAAAGGACAACCAAGTAAGTATGAGGGTGTGGAAATCTTGCTATATCAAGAGAGTTAGCAATCCTCAGATGCAGGCACACGTGGGAAAGTCAGAGAAGGAATAGGATTTCAGGTATATCTTGACTGAGGGTTTTTGGCATGGGAGGGATGGAGGCAGGCTAACTGAACCAGCTTGCTCTATGATTGAATCATATTTGGCTTTCTTCAATTGAGACCGCACCAGAGACAAAGACGGAATAGGAGATCGTGCTGTTAACAGCCACGCGCTGGTCTTTGAAGGTCCAGGGTAATAAGGAGTGCTGTTTGCTCTCCTGGCTGGCAGCTTCAGACTGTGGTTTCACATCCTTGATTGCTCCAGGTGGTGGGTCAAAGTTTTATTCTTATTTTCCAATGTGTGGTCTAGCTCTGTCTGTTCATTCAGTTTCTCACTGGGCTGTGATCCTATTTGGGAACAGTATATGTAAAGATGTTATCAGTTTGTTAATCAACAGTGGAGCTGGACTAGGGTGAATCCTAAAGCCTTATAAAAGAGGGGAAAATAGATTGAAACAGGGAGAGAGGGGAAGGATGCACAGTACAGTTAATAGGGCCTCAGAAACCCACAGATACAGTTGTATCTATTCCTATAGTGTGGCCATGTTAATGATCATCAGTTTTTGCATGTTGTTCTTGGGTTTTTAGTTCTTCTCGTCATAGTTTTTGTTACCTTTACTGAGCAACCCTTTCCTGATGGGCCTGGATAAGAGAAGGTGTTAAAAAGACATTGATAGCATTTACTTGTGAGGGATACTTATTAGAATAACTTTTGGTTGTTATCCTGCTACATATAAAATTAGCCATCTCAGAAGCAGGAAGGTGGAAAATTCTCACTTGCAGAAAGAGAAAAGTATAGGCAGGGGGTGCTTTGTGCATTGAACCCCACGATTCCTGTACAAAGAAGTGTCTGGATCTAGGAGAGAGCTCTGACATCAGAGGGCAGCAGAGGAAAGGCAGAGTAGGGTCAGCAGCAGAACCAGGAGCCAGAACATGACAGGGAGTAGTGGGCGTCCAAGCCCATTGAGAAAATAAAGTGGCGCGCTTTCTGGCAGGAGACTGGCTTGGGGATTGGAGTCTCTCCAGGGACTAAATTGGAGCACTAAGTTGCTGACCCATGGAACTAGATCTGAATGCTTTCAAGTTGAGGCTTATAGAAAATTATATTATCTGGTTTCAGACTTTAAATTTTAGTTTAGCCAATTAATTAGTACTTTTAAAGTATGGTATTGGAAAAAAAAAGTATGGTATTGGAATAAAAAATGTTTTAAACCTCACTGCCATCAACTCATTGCTGCCTCATAGCATACCCCCCCCCCCCCACTCCATGAGTTTCTGAGATTCTTGTGGGAGTAGAAAGCTGTAGTCTTTCTCTCACAGAGCTGATGTTGGTTTTGAACTGCCAACCATGCGGATCATAGCTGAATGAGTGAGTACTACACTACCAGGGCTCTTAGTGTTCATATAATTGTAAAACGTTAGGCATTTATTGACGTCTCTAAAATGAGTTTGTACCATGACCCAAGCAGTAAGCAGAGGCCAAGAAGCCGTATAGTTGATAGGCCAAAGTTCAGAGAGATGGTTGACAAAAGGCTATCCTGTCTGAAAATTATATCCTGAGCATTTGTACTAGTAAATTCCTTGAATAACACCAATATCGTGGTTCACAATAACACTTGGAAAGGACTCTTCTTGTTTGCTGCTATAATGATGTGAAATTACTCGGCATGCCTCCTCTATTCATAGTCTTTGTAACTCCTACCAAATGACCGGGTGGGAGGAGGCAAAAAATAATGTGGAGACTCTAAGGAAAAGATTGATCGATTTAACCATTCTTCTGGTTAAAAAGTGAATCCTTGTACCAGCAGGAAGAGAGAGAGCAGAAGACCATCAAGATGGAAGAAGCGCTGCGTGGGTGCTTTCAACCTCCCTGCATGAAGTGGCAGCAACGGTGGCACCAGCGGCCACAGAACTGAGACTACAAGTGAGTGAAGATGAGTATCTTAGAGTGGCTTCAGAGTGGGGTACTTTGGGGGCATTTATCAGTGTTAACGAAATTTTTATAACACTTGTCTAAGCAAAGAGTTGCATGGCTGAGAGGCCGAGGATCAGAGGAAGAGCCATGCCTCTACAAGTATGATTTAAAATAGGTACTACTGTACATAACAGGACTGTATCTTTAATGTTTTCTGATCTAGACATATGGTACCCTGTTTATTCATCCAACATATCCCTGTATATGCTTAACAAATCATTCAAAAAGTTGGATTCTAAGAAGAGTGAGAAATCAGGGTTGGAGGAATTATTCTTAAGAACCTGCAGATGCAGGTTGAAACAGCCTTTTTGATGAAAGTGAGGAGGAATTGAAGCACTGGCTGATGAAGTTCAAGGTTTGTGGCCCTTAGCATGGATTACAACAAAATGTAAGGAAGAACAAAATCCTCACAACTGGACCAATGGGCCTCATTTTGATAGATGGAGAAAAGGCTGAAGTTCTCAAAGATTTTTTCTTACGTGGTTCCACAATCAATACTCATGAAAGCAGCAGTCAAGGGATCAAAGACATCTTGAATTAGGTAAATCTGCTGCACAAGACCTCCTCGGTGTATTGAAGAACAGGGATGTTACTTTGGGAACTAAGGTATTCCTCACCCAAGCTATGGTGTTCTCCATTGTACCATACGTACGGGCAAGTAAATTACTGAATAAGGAAGACCACAAAAGACAATTTCAGTTGTGGTACTGGGGAATATTGAAAGTACCTAATAGTTCAGACACGATTAAATAATTTTTGTTACCAAACCATCTGGGTTTTTCAATGGCAGAGGAGTGACTAGAAATGACAACATCTGTGTATTTTTTCCTTTGTTTTGTTTTTAAGAAAAATCAGAAAAGATCATCAAGGATGCAAAAAACAAAACATGTTGATTCCTTCCCTCCTGGATCAGAGAGAAAAGTATGCCATCCAACATGCATGACCTTATTGGGTAGCTTAAACGTGACCACATGGGAATACTTATCTAATGATAATTGGTAAATACTGCAATATAGGGCTTTTAAATGTTTTTTGTTGTTGTTGTTATTGCAGGGCCAAGTGTCAAATATGAGGGGAGACCCAAATAACACCTGAAAAGCTTTGCTGGGTGGAGCTGTCAGAGTAGGCATTTGTCCTGCTGGGCGAGCATCAGTGCACCCAGTGGTATCACATGGGAAGTTTCTCTCTGGTCACAGTGAATATTTTTGTAAATGTAGTTTAACTCAAACCTCATTTCCTGTGATGGCTGATTTCAAAAAAACAGCATGCAGCTGTGAACTTTTGTTTCCTGTTGAGGAAGAATTGTGTAAACTATTGTGTAAACTATTATATATATATATATACATATATATATATATATATGGAAGTCCCAATTTATGACCTGTTAGAATTATGATACACTGTACTGATTACCATTTTGTTGTTGTTGTTTTCTGCTTATGTACCACATACACCCTTGCAGTGTGTAACTACCTATTGTTATTATTAGCCACTGTTCATTCATAGATGGTCAGTTATTTACTATATAAAATAGACTATAGCCTGCTCCACAATGAAGACAGTGTGAGTGTTTGTATCATTGTAGGGTGTGGTAAGGTATAGAAACTTGGGCAATGGTCAACAAAAAGAGAAACTATAATTGAATTATGCATATGCCTGACAGACATAAGTACTTTGCTATCATTGATTAAACTATAATAATGACTTTAATATTCTTCTGGGTAGTTGGAATATGGTATCTTTTCTGGAAAAAATACAGAATGCATGCAGGAGTTTAGAAAATAGTTTCTGATTTAGGTGAATACGTTTCAAATAATTGATCAGGATAACATGATGGAAGAAATCATTGGAAATACAGTCCATATGCCAAGAATGCTGAATTTAGAACTTGCTCTCACCGATGTGGAACAGCTCATGTATCACAAGGATGGGTAAGTGACATATGGATTTTGAAGGGGAAAGAAATACTGAAGAAGGGGAAGGAGAGAAAATGTCAAAGAAAAATTACAGTGAAAGAGTTAAATGGAGCTTTTTGTAAACTAAATAGGAGGCTTCAAATTCTTAAAAACATTGACCTACATGCTGATCCCTTGTGTTAGACCAGGTTGACTATTGAAACAAATCCAAGGTATAAGAAGAGCTTTATATGAAAGAGAAATTACATATTAAGAAAGCATCTCAGCCCAGTCCAGATCAAGTCCATAAGTCTGATATTAGCCCATATGCCTAATACCTATCTATAAATTTCTCTTGAGACTCATGCAGCCACTCACAATGATGCTGAATGCAGGAAGATGACAAGCCAGTGGGTGAATAGTCTCGTGGATCCAGTAGCAGTGGAAGAATCTCAGTGCTGGCGTGAGTTTCCATGTGAATCTTCCAAAGGTAGGTGGAGTGGAGAGAGTGTGGCCCAACTTTATGCAGAAAAAGGAAGTTCCCAAGATCTCCATGAGAAGGCCATGCCATAAGGAGGCATCATCTGGCTGTGACCTGATTGACAGGTTACTGTCCACCTCTATCCCTATTTATTGAGTTGACATTAAATTATGTAACTATCACACAATTTTATTAAAGTTAGTAGGCAGATTCAGGAAGCAGTTACATATGACCATAAAATATTTAAAGAAAAAATGAAAATAAGTACACAGATTACTCATCAATTACACTAATAGAAAAACTTTCCATAATTGGAGTTATTATCACAACTGACAAATTATCAATATTGCTAGTTTTTGTGGAAGTAAAATTCATAAGTGTACTCTTATGTGTGCATGTTTGTATTAAAATATATTTATAAGTTGTATAAATAATGTTTACAACATTTAAAGACAAATTAAAATTAGATTTATAAAGATACAGATAATAAATAATAAAAGGTAGTAATCATGAATACTGTTAAAAAGTTATCAATTTATGTATAAAACACTATCTGTGAAATTTTCAGGATAGAGCACTGTCATAAATAATGATTACCTTTTGTGGTAGTTATAGAATCATTTGCCAATTTGAGAAAATTAGGAGTGAAGAAGTGGAATCTATCAGGTCATAGCCAATGAGACCTCTGTGTGGGCATGGCCTTCTCCTGAGTATTCTGGCAACTCCAGTATTCCTCCTTGGAGGTGTGAGGCTCTTTCTTGACTCCCTGTGACTGTACTGACAACACTCCCTCCCTGGGAGACATTGCAGTTGACAGACATATGGAACTACATCAGTGTCCTGAGCTGGAAGAGCTCCATGGAGACCCATGTCAGTGCTGAGATGTTTACAACATCTCTGGAACCACAAGACTGTCTACCAACTGGCTTGTGATCTTCCTGCATACGGCATCATTACATGTATTTCATGAGTCTGAAAGAGAACTTTATAGATTGGTATAGGACATATGAACTAAAGTTGGATTTAAGAACTTGATCTGGACTGGGTTAAGATGTTTTCTCAATATTCAATCGCTCCTGTACATAAAGCTCTTTCTTGTATACATATGCATGTCCCTGAATTTGATTCTCTAGTCTACCCAGACTAACACACCTATATAACAAAATCTAAATGGTATATCATTTTATAATTTCTGAGATTTAAATACTCATGTAATTTATATAAACAATCTCTTCTAATTTGGATGCATTTTTCCAGAATATGATTGATTTTGCATTAATATTTTAAACAGGAAAATAAAGATGATGAAGCAAACCGTGTTTCCTCCAGCACAATTCCTATCATTATTGTATTTTTATACATATTTAAGTGTATCTATGTAATTCCTTAAAATCTATTAATATGTTATTATCTTCTGGAAAAAATGTAATTAGTGTGATATTAGGAGAACCAGAGAATAGAAAAGTACCTGTAAATAATACAAATACTGATATAATAAAATGAAGAGTGGATCACACATTACTTCATGTTCAGGACACCATGCCATATGCTCAGGGATTGTAATAGACCAGACAGCCATCCCCAGGAAATAGCTAATTAGCAAACCTCCAAAGGAAAATCATTATGTAGTTAGGAATTCTAGGAAAATATGACATCAACCTGAAAGCAGAGATGTTGAGGAAGTTGAGATAACTGAAAGGGAGGAATAGCAAGGAAGCCAAGTCTGGCTTTTTTTTTTTTTTTTTTGGCATCATTAACTGGAAGATGAAGCCAACTCCTTACCTCAAGCATCCTTCCTGTCAGACAGAGCTCAGCCATGCCTCCAACCTCCAATCTCCTTTACCTTAGTTTCAAACGACCTTCCAGCCCATGGTACCTTTCTCTTTGGGGTTCAATAATCTGTTAAAATTATCACACACACTTAACAGTCAATACTCAATTGCAGACTAATTGGAGAAAATAAAATATAAGAAGTTAGAAACCATTTTTTAAGAGACAGTTATTTTATCTGTAGCACCTCTTATGAGCCATAACATCAGACATGTGTTTCCTTTGCCCTCAGCTCAACTCCATAGTCCCTTGGTCTCTGCCTTGCCTGGTCAACTATTACAAACTCCTGTAGCAGCAACAAATGTCCAAAGGGCAACTATAAAAAGAATTTCTTGTAGAAAGATGAATACAAAGCTGGTCCCAGTGGGATAGACGTTAAGTTGTCCCAAATGTTGAACATTTTCCAAGTGCTGTATCACTTCTTTGTCCCTGGACTCAATCACTATTCCTCTTTGTCTCTCACTTAAATCCCAAGGTTCCACAATTCACTGTAACATCTCACAGGTGAGATCAAAGGTGCTCCACGGCCCCACGTTGTCATTTCTTCAATGGACTAGACATGGATCTATGATTCCACTCTAACCTTTCATTTTTCAATTCTAAAACCTAGGCTATTATCTCTGAGACAGTGAAGTAGCATCAATGCAGATGGTATGAGAATCTCCAAAAATACGCAGAACAGTTTGCTTAGAGAAACTATACTATCATTCAATAGAGGGAAAAATGACTATCTCTGATACAGTTTTTTAGACTGTCGTGACGTAGAATGCTTAGAGTAGAAACAAAGTTTGAAACAGTGTAGCATAATTAAAACAAGGCTTCCATTTACCTTCTTCATAAAAATCAGAAATTCAATTACCAAAATGTGATCGTATACAAAACATTTTTTGGAATTCCAGTTTTTGTAACCACTTATTTTTAGCACTTATTTTAAACTCTATTTGCCAATTAATTTTTTACCACTCCAATTGATCTCCAATATTGAATCTAAACAAAACTTCAATTTGATTTAGCAAGTGGATTTTAGATGAATGTAAAAGACCACACACACACACACACACACACACCTTGCATATTTCCACTTCCCTTATACCAGGTATACTATTGCCTTAAAAGCGTCCCTGAGCTAGCTTACTCTACTTTAGAAGAGAGGTAGCATCCTATTGCTTGCCAACCACCATCTGACCCACTGACTTGAGCATATGCCGAAGTCCGATCAGAAGACCCACTCCACACAAAGAACCCAGGTTCTATTACCAACTGATAGGGAAAGCTTTATCAATGCTTACTGATTTTTACACCTTTATATTATATGTATCTTCTTACACAGTATTATTATAGCAATGAAAGCAATAAAATTGAATGAGTCAAGTTTTTGTCTGTTTTTGTCAAATTACTTGTTGATTTGCCTGTTTACTTGTTTGAAGATGCTAATTTTTTTTTCTTTTCATATTATTTTCTAATATTTTCAGTTAAACAAAATGTGTTCTTTGTACATTTATGATGTTAACAAAATAATTTCCTTAGTCATTTTAAAATTTTACATAAATTGATTTTATTAAATTATTAGCAAATATCATAATTAACTGATGACAACAGTTATAATTAGTGTTGTTTACATTATCAATAGGTTTTAAAGTTATACTTGTATAAAAGATTTGGAAATTCATATTCTCTCAACTTGGGAAGGGGTGGACTCTAGCCTGTCAATCTGGCCACAGCTTCATGACTACATTTGGAGATGCAGTGGAGATCAATAGCTCACTGGAGGCCAGACACAGTCTTTCTCTGCTTGATATTCCTGATGACAAACCACATGGAGCTATGCTAGTGGAGCCAGAGCCTTGGAGCTGGAGGAGCCGCAAGGAGATCCACAGCAGCACCGAGGTGCTTCCACCATCACTGGATACACAAGAATTTCCACCCCCTGGCCAGAGATCTTCCTACATTCAACTTCTTGCATGTGTTATGTGAATCTGAAGAGGAATTTATAGACTGGTATCAGACATAAGGGCTAATATTGGACTTATGGACTGGATGTGGATGGGGCTGGAATGTTTAATATATTATTACTTCTTGATATAGAGCTTTTTCCAATACATATATGAGTGTCTTTGGATTTGTGTCTCTAGTGTTCCCTGACTAACACAAAAGAATAAACATCATCCTGCTATTTTAAAAATTTCAAAATATTATTTATTAACTAGTTTTAACTAAACAGCAAGATGACATACATTCATATGGCTAGAAATAAATGGAATTACTTAAAACAAATTCTAAGAAACATTTAATAAAATATGATTAAATCATGGTGGTCATCTATATTTAAATTACAATAAATCTAGAAAATGTCTTCTGTAAAATAATATTTAAGCTAATTTAAAATAAACCAATGATCAAATAAGATGGTGTAATATTATTTAAATGGTTTATTCTAAACTAACTTCATTTTTTTCAGGTAGTGCTTGTCATTTATTCATAAATTGAAAACAAACCAAAAAACACCTCGCTGTCTTCAATTTGATTCTTACTCCTAACAGTCTTACAGGACAAATGCAACTATTCCTGATGGCTTCTGAAACGTTAATGTTCTGAGAGTGGAAAGCTTCATCTCTCTCCCATGGAGAAGCTGGTGGTTTTCACCCACTGGTCACATGGTCATCAGTCCAAGAAATAACACCCCACCTTTTCAGGGCTCCTTTAATAAATTAGAGGCAGTCTATCACTTATTCAGCAAGGAAGAATTTCATTTCTACAGCACTCAGAGCCTAAAGTAAACCACAATATGTGGATCCAAGCCCCTTTATTAGAAATAGGTAAAGTAAAAGAGTAAAATCAGAGTAAAAATTTACTATTCCGGTGTCAAACCTACACGTGGCAGCTTCTAACATACTGCAAGATTGAGTTCAGAATCAAATTCACGTAAGTATAGAAATTTAGTAAATAATAGATCATTAAGGGGTGTGGTCAACAGATGAGGTTATTATCACATAGGAAATAGTGTTGGGCACATTCTCAATGTCTTTTCATTGCTACATCAACACAGCAAATGTCTCTGTGTTGTTAGTCAGCAAATCAGTTCTGACTCATGGAGAAGCTGTGCATGATTATGTGCAATATCTATGTACCTAAAAATACATGTTAGTTATAAATATGGTTAACATTACTTCAAAGAGCTGGGCTGGAGAGAGCTGAGCTGAGCTGTTGTGTTGATTAACATAAAATCCCCAAGGGAAAGGAGCCTGGTTGTACAGTGGTTACACGTTGGGAGGCGATCTTCATGGTCAGCAGTTTGAATCCAGCAGCAGCTCAGTGGGAGAATGACTGGGCTTTCTTTGTACACCCAGGGCTCCTCAATCTACAGCATGCGGGTCACATGCAGCCCACTGAGGACATTCATCCGGCCTGCCAGCTGTTTTTGCCACCGCTGCCTGTCCTGTGTGATTAAGAATCCGTTCATAGTTTTTTTTAATCTATAGTCTGGCCCTCCAGTGGTCTGAGAGACAGTGAACTGGCCCCCTGCTTAAAAAGTTTGAGGACCCATGATGGGAAACCCACTGGAGTGTCACTGAGTCAGCAGTACTTGATGTCCCTGAGAGCCCAGGGGACATAACCTTAATATTTTATGGTGATTGTGTAAGCAAGGGCTAATACTTGTTGAAGGTGCCAAGACCTGCCTGTTTCTCTTTCTTTAGAAATAGCCCCACTCGTCATGGTCAGGAGGACCCACACATAGATGGGACTTCTCTCGCTGGGTGGAGAGCAACAAATAAAATGATCCTACAGTTTTATAGACTCAGAAAATATTGTGTGAGGGGTTGAGATGACAAGAAAGAGGAGGAAAACATTAAATACTGTTGGGCTGAGCAAGCATATCCTTAAGCTTCCCTCCTGTCTCTTTTCCCTTGATAAGGATGTGTGGCAGAGACACTGAAGGCAGGCTCTACTGAATACACCAAAACAGAGGACCTTATATTGAATCAACCCGAGGAGGAACAGAGTTAAGGAAGGCCAGGCCTGAGTCTGTTACTCCTTCAGACACTGTGATGAGGAGGAAGGCAGCTTTTCCCCTGAAACCAGCTGGCTGAAAGTGGTTGTGTGTCTGAACTGACGCTATAGTAAAAACTCTTATGGTAAGCTCTATACATATCATGAATTGGTTTTAAGTAGGAGCCAGATTCCTTGATTGCATCCCATAGAAACTGATATCTGAGAAAAGAAGAAATATAAAAAATCATAGATTATGGATATGATGTTTAAAATTAGACCAAAAAATTTCTCACCATTGCAAAATTTACTATTATCAAAACAGTTACATCCAAAAATACAGTTGTAATATAAGGGGAGTAAAATTAACTCAAAACTGAAATCTAGTAAAATTAATCTAAAAAAGACATCTAGGCTGATTTTTAAATGGGAAATAAAATAAAAATAAGTATGCTATTTCTGACAAACCATGCATAGCTGAACTCAATGTAATTTTTTAATACTGTATCTAATACTACTTACTAAGAGTTTCTAAATCAGGACCAGATTCTGAGGTCAGGTTAGATTTTCTCAGTCATCATCGTGTGTTCATTAGAGTAATTGGAGACACTAATTATGCCCCCCTTTTAGTATTGAGAAAATGGTGTGACGGTCACGATGTCTGAGTTTCTCTCAATGGGGAAGGAGACCAACTTCAGACCTGCCCAAGGCCAATAGGCAGAGGCAGAATTCAGACACCCCTCCACTCGGATCTTTTTTAAGTTATTCTGATACCAATCTTCCCTTCTTGGCAATTTACTTCTCTGCTGGGTTCAATAATCCATTTCAGTGGTCACACACAACTCACAGACAGTGATCATGATAAGGGGAGCTTATTTTTAGTGAAGTGAACACATTATCCCAAGTCAGCGTCAGAAAGCATTAAGGATATAACACCTTGGCCAAAGCAGCCCCTCTACTCAGCCGTGCTAGCAGCCATATCTTTCCCCAGTGTTCAGCACTTCAGTCACACTGTCTCTTGACAGGCCCGGAAGAACACCACTCTTATGTCACTTGATTTCACTCCCTAAATGTGTCCCTTCTGCTCTTGTGATCTGGCTGCTTTCTTCTCTGGTGCCTCTGCTGCCCCTGCCACCTGATGGGCTTTGCTCGTGGCATCCTCTGCTCCCGTTTCTGAGATAACTCACTCACTGCCATCAACTGAGCCTATAGGAAGACTAGAACTGCCCCTGTGAGTTTCCAAGACTGTAACACTTTATAGAAGTAGAAAACCCCATCCTTCTACCATAGAAGGGTTGAAGATTTTGAACTGCTGACCTTGAGGATAGCAGCCCAATGTGTAACCACTATGCAACCCCTGCTCCTGAATGCCTGAGTTAGAATCTTCTAATCCTTATTGGCATGCTACCCCCTAGTAATTGACTGGATGGGAGTTACCAAAGCTATAAACCAAAAAAAGCTATACTAAGCAATCTCACCTTACAATGAAAATGCCTTGAATCCCAAAAGGTCTTGTATACTTCATAACAAAGTCCACCTAAAAAAGACAAATGGTAGAAAACATTAACCTTGCAAGGAAGAAAAGCTTGCATAATTCATTACCTAAGTACAAAACTATATCCTCAAAACAGTCTCTAGAAAAGGACATCATATTGGTAAGGTAGGAAGTCATCAAAAAAGAGGAAGACTCTCAATGAAATGTGTTGACACAACGGCTGCACCAGCATATCATCCTCATTGTGAGAATGGAACAGGGTTAGACAATATTTCATTCTGTTGTATATAGGGTTGCTATGTGTTGGACAAGAGTAATCAACAGCTGGCACAAACCACAGCAGTTATATCACCTGCGACATAAAAATTCACTTTCACTGCCATTGCGTCAACTCTAACTCATAGAGACCCTTGTGGCAGAATGATACTACATATATGGGTTTCTGAGACTATAACTATGGGGGTTGAAAGCCTCATCATTCTCAAAATGCTGACCTTGCAATTAGCAGCTCAACCATAACCCTCCAATATACTGGTTCTTCTTTGAATATGGACTAGTTTTGCTCTACTAACCTATTTCCTTTATAAAACTACCCGTTTTGAAGTACTCCCTTAATGCAAGAATATTTTGTTCTATTAAATTGCATTTCATGATGCTAACCCAACACAGTTGCTGAAGACAGATGGGGTGCATAAGCCAATGTGATAAAGAAAGCTGATGGTGCCCGGCTATCAAAAGATATAGCATCCACGTTCTTAAAGGCTTGAAGGTAAACAAGTGGCCATCTAGCTGAGAGGGAACAGGGCCCACATGGAAGAAGCACACCAGCCTGTGTGAACACAAGCTGTCTAAGGGATCAGGTATCAGGCATCAAAGAACAAAGTATCATATTATTGAATGCGGGGATGTGCGGAGTGGGGCCCCAAAGCCCATTTGTAGGCAACTGGACATCCCCTAACAGAAAGGTCACAGGGAGGAGATGAGAGAGTCAGGTTGCAGTGTAGCAACAATGAAACATACAACTTTCCTCTAGTACTTAAATACCCGTCTCCCCCGTAGTATCATGAACCCAATTCTACCATACAAATCTGGGTAGACCAGAGGATGTGTACTGGTACAGATAGGAACTTGAAACACAGGTAATCAAGAACACATGATACCTTCAGGACCAGTGGTGAGAGTAGCGATACCGTTTGGGTGGAGAGAGGATGGGGTGAAAAGGGAAACTGATCACAGGGATCTATATATAGCCTCCTCCCTGGGGGATAGACAACAGAAAAGTGGGTGAAGGGATACATCAGACAGTGTAAGATATGGCAAAATAATAGTTTATAAATTATCAAGGATTCCTGAGGAAGGGAGGAGTGGGGAGTGAGGGGGAAAATGAGGAGCTGATGCCAGGGGCTTATGTGGAGAGTAAATGTTTTGAGAATGATGAGGGGAATGAATGTACAAATGTGCCTTATACAATTGATGTATGTACGGATTGTGATAAGGGTTGTATGAGCCCCTGATAAAATGATTAACAAATGGGGAAGGTAACAAAAAAACAAAAACAAAAAAAACACCTGTCAGTTTTGGTATATGAAGAAAAATTCAATTTTAACATACTTCTTGTGAAGGAGGAATAAATGTAAAATGTTTTGACCATTTCAAATTGATTAATAATGTTAATTGTATCATCTACCTTTACATGTGAGGAACCCAAATACACCAGGAATCCCCTATAATTACAAGGTTGAATGATGGAATGAAGTGCTTTCTCTAAAGTGACTCTAGGCAGACCTGTGTATCCATGTCTCCAATAAAATTTACCACTTTCTAATGAGTGTGTATCTTCTTTAATTCTCACAGGTTTCAGGTATGGAAGAGCTTTTATAATCTAATTTTAGTCTATGCAAGTACCAATAGAATAGTTGATTTTATAATCGTAACTGGAAAAGATACATTAACTTCTTATATTACATAGCTAGTGAATGCTGAGCCCAATAAAAGACTGGTGAATCCCAAATTCGATTTTTCACCACTATTCCTTCTAATACATAAACCTTCTCTATAGAATCATACATTTATATGTCCTTAAGACTTAAACATTTTTTTCTTATGTGGATACTTGAGTACATTAATACCAAAATCAACCCCACAGCCATTAAGTAGACTCCAATTCATACAGACTCAAGATAGGGCTTCTAAGGCTGTAATACTTTAGCAGATCACACAGCCTCATCTTTCCCCAACAGAAACCTGGCGGATTTGAACCATGAGAACTCATCTTGCTGTTAGCGTTCCAAAGCTTAATGGAGAGGCCACCAATGCTCCTTGTTAATATATTTCTCATGCTCTCATTGTCAGTCAATTCTGACTCATAACAACCCAAAAGGACAATATGGAAGAACTATTCATGTGGGTTTTTGAGAGTAATTTAGGGATTGTTTCCAACTGCTAACCTTGGAATTTTCAGCCCAGTATCTAATCCAGTACTCTACCAGGGTCTCTTGAATTTAAGACTTGCTACATTAAATGGAGTTTTCATCTTCTCAACTAAAGTTAATTCGAGGAATTAAGATCCTCAGAATAGACTAATATAATTTTGATGCCTGTGTTTAACTATGTAAATGTCAGTCAGCAGTATTTCTTGTATAATTTAATTTGAGCTTTCGTGGTATAGATGTCAAACTTTCATTCAATTGGTAACTGAAATGTTGGCTCAAACCTACCAGATGCTCTATGGAAGAAAGTCATCTCAGTTAGCTTCTGTAAAGATTACAGCCTTGGAAACCCATGGGGTAGTTCTTTGCTGCTCAATAGTGCTCCTTTATGTTAGAATCAACTGGACTCTATAGCATTGGAATAATATTAGTCAAAATCTTCAAATCGAGGGTATGACTATTTTCAGTTAATTTCTTATATTTGTGTCTTTATGCTGATGAGTTTCCAGATTTTTAATAGTGCAGTTCTGGAATGACTCACCTGCAAAATTCTGACAAAGTTTGGCCTTTCAAAATAGTTTCACTGCCTAAAACTGACATTTAAGCTCACAAGAATATAAGAAAGAAAAAATGCAGACAGTTGGAATCAGACACTGCCTTATTCATGGGATAGAGGGATTTTCCTTTTTTTTGCAGTTATTGTTAAATAAAATTATAATTTTAAAAATGATTTTAGAAGAAAAATGTCACACTGAAAATTTAAGCCTTTCTATGGTAATTTTATAAAGTATAGTTCAAAATTACTCCGGTAGCTAACATATATGAATCATAGAGACTATAACATTAATAATATACTGAATAATAAAACCATAAACCAAACCAAATTCACTACCCTCAAGTGAATTCTGACTCATAGTGACCCTAGAGCACAGGGTAGACCTGTCCCTGTGTGTTTCCACACCTGTCACTCTCATGGTGAAGTCACGTTTCTCCCCAGGAGCAGCTGTTGGTTTTGAACAGCTGATATGTGGTTAGCAATCCAATGTGCAGTACACTATGCCACCAGGGCTCCTCAGTACAAACATGTGGTTGCTGTTCGGTGCAGTTGAGTCATTTCCAACACATAGCGATCCTAATTACAACAGAAGGAGACACTGCCTCATTTGTGATAATCTCACAATTGCTTTTATATTCAATTCCATTGTTACAGTCGCTGTGTCAATCCATCTTGCCGTGGGCCTTCCTATTTCGTTCTGCCCCTCCACTTTACTAAAAATGATGGCCTCCCTATGACTGTTTTCTTCTGATAACTTGGTCAAATCTCACCACAGAGAGGAGTTATTAACATGCCAGTATAGCACATGGCCTGGATCAGCAAAGGCTGGATTGAAACGAAGTCAAGTGTGTCCAATTAGGGTCAAAACACTGGCATATTCTCCCTGTGGGTTCTATTGAACTCTTTTTTCCCAATGGGACATTGGTCTACTCTTTTTATCCATAATAGAGAGTGTAATTACCTTCTCAGAGAAATACATGTCTGTCTTCCCACATCTTGGGTTGAATCTCTAGCAAGGCTCACTTACCGTTCTAGCAGGAGGGTCTGCTGATTTAGGGCAACCTTAACACAATGTTGTATGGTTGGAACTGAGTGGTCTTCTCCTTCTGTCCCCATCTTGAGAAACTGACCCCAGCTGAGGTGAGGTCACCTTGGTCAAAGTGGTTTTTAAGATGCACATATAAAGGAGGTGACATTTCTTTCATGTGCACTAGGTGGGCTCTCTACATCATTGAAGGTGGGTACCAGTTCATAAGATGACATGACCTGAGAGCAGAAGCCTGCCTTCATCTTGGTGTTTTCCTTTGCAGTGTTGTACTCATTACATATTTGTCCTTTTGTGATTGATTAACTGCACTAAGCATTATGGTTTCCAGATTCATCCATATCATGAGCTCTTTCATGGTTTCATCGCTGTTTTTCAGGAAAGTATATTATTGTACTGTTTTATGTACCAATGTTTCTTTATCCATTTTTCTACTACATGGTAATTTGGGCTGTTTCCAACTTTCTGCTATTATAAACTGTGCTGTAATGAACATGGAAAAAGCATATATCTGTGTTCTTTCTCTTATTTCTTTAGAGTATATGCCTAGCAAAGATATAGGTAGATTGTTTTAGATACCATATGATTTTTCTCTTCCCAGTTGTTTTAAATAGCACCATATTGCTTTCTACAATGGTTGTAAATGTTTACAAGTCCACCACCAGTGTGTCAGAGTTTTAATCTCTCCACTCCCTCCACATTCAGTGCACATTTGTTGTACTCTGTTGTTTTGAATTAGGCTATTGTTGTGAGTGTAAGGTGACATCTCTCTTTTATTAATTTGCAACACCAGCTGGCCAACGATAATGAGCATTTCTTCATGCATTTGGTATACACTTGAGTGTCATACATTGTGAATTATCTATTCATGTCCTTAGCTCATTTTATTTAGATTTCTTTTTTCATGTTGGGTGTTGTAAAATCTACATATACATACATACAAAGAAACAAAAATAGAATACTTTCTTCTTCTTTGTGGAACATGCACACTGCTACAGCTTAGAGCCCACTACACAGGGAATCCAGGATAGATAAACCCCCCAGAGCTAACAAAGAGAGTAGAGATACCAGGAGGGTTAAGTGAGGGTAGGGGGAGAAAGGAGGAACTGATCACAAGGATCAACGAGAACCACCTTCCAGGTGTACAAATAACGAGAAAGTGGGTGAGGGGTGACAGAGGATGATGTAAGATATGGAAAAAGAAAAAACAATCTATAACTGGCTAAGGGTTCGTGAGAGAGGGTGGGTGGGGGATGGTGAGAGAAGAAATGGGGAGCAGATATCAGGAGATCAAGTGGGAAGAGAATGCTTTGAAACTGATGATGGTGGCATATGTGCAAATGTGCTTGACACATTGGATGAAGGTATGGATTGTGATAAGAGATCTAAGAGCCCCCAATAAAAGTATTTTAAGAAAATAAGGAGAGAAGCCTGTCCAAATATTCCAAATCTACATCCTAAAATATTTTGAGCCTTGTCACTATTAATAGTTTGCTTCATCCATCTTATCATCACTGTCTGCAACAAATTAATGTCCATCATCAAAGTCAGAATGAATGTAGTCATTTTTCTCTTCTTGCTCCACTTTATCTTGCTCATGTTCTACAAAAGCATCTTCTTCATTGTTGCCTGCCTTCTTTAACTTTCTTCTATCTCTTCAAATCCCTCATCTGATTTTTCACCATCACCTCTCTTTTCCAATTCCTCGATATTTTTCAATACATTAATACTTTTTGTGACTGAATTCCCTTTGCTGGAATTTGCTGTATTTTTGGATCGGGGGTGTGTTTTTATGCATCCCCCAACCCCCAGCATCACCTCCCATGGGAGTCTCCACCAATATAGTACCCAGTCTTCTTTGTATATTGTCCCTTGGTTTTTATTATACTCTTCAATATCGTGTTTTTTTAAAAATGTTTCTATTAAATTAAACATTCTTTTCATTGTTTCTCTCAGCTTCTGCTTTAGGGCCAGCATATACTCCCCACCTTCTCCTGTTTTCAATGGCACTGGTTTATTATCTGTATCGGGATACATTGGTGTGCTTCCAGAATTATGTCAGATAACTTTTCACCTCTGGTAAATCCAACTGCATGAGTATTAAAGGTTTGAGCCATATGCACCACTCCTCTCTTCCCTGCCATCGGAATGGGTACCAGTAGGAAAGGGAGCAACTTTTCTGCACTAAGGCTTGCAGTTTAGGTAAAACTATGTTGAAGAACTGATAACCAGCAATGAGAGTGTGCATTCAAAGGGTACTAGCGGAAGCTGTTTACTCTCTTTTAATTTCTTTTAATAATATTCTGTATTCTTTCTCTTTACAGGTCTTGTGTTTGCTTGTTTAGGTTTAATCCTACGTATTTCATCTTTTGTATGACTATTGTGCATACCAGTGTTTTCTTGATGTCCTTTTTTTGCAGCTCTCTTTGCTGATAGATAAGAATCAGGTAAAATTTCTGCTTCTAATCTTGTATCCTGCTACTTACACAAATATCTCAGTTATTTTCAACAGTCTTGTTGTGCAGTCTTTCTCTATATAAAATTATATTTTCTGCTAAGAGTGACAGTTTCACTTCTTTGTCCAATTATATCTCCTTGATTAATTTCTGTTGTCTAATGATTCTGGCTAAAACTTCCAGTCTGATGTTAAATAATAGAGATGATGGAGGAACCTTTGTCCCCATTTCCAAATGAAATGTTTACCATTTTTCCACATTGAGCATGATACTGGCCTCAAGATTTTTTTTTATGCCCCTTATTATGCTGACTAATTTTCCTTTTATTCCTGTTTTCTTGAGTGGTTTTATTTTTAATCAGAAAACGTTGTTGGATATTGTTAAATATTTATTCTTCATCTCTTGATATGATCAGGTAGTTATTATTTTTCTTGTTTGTGTGATGGTTTACACTGATTATTTTTCTAATGTTGAACCATTCTTTCAGACCTGGAATGAATCCTACTGAGTCATGAATGATGATGATGATAAAATTTTGTTGGATTGTAATTACCATAATTTTGTTGAGATTGTTTTTTTGGATCTTTTAATGATCCACAACATTCTTCATAGGCGATATAAGGTGGCTTTGATGTGGAAACCCCACTAGGAGAACTATATTTTAAATCATACTCACCTGTTACAGATTTAGTAACAGACTTACTAGTGTGAGAAGGAGCAGATGACTAATATTCCCAAATTACACAAATGGGGGTCCTTGGGACTTTGCTTTGTAGCTCTTGCTTTGAGAGTGAATATTGAGTGGTGGCCCTGAACCAACATATATTTACAATTGTACTTCCCTTCGTGATTTCTTCTGGCCTGTAGTAATCTGGTGGCCATGGTTCTGCCTAAGTTAATGAGTGTTTTTGAACATTTTTGTCCTATCACTGACCCTCATTATCTGTATAAATAGTGTCATATACCAGATCAATCTGTACGAGTCAATAATCCATGTATTTCAGTATGAAAAACCAGCCATTATTTGTATATATGTCTTTTGTCAACAGTATTTTAAACTCTATACCATTGGCTAAATTTATGAAACCATTGACTACATAAAAGACGCTATCAATAGAATTACCTTATGCCACAGGGAGATTATCTCTAATGCTCTAAGTCAATAATGCTAATGATATCTCTAGAAAGAGCCAGAGACATAAAATAGCAATGTGTGGTGAAGCAAGTGGATGGTGTCCAGCATTTAAAAAGAATAGCCTCTAGCACTTTAATGGCTTGTCTTACAAGAAGGTGCTATATAAGGGAGGTGTCAACCAAGTTCACGTGGCAGAAGCACATCAGCCTGTGTGATCCAAGGATTTTAAACAATGAAATCCACATCCAATAAAGGGATTGGTATTAGAGCTTAAATTGTGAAAATCCAGGATGCAGAAAGCAAACTGGATGTAGTCTGGATGAGAGGAGAACCTCAAACTCCACTTGTGGGGTCCCCAAATGGATTAAACCTTGGATTAATGCCCTATAACCTTAGTCCAAGTGATAGGTAGGAAGATTAGGGATAAAGGTGGTTGTCTCCACCAAATGCCTAGGCTAAAGAAAACTGAGCTGGCCATGCCACAATAGCAGGTTGGAAAGAAATCAGGAACACATTAGACTCCTAGGGGGACAATCCAAAGCTGGGGATGCTCAGACCAAGGTTACCTAGACACAGGTAAAGGTCAACCTGGGCACACACACTAGATGCCAGCAACATTATGTCATACATACACCTGGACTCAGCCACTAAGAATGACCAATACCCTTAAACACGCCCCCATGCTCCCACTCCATCCCCCTCACGCCCCTACACACAAGTGGGGATAGGAGGGGATAAATATCTCAGACTGATGCCTGCATCTCTCTCCTGTGGGCGGCGGGCATGTGTGTGCCCTCTCAGGACTCTCTCGCTCTCCCAAGCTTGGCTTTGTGTGCCAGTTCCACCATTCCTCTTTGGGTTACGCCGCGGCCTCTGAAAGGACATATTCCACGTGGTTTTCCTCAATCCCTCGAAGCGGTCAATTTCGGTTGTGAACCCTCCCATGGCCCCACCATTAAGCCTCGCAAGCTTTCCTGGGATAGCGTGTATGAGCTGACTGTATTACCCAAAACTTCCTTTCCCTCATAATAGTTACTTGAATTACAGAAGTGCTTCTTCAGCCGCATGAATTCTTTCAGAGGTGAGAACCAGGGAGAACCATACCAGAAACCTAGCACAGGATGTGATAGCCCAGCAACTAGACGGGATGCATTGTCAAGTCCAGTTTGACAGCTGCAGTTAGGTTTAAATGTAGTACTTTATCATTTCATACCCCTTTTGGCTGATTTTAAAGTTTCACTTTTTAATATTCTCTGCTTTCCTTTTAATTGAGGATTTTTCTCTGTTCTATCTAGTCATTATCGTGGTGGATTTTTATTTGTTTGGTCATTTTCTTCCTGCTTGCATCTTTTATGTTCTCTGTATTAAATCCAGGATAGGAAAATCTTTGGAGACAGTAACTGAATTAATAATAACCTAAGGCAATGGTAAGGGAAGTTTGGGGAGAAATGGGGAGATAGCAGCAATGGGTGTTAGAAGAAAATGCTCTGAAATTCACTGGGGTGATAATTGCATAACTCTGTGAAGCATATATCAATAAAACAATTAAAAATAAATATAAGTAGTATAATAGAACAAAAATACAAAAACAGTAAAATAAAATAAAGTGAAAATAAAACCACCTTGTGAGTAGAGTCTTCAATAAAAATTAAAAATATAGATAAAATATGGTTTCAAAATTATAAATGCAAAAATGTCAAAGACATTGTTTAAAAGTTTATCAACATTTTAAAGGACACAATTTCTCCCCAGATTCTTCATGCTGGTATATCAGAAAGGCACATGTAGGAGGCCATATGAAATATAAACTTATTTTCTCACACATGAAGATGGCTCTAGTGCAAAGCGAGGGCAAGAGCTCACAGGGCAGGTTCTCGCTGTGTGTTCTCTAAAGGAAGTCCTGGACTCCTGTCAGTTCTATCCTGGATATGTTGATGATATGATTGTGGTTTGTATCTTCCTTTCTAGTTGGTTTGCTTCAGTATTTAAACTGATGCTTTGATATTTCAAAGGTGGATGATTTATGAAATACCATGTAGTGATTAGCTGGATTAACAAAACAAAGGGAAGCCTATTATCAGATAGGAATATATTTACCAGCCCTGGTGGTGTAGTCATTTCACATTGGCCTGTCCTCCTGTTTGGCAGTTCAAAACCACCAGCAACTCTGAAGTAGAAAGACTGGGTTTTCTACTCTGGTAAACAGTTATAGTCTCAGAAACCCACAGGGAGTCGCTGTGAGTCAACACTGACTCAATGGAAGAAAGTTTGATTTCCATGGATTTATCCAATTACAAACTAAACTCACTGCCATCAAGTAGATTCTGACTTGATAGGAAACGGGAGCAGGTGGAGTATGGGTATCAAGGTAGAGGCTATTCAGGAAGCACACCCTGCTGATCGTCTCCAGAGTGTAGGGAGAATGGGGAGGCCTTGACACCAGGGTGGCGTGAGTAGATAAACTTTGGGGGTGGAGACTGCTGAATTTGGTTTGGAAAGCATCATGTATTGTCCTGATTGGCAAGTTTGAATGAAGCAGGGGTGACATAGCCTCTGATATAAACAGAAGGTCATTTGCATGCGGGAAGGGATGGGTTAGAGAATTCATGAACAAGAAGAATGGAAAGGAGATGCTTGTAATGACGAGATGCTGCTTTATCTTCAGCTGGATCCATTACTTCTGCCTTTTGATAATAAGGAATACGGCCAAAAGTCTCGTTTTCTGTAGCTGCCTCTGCTGAATAGGGACTGAGAAAACCTATAACTGTCCTGTCGAGGCTAGGTCCAGTGAGCACTTTAGAGGTTGGATCCAAGACACATACAGCTCTACGTGGGTTTGAGTTGTGAAGGTGTGCAAGCACTCCTGCAAAAATTTTGGAAGCAGTGGAACAGACAAGATCCAAAACACAGAGTTATGCATAGTTATCTAAGAGGTCCCAGGAGTGACAGAAGTCATGGGACCCAAGACTTCCAGGAGCCAAAGATGTTTTTCCCATATGGGTCCTGTCTCCCAACTGCTTTAGTCAGGGTTGGACCTGAGCCTCAGTTTCCCACATTCCTCTATTTTGTTTTATGCATAATTTTCAAAAGAGCTGCTGAGGCTAAATGACCTTTTTAAATACACCTTAGCTTTCTATAGAAGCAGCATGGATGGTAAGGGCAAATATTATGGCTGAGAGTAATACAGTTTGGCTAGAACGAACACAATGTGCAATACTTTGAACCCAGGCACATGGGTTAAGTCCCTCCAAGCCATCTACAAATTGCTTAATTACATAAGAGCTAGGGGATGATTTTAACCCATCCTTAAATGTATTGAAAATTTCTAATTTCAGCTGAACTACATCTAAAGAAAAATTTCCCTTAAATTCCTGCAAATGATTTCTAATTAAAGCCCAGTCATGCATGGTTGCATTATATGGATAAGGAGTAACACAAACATCAGTAATATTCCAATCACAATTTAACATCAATTGATGGTTTGTTGCAATTCAGCCACTTTTCCTTCTAAATTATCTTCTATTTTGGCCTGCATGGCCCATAATTGATGTGAAACCAATTGCCACTTTTGAGCAAAATGCTCAATTTTGATAGATTCCTACAGTGCTGCTCCTGACACAGCAGCAGTGGTGGCAATCGCTGTGAGTCCAATCACCACTGGACTGAGCTGCAAAGAGCAGACCTACGAATCAACGAGGTCTCTTTAAGATCTCCAACATTATCTGCAACACTAAGGATGCTTTCCTGCCTGCCATTCATCTGAATCAGGACCCACACTCCCAGCTGCCTCTTTAAGATGAGGACACTGCCTTCAGAGAGGTTTATGAGGAGAGTGCGGTTAAGGAAAGTATGCAGTCTACAATGAGGTCACGTGGCAATGAACATAGTCTCATTTATTATGTTGTTTCAAACAGCGAATGTATGAGGTATCTTTACACAGGGAGCTACGCACCACATCTTGTTTATGGTTGCTATAGAACCAGACTGATCGGTATCAGTAAGGTTTCCTGTGTATCCTATAAAAGGTTTGGTGGCAAGAAGTATTTTCCATAGGTCCCACTGCTCAGGTCCCGTTTTGGGTTTTAACCACTGAGGACAAGGAGGTGCAAGGCCTCCCTCAGCCCACGCCATCTATTGTGACCCAGTGGCAACAATACTATTCGGGGATTCACGTTGTTTGCAATTACTGATATAGTCATATGATGCAAAATCAGATTCTTCAGAGAAATCTGTTAGAAATTTTCCACTCAAGTGTCATGACAGTGTCATTTCTTAAAGCTTTTCCGTGTGGCCCCTGACATTTGAGCCACTTGAGTCTAGTGGCTTCAAAATGCTGATACGCCATGATTTTACAGGTTTCCACACGTCTTCTTCCCTCTAAAGTAATGAAGTTGTCATGTTCTGTAAATGTATCTTCTATTATCATGTTGAAACCATGGTCAGTATTGTTAAACGTAAGCTAGCTCTTACAAGCTTATGGGTTAATAGATAGACAGCTAGGGCTGGTACCCACACATAAAGGTAACACACCCCAAAGCTTAATATGAAATTAAATCTTTTGCCTTCTTCCTCAAGGCACATGGCTATCCCCTTTCCCCAAGGGCCTGGAGTCCACACAGCATCATTCACAAATATGACAGGGCCAGTTTGAGTCGTGTCTACAATCTGTAGTAGGGGCAGATGGGAACATAAGCCAAATAAGCATAATTATCCAAATATAACTGCAATCATTGCTAGAAACATATTCTAGAGGTCATTAGTCCCCCAGCGTTTGTAGAAAATGTCTGTTTTCTATGCTTCATCAGTTTTACCTATATGATGGGTTTAAGGCCCGTTAGGTGTCAGAGAGCTATAGGTCATTGAGGAACATTGGGAAACTTTGGGGGGTCTTTTAATCAGATGTCAATGGGTTGGTGAGGCCTACCACCAGAAGGATGGATGACATACAAATGCGTGGGTTACCTAGAGCACGGGGTAATGGAAAGTAGTTTGTGGGAGATGTCAACACACAAAAGTTATTTGGGGGTGAGGGGATGGAGGCACGAAAAGTGTCTGGTGTGGCTTGTAAGAAAAGCAACAAGTTTGGATGCAAAGAAGCCCCTGGCAAGTGAAAAGTTATTATTGTTTTCAATTGAGTAAGAATATCTCTGCCCAGTAGGGGGCTGGGCATTTTGGGATGCCCAGAATCGGGTGGGAGAATTACGCTTTATACAGTGTTTGTGTAACGAGGGTTGTGAGACTACACCTGAGCTTCCGACAACAGTGGTGGGTGCTGAAGAAGTGTTTCCTGAATATTTGGTTAGTGTTGAATAAGTGGCCCCCGTGCGTGTCTAAAAAGAACAAATGAGGTTTACCTGAGACAATGATTGTCACCCTGGACTTGAAATGGGTGATCTCAATGGGGACCATTGATCCTGGCCATTGTCAGTCTTCTAGAAGCCTTGGCAAGGAAGCATCTTGAGCCAGAAGTTCTGGAAGTGTTATGGAAGAGACGGCCCCTGCCACTCTGGTGGAGAGGACAATCAACTCCCAGCGTCCTCCTTGCTTGAAGTGTGGGCAAGGCTTCAGTGGGGGATGCGGACTGGGGCATTGGCATGGCCACTGTTCTGTTTGGGAACATCTGTAGCAGGGTCCGGTGGCTTACCTTCAGGCATTGGTCAGCATCTGATAGTTGGCATTGTCTCTTTCTAGTTTATTTAATTTTGCCTGTTCCTTCCTATTACAGAAAACCATAAAGGCCACATTGAGGAGGTCTCATTATGGAGTTTGAGGCCAATCCTCAAGCTTTCTAAACTTCTTCTTAAGGTCGGAAACTAACGGTGAGATAAAGTGTGAGTGAGGTAAAGTGGTGTCAGCTGCCTTCAGGGAACAACCCTGGCGAAGTTATGGAAAGCCTCAGAGAGGTGAGATGTAATCTGGGCAGGAGTGTCTTTGGGGTTCTGAAAGATTTCTCTTACCTTGTCATAATTGGCTGCTTTTTTAAGCCCTCAACAATATGCATATCCATGTCGTCTCAGAGAGTGCAGTCCCTCTGCCTGAGTTGATTACTCCTGTCAGGGTCTCCTTGGGAGCTGCATCGGAGCCCACCGCTCTGTTCTCCTCCTGGGCCTGAATCTCATCACTGCTCGGCTCAGCCGCTGTCCCTGTCTTCGGGGGTAAAGTAGTTGTATGAATAATAAATATCATGCCAAGTAAGGTTGTAAGACGTAGTGAGATATTTGAATTCTTTAATATAAGTGTCTGGGTAAGGACTAGGTTCCCAGATGTTTCTTGAGAGGAGAGAAGTCAGAATGAGGAAACAGGATATATGCATTAACTAATCCTCTCAACCCTGCCACCTCACAGACAGGGAGAAGCAGGGCAGGGTCTGGAGGTGGAATCTTCAGGTATATAGAAGAGGCTTATGAGCAGAGAAAGGCTGAGCGTGAACAGGTGTAGGGTGGAGATAATGACAGTAGAGGGGCGGGGTCAGAGGCACAGAAGATGGCCCAGGTTGGCGGAAAGATGGTGACAAAGATGAAGGGGGCAGGGATTTGGGGAAGATGGGGGATCAGAAATTCGTGGATCAGAAGAGGGAGAAGACAATGAAGAAGATGGCAGATTAGAGGACAGTGGGACAGAAGAGGCTGAAGGCATCCAAGGGGTTAAAGATGTGGCAGGAGGAAGATAGTAGGGAGGAGAAGAGAAAGCCAGAGCAGACAGAGAAGGGGAATGGGAGGCAGACAGGACTTTGGGCAGAGAGGCATGGTCGGGAGGATCAAAGGGGAATTCATTGTCAGGGAGAGAGGTTTTCCTGGATCAGCAGGAATTGGGAAATGGTACCGTGTTGGGTGAGAGTGGAGGAAGAAGAATGCTTGCACATAGGGAATTTCCAAATATTTGCCATTACACTGACAGAAACATTCAAGCTCCCAGAGGATTTTAGAATCAATAGTGCCATTCTATGCCATCTTGAGTTATTGTCCAATTTGTATCCAGGCCAGACCTCATTCCATAGTAGGGTTAGGCGTTTTGGCTTAAAAACTAAGTAAAGAGTTAAGATTTAAGAGTAGGCACGCCAGAGGGTGAATTTTAGGGCATCTTACATTGAGTGCTTCCCATGTTGGTGTTTGGGGAGGGTGGGGGAGCTAGTGAGTGAAGTTTGAGTTCCCTGGGAGAAGAACAGGTGCCAGCCAACAAGCATCCCCTAAGATTCCGTTAGACTCCAGAGTAGAAGTGGTGCAGCTGGTCAGGAATGTATCCCCTGATGAGTGCCCCCAAGCCCCCAAGGCTTAGAGTCCTCCGACCTGGTACCAGATCTTCAGAACTTGGATCTTACTGAAAGAGACAAGTGGAAGACTCCAGAGAAAGGAACCCAAATCAGCACTCACCCAGAACCCACTGGTGTTTGGATGCAGGGTCTGTCCCAGCAAATGGAGAGAACTTCCCTGGAGAGAGCAGCTTCAGCAGGCTCCAGAGGGCAGGCAGGCCGGGAGGCTACCCACCGAAGAGACTTTCTCTGTGGTCCCTGGGTGGCTCATTTTTGGTTCCAGCACCAAAGGATAGAAAAAGAGAGCAGCAGAAATACAGGTATCAAGAAACAGGCTGCAGGGGTAAGCACAAGCTGCTGATCTTCTCCAGAATCGAGGGAGAAAGAAGACTAGACACAAGGAGGGGCATGAGGACATAAACCCACAGGGTAGAGACAAGCGACTTGGGTTGGATGGGCATTGTATGTGATCCTGATTGGCAAGTTTGAACGAAGCAGGGTTGATGTCACCTCTGACGTGCAAGAGAGGTCTTTGCAAGCACAGGAAGGTATGGAGGTGCGAAGAATCCATGAGCAAGAAGCATGGGAAGGAGATGCTTGTAATGGCTAAGTGCTCAGCTATACCCATGATGATTCAGAGAGACATCCTAAAACAGAGTAGAACTGCCCTTGTGGGTTTTTAAGGTGGTAAATTATTATGGGAATAGAATGTCTCTCTCTCTTTCTCTCTCTCTCTCTCTCTCTCTCTCTCTCTCTCTCTCTCTCTCTCTCTCTCTCTCTCTCTCTCTCTCTCTCTCTCTCTCTGAGCGGCTAGTGGTTTCTAATTACCGACACCGCTGTTGGTTATCACAACAGTTCTTTCATTCCCATGAGTAGGTGTTACAATTTACAACCTTAGATTTTGTAGACACAATTCAATTCATAACAAATACTATAATAAAAGCAGTATGGGGATACAAACAGATATGCAGATCTGTGTCTCAGTGAGCAGCAGCTTTTCAGTGACAACCCAGGAAGCCAAATGAGCGCCCTGAGTTAGACTTCTACAGGCTGCATCTGGAAGCTTCCAAAAGGCTGATAGCACTCTCAGAAAGAGAAGCAAGCCAAGTTCCTAGTGTAATCCATCGCTCCATCTCACTGCCAGGAAATGAGGACTCACTGCTTGTGGCCATCATTCCTTTAGGTATCAGTGGTGGTAGGTAGTAGTAGTAGTAAGAACTACTAGTAGTAAGAAGTAGTAGTAGTAAGTAGTAGCAGTAGTTTCCATTAGTAGTAGTAAGTAGTAGTAAGTAAGTAGTAGTAGTTAGTAATAGTAGGGGTAGTAGTAGTAGTGGTAGTAGTTAGTAGTAGTAGTAGTAAAGCAGTGGTAGTAATAGTAGTATCAGTCAGCGTCAGTGGTTTGTGTGAATACCCCAAGGAAACAGGAAAGGGAGAGGGGTTTCATCTCCTGATCAACTCTAGAATATGGACCTGCGGTCTCTGAAACACCATTGGTGACAGGTGCACCACGCCTGAGCCAGCTGCAAGCCACCAGGCTTTGACATATTTGGATTGATTTGTAATGTAGTTGAGCCATACTTTTAAGGTTCCCACAACTTCCAAGTTAGAAGAAGTTATGCCGCCCGGGAATGACTCTAGAAGACCTTTGGTATCTAGGTGTCCAAGAGGATGCTCCCTTATTAAGTGAAGAGCTTCCTTATTGTATTCCTACAAGCCACAGTAATTTGGGGGTACACAAAATCTCAAGTCACGCACCTTGACTTTAAGGAGAAGCAGTTTGCTATCTTGCTGCTTATGGTGCTATTTGCATGGATGCCTTCCAAATTGCTCTATAGCCTACCTATATTGATAGATTATAATTATTCAAACTGTTGGTAAGCCACTATTCAGGAGTTAATTTTGGAAAACAAAATTCGTTTCCCTCAAGATTTGAAGATTTATAGAATACCACTCAAATCTGTTATTAATTTCTTTAAACTTTATCTTTTGAAAAGATTGCTCATTGATTAAGTTCAAACTTATACAATTTTCTTCATAAAGTTAATGCTGTTTTATTCTTCATATTAATTATACTTCTGTATAGAGTCCAAATAACACCATTTTAAGACATGGGAATCTTTCAACAGGAGCACGCATATTGTTCTAATTTCTTAAAAAGAGAGAAAATCAAGGAAGACATAACTAAACGAATTATTTTGTTTTAAAGGATTTAGATATGAAAAATAAATTAAATACGAAGTAGAAAATACAGTTTTGTGCATGCCTTTGCAGAGTTACAACAAAAATACTAAAAGTAGAACTCTATTGATAGAATTCTAGTACGAATAATTTAATTCCAAATTACTTACAGTTCTGACTCAGACCAAAAAAAATTCTCTCTCTCTCTTTTTCTCTCTCAGGCTCTTTGGGCAAGTTGTTAGTGAACGTATTAGTTAATGACCTGAAGGCAAATGCCTGACAATGTGATTTTGGGCTAATTGTGTGGAAAAATATTTTCCAGCTTTTAAAAGTGCTACATTGTGAGCAGCTATAGGGAATTCATCTTCCCTATTTGAGCTTTTCTTTTCAACCTTCCTCAAGGGCAGTGAATCATAGTGAATGAGTCATCCAGCTTTCACATCATATCTGAAATCAAGAAAAATTCTCAAGAGGAAATGTTAAGGATTAAACAGTCTGTTTACATTCAGTTGGCACTAAAATGGAAAGTAAATTACAAAATACATTGGATTAAGATTATATAATTATTGTGATATTTCAATGTGTTTTATACAATGCTAAACTTTTGAATATATTAAAACAGTAATAGTTTTATCTCTATTCCTAAAAAGCCTCCTCATTTAAATTTTTTCTCTTTAAAACAATTTTGATTATTAAGTGAATAAATTTTCCTAGACACATTTTCAAATAAGCGTATGCTTATTAAGGGAGCCAAACTTTAATAGCCTTAGGGTAAGAAATACTAAATTGAAGTGGGTTAAAAAATGAAGCTGTGTGGTCATATACATATATATAATTTTAAATGGCTGTACAGACATTTGCTATTTAAGAAGAAAGTAAAAGCTTATTTTAAAATAGTGAATCTCTCAATTCATAAAGATAGAGAAAATAAAACAGAGAAACTGATATATTAAGTATATGAATGATTTCATTCATATAAGCCAAATATAAATCAAAAATAGATATGCACTCTTTTGCACAAAAAAGTAAGATTATACAATACTAATACTCATATTCAAAAAATATACTTCCTATGTTCACAGAATAAATATAAATAAGTATTTTATATACCTGCCAATATGACACATATATAGTATTTTATATTTCAAAAAGTTCATTGGAAGTACCTTTTAATTCTATTTTCTAAAAAAAATTGAAACTTCCTCATGTACATATGAGATAGCTAAGGTTT
This sequence comes from Tenrec ecaudatus, assembly GCF_050624435.1. Taxonomy (NCBI): domain Eukaryota; kingdom Metazoa; phylum Chordata; class Mammalia; order Afrosoricida; family Tenrecidae; genus Tenrec; species Tenrec ecaudatus. Next base: position 27,055,210 of record NC_134540.1, on the reverse strand, counting down.
ATTGTGCCAACATGGCCCATAAACACATGTGGGATTAACTGAAGGGCAGAGAGATCAATGGCTCTGTGAGTCTAGCCTTTGAGTTCTCAAGTCTCTTGTTTTCTGATAATCAGACCAGGGTGAAGCTGCCTTAGCCAGTTCCCTGTTTCAGCTAGCAAGGTTCACTTCCTGCAAGACATCCCTGAGGGAAACCACATGGACCTACTCTGATGCAGTCCTGGGTGCTGGAGCAGCCATGTGGGGACCCAAGCCAGTGCTTAGACACTTACACATTCACTAACTTGGCTCTCCTCCTGCAGTTGACATCATTGCGAGTGTTTTGTGAGATTGAGGAGGATTTTGTAGATCAGTGTCAGACATGAGCTAATGTTGGACTTACTGGGTTGGGATTGTTTCTTAATGTACACTTGCTCTTTATATAAAACTCTTATACATATGAGTTTCTCTGACTTTGTTTCCCTAGTTTACCCAGACTAACACAACATATTAATTAAATTTTAATGCAGCTTTGGTATTTATCTTTTAATATGCAAGGGAGTACCCAAAATAAACCAGAATTCTTTTACAAAGCTATGTATTTAAATTTCTTTACAAAAGAACCGTATCATTTTCAAAGTAGTTTCCATTATGCTTAATACATTTGTTAAATCTTGGAAACATTTTTCAAACCCATTCATTTTGTTGGCTGACAGCATTTTTCTCGTTTTTTCTTCACCTCTTCTACACTATCAAATGGCTGTCCTTTCATGTCCCTCTCCATTTGTGAAAACAAAGAGAATTCACACAGAGGGAGGACAGGTGAGTAAGGTGTGTGGGACAAAAGTGGCATTCTGTTTTTTTGCCAAAACTGTGAGTTTCTGCCCCTGTGAGTTTCTAAGACTATACGCTTTGACAGGAATAAATAAATTATATATCCTTAAAATTGTTTCTGGATTTCTATGATCTACTTTGTCATGCTAGTATAAGATGTACAATATTTAGTACTATGTCATTGCTTGTTGTCTAAGTGTGTAACAGATATTTTGAATAGCAATATCTAAATTATATATGCAGATTATATGTAATTACATATACATTTATTTATTTTGTTGTTGTTGTAATTGTCCTTTTTTTAATCGTTATATTATGGACTCATACAACTCTTACCACAATCCATACATACACCAATTGTGTAAAGCACATTTGTACATTCATTGCCATCATCATTCTCAAAACATTTGCTCTCCACTTAAACTCCTGGTATCAGGTCCTCATTTTCCCCTCCCTCCCTGCTTCCTCCTCCCTAATGAATCCTTAATAATTTATAAATTATTATTTTGTCATATCTTGCCCTGTCCAGGTCTCCCTTGACCCACTTTTCTGTTGTCTGTCCCCTAGGGAGGAGGTCCCATGTAGATCCTTGTAATCGGTTTCCTCTTCCCTCTACCCTCCCAGTATCGCCATTCACATCACTGGTCCTGAAGGGATCATCCGCCCTGGATTCCCTGTGTTTCCAGTTCTTATCTGTACCAGTGAACATACTCTGGTCTTGCCAGACTTGCAAGGTAGAATTGGGATCATGATGGGGGGGATGGGTATATATAAATATAATGTAAATTATATATGTACATATATGTACAAATACATAACTATATTTATATTTTCTCTCCAAATTAGACTTAAAACAGCCCTAACATCATCATTCCAAGTAAATTATAGAAAAATTTATTTTCCAGAATGTCTCCTATATTTCTTTCTAAATTCCATTGAGAATATGAATATTTTTTCATCAAATAGGTCTGTATCAAATAAGATCCTAATATATGAATACGTTAATTTGTGCCTGCTATTTAAGTACTTTTAAAAACTCTTAACTAATGCAATAGTTCAAAAATTCAAGTCAAATTCAAAGCAATAACAGATCTGATCAGAACAAAATTTTATTGATAATTTAAAGAATCCAGGAAGTCCCAAACTTAGATTAAACATGAATTTGTCTGGGCATTCTACAGCTCCCAGATATTTTAATCACTCAATATAATGTGCAGCAGTTCAAAATAAGGTAAATAACAGATTATGGCATAAAAGGCTGGTACCCAGAATGACATATAAAATGACCAACTCGCTCGCTGCATAGTGTCAATGCCTATTCAGCAACCTTATAGAACAAGGTTGAGCCCACCCCTGTCTGTTTTTGAAATTGAAACCTTTCGGAGATCAGGCATGTTTGGGGTGGCATGGCTATAGACCTGCTACTACAACTTTTCAGTAGAAAGCCTTGTTTAAAGACAAAGGTGTTGAAAACTGTGACAAATTAAAAAGGTTAAAAAATAGCAATTTAAAGGTAAAAGTGAACACATATATATCAAATGTAACAAATCTCTCATTAAAATAAGTAAATTATAGACAAAATTTAATGGAGTTACCCCAAATAGATAAGGGCTAGAGTAGATTTCACTTGACTGTCTTCTAATAATTTCTCTTCTGGAGCTCCATATTAGGAGACAAGTTTCATGTCTACCTCACAGATTACTGGTGTTAATATTGATGGCACATATTTCATTAACACTCTTGGGTAGAAATTGATCAAGGAAAGTAATGCAGATCTCTGGGGAGGTATGGCAGACAGTGAAAAGGATAAATATAGCTACCATGAGCCCAACTGAACTCTTCAATCTGACGTCATTGTCAAACCTTCTTATCATCTATTTCCTTGAGTTCTATCTGCCTCAGGCTTGAAAGTCACTTTCAAGGTACCATAGCCCCCATCCTTGAAGCAAAAACCCCAGAATCCTATTCTGTCTGGAAGCTATTCGCTCTCACTGTGTCATATGCTAAATCACTTGTCAGTGCTGCCAAATCACTTTTTTTGGCATAATTCTACAACTCCACAAAAATAAATGCTCATTTCTATCCTTTGGCATGCTTTTGAAATTTATACTAAGTTAATTTAAAGCTTATGAATCATCTCAAAATTTTTGAAGATGACACATGCAATGTAAAAACTAGAAACTACACTGTATAAAAAGGATATTGTTAGGCAGTATTCTAAGTAGTTGGCATTCACTTTAGGAAACATTTCAATGACAAGGTTGTCCCAGAGAAGACATGGGGTTACACTGAAGACCTTCAACAAATTAGTCTGGATTCCTAAATCAAGAAAACACAATTCTTTACATGAAATCGTTACTGGAAGCGGTTTTGGTGCAGTGAGTTCCGCGCTCTGGCTCTTCTGACCATAGTCTTTGTAACTCCCACCAAAGGACTGATAGGACTCTAATGCAAGGATTAACCTTAATAAAAGGATTGATCCTACACGTAGGTTTAAAATAAGCCCTCTCAGAAATGCAAGTAGGGGATCTGACTGCCACAAAGGAAGAGGAGCCAGGAGTGGAACATATCCTTTGGGAAATGAGATCTCTGGGTGAACCTCCTCAGCGTGGAAACAGAGTTGTCTCAGTGCAGGAGCTTCAGAAGCAAGGTACAGCAGAGCAGCCACAGCGTCATCTGCAGAACCCCAAGAAGACCCCTGAGACCCAACAGTGGGCTTTCCACCTCCTGGAGTCAGTCAGCTGAATTTCAGCATGCTCACTTTCTGAGTGGGGATCCAAGTATTAGATATTGGGACCTAGGGTTCTGCTAGAGTAGTGGTAACAAGCTGAGCAGTGGTCAGCAGTTTGAAACCACCAATCACTCGACGGGCAAAATATGGGTTTTCTATGACCTTGAATAATTACAGTCTGGAAACTCACGAGGGCAGTTCTTCCCTATCCTACGAGTCATCATTAACTCCATGGCAGTAAGTTTTAGAGACCGAAGATCACTATGAGCCACAACTGATTTGGTAGCACCTAGCAACAACAACAACAACAATAGGTTTGATAACCCATAGAGAAAACCTTGAGCACCTTTGGACTGATACTTACAGCAGAATGACGTGAACTTGGGGAATTTATCTACAGCACTAAAACAGCCGGTAACACTCTCCTAAGCAGAACCCATCAGGGTGCATAGCGCAGAGGCTGAAGACTAAAGAGAATGGGGAAGGGGGGGGGACAAGATATTTCTGACTGCTATTTTATACTGATGTTGAGTTTATAGGCAAGCAAGGTTAATGTGATGCCCGCAGCATTATTACATACAGAGTGTAATAGAAAATTTAAATTTTGGAGTGGTACTATTGTTTTGCCTTTTTGAAGGTCTCATCTGACCTCCAGCAGCTACACAGTGAGGATGGAGACTCTCACTCCACATTTACCCAAATCTTAACAATCAAACTCCGTGCCCTCTAGTCAGTGCTGACGCAAAGCCGTCCTTTGTGAGTTTCCAAGACTGTAATTGTTCATCGGAACAGAAAACACAGTCTTTCTCCCACGGAGCTTCCAGTCATTTTAACTGCCGACTCTGCAGATCACAGGAGGTGACCAGACGTCCCGATTTTGGCGGGACAGTCCCGATTTCTAACAATTTTCCCTGTGTCCCATGGCGTTTGAAAAAAGTCCCGATTTTTGGAAAGAATGCATAAAAAGCTAGGGTATACGGTTTTCGGCTGCCATGTGGCTATTTCGCCAGGATCTGTGTGTTATCAGTGATGTCCCGCTGGTGTCCCGCTTTACCATTGTTAAAATCCGGTCACCCATGCACCAACCTCCATTCTTGATGCTATTTTGATATCAATCTTCTCTCCCGTGCTACTTCATTTCTCAGCTGGGCATGATAATTCATCGCAGGGACCACACAAAACTAACAGACAATACTCAGAATTACGGGATTTTATTAAGGGGATATAACAAATTACCAAAAGTAAGAATCAAAAATATAAATAAAGATATATTCCTTTGTCTATATGAGTGTCTCTTCTCAGTCATGCTGGGATCCATGTCTGTCTCTGGTTCTCAAGTTTCCAGCTGTGGCAACCCTCGGCCTCTGGGCTGCTTGTACAAATGGTACAAAGTCCCTTTCCCACTGATCTATGCCCAAAGTGACTCTACAAGCTGGCATCCTGGCCCTAAGGTATCAACTTTATTCATTCTGTGGCCTGGCAAGTCCATAGATGTGTCTTGGGTTCTCGGAACTGCTCAGTCTCGTGCTCTCAATGCTGCTCCTCTGGTCTCCCTCAGTCTCAGGGCTGCAGGTTTTGGTATCTCCGATCCCTCTGCCTCCTTACACGGGATCATACATATGTTCAGCTAATGGCTCTTTCACAGTGGTTCTGGGATTTCTGTAATAGCCAGTAAATGGCAACATTTCCCAGTTAGTGCCCTTGACACCTGGCCTACGTGCTCCCAGCCAGTCGCCGTGTGGAGTCACAAAGACAAATGGTTGCCACCGGTCAGGCGCCATCAAGTCAGCTCCAACCGCAGTGATCCTTCGCAAAAGACTGAGCACGCCAGGTCCCTCGCCATCCTCGCAAGTCCACCCAGGCGCATTGTGACGGTCACTGTGTCAACCCGTCTCATTGACGATAGATCGGAGTAGCGTACCCTGTCACTGCCCTTCACCTTAAGTATACCGTATTGCTACAGTTATGAGTTAAGGTACAATTATTTTGCCTTCATTGTAAGCATAATAATGCACTCATTAAGAAACCAAAATTAAATTTAGTGATAACTTCTTATTTTGTTTTTATTCAGTAAAAAGCGATCTAGATGAAAATTTCAGTATTACATAAATGCATTTACAAAGCTTGGAATTCTGTTGATTTAAGGAGATTTAGTGACCCAGGTCTAAGTCCTGGTATTTGAAACTCTGCAGTTTGAACCTATGTGCTCGGTGGTAAAATATATGATATTTTGGTTCTATAAGTGTTTGCTGTCTGGGAAACCCTATGAGGCAGTTTCTGACCCATAAAGTCACTAAGAGTTCACATCAGTTTGATGACAATCAATTTTTCATTATTCTGTCAATTTTCAAGGTTCTCTATAGAGAATCATGTCATTGTAGTGTATGTAAACTGTTATATAAGATTATTAATTTAATCAATAACGTTTTCAATTGTAATTTTCACATATTAAGCTACTTTTATTTGCACACCTACGATTTTATATCTGTCCTTTAGTGACCATTCAACATTAAAATTAACTATTAAATGTCCAGAAATTTTAATTGGATTTAAAACTTAGTGCTAGCATCTTAGTTTCACTTGTAAAGGATTCTTACAAAGTTCAACACACTTAATAAAATATTTCAGATTGAAATGTATTGAAAATAAAATTTAAAAATTATTAAATACATTCTGATTAACAAAATAGGATAACTCAAATGTTCTTATGCATTTGAGTATTTGAAAGTAGGAGATACATTTTAGCTTATACTCTGTTTATAGCTCCCATCACTATATGAAAAGGCTCTTAGTCTCTCTTAATAGTTCCCTTTTGGAATGCTCTTTTGTGGATATTTATAATAAAGAACTTAAATGGAAATGAATAAAATGATCTATTTAAAAGCATAAATATAGGCATAAAATAGATCTATCTTTTAATATTCTTCAGGTTTCAAATCATTATTTTCCTACATTTATATGATATGCATACTACAATTATTATTCTCCTGGTTTGGGCATCCATGGCAGTAGAGCAGAGATGCATCACTTTGAAAGATATATTGTTTTATGGATCACATTAGGAGATTTTCCTCTTCCTTATTTTTGTAACTTCTCTCAGTCCAAAAGGAGCCCCCGTGGTGCTGGGACTAAGTGTCTGACTGCTGACCACAGAGCCGGTGTTTCAAGCTCCACAGCTACTCTGCGGGAGACAGAGGAGGCTTTCAGCCTCTGTACAGGTGTTTGAAGACCTGGACTCTTTTATAGGGTTTCTATGCATCAGAGCCAACTTGATGGCAGTGAATCCCCTCAATCCTGGAGACTGGTGATAGGAGACAAGGAGTATGATTGGCATACCTGTAATCCATAAATATATTGATACCCTCTCAAAAGCACAATTGAATGCTATATTACCAAGAGTCATGCCATTATTCGGTCATGTCATTCTACACATGAACACATAAGTCAGTCATTAAAAAAGCTACAGATTATAATTACTTCTTACTTTCCCCCATATTCACTATTTTGTGATACTAGACTTTACATAGTTGCTGAATAAAATGACTTTGTCTTTAATGCTCTCCCCACCCAGAACAAACATAAGTTTTTCTATTTACTATACATTAATCAATTAACCACCTATTCTATTAAAACCAGTACTTTAACATATCTTATAATATATATTTTTATATTGTAGACATTATATCAAACCATAGTACCAAAACAAAAATAAGACATAGTTGTGTAGTCTGACTTATGGTCACCTCATGTACAATGGTTTCAACCTTCCTAATGCCGCACCCCTTTCCTACAGTTCCTCATGTAGTGGTGAGCCCCCAAATCATAATATTATTTTCATTGCTACTTCATAACTGTAATTTTGCTATTGATATGAATCATGCAACCCCGTGAAAGGTTCATTTGATGCCCAAAGGGATCGCACCCAATCCCTGTTAGACTAAAACTGTCTCATAGGTTTCCTTGGCAGTGATTGTTATGGATGCAATAACCAGACCTTTCTTCCGCAATACTGCTAGCTGTATTTCACTCACCAGCATTTAGATATATATCTCAGCACTTAACTACTCATAGAACCAATGGTTTTCAAGGATTTGGTAAGTTAAATACAAAAATCTTGGTTCAATTCATATCTTTATTGCATTGATATTTTGTTTTATAGTCTAAATGTCAGTAATATTCCCAAGAACGTATTGACAAAAGCCAGTTTTCACTAATTTGTTTAGATATTTTTTAAACAGTATAGAACAAAATTAATTGCTTCAAATATGGTGTAAATGACTCACTATGCTATCTTATTTCTATTTCCATACATTCTTTTAAAATATACATATAAATTAAAAAATCATCCCACATCTATCTGAAACAATACACAAACCTTCCAGCTTTTCTTTGCTCGTTCCTGAAAAAATACATAAATATACATCCATACACCAGTCCTAGCAGAGCAGCCAAATGAACCAGGCAACAGATGGGAAACTGAGAGCCCATGTGTTCATATTCCTAGTGTGCCAATAACTTGCTGGGTGATCTTGGGCAAACCACATATCTTCAGCTAATTGCCTTCTCAGTAAAAGAACAGAGCCATAGGGCTTGAATATTAGCTCTCAGAAGCCAAGTAATAAATTTGTCTCATCATCTTTCCTAATATGGAAAACATATTCAAGTAATAAAGAGCTGGGTTTTATCTTATTAGGACAGCATAATCTCGCTGGGTCTTCCCTGCTGCTCGGCAGACGACAAACAAAAGCTTGGAAATACCTTTAGAAGAAAAACACTTTAATATTTCCACACTAGTAATATGAAAAAAGAAATACCATCACTAAGTAAAACATGTTATCAGACTTGCTGCTTCTTTTATCACATAGATCACCTACAACCACACACACGTGTATAGTCATCCACTAGGGCCATATGTGTTTCCCCTCTGCTTGTCATAAATACATCTCAATCTCTCCTTATGGTTAAAATGCTATAGCTTTGTCCATCACTAATGATGAGGAAACTTTGTGATATTATTAACAAATATCAACATTATAGAACACCCATCAAATGAGAATTTGATGTTAGCCTTTAACCAGGCCACAAACACAGAGGTACACGTTTGAACACAATATTGCCTTTTTAACTAATTTTTTCTGAGTTATATTTTCTCTCAAAAGAGTGACTATGGCCTCCAGGACATGCTTAGCCTAGCTCTCTCTGCATTCAATTGAACTACTCACCAGATGGCAGCACACCACTGGGCGCACACACACACAGCCACCTCCCACAAGCACACACAGAGTTAGTAGATTCTTACTTGCAAAATATGTTGGGTTAATCTCACCATATAATCTTTAAAAACATATAACCTCCTCCCTGGGGGGTGGACAAGAGAAAAGTGGGTGAAGGGAGACGTCAGACAGTGTGAGATATGAAAAAATATTAATTTACAAATTATCAAGGGTCATGAGAGAGTGGGGAGTGGGGAGAGAGAGGGAAAAATTGAGGAGCTGATGCCAGGGGCTTAAGTGGAGAGCAAGTTTTGAGAATGATGAGGGCAATGAATGTACAAATGTGTTTTGCACAATTGATATATGCATGGATTGTGATGAGAGTTGTATGAGCCCCTAATAAAATGATTTAAAAATAAGAGAGAGGAGCTGAAACCAAGGGCTCAAGTAGAAAGTATTTTAAAAATGATGATGGGAACATATGTACAAATGTGCTTGATGTAATTGATGCATACATTTTTATAAGAGCTGTAATAGCCTCCAATAAAATTATTTATATATATATATATATATATCCATATATATGTATACACACATATGTGTGTGTGTGTGTATATATATATATATATATATATATATATATATATATATATATAGAGAGAGAGAGAGAGAGAGAGAGAGAGAGAGAGAGAGAGAGAGAGAGAGAGAGGAGAGAGGGAGAACAGAGCACGAGGGTAGTGCTGGATGAAGTAAGATCATGTTACTTTTCAGGATTTTCTTTCAACCACAATCACACATCCAGAACCTCATGGTATTGTTCTCCTTTCTCTGCCTCATTATGTGAAAGGCATTTTTTGTGTCAGGTGTCCACTTGTTAAAAAAAACATCAGTGTTATTTTGAATTACAAGTTACTATTATACAAATTTTATCAAGTGTCAAAAGAGGAAGATTCAAGCCTTGTTCACATGTGAGACATCAAAGAGAGAATCGACTTGAAAATGGTCAGCTTTTAAAATATGGGAAAACAGCATCAAATGCATCATTTTAAAAGATGTTTTCAGATACCCTGTCATAAAGATGATCTAGATGGTCACTCTTTGAATCCTTTAAGATACTGAACCGCAGTCTTCTAAGCAGTTCTGACTTAGTAACTCCATATATGTGATTTCAGAGACTGTGAACCATGATCGGAACAAACAGCCTTCTCGTTCTTCTACAGAGCAGCTGGTGGGTTTGAACTGCTGTCTTAGGACTTAATCTATAAACCTATTAAACCACTGAGAGAGAAAAAAAAGACTTCGTTATGTCTGATTTCTTGAATGATAACCCTCTCACCTTTGCGGGCCCAGATCTCTGAAAATGTTCAACAGGGTCGTCTCTTAAGATCATCATAAAACAGGAAAACCCACATGTTTTATAACACAGGTTATGGACATATCTTTACATCTCAGAAATAAATGGAAACATTAAATGTAGATTAACATTTTAAATGGTCATTTGTGCAAATAAAAATGTACAACGTAAAGCCCAATGATTTCATGCTATTTCCTCAGTATTATGAAATGAAAGCTTTGGAATTTTGAAAAAGGTTTCCCTGAAGAAATTAAAAATCCAATTTCCATAGGATTAATGGGAAAGAAAATTAAAATTTAGAAATGGAATGAAAAAATATCCAACATTTAATATATGGTTTGTGTTTCTAAATGATGGTGGTAAGAACAAAATATTCATATTTAAGCACACAACTATTAACGCAGTGAGAATTTCAGAAGATTTAAACAGCTACAATATAATATAACTTAGGTTGGTATTCTATGTTTTAAAATCTTATTAAGTCTACTCTTCACTCTTCAGGTATCTCATTATTTGACATTTCACATTCATGACCATGCTATATCCATTATCCCAGTGGTTTTCAACCATCCTAATGCCACGACCCTGTAATAAAGTTCCTCATTTTGTGGTGACCCCCAACCACAAAATTATTTGTTACTACTTTATAACTGATTTTGCTAGTTATGAATCATCATTTAAATAGCTGATATGCAGGATGTATTTTCATTGTTACACATTGAACATTATGAAAGCACAGTTACTAATCACAAAAAATATGCAATTATGTATGGTGAAATATTTATTTCTAATGACAAATGAAATTTTGTCTTGAAGCATGTGTAGCATGGGTAAGTCTTCATGCCGAGTACTCTGCCATATCTGCATGCGGGCGGACCGCCTGGAGAAGAAGCGAAGAGTGGTGTCTCGGTACCTAGACCAGGGGAAATAGCTCATATGAACAACACTTGAAGGGGTCATGACCCACAGGTTGAGAACCGCTGCTCTATCCAACGGTTTGCTCATTAATGACGTATTTCTCTCAGTAACGAACACTGAAATGTGGGGCAAGAAAGGGTTTGATGGTTATGGGGTAACTGTCCTAGGTCCTGCTTCTCAGTGGTTTGGCAGGTATGTCATAATTGGCTCATGAGTAAAACTAAAGAAATGGAATAGAATTGAAAGTACGGCATCCAACCGCATATTCATTGTCAATGAATCCTTGACCGGGTTCCTTATCCACCCCGTTATGATCATCTCCGGGGCAGGATGGAACACTGCCTGGTCTTGTGCCAGCCTCACGTGTGTGCGATGCTTGTGCTGGATGTTGCATCTGCTGGGAAGAAGAGAGGGCTTCCTCTCCTTCCCCGACCCTCTGCTCTGTCAAGCATGAGGTCCTTCTCCAGGGACTGGTAGAATGGTAACGAGCCGTGTTTTTATATAAGCAGTATGACATAAACTAGATGCACACACACGAGAATGGAAATGGGTTCTTAACCTCACACTATTCATAAAGAAATTACTCATGATGAGCCATAAGCCTAAACACCAGAGAGAATTATACAACTCAGAAATTAAAAAAACAAAACAAAACACAAAACTACCACTATAATTATACATCAAGAAACACAGAAGCAGATCTTAATGACCTTGACAACTTCAACTGCTCTTTGTTTATCATGCTGTCGATCACTGGCCCAGTCGTGAGAATGTTTCTCTATGTGGAGGCAGTCTCTGCTGGTCCTCAGTCTGTCATCCTCATCAGTAAAGATAGTTCTACTTATCCTCATTCTCAGCAAACAAGATGTATCATCAGCCTGTTGCAGATTGATAGATTCGTTTTTGTGTGTGCAGTTTTCTATTTATTTATTTATCTACATTCAGCTGAAATGAGATGCACTGCCTGACCCAGACATACAGAAAGAAAAACAACCCACTCTCTCCCACTGGTGTTGAAAATGAAATATTCACTTATAAAACGGAAACACTAAAGCATTAAAATACAGAAAGCTCGTGTAACTCACTTCACAAAAGCATTAACAGATGTGGGGTCCCGCCAGCGCCCGTTCCCAGACACGCGCGTGAACGCGAACACCAGTTGTCAACAGGCAGCGGGATACCGAACTGCGAGAACACAACACGCTACTCGGACACAGGTGTGATGGTAACTAACAAACCATTGAAGACACGGAGTCCCAAGCACGGCAAAATATGGGTCACAGGACGGGCACGGCAGTGACCAGCTGCACCTAGCAACACGGCAATGTGGAACCAGGGATGGGGAGGGCGAGAGAGCCAAGGGGCTGGTTGGCATGTTAACTGTGATGTATAAAACTGAATTCTCGACCGGGGCTTATGGCGACTTTGATGTCAAATTCTGTATCATGGTCTAGTTTCTCAGATTATATGCTCATACAAATACAATAAAAAGTATGAGAGGATACAAACCTTACACACATGTTTTGTGATTTTATACTATTCGGTATTCTTTTGCAATTTGGTCTCTGATTTTGGGGGCTAGGATTACTCATACATGTACATGTCCTGAAGTAAGAACTTTGTTTCATTCTTTTGTAGATTCATTTCCAAATTTGCTTGCACTATTTGTTGAAAAGATTTTCTCTTTCCTACTTAATGCTTTTTGTCCCTTTTGAAGAGCAGTTGTCTGTAAGTGGATGAATTTACTTCTGGGATTTCTATTCTGTTCCATTGTTCTAGATCTATGTCATTTTATCCATTCCACTCTGTTTTAACTGCTGTGGTTAAGTAATAGGCTTTGAGATCTGTAAATGAGAGACCCTACTTTGGTTTCCTTCTGAAGAAGTTCTTTATTTGTCTTGGGCCCTTTCCCTCTCCATGTAAATTTAATAATTCGGGTTTTTTTCATTTATTTAAAAATGAATTTGGGATCTGGATAATAACTACTTTGTATCTATATATTGCTTAAAGTAGAACTGACATTTTCACATCAAATCTTCTAATCCATGAACACAGAATATTCACCCGTTTATGTACATCGCTTTTGGTTTCTTGTAGTGATGTTTTATAGTTCTTTTAGTACGTCTTTGTTTTTCTAGTAGGTTTGTTTCTAATTATTATGTGTGTGTGTGTGTGTGTGTGTAGCTAGGGTTACTTATATTGGTTTCTTGATTTATTTATCATAATTCTTTTTTGTTAGCATATAGGAATGATTCATTTTTATATATTAGTCTCACAGGTTTCCATCTTGCTGAATCTCTGAAACTGTTTCCAAAAATTCTTATATGCGTGTGTAGTCTTTGGAATTTCCTCTGCATAAAATCATATCATGTGTAAATAAAGAGAGGCTCACTTATTTTTTATAAATTCATATTCCTTTTCTTTTTGTTGTCTAATAGTTCTAGCCAAAGCCTCGAGCACAATGCTGAATAAGTGTGGTAATAAGCGGCATCATTGTCTGGTTCATTTTATTTCCCTACTGAGTGAAATATTGGCCTTTGGTTTTACATAAACAACCTTTATTGTATTCAGAAATATCTCTTCTATTCAAATTTTCTCACTGTTTTTTTATCAGAATTAGGCCTTGGATATTAGCAAATGCCTTTTCTGTGTCCATTGATATGATCATATGGTTCTTTTATTTTGTTTTATGTGGTAGATTATATTAAATGTTTTCCTAACATTGAATCATTTTTGTGAACCTCGTGTGAATTCCACTGATTATGGTATATTATATAAATATATTTTTGTTGAATTCTAGTGGCTATTTTCTATGGAATTTGTTGGGAATTTTTTCATGATGTTCACAGGGGATATTGGTCATACTTTTCTGTTTTGTTAGTTTCTTTGGCTGGTTTGGGTATTTAGTTTACACTCCGTAATATGAATTTCTGAATGTGCTGTTATTTTTAATATTCTGTAATAAATTTGGTAGAACTAGTGTCAATTCTTCTCAAAATATTTGGAAGAATTCATCTGTGAACCTATCTGGCCCTGGACTTGTTGTTGTTGTTATTGGAAGTTTAATGATCAGATCTACTTCTTTTGTTGTGTTCTTACTACTGTGAAGTGTTTTACACCAGTTTGTGTATGTAAATTGGGTAGATAGTGCATTTCTAGAAATTTTTGCATTTCATTTAGGTTTTCATATTTGTTAGAGTACAGTCTTTTGTAGAAATTTATGTTTTATATTATTATTTTATTCAAATTCCTTTCACCTTTCATTCTTGACACATGCATCTTTGGTGAATGCTTCTCTTTTTTTGTTTCCTTAAGTTTGTAGAGGTGTTCCATTCTTCTCTATATCATAGAGAATTTTCTTAATCCTTTCAGAGTACAAACTTCTCACCAAATCCATTTTTCTACTTTAGGTTTTTCAATTAATTATTTCTGCTGTAATATGTATTATGACTTTTCTGTTGGAGATTGAAAGTTCATTTCCTCATTTTTGTTTTAATTCTGCACATATGATCATTTGGATGACATCTCACATCTCTCCTTGTCTTAGGAAGTACCCTGATAAATGTATTTTACATACTATTGAGTTCCATGTGACAAGAGACTTACTATTTTCATTTTACTTATGAAAAACTAAGAATCAGAAAATTTTGGTAATTAGCACAAGTAACATACTTATTAAATCATTTCATTTAATATATCTACAGATTTTTCAGACTGAAAATATCAGCTAATATTTTGCAATGCTACAGAAGCCAGGAGTGCATGCATAAAAAATGCTAGTGTGATTCCAAATTTCACAGTCTTTATCACTTGTTTTCTGATTGACTAATTCACTGGTGGCATGTATTCAGTCATAGCAGTGAGTGTGTAATATTATTTGGACTACAAAAATAGATTTTTTTTTTAATGAGAGCAGAAGGTTTTATCATCTTTCCTCACAAGGAAAAGCAAATTCTGCTGAACATGCTTTGGGTTGCTTACTTTTTGTTTCATTCTCCAGAGAATTGTAATCTATGTTCCAAAACCAAGACACTGATTGGTGCATGCCTTCCAGCAGGCAGAAACATGATACTTTAAAAAGATGTGCTAACATTTCTGTCTTCAAATTCCTTGGCCAACACCTGTTGAACAAAAAAAAGTAAGCTTGATACATTTTCTGTTATTTTGTCTTTTCTTTCTTTCTGCTGTAGCCATTCCTCCCTGATCTCAGGTGACCCACATGGATTACTAACAGGAGCTGCTACAAGGCTCTGAGGAAAACACATCACATTCAGGGACCCTGAAGGTACTAAGCTAAGATCACTTAGTTCCAGAAGACAGGACAATTATGTTAGCCTTTTATTGTCTGTTTGGTGTTGTTGTTGTTGTCTTTTATTGTTGTTGGTTTTTGCTATGTGTGTTTATTACAAGGGAAGAAAATTGCCTTTCACTTACTGAATTGATGTGAATTTGTCTTCAATTTGAAGAGAGATTGCCGGTGTTAAATAAGAATTGACAGATGGGTTAACAGTCAACACAGTTAAAGAAAAATTCTGAAATGGGGGAGGTCAGTGCAGTGGCAAAGGAGCCGAAAGGCTGGAAAAGCTCTCGCAATAATAATTCAATATCCTCTTGATGTAAACTGAGGGAGGTTGTGAGGAACAAGACAGCACATGCTCCTGAAAAGAGCCTCAGGATCCTGAAGGGTTGTACTTCATTATCAGAGGAATTACTAATTGCAAGAAAGGTCACTTCAAAAGAGATAAAGCCATATTTGTTGTGTGATATTGGCTAATAGAACCACTTTGCCCTCCAAGCTTATTGTTTTTTTTTTAATTTCCCCCCACAGGTGTGAAAACTTGAACTTTAAAAATGAAAGAAAATAAACAAATAATAAACAGCAAAAAAAATCACAGTGTCCACTCTCAGTGAAAGAAGACTGGGGTGCAACTTTGGGTGATGTAAAGCTTAGAGTCACTGATCTGTGGCCACCTGGGATGTGGCTGACTCAATACTGCATCCCTCGGTGTCTTGTTTGAAAAGATATCACATCCAAGCAAGAAACATTGGCATCATCACCGTTTATGACATTGCAGAAGTTCAAGGAATCAATCTGTTACCCCATGTTCACAAACTGTCTCTGACACTCATCCGGATTACAACTGTGGATTTGAAAAACCCATACTGTCTGTAATGCAAATTAATATCACCAGAATTTTTTAATGAACAGATAACATAAATTTTATATCAGGAGAAGTTGTATCATAAAATTGATAGAGGGAAAATATACCAAAAATAATAATTTAAAGCCTAGGAAAGGTAACATTTTGAAGACCTTGAAGATAATATCTTACAGGACCCTATCTCTCTTGGTTTTAAAATTGCACAGATATCCAATGAAAAAATCAGTTTTAAAAGTTTATTGTTTTATGTCAGAATTAGAGCTGTGCTAAAAATGAAAGCAAAAACATAGTTATTGAGCTGAGAAAGAAAGGAGAATTGCTTAGAAGGAAGGTGAAGGTCTTAAACAGCAATCCATAGAATAAGGAAAGGGATATAGAAAAAGGAGAGAAGATGTGCTGCTACTTAACTGCTTTTAAAGTCAAAATTAACAAATACGAAGCTATTCCCTTCTCAATAAGTGTCCAAAAGCCATTTACTATAGTCAGAGGAGTCAAGGTTTAATAAAAACAAATAAAAAAACAGGCACAGAGTTGAATTTCTACGAGAGGGAAAGCTTGCAGACAGAAAAGAATGAACTGATAACCTCTAAAAGTATTCTTTGTTTATGATGTAATTACAGTAGCTCAGAGGGTAAGATTTGGACACATTTCACAAAGTCTGAGAACATTAGTTATGCATGCATAAAGACACATATAAATCTCTATCCAGCTATCATTTACAAAGTAATGCACATGAATCGGTCCTCTCCCCAAACCTCAAACTCACTGTATCTAGTCACTGCTGACTCATGGTGAGCCCCACTGGGTTTCCAATACTCACTTTATGGGAGTAGAAAATCCAGCCTTTCTCCTGTGGAGCTGCTGGTGGTGAGCCACCAACCTTTTGGATTGCAGCCCAACACACTAGATTTAAGATTATAACATGCACAACCAAAGAGAACTGTACCCAGCCTTATGGCATTCCTATACGTGGGTTGCTAAGTAACACTATTTGGGAAAATGAAGCCCCAATGGGAAGCAAAGATTAAAGCAATATATTTAATTCAGTTCTTTAGAATACTTGAGGGAGAAATTATGATCTCCCCAGTAGAAGTAAGTTACCACGGGAGATAAAAATGGAAAAAAAAAAAAAACGTATTTTTTCACACTCAAAATTTGACCTCTATTTCTCATTCAAAAATACTCATAAGACAAAATTTGGATGAATGCATTAGAAAAGCAAATTCCTGGACCTTAGAAAAATGAAAAGATATGCCTTTAGATCCTTTGGGTGCAGTAGATAGTACCTTATTTTATAGCCTCCTTTTAAAAAAGTTATTGGGGAAGAAGGGAACTAATATTGAAAATAAATTTTATTTTACCTTTTAATTTTGTAACAAATGAATAGAAGGAACTAGAACAAGTAAATCATTCATTCACTATAGCAAAAATATTTTTCCTAAATACATTTCCATCCAAAGGAATTCTGGTAGTGTGGCTGTTACATGTTAGGCCACTAATCTTGAGGTCAGAAGATCGAAGTCACCAGCCAATCTATGGATGAAAGAGCAGTCTTTCTACGCTGTTAAAGAGCTACAGTCTCAGCTGCCAGAGGAAAAGTCCTAGGATGTTCTGTCTGGTCACCGTGAGCCAGAGTTGACGCCACGGCAGTGAGTTTTATTGCTATCCAAGCAGTTCTAGCACAGTGACACTTTAGGACCAAGGAGAACCGCGTGAGGGGTTTTCAAGGCTCTATAAATTGATCAAAGCCTATTGCAGCTCCTCCTGCAAAGGAGAAGCTGCTAATTCAAAGCATCAAACTTTTGGTTGCATCCCAGTACTTGACTACTGAACCGCCAGGCTCCTTACAGAAACTCATCACCGTTCCAGCTGTGTGCTGCCTTCAACACACCATAGAAAGCAGTGTTCTGTAGTCCAACTCTATAGAAATATGAGTTAAACCCAAGAAGACCAAGGAATCTTAGAGAAACACAGTAGAAAAGAAAAGCCACCCTTGAAAAAAGTCTACATCTACAAACACATGGGAGATGTTTGCATGTTGCAAATGAAAGGAGGCCACAGATACATGGTCTCCTCAGCAATATAAGATGACTAAAATTGTAAGGGGTGACTTCCCCCATAGATGGGTTGTAAGGTATTGACGAGGTACCCCTGACAGTTATGAGTTGTATGCTGTTAGGTGTCATTGAGTTGGTTCCAATTCATAGAGATCCTTTGCACAGCAGAACAAAACACTACACTGACCTGTGTCCTGTGCTGTCCTTTACATTGTTCCTATACATGAGCGATCTCATGCGATCTCTGTTCAATCCATCTCCTTGAGGGGCTTCCTCTGTTTTGCTCCCCCTGCTCTCTTACCAAGAATGATGTCCTTCTCCAGAAACTAGTCTCTCCTGACAATATATCCAAAGTATGCAAGATAAAATCTTGCCATCTTTGCCTCCAAGAAGCACTCTGGGAGTACTTCTTACAAGACGGGTCTGTTTGTCATTATAATAGTCCACAGCATTCTCAATATGCTTCCCCAGCACCACAATTCAAATGCATCCAGTCTTCTTTGGTCATCCTTATTCAATGTACAACTTTTCCATGAATATGATGCAATGGAAAATACCATGACTTGGGTCAGGTTTACCTTAGTCCTCAAAATAATCTCCTTGAGCTTCAATTCTCTAAAGAGGTCTTGTGTAGCAGATTTACCTAATGCAATATGTCCTTTGATCTCTTGGCTGCTGCTTTCATGAGCACTGATTGTGGATCCAAGCAAGACAAAATCCTTCATAACTTCAATATATTTTTCCATTTATCATGGTGCTACTTAGTGGTGCAGCTGTGAAGATTTTGGTCTTCTTTTCATTGAACTGTAATCTATACTGAAGGCTCAATCTTTGATCTTCATCAGCAAGTGCTTCTTGTTCTCCTCACTTTAAGCAAGCAAGGTTATAGCATTTGGATATTGCAGTTTGTTAATAAACCTTTCTCCAATTCTGGAGTCACATTCTACTTCATGAAAACCAGCCTCTCTAATTATTTCCTGAGCACACAGATTGAACAAGTAGGATGAGAGGATATAACATTGACATACGCCTTTCCTGATGTCTAACCATACAGTATACCCTTGTTTGGTTTGCAAAACTGCCTCTTGATCCATGTACAAGTTCCTCTTGAAGACAATGAAGTGTTTTGGAATTCCCATTCTTCTCAAGGTTACTCATAGTTTATTATGGTGTTCCATGCTTTGCAGCACACTGAAATCCGCATAAAGCCTAGATTTAATTCTCCTCTCTTGAATACGTTATCATGACTTTTAACATAATACTTTATTATTACGTTGTCTTATGTTATTATGGGCATTAGTGTTTGATCTCATTTTGGAAGAATGCAATTGGTGGTATGGCAATGTTTTATATATTATAAAATTATACAAATTCTGGTGGTTTAATGGTAGAATTCTCACCTGCTACAAGTAAAAATGTGGTTCCAGTCTTAGCCGATAGTTCTCATGCACACCCATCACCTATTTCTCAGTGGAAGTGTGTGTTTTACCAGAGAGGTTTCAGTAGGGCTTCCAGAATAAAATTGTGTAGGAAGAAAGACAACTGTCCTACTAACACTCAGTCTTGGAGAAGGCACAGACTCTTATTATGTGTGTACCCATGAAACAAAGGTTGGCTAGGTAGAAGCTAATAATAGACAACAACTATTTATTTGTTTGCTTTTTCATGTTGTGAGAAATATGGTGTTAAGAGGTGTTTACTTTAAACTTTAAGGCACTGTGCTGGCACTAAGGAGCCCTAGTAACTTAATGATTATGCATTTGGATGCTAACCATAAGGTCAGCAGTTTGAAACCACTAGCAGCTCTGTGTGAAAAAGCTGAGGCTTTCTGTCCTGGTAAAGTCTCAGAAAACCAAGTCTCAGAAACCCACTTTTACTCTGTCCTACAGGGTCACTATGAAACAAAATCCACTCGATGAGAGTGAGGATGTGTTTTTGTTGTTGAACAGTGGCTCTGCACAGGAGCCCTGGTGACCAGCCCTGGTGGACTGCCAGATAGGCTATTCAAGTCCACCAGCCCCTCTTCAGGAGAAAGATGGGGCCACCTGCTCTCAAAAAGCCTACAATGCCTGTAACCCCTGCTGATGGTTGCTAGAAGTCCAATCCTATTGATGGCAGTGGATTTGTTTTTTTTTTCTTGGATATTGGCACTGAAAGAGCCCTGGTGATGCTGTGATTTAAGCATCAGGCTGCTAACCACGTTGTCAGCAGTTTAAAACCACTAACCGCTCTATAGTCAAAAGTGAGACCATGTGCCCTCCTAGAGAGCTGAAGTTTCCCAAACATTATAATGTCTGTAAGAGTCAGAGTCTGCTAGCATGTGGTATATTTGTTTTCTTGCTAGAAATATGGCTGTTGAAAACAATATCCAAAATCACGCAGGTATCCTAAGTAAGAATCCTTAGGAATATTATGAAACGGGGAAATACCGGGCATTCATATTTAATGAGAATTTACTTACTTACTCACTGCCACTCAGTTATTTCCCAGTTATAGTCCCTATGGGACAAAGTATAACTGCCCCATGCATTTCTAATATCATAATAGTTTAAGGGAGTAGAAAGCCTCATCTTTGGAATGTGCAAATTAAAAAACTCTAACAAATTTTTCAATCTGAAACTGATCAAATACACAAATTAAGGTGCTTGGATAATTACTGGCAATTGGAATGCAACAGCTGAAAACAAGAAAAAGGAGCAGTAGTTGTCAATTTGGTCCTAGTGATAGAAACCAAACTGGATATCACAGGACAGAATTTTGCAAGAAAATTACTTCTTCATTGTGAAAATATATTTTTGTTCAATAACATAATGGCCCACTACACATGGACTTTACCTAATGAGATATGCCCATACCACATTGGCTATCTCTGTGGGATGACATGATGGAGATGTTCAATACCAGCAGCACAAATGAGACTTTGATTTTACAACATATCACCAATTTCCCAGATGTACAAGTTAAAGTTCAAAAAAATTAAAACAAGTCTATGAGATACAATGTATAAACTTAAATATATCCTATGCAAATATAGATATTATCTCAAGGGTAGATTTGATGCATTGAAGGCAGATGACTGAAGACTAAGTGAATTGTGGAATGACATCAATGACAATGCCGGAAGAATGCATAAGATCATTAAAAAGACAAAGATAAAAAAGACCAAAGTCAATGCCAGAATAAAATCTAAAACTTGCTATTTAATTCTTTAAAGTAGATTAGCTAAAGCAAATTGAAGAATTGAAGTCAAAGAGCTGAATATAAAATTTCAGAGAGTAACTCTAGGGGGAAGAAAAAAATTATAGTGAAATATGATAAGATCTGGAAGTAAAGATCCAAAGGGGAAAAACATACTCATACATCTCAAGCTGAACAAACTAAAGAAATAATTCAAACCTCAAGTTGTTATATTGAAATATTCTATGGGCAAAATATTGAACCCTGCTTGCTTTAAGATCTAGAAAGGTGTGCTTTGGGGTTATACTATTTTATTTTACTTATTCAATCTTTATGCTGAGCAAATAATCCAAGAAGCTTGACTACCTTAACAGTAGCAGGACAATAGAAGGGGAGGAAGGACACAACTTGGTTTGCTGAAAGCAAAGAGGAGTTGAAGTGTTTGCTGATGAAGATGAAGCATTTCAGCTTTCAGTATGGATTGCAGATCAATGAAGAGAAAAGAAAAATCCTCATAAGGAGACTGAGATAACATCACTATAAATGAAGAAAAGATTGTACTTGTCAAATATTTCATCTTGTATACATTTAAAATCAATGCTCATGAAAGTAGCAGCCAAGAGATTTCCAAACAAGACACTGAATTGGGTAAGTCTGCTACAATCGGTCTCTTTAAAGTGTTAAAGACCCATGATGTCCCTCTGGAGACTAAGGTGCTCCTAACTCAGAGCATAGTATTTGTAGTCACCTTGTGTGCATCTCCACCACGTGCCTGTCATTTTGTGGTCCCAGGGTGACTTTTGTGTTGCTGTGATGATGGAAGCCAGAGCACTGGCATTTCACATGTCAGAAGGGTCACACAAATTGATAAGAGTTTAGAGCTTCCAGACTAAAATCCAGGCTGTCCACTCGAGAGGAAGTATCTTCTGAAAACCTTATGCATAGATCGAAACATTGTCAGATCTCGAAGGCCTAAAGAATGGAAACAGAATACTGTCGGAGAGTGCAAGAGCATTGACCTCTCACACCAGAAGGTGCTTAAAATGTGACGAAGAGGAGCTGCTTTCTCCAAGTAAAGTTTACCACGGTGATATTCATGAGGTAAAGCCCATGTGAGTGGGCCCTAGGGATGTTCACTTGCTGATTGGAGACAGCTCAAGGTAAGAATAAACAGCTGCAGAAATCTATCTGTACAAAGTAAAAGTCTAGGGAAATTGGAAGTTGTCAAAAATTAAATAGAATTTAGAAAGATCAACATCCTGGACATAAGAGATCTGCAATAGACTGATATTAGCCATTTTGAATCAGAAAATCATATGATTTACCATGCCAGGAATGACTTCCCATTCATTGTCAAATGGACATTTCAATTGTCACTATATCTATCACACTCCCAGGATTTCCAATCAGTACAAGCATTATTCAAATGTATGCA
Source organism: Tenrec ecaudatus (assembly GCF_050624435.1). Taxonomy (NCBI): domain Eukaryota; kingdom Metazoa; phylum Chordata; class Mammalia; order Afrosoricida; family Tenrecidae; genus Tenrec; species Tenrec ecaudatus. Next base: position 27,032,353 of record NC_134540.1, on the reverse strand, counting down.
CTGACCATCGAATTCAGTTTGAAATTGATCCAACATGCAATCAAGATGTTTGAACGATTATTGGCAGTTGGAATGCAAAAGTTGGGGAGAAAACAAAGCTGGAGATCAAAATACCGAATTTCACAAGGCCAAGCACTTTTTCATTGAAAAGACCTTTGCTCAACAACACAAACAGCAACTTTGCACGTGGAGGTCTCTAGATGGAATACACAGAAATAAAGTTAACTAAATCTGTGGGAATACACAATGGAGAAGCTCAATATCAGGAGCTAAAACTAGGTCCTTGGGGGATGATTTTGGAATAGATCATAATTACCCCTATGGCAAATCAAGATAAAACTTAAGAAAATTAAAACAAGTCCACAAGCGCCAATAAATTACCCTGAGTCTACCCCACCTGCATTTCCAGGACATCTCGAGAATGAATGTGCTTCAGGGAATACTAATGACAGAGGACTTAAAGAACACCCTTCATAAAGTAAGCAAACATCATTAAAAAGACGAGAAATAAAGAAAAGATTAGCCTGGATGCCAGAGGAGATTCTGAAACTTGCTCTTAATAACAAGCATTTGGAAGGAATCCTGAAGTCAAAGAGCGGAACAGAAAATGTCAAAATGTAGCTCAAGATTAAAAAGTCAAATATGATAATGATATGCACAAAGATCAAGAACGTAAAAACCACAAAGGACGAACATATTCAGCTATCTTAAACTGAAAGAACTCAAGAAAAACGTCAAGCCATGAATTGAAATATTGAAGGACTCTATGCACAAAATATTGTATGATGCAGGAAGCATCAAGGAAAATAAGGAAAGAATACACAGTCACTGTACCAAAAAGAACTAGTAAACAAACCACCCTGAGCAACAATCAATAGTATTAAATAAAAACAAAGGTTCAGGAATGGATGGGCTACCATTAAAATGTTTTGACCAACGGAGAAATCACTGGAAGTGCTTAATCTTATATGGCTGGAAATTTAGAAATATCTGAAAGGGATCCATATTTGTACCCATTCTACAGAAAAGGGACACAATGGAATACTCAAATTAGAGAATAATATCATTGGAATTAATTACAATTTTGCTGAAGAGCATTCAACACCAATTGCAGCAGTAAATTGACAGAAAGTTGCCATAGTTCAGGGTAGATTCAGAAAAAAATGTGAAGCAAGGGAAATCAGATAGATCTTGGCTGAACGCAGAGACTACCAGAAAATTGTCTACATGTGTTTTATTAAGTATGCAAAAACATTTTATTCTGTAGTTCATAAGAAACTATGAACAAACTATGAAATGAATGGGAATTCTAGAACATTGCATTGTGCTGATGTGGAACCTAGACATGGATCAGAAGGCAGAACGAGGGGACTCTGCACAACTTAAACTCAGGAAATGTATGATCAGGGATACATCCTCTCATCACACTTGTTTAATCTGTATGTTGAGAAAATAATCAGATAATCTGACTTACATGAAGAATTGTTACTCTGTCAATGCTGTTTGCAGTTTCGGAGGACATGGACACTGCTTTGAGGACCAAAGTAAGCCATAGTATTGACAATTGCCTCACATATGTGAAAGTTGAACCATGAATAAGAAGACTGAAGAAGAATAAACTCAATTGAATTGTGATAGTTGAGAAGAATTTAGAAGTACCAAGGGTTACCAAAAGGACAAACAAATCTGCCTTGAAAGAGGTATGGCCAGGGCGCTCTGAAAGACAAGGATTCTGGGACTGCATTTCACGTACTTTGGATGTGTTGTCAAGAGAAATCAGTCCCTGGACAAGGCATCATGCTTGGTCAAGGGGAGGGGCAGCCAAAAGGAGGAATGCCCTCAGTGAGATGGAGTGACCCAGTGGCTGCACCAATGGACTCAAGCACTTAAACAAGTGTGAGGATTTCACAGGACAGAACAGTGCTTTGTTACATTGTGCATGGGGTGTCTATGAGGTGAAGCTGACTCAAAGCCACTTAACAACAGCATCAACAACATCAGCCCATCAGCCCTCATCACTGTCATTAATTTGATTTTGAGTCAGAGAAACATTGTAGAACATAGTGGAACTACCATACAGACTTTCCACGTCTGTAATCTTATGACAGCAGACTGGACATTCTACTGATAGCTTTAAACTGGAGATATTTTGGATAGTAGTTTAGCTGGGAGGCTGTTGATAGCAACCAGAGCTCCCTACTATGGGCATGAACAGGAAGCAAAAGCAAATCAAGAGTAAGAATTGATCAGGAAGAAGCATCTCTCTCTCTCTCTCTCTCTCTCTCTCTCTCTCTCTCTCTCTCTCTCTCTCTCTCTCTCTCTCTCAATCTCTCTCTCTCTTTCTCTCTCTCAATCTCTCTCTCTCTCTCTCTCTCTCTCTCTCCCTCTCTCTCTCTCTCTCAATCTCTCTCTCTCTTTCTCTCTCTCAATCTCTCTCTCTCTCTCTCTCAATCTCTCTCTCTCTCTTTCTCTCTCTCTCTCTCTCTCTCTCTCTCTCTCTCTCTCTCTCTCTCAATCTCTCTCTCTCTCTCTCTCTCTCTCAATCTCTCTCTCTCTTTCTCTCTCTCAATCTCTCTCTCTCTCTCTCTCTCAATCTCTCTCTCTCTCTCTCTCTCTCTCTCTCTCTCTCTCTCTCTCTCTCCAAGCAGTATCGTGATTCTCAAATAACTTAATTGTACTAATGTTCTCATTAATCCCTTCCTGACACCCCAAATATGCAAGTTGTGTTTTCTTCTCTTGTTATGTTTACACTCTCTCTTTAACCCCTTAGACTACATTGTCCAAAGAAGAAATCCTAGCTATTTAGAAAGTTAATATTGTTGCAATTTGCTCTGAAATAAGTCATAATATTTGGTGAAATATTCCTAAATGAAAATCCACTAAAATGAGGAAAAGATTTACTATTGAGGTTTTATTTAAATGCATACCAATGTTTAGTAATAACTTACTACTGTGAAAGAAGCTTTTTACGGAATCCAGAATCTTGTCTAAACCAGTAATAGAAAGCTATTTTACTATCTCACATGAAGACCTCATTCCTTCTTAATGATATGTACATCTTCGTATTGATATTTTCAGTGCATTTAGAATTTTATTTGTTATGTGAATTTTAGTCTATTAATATGGCCCTTCAGGCCATATTTTCACAAGGGATGTATTATAATCCTGGATTCTATGCCTGTGACTGTAATCCCATTTTGGAAGGGGTGTTGCTTCTATATTCATGGATAGAATTATATTGATTTTAAGACCTGGCTTTAGTACAGGGCGTGAATTAAGTCACACTTCTTTCCACAGTGGTGTGTTTAGATTCTACCATAGTAAAGAGTGTAAACCAAGCTATAACTTTTGTTTCTTTGGGGGCACCTTTAAGACTTTACTTAAGACACCCTCATTTGTTTTCCTGTAGGCGTATGGTTAGCTAAAAGACAACCACACTGCCACCAAAACCATTGCTTTGTGTCTAAGAGCCATCTGGGACACAGAGAGAGTGGAACTATTGGAAGAGCAGGTCCAAGATTTCCGGCGAATTTGGCAGCAGCCTCCCAGACCAGATTCACCAGTTAGGACAAAATCTCAAAGGAATGTCTCTGAGATCTTGGAGTACTTCTCGTAATCTGTCCTGAGGCCGTGGGCTGGGAGATAGTCTAGCTGACCACCTGACCCATGGAAGCAAAGGCCAAGGGACCATGTGGCTGAAAGACTGAGAACCAGAGAGAGATTTGGCAGCTGCCTGAGACGACCAATGACTGTATACATGTTGTTAGCTGATTCTGACTTATGGTAGCCTAACTTCCCTGATAATCAATCCCCTTCACCATGAGTATTTGTCTATGGGTTTTGAGTAATTATTTCATTGCGTCATAGAACCCAGCATGGATATAGAGTGGAAAGGGAGGAAGAGTTGATGTTGTAATAAGTGAAGAAATAAGCATTGTGGAGGCATGTCCGACTCCTACATCATTGCAACTGGGAAGGCAAAGGAGATCAGATAGGCCCACCTTCATTGCTGTTTATTGCAAACTATTTTGGTGACAAGACAGATTTAGATTTTAATATTCTAATTTTAAAACAAATATTACTTCTCAGCTTTGAAGATCTGAGATAAATTTGGAAAGTTAGTCCTTAACATGAAACATCAGTGATTCTTATTGACATTGCTTCTCAAAGTGGGCAACACTGATCCCCTAGAGAGTGCTGAAATAATATGGCGGTTGGGTGGGGCATGGCCTTTAAAAACAGAATCTACAACTTCTCCTGGTTTATGGGATATATTACAAAACTGCTTAAATGCCAGGATACAACTGAGTACTTTATTTTTTTCTGAAAAGTGGGTGCTAAGCCAAATAAGTGTGGGAACCTTTGCTATTAGAATAAGTTTTATTATTTGGCATAACTTTTGCAAAAGAAATTTAAAAATCATTTTAGCTGATAATCTCATTTTATCCATGTAAACTGTATAATCTGTAGTTAGCAGGATATATATATATTTATTTACTTAACTATATTAGCAATTTATAAGTTTTACTTTTTAAACGTCTCTTCTCATGGGCACTGAGACAATCCTGACATGGTGACCCCAAAAGGGCAGGATAGAACTGCCCCGGCGAGTTTCTGAAACCTACGATTTATGGAAGTAAGAAGCCTGGTTGTTTCTCCATAGGCATAGCTAGTGGATTTGAAGTGTTGACCTTGAGGTTCACAGCCCAATGTGTAACCACACAACCCTTCTCAGAATAAACAATTATATGAGGTCAAAATTAAAATAACACAACAACATTGAATTACTTATTTATGAAGAACATATGACATGTTTTATAAGTGTTGGTGGCATAAGCTTATGCACTGAACTGCACAGCACAAAGTGAACTGTTTGAACTCAGCAGTCGCTCTGAGAGAGAAAGAGGAGGCTGTCTATACTGAAGCAAATGTTAAGTCTGATAAAACCCAGAGGGCAGTTCCGCTCTTTTCTATAGAGTCACTGATATTCACAAATGAACAGAGCAGTGAGGTTTTAGTTTTAAATTTTTCTTTTTTTCACATTTAAAATTTTTTTAAATTTTACTAGGGGCTCATAGAACTCTTATCACAATCCATACATACATCAATTGTGTCAAGCACATTTGTACATATGTTGCCATCATCATTTTCAAAACAACTTTCTACTTGAGCCCTTGGTATCAGCTCCTCATTTTCCCCTCCCTCCCTGCTCCTTTCCCTCTTCCCCCTGAGCCCTTGATTATTTATAAATTATTATTATTTTGTCATATCGTATACCATCTGATGTGTCCCCTCACCCACTTCTCTGCTGTCCGTCCCCCAGGGAGGAGGTAATATGTAGACCTTGTAATCTGTTCTCCCTTCTCCCTCTCCTTCCCTCCACCCACCTGATAATGCCACTCTCACCACTGGTCCTGAGGGGTTCATCTGTCCTGGATTCCCTGTATTTCCAGTTCCTATCTGTGCCAATGTACATCCTCTGGCAAAGCCAGATATGTAAGTTTGAGTTGGGATCATGACAGTGGGGGAGAGGAAGCCTTCAACAACTAGAGGAAAAGTGTATATTTCATCATTGCTACACTGCACCCTGGGTCACTCATCTCCTCCCTGTAGCCCTTCTGCAAGGGGAAGTCCAATTTACACAGATGGGCCCTGGGTCTCCACTTTGCACTCCCCCTCATTCACAATGCTATGGTTTTTTTTTTATTTTTGGTCCTTGATGGCTGATACCTGATCCCTTTGATGCCTTATGATCTCTCAGGCTGGTGTGCTTCATCCATGTGGGTTTTGTTGTTTCTCAGTTAAATGGCCCCTTGTTGATCTTCCAGCCTATGGGACCCCAGATTCTATATATTTGATAGCTAGGCACTATCAACTTTCTTCACAACTTTTGGTTATGCACACACTTTGTCCTCATTGATCGAGTTGGGACAGGCTGGTATGCATCTTCCATGTGGGTTTTGTTGTTTCCCAGCTAGATGGCTGCTTGTTTATCTTCAGGTCTTTAAGACTTCAGATTCTATATCTTTTGGTAGCTGGGCACTATCATATTTCTTCACCACATTTGCTTGTGCACCAATTGTCTTCAGCAATTGTGCCAGGAAGGTGAGCATCTCAAACCAAGAGTGCAACGCACTGACATGAAGCAGGGAACTGATAGAGAGGCCGGAGGGGTGGCCCCATTACCAACTAAGTGGACATCACCACCAGACCCCCCAGAAGAATTCACTTCAGAGAACAACAATAAAGCTACAGTTCAAGAAGAGGGACTTGCTGATCAGATCATACAGGAGCCAATGAGGGAGAAAGCAGGTGGGGGGAGAGTGAAGCACATCCTGGCTCACTAATCCCTGAGGACAATGTTCCTGCTCAGAACAGCAATGCACAGAGATGACCACAGGGTCGGCCTCATCACGGGATGGTACACAGCATTCCTCATTAAAACATAGCACCATTGGGAACAACACTGGAGACACATGGCAGAAATTGTACCTGCTATGATCTCACTATGCAAAAGCCAGCCTCTGGGGGCATGAAGCAGATCAGCAGGGGGAGCAGAGCAATGAGGTCCCAGGGAGAGAGGCAGTGCCAGGGCATGGCACCCCATCAGACTCAACTGGAAAGCACTCATGAAGGGCAACAAATAGACTCTGAACTAGTTATACAGTTTGTGTGTGTGTGTTGTTGTTGTTATTTCATAGCTATTGTTTTACTTTCTATTGTTGCTTTGTTTTAGTCAGTCTTGTGATAGTACATAGCATGTCTACCTGCGAGGGATAGGTGGGATAAATAAGCCAGAAGAGATTACAATGGGATGACAGTTCAGGGGGACATGGGAGTAGGTGAGGTGGGGGAAAGGAAGTGGGTGTTAACAAATCCAGGGACAAGGGAACAAGTGATCCAATCACTGGCAAGGAGGTTAGAAGAGGTCTGGCAGGGCTGGATCAAGGGCAATGTAACAGAGGAATTCCTAAAACCCAGATGAAGGCTGAACATGATAGTGGGACAAGAGGCAAGTACAAAGAAATAGAGGAAAGAACTAGGAAACAAAGGGTAGTCAAAGAGATTTAAATACAGGCATATAAAGATGTTTATACACCACAAGGGGGAAATAGATCTATGTACATATATTTATAGGTTAAATCTTAAGAAAACAGATGGACAGTGGGCCCCTGCTCAAATGCTCCCTCAACACAAGAACACTTTGTTCTAACAATTTGGTAGTCTAAGATGTTTAAAATTTTTAATGGTATGTTTATTCAAGCTACAAAACTAAGCAACTCTATGGTTGAATATGTCATAATGTATTTACTTTAAAGTAATACATTTTTCTTCATAGATAGTGAATTGCAACCATTGAACTAACTACAGGGATCATTTGGTGGCCTTCAGGAGTGTTTTCCAGTCCAGTCTGTTGGGCCACCACTCCCTGGCCCCAAAGTCCACCTTCAGCATTCCCGGGGCACCTCAGCTGCTCCACTCCCTTGCTGCTCTATTATTCCTCCTTAGTGTTTTGCCTCCGTGTGGTGGGATCAGATTGGGTGTAATTCCCACACTGTGTCTCCAGTGTTGTCCCCTGTAGGTCTATGGGTCACTGAGGGGCATCATGTCTCATAGTGGGGCCGGCCATGTGGTCCTCTCTGTGGACTGGCTGCTCTAATTGGTAACATTGTCCTCAAGGCCTGGTGGGCCAGGATGTGCTCCACTCTCTACTCTTCCCCTTCCTCTGCTCCTATGTGCTCTGATCAGATATGTCCCTCTCCAGGAGGTGAAGATTCAATGTCAACCTTTGAAAAAAATTCTTCTGGGGTGTCCACTTAGTAGTTGGGATTGGGCCGGCCCCCCCAGACCTCTCCACTTGTGCCCTACTCCACGCCCACATGTTGCATTCCTATCGTTGAACGCTGGGTGAAGTCTGGCCCCTCTTTCCCTCAGCAAATGAAAAGGAATATGAAAAGACAGCAATTGAAAACGTAGAAGAGGTGAGGACAACAAGTGAGCTGCTGCCAGCCATCAGACATGAGTTTGAAAAATGTTTCCAAAAATAGAATTGCAGATTTGGCAAATGTATTAAATATAATAGAGAGTACTTCGAAGTTGATTAGGTTGTTTTGTAAAAATTTTAAAAATATATAGCTTTGGGGAAAAAATCCGTCGCTTTTGGGGTGGGGGGCTAGAGGGTGCCGTCTCATATAAAGCTTCTTGATATAAAACTCTCACATATATATATATATGAGTGTACTGGATTCATTTCTCTCATCAGTCTGGCCTGTCACACTGTGGTTACAGACTGCTTCCTGTATAAGTGGACAAGTCTGCAAGTGGGTCATTGAACTCTGGTTTTTGGTTGTTGTTGCTCTTCTTCTTAAGCATGTCATAATGCCTACAGATCCTGGGAATGCCCAGTAGCCTAATCTAAACTGCCAACCTTAGGTTCGTTTATCTCTGAAATCATCAATATACCTTGCTGACTTTGTATTCATTTGCTGCTGCAGCTACCAGCCTACCATCTTTCTTGTAATCTTGGGTTCATCACCCCCGCAGCTACACACGTCAGGCGAAGCCTCTAACCTAACACCTGACCCATGGACTGGGCTTCTTCCTGGACTTGGACATTCCTGCTTCTAGAACTATGTGAGCCATATCCCTGATACAAATTTCTTGATATATACATGCACAATATATAGGCTTCACCGGTTTTGCTTCTCTAGGGAACAAAGCCTAAGATGTGCTTTTCAATATAATTGTTGACAAATTTTCCTTTCCAGGTTCTATCAAGGTTTTGAACTTCTATGGGATTGTCAACAAAATCACAGAAGACTTTATTAAGAAAAGCTATCAAAATCCACTGTTTGTGGCAAAATCACAGAACACTTTGTTTTAAAAAGCTATCAAAATCCAGTTTGGGTTGATCCTTTCTTTTCTAGATACTTTAACCAAACTAAACAAGTGTATTAGCAAGAGAAACTGTCTGCAGTGATGCACTATAAGTTGATACATGTTGGTGTGAACAGGAAGCCTTGAGGGACAGTATTTAATTACCTTCCTAGTTGCTGAACATTGCACAATGACAAGACAAAAATATAATTTGAACAATTTTACCCATATTTGAATATTTATATGAAAAGAAAAAATCAACTTTATATTTCAACTCCTTCTTTATGAACTCAGGTGTATGGTGCTGTGTATAAAACTCTGAAACCCACATTTTTCCTCTCTCATCTCGTTTCCTTGTCAGATTGTATGTGGATATACATATATGGCTATGGGTGTAGATTTAGATAAAGCTGTGGATGTAGCTGTAGATGTGCATATGGATATAAGAGTAGGTAAAGGTGTAGATAGAGATATATGTATAGTTGGTCCATCAACATTAAATAAACTAACATTGTAATTTTACTGTATCTCTATGTACATATGTATGTACATATATAGAATTATATTTTACTCCTTGCCAGTAAATTTCAATCAAATTATATTGATCATGTATGCAAACACTAAATAATGATTACACAATTAAATAATCCTAATTTATGCAGTATTATCACAAACCAGAAAATTGTATTACAAAGAAAATTGGAAGTCAATGATAAACCTTGTTGACAATTCTGTTACATATTTTCTCTTTTTAAATGCATTTCAGGTCATATAAATGTAAAAGTAAGAATACACTGATAATTTTCATAATTACTAACTATTAAATTAATTATATGTATTAAGAATAACAAATGCAGGGATGAAGCTTAATCATTACCAACACAATTTGAAAATTACACATAAATAAGAAGATTGTAGAGTTGAACTAACAATAGATTAAATTGTGAGGTATATTATGGTATTCGGACCATTATTTTTAAATCTAAAATAATCATTATTGCAAAAGCAATAATTATTTAAAACATACTTCAGTTAGATTTTTAAAAAATGATACTTTCTGTGTACTGTCTGCTCATAGAGAAAATGTTGAGTCAGTTTTCATAAAAACTAAGAAAATAAGCCATTTAAATAGCAAAAATAATACCAGAAAGTAGAGAAATATAAGAACTGTGGGAAGAGTGATTGTAACCACCTCAACTAGTACAATTCACTGAGCTTTTTTTCTTTAACTTCGTAACTTTTGAACCCTTGTCAAACTCATTAAGAATTTCATTAGCATTTCTTATCCTCCCTCTTTCCTTCTTTTTATTTTATTTTATAAGTGATAAAGGAGTGTCTATACTCCTTGTCTCTGAATTTACAACTTGCAATGTTGTAGTTTTACCCTTTGCTGTCCAGCAGATTCCTACTCATAATGAGCTTTTAGAACAGTGTAGAACTGCCCCATAGAATTTACAAGGCAGTAACTCTTTACAGAATCAGATTCCCATATCTTTCTCTAGTGGAACAAGTGGTAGTTTCCAATGGGGGATCATTCACTTCGAGTGTCTAACCACTACACTGCCGGAGTCACTGTAAAACAGAGTCAATTTGTTGGCAACAAGGAAACTATGTTTGCTTTGGTTTTGATCGACAACAAAGCCCTAGAGTTGCCTTTAAATACTCATCATTGTTGTGGTTAATGGGAATGCACATTTATAGACACTTGTATTGCTTTTAATTGTGTATGTTGTATATACAACATATATAATATGTATATCTTTAAATGCATATGTAGATACCTAACCATTTCAAAAGGAATACATGGTCAATACCAGCCTCATTATTCTGAAGGATTTCTAAAAGCTGATTACTAATAGATTCCCTCAGAGTTGCTGGTGGTCTTGAACTACCAACAATGACAAACACAGCCCAATATGCATCCACTACACCACACCACCAGGTATCCTCACACTGAAGCTTAGCATCTTCTGTTTTGAAGCAAACCCTAGAGATGGTAAGACTAGGAAACCCAAGTGTGAAACTGGGGCTTGAGGTAGAGGATACTATATGGAAACTCTGGTGTTCCCCACACTGAAACACTTAGTTTGAATAATACCAAATATATCCTTTAAAGCATGTATATGAAATCAACTTGCTATAAAGTAGAAAATTAACTGTTTAAAAAAAACCCAGAAAATTAACAAAATTATGGGAGGAAATATATGAATTAAATATTTTTTCTTACTTTATCTGATTTTTTATTTTCCTACTTCTTTGAAAGCTACACAGTTATCAGATAGACCAATCCCTGGGATAGGACACACAGACACACACACACACAGTTTGCCAACACTTTTCTTCTTTGAACAATTGTCACCCCCCCCTTTTTTTTTCAATTTACAAAGTAGATACTGGGCTTTAAGAACATAAGTCTTGATTTTCAGCTTGTGGGTGAGATAAAGCAAGATGTATGTTCAATGTGATACTGCTGTACATCTATAGCTGAACTGATTATTTATTTTCCTCTCAGCAAGTCTGATTGTAGGACTAGAGTTATAAGTACAAATTTTTGCATCCCTTTCCCCATCCAGAGTGCTACTTGAATATTATTTGAACCTCACTGGCATCTCCCAGAGTTTGGATGATGGAAACTGCCTGCCCAAACCAGGCAGTTGAAAAGGAGCACAGGGCAATGGAAATAATTTGCTTCAAGAAAACTGTGAATCTGTGTTTTCCATACACACAGCACCAGATTCTGGAGCTGACATATTTTTACATGTTTCCAAACCCATGGTCACTGTTTGGCATTTGGAATCACAATTATTCTGATGGGTCGATGTGGTTTCAAAAAGTGTAATGTTTTAAATACCAAGTACACTGTTCATCAAAGGTTTCCCTAAAGTCTTGGAATCTTTATATTACCATAATATGATTTTTGTTAAATAAATGAGATTACAGCATGCTTGCAATGACAATGGCTTAATTTCATTCAAACAATCATTAATACAAAGGAACCAGTGACACTGAGTAATTCTTTAGAATTAAGATGTTCTCAATGTCCCATAATTAAAGCTAAACTCATTGGCATAAAGTCAGTTTAGGCTCATAGTGACCCAATAGGGCAGGGTAAAAGTACCCCTGTAGATTTCTGGAACCTTCTTATAGGGTTCCTATGAGTTGCCATTACTTTGATGGCAATGCATTCGGTTTGACTTTTTTAAAACTTTTTAAAAAATCATTTAATTAGAAGTTCATACAACTCTTATCACAATTCATACATACATTAATTGTGTAAAGCACATTTGTACATGCATTGCCCACATCATTCTCAAAACATTTGCTCTCCATTTAAGCCCCTGGCATCAGGTCCTCATTTCCCCCGCCATCCTGGTTCACTGCTCCCTCAGGAACCCTTGATAATTTATAAATCATTATTTTTATCATATCTTTCCCTGTCCGAGGTCTCCCTTCACCTACTTTTCTGTTGTCCATCCCCAAGGGAGGAGGTCAGTTCCTCATTTCCAACCCACCCTCCCTCGATGTTCCCAGTATCGCCACTCACACCTCTGGTGCTGTAGGGATCATCTGTCCTGGATTCCCTGTGTTTCCAGTTCCTATATGTACCAGTGTTCATCCTCTGGTTTTTCCAGAATTGCAAGGATGAAGTGGGATCCTGATAGTGGGGGCGGTGGGGAGTGGTGGTGGTGGTGGTGGTGGTGGTGGAAGCATTTAGGGAATAGAGGAAAGTTGGAAAGTTGTATTTTTCATCATTGCTACATCGCATCCTGTCTGGCTCATCTCCTCCCGGAGACCCCTCTGCCAGGGGATCTCCAGTGGCCTACAAATGGGCTTTGGGTCTCCACTCCGCACTCTCCCGCTCATTCACTGTGGTAAGAGTTTTTGTTCTGATGATGCCTGATACCTGATCCCTTCTATACCCCGGGATCTCACAGGTTGGTGTGTTTTCTCCATGTGGGCTTTGTTGCTTCTGAGCTAGATGGCTGCTTCTTCACCTTCAAGCCTTTAATATCCCAGACGCAATATCTTTTGATAACCAGGCACCATCAGCTTTCTTTGCCATATTTGCTCATGGATCCATTTGTCTTCAGTGATCATATGATGGAGGTGAGCACACAATGATATGATTTTTTATTCTTTTATGCCTAATAACTGATCCCTTTGGCACCTCGTGATCACACAGGCTGGTGTGCTTCTTCCATGTGGGCTTTGTTGCTTCTGAACTAGATGGCCACTTGTTTACCTTCAAGCCTACAAGACCCCAGATGCTATATCTTTTGAGAGCCTCGCACCCTCAGCTTTATTCACTACATTTGCTTATTCAACCACTTTGTCTTCAGTGGTTGTGTCAGGAAGGTGAACATCAGAGAATACCAATTTAATAGAAGAAAATATTCTTGCATTGTGGGAGTACTTTGGTGGAGGCCCATTGTCCTTCTGCTACCTTAATATTAAACCTATAAATATTTGCACATAGATCTATTTCCCCATCCTCATATATGAATATATTTGCATATATACATGTCTTTATCTAGACTTCTATAAATGCCTTTTGCCTCCCAGCTCTTTCCTCGATTTCCCTTGACTTCCTCCTGTCCCACTTTCATGCTTAGTCCCCACCAGGGTTTTGGAAATTTCTCTTTGTTACATTACTCTTGATCATGCCCTACCAGGCCTCCCACACCCTCCTCACCACCGATTTGGATCACTTGTTGTTCCCTAGTCCCTGGGTTTGTTACCACTACTTCCTTTCCCCCCACCTCCCCCTCTCCCATGTCCCCCGAACTGTCGATCCCATTGTTTTCTCCTCCAGATTGTTCATCCAGCCTATCATATTTAGAAAGACCTGCAGGTGATAATAACATGCACAAAAGCAAGACAGAGAAAACCAAGCAACAATATGCAACAAAACAACAACAACAGCACACCAATAACAAAAAAAATCACAACAAGAAAGAAAAGTTTGTAGCTAGTTCAAGGATCATTTGTTGGCCTTTAGGAGTGTTTTCCAGTCCAGTCTGTTGGGGCACAATACCATGGCCCCAAAGTCCACCTTCAGCATTCCCTGGGGACCTCGCCACTCCATTCCCTTGCTGCTCTGTTGCACCCTCTTAGTGTTTTGCCTCGGTGTGGCGGGATCTTTATGGGAGTAGAGAGCTTCCTCTTTCTCCCACCAAGTGAGTGGTGGGTTTGCATTTCTGAGCTTATAATTAACAGCCTACTTGTTAACCACTGCCTATAGGAATGGAAAATTTCCTTTTAAACACATGGAATAAGCCTCTGGTGACTTCCCTCTAACCATAATTGATGTATGGGAATAACCTAATTATCAGACATAAAAAGAGATGACAATAGTAGATTAAAATGATCGATCTAGCTGATATCAGAGTTCAAATGGAAGAAAATATCTTGAAACTGATGTGGTAACAATTGTACAACACTGCTTGAGGTGATTGAATTATGCAGTAATATCTGTAAGCATGCCCCAAAATGATTTTTAAGTAATTAAAAATGTAAAATAAAATCATAAATCTGACTTGAATCATTAAAACATTGCCACGTGGTCTCCCTGCAGATACACTTTGTGCTTGATTTGGTTTATAATACTTTGGGCCTATTTTTTTTCATCTTGGGGTTTGTCTGCTGTATTTTGTTATAGTTGGTACCTTCTTACTCTCTGTTATGTGTTTTTATATTTTTCAGTCTATGAAACCCAGGATAGGTGAATTTATAGAGACAACAACTGGAATAAAGGTTCCTGGGATGCACTGTGTACTGTGGGAAAGGTGGCGGGGGCAGGGTGATAGGAGGCATAGATATCGAGGACATCAAGAAGGAAGAAAAGTGTTCATGGCAGGGATTATATAAATCTGTTTGATAGGAGTCAACTATTGAGTGGTATGATGTCTGGGTGAGCTCCTAATAAAATGCGTTGGAAAAAAATAAAAATGATAAATACAAAATTGATTGTATTCCTCCATTTTTATTGCATGATAATGAATCATATTCTATTGGAATTATTCTTTCCCTTTTAAAATAATTATAAGGTTTATTTGGATGTGAAAACAGAATCAAAGACCCAATTAATGGAGTTTTAGAAGCAGGCTTTACTGAGAAGCTTGCAGGCGGGTTCAGCAACTCAGGGTGTTGAGCTATTGAAGCCGCGCCGGGAAAAAAATCCTGGCGGTGTTTTTATGCCCACTGCTGGCAGGCACAGCTGGGTAGGATCTGCACACACAGGTGCTTCAGAAGGGAGATGATCGTTAATCTTATCTATATGTCAGGGACAGGTGGAGTGACCATATCTTCAGAAAACATTCTGGCTTTGGGATGAGCTGGTTCCCAGAATTTGGGGTTGAGCAGTGGAGGGGAGGTTGGTTAGGGGTCAGTCTTGAGAGCTAAGATGGAGATGCAGGACTCAAAATGGAGTCTGTTGTGCCAAGACTGGTCAATAATGATTTGTACAAGGACATAGGAATAGCAGCTCATCAATTATCACACATGCTTGCCTTCCCTCTACTGGGATCTAGTTATGCAGGCTTTAAGTACAAAGCAATTGTGGATGCATAGGCAAGTCAATTGCAAGAAATAGAAGAAGATAACATCTCAAAATTCTATATTAAAATCTTGATTCTATTTATTATATAGCACTTCAAGAAATAGGACACCATCCACCTCCTAAATATGACAAGTGCAGTTGGAGTTACGTGCTACTCAATCAATGACAAGTTCATAGTCTAGACAGACTGTTTCTGTTGTTGTTAGATTCGGTCGAGTTAGTTCCTACCCATAGCAACCCTGTGGACAACAGAATGAAACACCGTCCAGTCCAGTCCCATCCTCACAATGGTTCTGATACTTCAGCTCATTGTTGCAGGAAACTATCGATCTATCTCGTCAAGGGTCTTCCTCTTTGGGGCTGCCCCCTACTTTATCAAGCTTGTTCTTCGCCAGGAATTGTTCTTTTCTGACAACATGTCCATGGATGTGAGACAGTCTGGCCACCCTTGCATCTAAGGAGCACTCTGGTCATGCTTCTTGCAAGACAGACTGGATTAATCTTCTAGAAGTCCATGGTAACGTCATGGTGCTTTCTTTGCCAGCACCACAATCAAGCAAATCAATTCTTTTTCAGTCTTCATTATTCGGTGTTTGGCTTTAACCTGCATATGAGGCCATTGAAACACCAAGGCTGAGTCAGACACACCCTAGTCCTGGAAGTAACACCCTTGCTTTTCAATACTCTAAAGCATTCTTAAACAGCAAATTTACCTCATGCAATGTGTCTTTTGCTCGCTTGACTGCTGCTTCCATAAACATTGATTGTGGATCCAAACAAGACAAAATCCTTTGCCACCTCAATCTTTTTATCCACTTATTATGATATTATCTATTCATCCGGTTGTGAGGATTTTGATCTTTCATACATTGAGCTGCAATCCACACTGTTGGCTCCAATTATTGATCTAGGAATGGCCTGTTGATAGGACATATCATATATATACGACAAGGTCTGACCATCCTTGCATCTAGAATATATATCATAGAGATGCAGTGGTTGACTGCTCAGCTTCTGACCAAAAGGCAGTGAGAGAATGATGTGACTGTTAATGTCTGTAAAGATTGGTGCTTTACAACCTTGTGGAACAGTCCTATTCTGTTCTAAGGGGCCTTTAAGCAGCACACCAACATGTGTGCTCATGAATGGCTGAGGGGATCAGGTTTCAAGCAACAAAGTTGGGGAAATAAAAAACCATATCATTGTGAATGAGGGGAGTGCGTGATGGTGACCCAAAGCCCATCTGTAGACAGCTGGACATCCCTTGCAGAGGGGTAGTGGGGAGGAGATGAGTCACTCAGGGTTTAGTGTAGCAATAATGAAACTCAAAACCTTCCTCCAGTTCTTAAACACTTCCTCCACCCCACCCCCACCCCCAGCTATCATGATCCCAATTCTACCTTGCAAACCTGGTTAGACCTGAGGATGCACAGTAGTACAGTTGGGATCTGGAAACACAGGGAAGCTAGAATGGATGAAACCCTCAGGACCAATGGTACCAGGAGGGAAGGGAGTGTAGAAAGGGGGAACCGATCTCGGGGATCTACATATAACCTCCTCTCTGGGGGATGGGCAATAGGAAAGTGGGTGAAGGGAGACGCCAGGCAGTGTAAGATAAGATAAAATAATAATTTATAAATTATTAAGGGTTCCTGAGGGAGAGGGGAGCAGGGAGGGAAGAGGAAGGAAAAAGGGAAAATGAACTGACTCCAGGAACCCAAGCAGAAGGCGAATTTTGAGAATGATGAGGGCAATGAATGTATAAGGGTGGTTTACTCAATTATTGTATGTATGTATTGTGATGAGTTGTATGAGCCCCAATAAAATGATTTTTAAAAAAGAGTCAGAATCTTCTTAATAGCAATGATTTAAAATATTTAAATGAGATATATATATATATATGTATATATCTATTTACCCCTATGCTATATAGAGTGCCGCTTTATATATGGTGTCATTTCATGTAAGGACAGCACAGGACCAGGCAGTGGTGCATTGTGTTGAATAGAGGGTTTCTAAGAATCAGAACTGACTGGAAGGGAGTAAAAAACAAAACAACATTTTTTTCACTAACATCTTACTACCTGTTTTTGATAGTTACTTTCCCTCATAGCACAGATAGGCATAGATTTTGGTCAAGCATCTACATTCGATTACAAAGTGCTTGTTCTTATATTTCTGTATTAGTCTGGGCACTTTAGGGAAACAAATCCACAGAAGCCCCTGTATAAGATGTGCACTTACCTTTTATATAAAACTCTCTCTTATATTATCTTGTAGACGATCTGGCCAAAATCTATGCTTATCAGTGCTATGAAGGAAAGCAAATATCAACAAATAGGTAGTAAGATGTTAGTGAAAAAATGTTGTTTTGCATTTTACTCCCTTCAATTTAGTTCTGATTCTTGTGTGCAAGGGATCAGGTATCAGGCATCATCATAACAAAAAATCTTACCATAGTGAATGAGGTAGGGAGTGTGGAGCGGAGACCCAAAGCCCATTTGTAGGCCACTGGACATCCCCTTACAGAAGGATCTCGGGGAGGAGATGAGCCAGTCAGGATGCAAGGTAGCAACAATGAAAAATACAACTTTCCTCTAGTTCCTAAATGCTTCCTCTTCCCCTACTACCATGATCCCAATTCTACCTTACAAATCTGGCTATCCCAAAGGATCTATACTTGTACAGATAGGAACTGGAAGCACAGGGAATCCAGGGCAGATGATCCTTTCAGGACTAGTCGTATGATTGGCGATACTGGGAGGGTAGAGAGAGGGTGGGTTGGAAAGGAGGAACCGATTACAAGGATCTACATGTGATCTCCTCCCTAGGGGACGGACACCAGAAAAGTGGGTGAAGGGAGACATTGGACAGGGCAAAATATGATAAAATAATTTATAAATTATCAAGGGTTCATGAGGGAGGGGGAAATGGGGACAGAGGAGAATAAATGAGGACCTGATGCCAGGGGCTTAAGTGGAGAGCAAACGTTTTGAGAATGATGAGGGCAATGAATGTACAAATGTACTTTACACAATTGATGTATGGATGGATGGTGATAAGACTTGTATGAGCCCCTAATAAAACAATAAAAAAAAAGAAAACATTCTAACCCAGTGCTGCCCAAGCCCACAAGTCCAATATTTACCTATTAACCCATATGTCCAACACCAATCCACAAAGTCCTCCTCCATCTCACAAAACACACACTATGATGCCGACTAGAGGAAGAAAGCCGAATCAGTGAATGGTAAGCATCTCTGTGCTGGCAGGGATCTCCACACGGCTGCTCCAGCAACCAGGGCTGCATCAGGGTAACCCATGTGACTTTCCTCAGGGATGTCTTGCAGGAAGTGAGCCTTGCCCGCTGAAGCAGGGAACTGGCTAAGGCAGCTGCACCCTGGTTGGACCATCACAAACAAGAGACCTGAGAAATAGAAAGGTGAGGCTCACTGAGTTATTTATCCCTCCACCCTTCAATTAACCTCACATATGCTTCTCAGCCACGTTGGCAAAATAAACTAACTACCTCAATTTCTGTTCAGCATTCTGAAAGCATTCCCACAGGCCACCTCCGCCCCGCTTGCTGGTCTACAGATATAAGCACATGTTGCTTTACCTTGCAAAAAGAAATGCATGGCATTGAATATAAGGAGGGTCCTTCACATTCAATAATACTCAATGAGAAAAAATATATAAATCATCTTTTAAAGCAAGTTTGAAAAATGTTTTAATGATGTACAGAAGTGTGCTTTAGGATGATTCAGTGAAGACTAAATTAAACTGTGAAAGAAAGTCCATTGTCAGCTCCTAAAAGTCCTGTAAGGAAGATTTAAATGCCTTGTTTCTCATTAAAAATGAGACTTGTTGGAAGGGAGTTTCACCAGAGTCCTTTCAGAGATGCATGGACAGCAATCAGCACTCTGTGTACTAGATATGAACATGGGTCCCTGAATAAGAGACTGGACTGTTTCCAATACCATGAGCAAAGAGATATCTGTAGATCTCTTTAGTTTGCATGAGTGTAAATAAGATTGATCAGAGTAAAAAGCATTGCTAAACTTTCTGGAGTTTCAGGAAATTTGAAATTGTGCAGGCTAGTTTCAAATGCTCATTTGAGGCTGGATCTACCAATTGAGGCAAAAACAAACCAACATATTATTGAATTTATTGTATATTCTCAAATACGCATGCCTATAACAAAAACATGTTTTGTAATAATATCAATATGCTTTCACATGGGATCTTTACAAAACAGTGGCACATATATTTAGGTAGTAAGTACTGGAATTTCTAAAATGTTCTGTTGTTATTTTTTAACCATCAAATTGGCTCTGATTCATATTGATGTTAAGGGCAGGGAACCAGAACTGACAGTGGCTGCATAGCTCCGTTGAAGGCCATGTGACCACGGGTGGGAGGGCGGGAAGTCTCTAAGATAGATGTGGCGGTGATTGTGCAACTCCACTTAATGTGACTGAAATGTTCAATTGGACGATATGTGAATTATGTGCTCATAAAAATGTTGGGAAAAATATAAAAACCCAAACGTTGCTCAAACTTCTGCTGTCTACGAGTGGCACTCCCACCACTGCCCTTGGATCAGTCCCGACTCCTAGCATCCCTATGGGACTGAGTCGAAGTACTCCCTGGGGTTTTCAGAATTCTTATGGGAGCAGACAGACACGTTGTTCTCCAATAGAGCTGCTTCTGGGTTGTAAATGCTAGGTGATTAAGAGCTGGACAAGCCATTGTAACCCACGAGAGCACCAGCATCCCCTCTTGGTGCTGTTGGGTAACCACAGCAGCAAGGTCAACCCGCTAGTTGCTTCTGGATAAGCATGAGGCTGCTGACTCCTGTGATGATTTATAACCTTGAAACTTGATCTACAGTCACTCTGAGTCCGTCAGAATTAACTCCATAGAAGTGAGAATGGTACTCAAAGCGTGGGAGGAGAGGAGAGCAAGGGGTGACCCGGATTACCATTTCTAGGTTATAGGAATTTATTGTGGGAAATGACTAATAGTAGTCAGTGGTGAATTTCTAATATGCTAGTTCACATAGGTACTCAATCTTATTTGGCCTACTGGCCCTTTTCAGGAACAAAAACCAGAGTCCTTCTGACCACCCAGAAATTTGGAGTAAAGCTCAGCAAGTGTCGATATCTGCTTGTTTAGCCCCTCGATGTTTGGGAAACACTGCAAGTGTGTTTGTGGTACAACATCCCATCAGTGATTGTGTTCGGGTTTTTTATAAGTATCAACAAAGCCAAAACTGCATGGGTTTGGCACTTTAAAATATGTGTGAGCGCGCATGTGCTTATTGATAAGGAGTTCTGGTGCACACAGTTAAGCACGTGGGCCAGCATTTTAAATCACCACTTTGGGGGAGAAACATGTAGAAATCAGCTTCAATAAGGAGTTTAGATTTCAAATCCCTAGAGGTACAGATCTATCCTTATGTGAGTTGGAATCAATCAAATGGCAAAGGGCTTAGCTTGAGTTTACATAGGTGAATACCCAGGTGTGCTTTGTGTGGCCATGAATTAGAAAGAAAGCAATAGAGAAAAGAAGTGTAGAGCTTGGTAGTGCTGCTCCTGCTTTGATGTGCCCAGAGGTTCTCTGTTAAACCAGAGAATGAATTCCTGAACCACAAACAGTGCAAAACAAAGTTTATTTAGATTTTTTTTTTTTTTAAAAAGGCACCTGACATAACAGGTGAGCTCTCTATTGAGTTGGCGCTGAAACTGCCCTGTCTAGGAGTTTCCTCTGAATTCCGGGGACTTGGCCTGTTTGTGTCTCCAGGTTATGAGTCGACCAATCCTATGTGTGTTCATATTCCTCAGGTCAAATCAGGAACCTGCTCATGATTTGTTGGTGCTGATATCTTGCACTGGTTTGGGGAAGGAAATAAGCAGGCAATGAATGGGTCATCCAAACGGGTCATGAGGTTGCTCACTGTGGAGTTTAAAATAAGCCCTAGCTTGCAGTGCCTGTAGATTTAAGATTTAAAATTATCCTAGGCTGTCAAAATCACTTTTTCAGATATCCTGCCTCATCCCTGTGTTTCTCTTGGCCTCTTCCTTTCACTGCCTGCAGCATCTCTAAGAACTTGCTCTCAGTGATGACTGGTTATGTGCTGGGCTTCTCAAGGACAGCCAGTCAAAACCACCAGCTGCTCTGCTGGAGAAAGATGAAGCTTTCTACTCCCATACGGAGTTATTGTTTCAGAAACCACAGGGGCAGTTCTATACGGTTCCCATGAAGCAGACTCGACTTGATGGCAGTGAGTTAGGTTGTTAGTTAACCAACCTCAAAAAAGATGCCCAAATAGAGCTTAGTGTGTATGTTTGGATAACAGATATTCAAGTGACACTCATTGATTAAAAAATTAAAATTGCTTTTAATATATACCTAAAACTACTTTAGATTTGTTTTTATTTGTTTTTATAGTAATTTAATCACATGAAGGATTAAAATTTCAATTACTGAATTTAAAGTGATTAAAAGCCAAGCTTATAAATAAATTCAATGGAATTTGTTAATAATGTTCTCAAATTTCATTTTGAATTGTTTTCATTATTAACCATGATTTTGGTAATATAAATAATACTATATATATAAAGACTTGGGTAAGTTGGATTAATGTATCACATTTTTCAAAAGCATTTTATTTTTTAAAAAGAGCTAAATATAGAAAGCCTTAACTTCTGAAATTTTACATTAAAAAATTTTTTTATTAACTGACCCAAGTGAAAAATCTCAAAATTCTTTGAAACCTGTGCTCCCAATAATTTTACAAGACCTCCCTCTTCTGGTCATGACAGTAATTTCTTTTCCTGTTTCTTTTCTCTTTTAATCTAGAGTGGTTTTAAAATCTGTCACAAAGTTTAGGCAAAGTTAATTTATACTAATCTGGCATCAAAGAGATAAATAGAAGGACATTCCTAAAAATAAAAAAATGGAAGCTCTTTTCAATATCTCTAATACACATACTGTTCTATTAAAGTCTGTTTATCTAATTCCATTTACGTTTTCTGCCTCACTGATAGTCTGAGGATTCATATGCCAAGCTTGGTAATAAGTTAATAAATGAATTGAATGCTTGAGGTGCTCCAGATGGACTTAAATTGCAAATGCTGTCATTCACAAAGGAGACTGAGCTCATACTGCAGGAATGCAAGCTTCCAAATGCAGATGTGCCTTAAAATAGAGGTGAGCAACATGTTCGATTAAAGGCCCTCTCTGGCTTAATTTTTTCTCTTGAAATTTCAAAACTAACTGAAAACAATGAAGCACGTATATTCATCGGTCAGAGAGATGAGATGCTGACGATGCAACTCTTACAACAATAAAAAGCAAACCCCTCTCTCTGGCGGGTTCTTCCAGTCATCATACTGCTATAGGACAGATTAGATCTGCTGCTTTTGAAGACCCAGGACAAATTTCCAAGGATGAGAACATACGCGCTGAAGGTTGAATAAATGCTTTTGAAGGTCAAGGAGAAATGGGTCAGGAAGTGAAAAACAGAGAACGTCAGAACAGCTTTAAAATGCATGTAAAAGGTAAGAATGGTCCTGCACAGCTACTGAAGAAGGTGCTATTTGGTGAGATGGAACAAATGGTTGCCTTTGGTAAACTTTTTGTTGAGTCCATTCATTGCTGTTTTCCTTGTAATGTTATGGAGGGGGGCAAACCAACCAGCCAAACTAACTAACTAGCTGCCATCTGGTCTATTCAATGTATATATGATAGTATCGATCTGGCACTTTGAGTGTCTGCGACTAAATCTTTAAGGAAATAGACAACCTTACCTTTTCCTGCTGTGGTGGGTTCAAACCACTAACCCTGTAGCTAGATCGTCAATGTAGCTAGTCCTATGATACCAGGGCTCCTATACAGGGAAGAAATAATAAGACTCTAAAATCAAATATTACTTGTAGAGACACATTTGTTAAGCCTGAGAAAGAAAAAAAACAAGACTAAAAGACAGAGAGAGAAGATATGTCATATGCATGAAGATCATTAGCATGAAGTCATAATGGTTCACAAGGAGTTGTAGAAACTTGCCACTTAAATAGTGCGTGACATACAAGGGAAATCATGAATACATCACAGCTGCAAATGGGACTACAGATTAGGAAAGTGACCATGACTGAGATATGTATACACTATTCTAGATAGAAAAAAACTTACAAGATTGGTCACAGCCCTTCAGTGAAAACAACCAGCATATGACTCATGATCAGGTAGACATTGGTATCCCCAGTTCAACCCATTCCCTCCCGGGGAAACCCAGAAAAGTCCTGAAAGGCAAGGACTGGCCAAGAGGGTAGCGCTTAAGTGATTAGTAGATGGTGATACTACGATGAAAAACCTAAAGAAGTAGGAAAGTACGGTAATGAAATGTGCTTATTGGAAAAGAGGAAGAAAAAGTCATCTGTGGACATAAAGGTGAAAGAGTCAAATAAATTTCTAAATCTTTGAATGTTTCCTTGGTAAACAGATGAACTTTCGGGGCTATGTAGGTTGTAGTTCCAATTTTGGAGGAGACATTTTGTATATGGACCGACAATGGTACTTTTTGTTAGATGACGAATTCAAACAAGAATTTCTAGCATCAGCTAGATTACTGGACATTAGAAATCTTCCCTGTGCCTTTGAAGTGTGGTGTTCAAGAAGAATATCGCAAGTACCGTGGACTGCTGAAAGGACAAACGGATCTGTATGAGAAGTGCAGCCAGAGTGCTCCTCAGAGGCAAGGATCGTAAGAGTTGGTCTTACATACTCTGGACATACTGACAAGAGAGACCAGGCCCTGAGGACCAGGCCCTTATCGTAGTCGCTAAGGTTGTGGGGCGGAGTAAAATAGGAAGGCCCTCGATGAGCTGGAACGACACAGTGGCTGTATCAATGAGTTCAGGCATTGAACAACTGCGAGGATGGTGTGGAACCACGCAGTGTTTAGTTCTGCTGTGCAGAGGGGCTTTGGGGGTTGAAGCTAAGTAACAACAACGATGATGTACCTTGGAACTCTGCTGGCGTAGGGATCCACACCTGGAAACCACCAGCATCTCTGCGGAGATAGACCGGGCTTTCTACTCCCGCAAACAGTTACAGTTTCAAAACCCCCGAGAGATGGCAATGACCTCGACATCCGAGCTGACATGGGTTGGAATTGACCCAAGAGCAAGGGGTTTCGCCCAAGGTTCACTTTTTCATTTGCTGTTGGTGTGTGTGTGTGTGTGTGTGTGTGTGTGTGTGTGTGTGTGTGTGAGAGAGAGAGAGAGAGAGAGAGAGAGAGAAAGACAGAGAGAGAGAGAGAGAGAAAGGAAGAGAGAGAGAGAGAGATTCTATACACAACCAAATAACACTTCAACAATTCCCACAATTCAGTGATGCAGATTTTATTCAAATTATATCACTTTTCCTGACAATGTTTTCCACACTGCATCGCCATCAACACAAACTCATTGTCCCCTAAAGTTTGTCATCTGTTCGATAAAGTTGCTGTTGTCAATCTGAAAAAACAAACAAACAAACAAAAAACTCCATGGCAGTGAGTTTATGTACCTGAAGGAGCTCTGGTCATGTAATGGTTAATCCTTGGACTGTGATACTCAAGGTCGACAGTTCAAAACCACAAGCTTCTCGAGAGAAATGCGGGCTTTCCTCTCTTATAAACAATGACAGTCAGGGAAACCCACAGTGGGCATTCTAGCCTGTCCTAAAGGGTCATTATGAGACTTCCTCCACTTGATGTGACAGTGAGTTTGGTTTGAGTTGAATTATGTGCCTGCACAGGAGGAAGATGGGGTTTTCTATTTCAGTAAAATGTTGACTCATAACACACAGGGGCATTTCTACCCTGTACTTTGGTATGTTTATGAGTGGGAATGGAATTGATGGCAGTGAATTTTGTTATGTACCCGAAGGAGTTACAAACTTTCAAATATGCTACCACTGAAAAAAATAACAAAATTTAACACACATACAAAATCAAATGTACTAATAAGAATGCATGGTATCTGGGGGAGGGGGCTGACTGAGGAGCTGATACCAAGGGCTCAAGTAAAAAGAAAATGTTTTGAAAATGATGATGGCAACATATGGATTTTGATAAGAGCTGTAAGAGCCCCCAATAAAATGATAAAAAGGCATGACATCCTTTTCTTTCTTTTTTCCCCACCCTATGAAATGTTAAAATGTGCTTTATTGAAAAATAAAATCCAGAAATATACCACTTTTGAGATGCAGACACATTTTCTTCATCTAAATGTTTATTTCAGAATAGAGTTATCAAGAATATTTAAGAAGGTATAACATGTAAATCACAAAGTGCAGTGTTTGGCACATAATTTTGAGCATCAGCTAGAAAACTCACCATTTATTTAATTAATATATACAGACACACTTATTTAATGAGTTATAAGTCTATTTCTGCCCTAAAAATAGCAAACACTTTATTTATTTTATATCAAATTTTTTACTAAAATCGATCTAAAATTTGTGTTAAATTGATCCTACCTGAAAAATAATCTAAAGAATATGTGATACTTGGGCCTATAGGGGCCATTGTAAATAGGTTAGTGTTCACTTGGCTTTCTGTTAAAGCATCTAGTATTCATAGCTCAGGCAGACACAGCCAAGTCAGCAGCAACTTGGATAATTAGGATTTTGGAATCATGTAAACAATTATTTTTTCTGCAATCTATCAAATTAACTACATTACATTTCAAAGAGCCAAAAATAACTGGAATTGTGTCCTCCTGATTATGTAGTTTTCACACAAAATCGATCATTCTGTTGAAACAGCTGGACATGAGAAGGGTGACTGATTGGAGCAGAACTGCGTCAATCCCAATAATTGCTATTCTGAATCTGTTGGCAGAGATGTCATATGGAAAAGTCCAAAAAGAAAGAAGGAAACCAAAACAAAGATATGTGCTCTGTGAAGTAGTAAGGCACTTTGAGTTGCTTTCCACAGTGATTCACTGAATCAATCGGTCGCATCTAAGTGCCAACTTCTTACCCACTTTGTCACCTCTGCTGTAGTCACATCCCGGTTCATTGAAGATTAGAATCTACTTGGGATAAACTAATTGGAAATGTTAGTCTATCATCTCTACTGAACTGACTTTTGATACACATTGTCCACTTGTACCTCACCTAACGTCTCTCTCTATCATATCACTGTATGTGCTGAAACATAGGGATCCCTCTGATAATAGCATTACAGCCCTCACACAGGAGTGAGGGAATTCCGATAGTCCTACTCTAATGAAGAATTACCAATATCTAACACACCTGGCCCATCAACTTTAAATCAGGTCTTAGAACTTTCAGCCAAGAGAAGTCCAGTAATCTGTTATAACAGTACAATTAATATGCTTCAGTTTTATTCTGGAATGATTTCTCAGATGAATCTGCTTCTAAGGAACTAAGAACGGTTTTCTTCACACAGCCCCTATAAAATAATCCAGTAGTAGACAACATAACTAGAGGAAGTCTTACACACTCTGAATTGTACCAACAGAACTAGCAACATGCAACCAGTTGAGGAGACAGCGTATGAGCAAGAACCAATGGTACTGAAGCAAGCTGCAGTAAGCATTGTCCAGAAACTAGGCTCCAGGAATTGACGGACTACATACACATCGAAATGTTTCAACAAGCTGATGAAAGACTGGGGACACTCACTAGGTCACTGTAGAAAATAGGGATGAAACTACCTGGCCAAGTATCCGGAAGAGACCCATATTTGCACCTATGTCAAAGAAAGGTGACTCAAAAGAAGGCACAAAGTACAGAATGCAATCATTGATATCACAGGAAAGTAAACTGTGGCTGAACATCATCCAAAACAGTTGTAGCAGTACACCGGCACGGAGCTTACAGAGGTAAAGGCCACATCAGAAGAGGACACACGGAACACTGTTGTCATTGCTGACGTTTGATGGATCTTGGCCTAAAGCAGAAAGGATCACAAAAATGTTCATTTGTATTTTATTGACTATACAAAGCATTTACTATATGAACCATAACAAACTCTGGATAGCCTTGAGAAGAATGGGAATTCCAGACCACTTCAGTGTGTGTATACAGAACATAGAGATGAATCTCGAGACAGTTGTTCAAACAGAACCAGGAGACAGCATGATTTAAAATCGGGAAAGGTGTGCCTCAGGGTTGTATCCTATCAGCATACTTTCTCAATCTGTCTGCTGAGCAAACCATCAGACAAGGTGGATTATATAAAGAAGGATTTAGCATCGGGATTGGAGGAAGACTTATTAACAACCTGTGAAATGCAGATGATACTGTGTTGCTTGCTGAAAGTGAAGACCTAAGAACCTGCATATTAAGGTCAAAGACTGCAGCCATCAGCATGGATCACAGCTCAATATAATGAATGCCAAAATCCCCAAACTGCATCTCTAGATAACATCATAATAAATAGGGGGAAATGGAAGCTGTCAAGGATTTTCTTTTGCTTGTATCTTCAATCGGAGAATTCTGGTGGTGTAGTGGTTGCACGTTGGGCTGCTAAACACAAGATTAGCAGTTCAAAACCACCAGCAGCTTAGAGAGAGAAGATGGGGTTTTCTACTTCTGTAAGGAGTTTCGGTCTTGGAAACCCACAGCGGGGAGTTCTTCTCTGCACTAGAGGTTGGCTATGAGCCTGCGTCTGCTCAAAAGCACTGAGTTTGTTCCTTGGTTTTTGATTTGGTATATACAATCAATATCCATGGAAGCTGCAGTCAAGGGAGAAAATTATGAATTGCATTGGGTACATCGGCTACACAAGATCTCTTTAAAATTTTTAAATGCAAGGATGTTACTTTGAGATTAAAAGTGAACATGGTGTTTTCAATCACTTCCTATGCATTTGACAGTTGGACATTGAATAAGGAAGACTGGAAATCAACTGATTCATTTTAATTATAGTGCACCTGCTTTGGATATACTATCAGGCAATGGAAAAGAATATCATGTTTGGAAAAGTAGAAAATTCACTGCTATTAAGTCCATTCTGACTCATAGAGACCCTATAGGGTGCACTAGAACTTCCCCCATAGGTTTCTGAGAATGTGATTTTTGTATGGGAGTAGTGTGGTAGTCACATAATCTGGTGTCAATTTGGGACTAGAGAGAATTAAGAGTGAAGGGGTGGAGTCTAGTCTGTCAATAGGGTTACAGTCAATGAGGCCTCTATGTGGACAGGGCCTTCCCTTGAGAATTCTAGGAACTCCTGTATTTTCCTTCTTGCATGCAGGAGACACTTCTCTCTCTGCTCACTGCTTGGAGACACTCTACTGACAAAACACATGGCAGTACACTGACAGACCCCATGTCCTGGGAACTGGAGGAGCCACATGGAGATCCCTGCCGGCACTGAGATCCTCACAACACCACTGGATCCAAAGACTATCTACCCATTGGCCTATGATCATACCGCATTAGGCATCACTGCATGTGTTTACTGAATCTGAAGAGGACTTTATGGATTGGTGTTTGACATATGAGCCAATATTGGATTTATGGGCTTGAACTGGACTGGGTTGGGATGCTTTCTTAATTTGCCATTAGCCTTTACTTAAAACTCCCCCTTATGTGCATATGAGTTTCTATGATTTGTTTCTATAATTCACCCAGACTGACACAAATAGAAAACCTAATCTTTCTCCTGCAGAAAGGTTGGTGATTTCTGAATATTGACCCTCTGGTTTACAGCCCAATGCATTACCCACAACACCACCAGGACCCCACAGGTAAAGCAGAAGAGCATTTAAATGCCACAGGATAAACAGTGTCTCAGTCTGTTATGCATACATAGGGCTGCTATGTATGTAATTTGACTCCATAGCACCTACCAGC
Organism: Tenrec ecaudatus; assembly: GCF_050624435.1. Taxonomy (NCBI): domain Eukaryota; kingdom Metazoa; phylum Chordata; class Mammalia; order Afrosoricida; family Tenrecidae; genus Tenrec; species Tenrec ecaudatus. The sequence goes on along the minus strand of NC_134540.1, from coordinate 27,003,039 downwards.
AACAACAATATTCTCTATAATTTGATATAATCCAATGCTGGATATATATTCATTAAAATATAGATGGACATATTTCTGATATTCTCACATTTTGGTTAATAATCATCAGGTATTAGCAATGATCATTCATGTTTCATGTTCTATTCTAAATCTTGCTTGTGTTTTCTGTCAATGTACTTCAGAATCACTTTTAACTACTCCAGAAAAATTTTACTTGGGCATATATTAATGATATTTATAATATTTATACATTTTTGGTATTATCTTTTGTTGGATGAGCAGAGTTGTGGACCTCTTGCAGCAGGTATGCTTGGTGCTATTCACCAATTTCTTGGCAAAGATGAGTAAGTACTTTTAAGTCTGCATCTAGTTCTTGAAACATTGCAATTGGTATTTTATCAATTCCTAGAGACTTATTTTTATTAAGCCTTCATTGGTTCCTTAGATTCTCCCTTCAGTTTCATCAGTTATGGATTATAAAAAACACAAACTCACTACCATTAAGTGTGGACTCAAGCTACCTCTGAAATGGATTGATAACGATCATTGTGTGTGTGTGTGTGTGTGTGTGTGCAATGGCTGTATTTCTTCCATCTTACTTTGATGTTTACTGTGTCTTTTAATATTTTGCCCATATTACTGTTAGTGGGTACCTTTAAATTTGCTTCAATTCATAGTGACCTTCTGTACAATACAATACATTACCTGGTCCAGGGCCACCCTCACCTTGCTTATTGTAGTCCATTGTTGCAGTCACTAGGCTAACCCTTCTACTTTAGGTCACTCCTTTTTGTAATCAGTTACTTTACCAAACATGAGGCCTTTTTCTAGAGACTGGTTTCTTCTGATAAACATAATACCAAGGGAAATGCTTCAACAAATTAATGAAGCACTGGAAAAACTCAGTCACTTATGCTAAGAAATCTGGAGGACAGCTACCTGGCCAATTGACTGAAACAGCTTCATATTTGTACCAATTCCAAACTGACACAAGCAAATGCAGAAACTATCGACAAAGCCATTCATATGATATGCAGGTAAAATTTTACTAAACACCATTTAATATCAGCTTTACCAGTACAGTGACAGTGGTTGTCCAAAAAGTCAAGACAGATTCAAAATTGGATGTAGTCTGAAGGATATAATTTCTGACTACAACTGGATTTTGACTAAAATCTGACTATACCAAAAAGACTGTGTGATCATAATAAGCCGTGTATAACATTGAGAGAAATGAGACTTCCAGAGTATTTTATTAATTCAATTTGCTTAGATATCCAGCTTTTACACCCAAATTAGGAGCCTCCGCTGACATCCTTTGGTCTATTCTTTGTTTCCTTCCTTTTTAACGGCACTTTGTTCCATCTTCCTGTACGATGTCCTTGTTCTTGGGGACTGGGGAATTAATGTGGGACATTTTTATTTCAGCTCTTGTGCAGTAGTTATAATTTTCCTCACTGTCAACTTGAACTTGCATGAGTCTATTCCACAGTTGACCCAACACCTTGTATTTTGTGGGAGGATATTGGTGTTGTTAATTGAGATTTCCTTAGATTAAGTTAATTTTATTCCTGTGTATTCCTGTGTGTCTGGAAAAGTTACCAGATATGATGACCATTTACATTGCTGAAAATTAAGTGGAAATTGATCAAACTTTGACCTTGTTAGATTCTAACATGAATTTCTTACTTTGTTTCTATTACCTGGTGTCCTTATTCTTCATTTCCAACTTTCACATTTTAATAATGACTAATCACCAGTGCATTTTGAGTATGTTCTATCAAATCGATAATGTAGATATTGGTAAATATCTTAGTTTTTTGTCTTGTATTTTAGTGGTTGCTATAAAGTTAAAATAAAATTAGAATAATTGGTCTTACTTATGTGAATTTGGGTATTGTTCTATCATTGACAGTATTTTACTTCAGGTCATAGATTGAAATATTATTCCTAATGATGAATGCAGCCTCAACCTTTCTCAATGTGCCATACTCACTATTGTATACCATGAAACTGTCATATTAAAGAGGGTCAATTGCAACTTATCTAAACATGTTGATACCTAGAATATAGATGTTGGTATGCTTCCTTTGCTTTTTCAACAACTTTTTATTTCCCTAGATCATATATTATATATTTTGATAATTAAGAGGCGTTTTCCACCGCTTATTCTCATTTTAAATAGTGCTACATCAGCAAATGAAGGTCCCCAAAGGCTTCCTCCATCCACAGAATTAAGACAGACTCTATTTGGAGGGGGCAAGTCAAAGTCTAGCTGAGGATGGGGACTCTTTCTTTCTCCTTGTAGAACAAACTGTATTGACTTTTGGCTATTTAATTATCTCCATTTCTGCTCATAGGCCCTTACAGATATGATATTCTTAAAGTTGAAAAAGAACATGGGCCCAATTTCAATGATCATAAATCTCAGTTTAAAATTTCTCAGTTCCAATGTGCACACTAGAATTTGAAATCACATAACCAAGGTGAATTATTTGAGTTGACATAAATTCTCTAGAAAGTTAGAGACAGAAAGTACATTATTTTGTTGTTGTTGTTTTAATGGGGGTGAATTAAAAATATAGATACATTTATTATTTTAAATTTTTGTCACATTGAATCTACAGAGCTCTTGGTTCTGTGTATGCAGCATGGGATGAAATATGTAAATTTATGTTGTTAATTGAAGCCTACATTCTCAGTGGTACAATGGCTAAGCTTTTGGTTGCTGTCTTAAAGATTTGCCATTAGAATCCACCAGGTTCTCCATGAGAAAAATGATGTAGTAGTCTTCTTCCAGAAAGATAGTAGCCTTGAGCATCCCATGAAGTTCTCCTTTGTCCTATAGAGTCTTAATGCGTTAAAATCAACTCCATGACAATGAAACAATGAAGTGATATTAAAAATTTTTTGCTGATGTATATTTGAGAGTCCTTCATATACACTGCATGTTGCCTTGTACTAGACATCTTAGAGTTCACAGATTTCACATGCTTTTTACATTCATAAGGGTGGTATGGAACTTCAGTTAAAAGTGTATTACATTACATTATAGAAAATCAACCATAGCAATAGCACCCCCCCAAAAAAAAATCTCACTTCAGAGTTTAGAGAAAAATAAGCCAAGCATGGAAAGACAGCTTAGGCTTTCAGTGTATGTGATAACCAACCAAGTCTCAAATTATGCAATAGAGTGGTGCTTGAAGGGATTCGTGAGAATGAAATTTTCCAGCAAAATAAGAGGTATGAAGAAGACAAAGTTTATCTGATACTATAAGTAACATGATGTTCTTAAAGTGTAAAATATGAGTTATTGATTTGCAAAAGGTCCCATCAATTATATTCCTAGTTAAAAATAAATTATATTTGATAAGATTCTTTGACATGTGTAAAACTAAGTGATATGAGGGGGAAAATAATAATAGGGTCTACTGGGTATCAAAAGTCTCCTGGTCTAAAAATATTGTAGATTGAATGAGGGCAAAATTAGTAAGAATTTTATTTTATTCCTAATGCTGCTGTAACAGAAATACCATAGATAGATTTACATAAGAAAACTTTATTATTTTATAGTTCAGGAAATTTGAAGTACAAGTTTTGAAATACCACTCTAGAGAAAATCTCTCTTTGTCATCCCGGGGGGAAGATACTTGTCCTAATTTTTGTAACTCTTAGTTTTAGTAACATTTCTTAGTTCCTTGGTGGCCGACCTCAACAGAAACAGCTGCAAAAATCTTCTAATGTTTGAAACTTGGAATATGCAATGTGTGAGTTTAGGAAGACTGAATGTGGTCAAAATGAAATAGAATGCATGAAGATAAATATTCCAGGCTAAACAGAATGAATTGAAGTTCATTTTCAAAAAGGAATTTGTTAAATTCATCGGTGAACCCAGTGTTATCTGTGATCTACCCACATTCAAGGAAATCCAGTCAATACAGCTATTATTTAAAGTTATACACCAAACACAAAAGCTGGTGGTGAAGAAACTGGAGGATTCCTACCAATGACTTCAGTCATTGATCAAATATGCACGCCAGATGCAGAGATAGGTGCAGGTGATCGGAATGTAAAAGTGGGAAACAAAGAGAAGGAACAGTAAGTAGTAGGAAAATATGGACTTGGTGACAGAAATGAAGCTAGAGATCACGTTATAGAATTTTAAAAAATCAATTATTTATTCATATGAAATGCCTTTTTTTTCAACAACACAAAGGACAACTATACAAATCGAATTCCCCAGATGGAATACACAGAAATCAGAATGACCTAATCTGTAGGAAAACACTGTGGAGAAGCCCCATAACAGCAGCTAAACCCAGACCATTGGCCATCTGTGAAACAGACTGTCAATTGCTCATTTGTAAGACCAGGATAAAGCTGAAGAAGTTTAAAACAAGTTCACTAGAGTAAAAATGTGACCTTGAGACTATCTTACCTGACTTTCAAAAATATCTCAAGAACAGATTTGACACATTGAAAATAATGACAGAAGACCCGATGAGCTACAGGAGGACATCAAGACTGTCATTCAGGATGAAAACAAAAGGCAAATAAAAAGAGAGACGAGAAAGAAAATATCAAAGTGGCTGTCAGAATATGCTACAAAACGCTCTTAATCATAAGTAGCTAAAGCAAGTGAAAGAAAGGATGAAGTCAAGGAGCTGAATAGGAAATTTCAAAGGGCAACAAGAGAAGACAAGGCAAATATCACAAAGAAATGTACAAAGACCTATAATTAGAAAATCAAGAGAGAAGAGTACCCTCAGCATGTCTGATACTGAAAACTCAAGAAGAAACTCAAGTCTTGAGTTACACTTTTGAAAGATTCTATAGGCAAAATATTGACGGATGCAGGAAGCATCCAAAGAACATGGAAAGAATACATAGTCACTGTGACAGAAAGAACTAGTCAATAGATCCACTTACGGAGGGTAGCGGGGAGGAGATGAGCCAGGCAGGGTGCAGTGTAGCAATGATGAAACATACAACTTTCCTCTAGCTCCTATATTCTCCCCACCTTCCCCAATATCATGACCCCAATTCTACCTTACAAATCTGGTTAGACCAGAGGATGTGCACTGGTACAGATAGGAACTGGAAACACAGGGAATCCAGATGGATGATCCTTTCAGGACCAGTGGTGAGAGCAGTGATACTGGGAGGGTCTAGGTAGTTTGGGGTAGAGAGGGGGAACTGATTAGAGGGATCTACATATAACCTCCTCCCTGGGGGACGGACAACAGAAAAGTTGGTGAAGGGAGATGTCGGACAGTGTAATATATGACAACATAATAATTTATAAATTATCAAGGGTTCATGAGGGAGGGTGTAGCAGGGAGGGAGGTGGAAAAAGTGAGGAGCTGATGCCAGGGGCTTACTGGAGAGCAAATGTTTTGAGAATGATGAGGGAACTGAATGTACAAGTGTGCTTTACAGAATTGATGTATGTATGGATTGTGATAAGAGTTGTATGGCCCCAATAAAATGAGTAAAAAGAAAAGAACTAGTCAGTAGTCCACAATTTCAGGAGGCAGCATATGAGCAAGGGCCAGTGGTGCTGAAGGAAGATGGTCAAACTGCATGGAAGGCAGCAGACAAAAGCAAGGGACCAAGAATCGCTAGAATACCCATGGATGTGGTTCAGAAAGCCAAAGAGGTTCTGAAAGTCCTCACTCATCTAGCCAGGAAATTTGGAAGACAGCTACTTGGCCAAATGACTGGAAAATATTCAGATTGATGCCCATTCCCAGGAAAAGTGACCAAGTAGAATGCTCAAATTATGGAACGATATAATTGATAATGCACACAAATTAAAGTTTGCTTACCATCATTCAACCGCAGCTGTAGCAGCACATGGGCAAGGCACTGCCGGAAGTTCATGCTGTATTCCCAAGAGGCCCTGCAACAGAGGATATCATGGCTCACATCAGCGGGATCCTGGCTCACAGCAGAGAATAGCAGAAAGGTGTTTCCTTGTGTTTTATTGACTACACATTTTGCTTTGTGGGCTATAATAAACTGTGGATAACTTGAGAAGAATAGGAATTCCAGAACACTCCTTTGTACTCCTTTGTACTCATCCATAAAGTGCATATGGATCAAGAGACAGTTGGATACTGCATGGATTAAAATCAGGAAAGGTGTACATCAGAATATTTTCTTTACTTGTTCAATCTATGTGCTGAGAAAGTCATCAGAGAAAGTGGGTTATATGAAGAACAGTGTGGCATTGACATTGGAGGAAGGCTTATGAACTGCCTTCTGTATGCAGATGACACAGCGTTGCTTGCTGAAAGTATGGACGGATCAAAGCACTTGTTGATGAAGATCAAGGACCATAACCTTAGGTCTGGATTCCAAATCAATGCCAAGAAGACTAAAGTCCTCACAACTAGACCACAGAGAGCATCATGAGAAAGGGAGAAAAAGTTGAAGTTGGCAGGATTTTGTCTTACTTGGATGCACAATCAATGCTCATGGAAGCAACAGTCAAGAGATCAAAAGAAACATTGCATTAGGTAAATGTGATGTACAGGACCTCCTTAGAGTACTGAAGAGCAAGAATTCTTCTTTGAGGACTGTGTAAGAAGGACCAGCCAACCAACTTCCCTTTATTTGTCATCCTGACAAAACCCCGGGAAAATATCAAAGATACAACCACTCAGAGCCTCCCCTTTAACCAGCACCTCATCTAATGGTGGTGCTACTATAGATATTAACTTTGCTATTTCACACCATGGATTAGTTAGAGTAGCAGATTTATCCATGCTTTGGGGTGTAGAATTAGCATTATTAGTGCTGTTAAGACTAATCAGGCGGAAAGCCAATGTAAGAAGCCCATATTTGTGAATTTATTTCTCTAGAAGCACTCCTGGTAACAAATGTGTTAGCTAGAGTTCTCTAGAGAAACAAAACCAGAAGGCTAATAAGTATATATATACATATACACAGATAGATAGATATACAATATAAGAAATAAACAGTTAATTAAATTATAAAGCAGTACAAATGGCTCAGTGTAATTCACTCCCATGAGACAGTTGTGGGACACTGGCAGGCTTTCAAGTCTTGAGGGTCAGCAGGTAGTCCTCGGTAAAGCAATTCAGGGTATCTGGACACAGGCAGCAAACAGCAAGGCAGGTCACCAACAGTCAACCAGATGACAGTGTCCGACAGTCTCTAGCTCAAGAGATGTAAATTCCAGTGGTGTGGTGAAGCAAGTCTTGAAGGAACCTAAAATTAAAGGGACACAGTCCATGGGCTAGATGTCCCACGGGTAGTGTAGCTACTAAATTGAGGCAAAAAACAAGCAAGGCAGTCACACACTGGTCCGTCGATCAAAGAGAAAGAGACAAAAAAAGCAAGGCTCGCCGAGCCATTTATCTCTCCTCCCTACAATTAATCCCATGTGTGTTTATTGGCCAGGTTGGCACAATAAACTAACTTCCTCAATGATTAAGGTGTGCCTGACCCAAGCCATGATACTTTGTCCATCACCTCTTATGCACATGAAAGTTGGACAATCAATAAGGAAGACTGTAGAAGAATAGATACATTTGAATGTTGGTACTTGTGAAGAATAGTCCAAGGACAATCTGATCTGAATTGGAAGAAGGAAAGCTACAGTGAATGCCCCTTAGAGGCAAGGATGGCAAGACTTGGTGTTACATAGTTTGGACATGTTGTCAGGAGAGATCAGTCCCTGGAGTAGAACATCATGCTTGCTAAAATGGAAGGGTGGTGAAAAGAGGAAGGTCTTTACCAAGATGAATTGACCCAGTAGCTGCATTAGTGGGCTCAGGCCTAGGAATGATTGTGAGGATGCTGCAGGACCATGCAGTGTTCTGTTCAATTGTGCCCAGGTTCACTCTGTGTTGGAGCTTACTCGATAGCGTGTAGCAACACCAACATTGCAAAAGAGAATTAAGATGGACAAATATATGTGGAAGGGAAAAACAACAGCAAAATAAAACAATTCTATTTCCATTAAGCTGATTCTGAGTCATAAAGACTGATTCTAACTCACAGGAAAGAGTAGAACTGTGTTCTAATGTTTCTGAGACTTTAAATTCAGACAACAGGATATAACCTCATTTTTCCTCCACAAAGTTGCAGGTGGAGTTGAAATATTGACTTTGAGGTTAGCAACCCAATGTATACCTCACTAAGTCACCAGGGCTCCCTGACAAGCAGAACTAGAGTTGGATAAATTAAGCATTTATTTTAATATATTGTATTTCTTGAAAGTTAAAATTGGGCTGTGTTAATCTGGGTAGACTAGAGAAACATTCCATAGACACCCACATGTGTATAAGAAAGTGTGTATAAGGAGTAACTGTGCAATAAGAAAACATCCAAGCCCAGTCCAAATCAAAAGCATAAGTTCAAAATTGGGCAATATGTCCGGTACCAATCTATAAAGTCCTCTTCAGACTCATGAAACACATGCAATGACACTGAATGCAGGAAGATGACAGACCTGTGGGTGGGAAGTCTTGTGGGTCCAGTGGTGGTCCCTATGTGGCATCTCCAGCTCTCAGGGTACTAGACTGGGTCCATGTGCCTTATCAGCTGCAATGTCTCCCAAGCAAGGAGCAGAGAGAGAAAGCGTGTTTCCCCTGCTTCCAAGGAGGTATTCCGGAGTTCCCAGAATCCTCAGAAGGCCATGCCCGCACAGCAGTCTCATCTGCTATATCCTGATTGATAGGCTAGAAGCCACCTCTTCACTCATAATCCTCTTAAATTGACAAGTGATCATATATCTACCACAGGGGCATACATTCTCCTGCCACATTGCGCTTTGGTGAAACTACACAATACATTTCTGCTCATCTTTAAAAGTGTTCCTAATATAATGAAACCAAGCCCTTCACCAACAAATGGAGTCCAGCTCTTACCAACCCTACAGGAGGAAATAGAGCTGTCCTTTTGGGGTTTCCAAAGTTGCAAATCTTTATGAGAAGACTGTCAAATCTCTTTCCAATGGAGTGGCTCTGGGTTTGAACAGCATCTTCATGCAGACAATGCTTAGCCTCCGTGCCAGCAGGCACCCTCAATTCAATGAAACACTGAACAAGGACCAGGGTGGTAGAACTTTTCAGTGTTTTCCTGGAGAAGAAAAAGAGTTTTTTCAAAGACATCAATGGCTTCTTAGGAAGAAAAACTCACCACTTGCTCCTGTGAAGATTACAATCGTAGGGACACGATGGGCAATTTGACTCTGTCCTTATAAGACTGGGATGAATCTAAATAAATTTCACTGCACATTACCTCAACAAGCTTGTGGCACTTCCACTCCTGTTCAATCAATTGTTCTAAAGAACACTGTTTCAACCCTGAAACCACTTAATTATTTGGAGATATAGAATACAGTTTATATCGATACCACCAACACCCGGTATCTCTAACATGCAAATCATTGTGTGAGACCCTGATATGATGGGACAAACATGTGCTCCTTTCGTACAAGCTACAGATGGAAAATGCACTTCAGAATTAATACACAGAGTCTAACAAAACCACGTACATGTTTCTATATTGGGAGTCTAAAAACATTTAAAATAGGGATTTTTCTAAGATCTTTATCAATAGGACTTTATTTTTATTATCGTGCATTTTATTAACTTTTCATTCAGTTAATACTAGATTTTGTACACTGAATATCCCAAAACTATAAACTAAGTATCCACCAGAGGTCAGTATATGCATGCAAATAGTTTGCTTTGAAAAAGATGTGAGCGAAGAATTGTATTTTTTCTAATGAATGGAACTCTTAAGAGAAATATAAAGTGAATGACTTTTACGTAAGCTTAACTTTTTAGTCATGTATATTTCATACATGTTTGCACATAAATGAATAGAATCATCTTTTAATTTTTTCTCAACAAATAAAATTTATTTTATTTTTATATTGTCTCATATTTTATAGATTAAAAAGTAGTTACTTAAAGAAAATAGATAGGTTCTAAAATTCAAGACAAGAAGTCAGTGGTTGGGGTACTCAGCAGAGGATGCTTCCCAATCAATTTTCAAAGTGTTTAAGTTGATAAAGTTATCATCATGTTGTTTTGCCAAGTTATTGTCACAGAGTAGGTAAGCATGCTGTGATGTCATTAGTGGTTTAGGAATACCTTCATAAGTAAAATATTAACTGGTGTATGAATACACACAAACACACATTGCATATGTAGGGAAAGACACATAAACATATTTTAACCAAATAACACCCATCAATCAAGGTTTTTTGTTTGACAAACTATTAAATGCATGAAATTTGTGTTTTTATAAAGTTTGCAATATATATATATCAAATGTTATTTTCTGGATAGAAAGATGTTTCCATATTCATGAAGCACAATTTACTACTTGAAGGAAAATTAAGTACACATGGGTCATTTAGAGTTCCAATTAAGCAGAGAAAATTATTTTTCAATGCTGTTGATTATATATTTCATTTTTCTTGATATTTAATTAATTATTTAATTCACCCAGTATTTATTTGGGCTTCAGTGTTGAGGTTTCTTCACTGTAAAATTATTATTTTGAGGGACTTGATTTTTCAGATGTAATCTACAAAGATTTATCTTGGAAAAAAGTTTTGAGAACCTGTGATTATCACCTAACTCCACAAGTTATGATGTTGAACACAGCTTACAAGGACAGCACTGTGGGAAAAACTTGAGTGTATGAGTGGTTTTCTCATTTCAAAAAAAATGAAACATTGGTTGATGATAAACCTCATTCTAGACCTCTGTCATCTCCCCGTAAGGCTGAAAATGTTGACTGGTAGTGCATTGGTTCATTGCACTCGATCAGACTGTTAATTAATCTTTCTATTTAGAGGTTCTGAAAAGATTGTGTAACTGTGTGACACACAAAAAAGGCCTGATTTGGGGCAGATGGGGGACTGGTTTTGCCACCACAACAGCGCACCTGCTCACACATCCATCCCAGTGTGCCAGTTTTTAGCAAAACAAACAAGCAAACACACACAAAAAAACCCATGCATCTTATTCTCCTAACCGCATTGCATGCAGCTTCCTTGTGTTTCCGTGAATGCAGAGGGACATGAAAGGACAGTGATTCGAGGACATAGCAGAGGCAAAGACAAAAACAAGGGAGGCACTGTCAGCCATTCAAGCAGATGAGTTTAACAAATGTTTTCAAGAATGGAATTGCAGATTTGACAAATGTATTAGGTGTAATGGAGAGTAATTTGAAGGTGACAATATTTTTTGTAAAAAAAATTAAATATGTAGCTTGAAAAAAATTCCGTTTTTTGGGGGGAGGGGGTACCTTCTTTTACATAATTCCACAGAAAGAAAATTATAAAGTTTTAATTGTGCCTGACATGATATAACTATCATACATAAAATCTAAAATGTTCAATCTGTTTCCATCTTTGACAATTATTAATGGAATAATACAGGGAAGAATAAATTTGTATATATCAGAACTAAAAAACTTGTGGGAAAATCCAATTAATTGTAATGGAAATTTTGCACCAACTTTTTGACGCACATATTTACAAATATTTACAAATAATTAAAAATACTAAAACCATGCAAGGGCCTCAGTTCTGTAATTAGTCACGTGGTTTTAGCTGGTATTTAGAACTACCTTCTTTCACCATCTATTCCATTTGCTTTGCCAACGAAAAGTTCCTCAAGTGACAGTGTATCCTTGTCTGGCAGGGAATCCAAACCTTCACTCTGGAACAATCTCGGTTATGAAGAGTCATATTGGAATTGGGTTTCTTTGGTTTCCCATTGACTTTTCTCATAGTTTATGATGCTACTAAGAGACTTCTTAAGTGATCACATTTATTACAGATATAATATTTTTGAATATTAAATTATTTTATTATATACCATCTATCACTTAGCCTTATCAAATCCTAACGTATTTTCTTTCAATCTTTACTTTTTAATATTTTCATTATCATCATTATTATGTTTACTTTTATTGGTAGCTCTTACAGATATCATAACATTCCATAGTTCAAACACATCAAGCCGTATTATACAACTGCTATCACAAACAGTTTTGAAACATTTTCTTTCTTCTTCAACTCCTTCATATCAGCTCCCTTTTATACCCTCCACCTAACTCCCGAGGAATGCTTTTTAAAATGTTTTCCCCATAAAATTCTTTATTTTTGACATATCTTACACAATCCAAGTACTTCTTTATCTCAACCATATAAAAATTCATTATTCTCCCTTGTCATCATGATTCTACAGTATGCTTCAACAACTACACGTGTTTTCTTTTTCTATTTTAAATTTTTATTTTCACTCATCATAAAAATAAAATCTCTAGCTGCATCGCTTGTCAGAAAACAATTCTAAATTCTTGGTTTCTGTTGATTTGCCTTCTCAAGCTTATAGTCAGAAAGCTCATCAATCTCCTCTGATCCTAGTTCAATGCCGAAGAGGTGGAAGAGCACAGACTCCCAATGTACTTGAATGAGATAGTGCTGAGCATCTCTGGATAAAGCCCTCCAGGAGTCAGTGTCCTCACTGGTAAATACCATCCTAAACGCAGTGTCCATGTCCTGGGGTTGCTGTGTGAACAGGAGTCCTGCTTGTGCATCAGGAAAGGGGCTGACAGTTCAAACGCATGGCCTTGCTCCTAGAAACACAAGAGTGCCTATGGAGTGTGTGTGTGTGTGTGTGTGTGTGTGTGTGTGTGTGTGAGCGCACACATGTGCACGAGTGCATGCACACACATACACACATTTTTACATAATGGCAACATGTATGTTGCAGGTGTGATTAATTTAAAGACCATGGTATGAGGAGTTAGCCTAGATTTTTAGAATAATTTTATCGGTATAGAATTCCCACATCATACAAAATTGTGCAATCATTACTACAATAAACTCCAGAATATTTTTTTCTTTTACATATTCAGTGTTTGTGACTCACCCTTTCCCACTGAAGCCTTCCCTGCCATGACACTAGGGAATTATTAATCCAGTTACTGACCAGAGAGATTTATCTATCCTGAACATCATATACAGAAAATCACACAAAACAAACACACAAAAAAACAAGAACAAAATATAGAGAAAAAAATCTCTATCTAAAATAAGCAGAAAAGTTAAAAAGCAAACAATTTTAACTGGAGTGAAAAGGGCGTTAAAATACGTTGCATTTTGTCCTTAACTACATTGGCCATGATTGATTTTACAATACTCTATGCCTGATAGCAAGGCTGTTTACAGCCCTGGACAAGGATTAGAGGAGATTCAGTCAAGGCTCAATCCTTGTGGGGACTCTGTGAAATAATTTGGGGTCCCACTGCAATCCATACTTTCTGCAATCAGGTGTTCATTATTTAAATTCTGATACTGTTTCCTTTGCTGGATTCTGTTATTGAGAATCCGTAGATTGCACATATCCAGTATTGTTTTATGTAGACCCAATCTAATGACAAAGTACCTAAAATAGAATGGGGAACCCTAAGACTCAAAGGCAGAGGAGGTATCTCTATGGAGGTCGAGATTGGATTGGTGATGGTCCAAGAGCCAATAATTTTGGACAGCCTGGAAAGTCTTGGAAATGAACTTTCTTTTAAACCCTATAGAATTACATTAGATTTTTTTTAAATGTTTTATTAGGGGTTTATACAACTCTTATCACAATCCATACATACATAAATTGTGTAAAGCACATTTGTACTTTCATTGCCCTCAATATTCTCAAAACAATATCCCCTCCAACTAAGCCCCTGGCATTAGCTCCTCATTTTTCCCTTCCCTCCCCACTCCCCTGTCCCTCATGAACCTTTGATAATTTATAAATTATTATTTTGTCATATCTTGCCCTGTCCAATGTCTCCCTTTACCCACTTTCCTGTTGTCCTTCCCCCAGAGAGGAAGGAGGTCACATGTCGATCCTTGTTATTGGTTTCCCCTATCCAGCCCACCCTCCCAGTATCAACACTCACACCTCTGGTCCTGAAGGGATCATCTACCCTGGATTCCCTGTGTATCTAGTTCCTATCTGTACCAGTGTACATCGTTTGGTCTATCTGTACCAGTGTACATCCTTTGTTCTAGCCAGATTTGTAAGGTAGAATTGAGATCATGATAGTGGGGGACGAGGAACCATTTAGGAACTAGAGGAAAGTTGTATGTTTCATTTTGCTACATCGCAACCTGACTGGCTCTTCTCCTCCCTGAGACCCTTCTGTAAGGAGATGTCCAGTGGCCTACAAATGGGCTTTGGATCTCCACTCCACACTCCCCGCCTTCATTCACAATGATATAATTTTTAGCTCTGATGATGCCTGATACCTGATCCCTTTGTCACATCGTGATCACACAGGGTGGTGTGCTTCTTCCATGTGGGCTTTGCTGCTTCTGAGCTATATGGCCGCTTGTTTACCTTCAAGCTTTTAAGACCTCAGACAGTATATTTTCTGATAGACTGGCACCATCAGCGTTCTTCACCACATTTGCTTATTCACCCTCCTTGTCTTCAGCGGTTGTGTTGGGAAGGTGAGCATCATAGAATGCCAAGTTAATAGAAGAAAGTATTCTTCCATTCAGAGAGAACATGAGTGGAGGCCCAAAGTCCTTCTGCTACCTTAATACGAAACTTATAAATATATGCACATAGATATATTTCCCCATCCTCATATAAAAATATATTTACATGTGTATATGCTTTTATTTAGACCTCTATAAATGCCCTTTGCCTCCTAGCTTTTCCCTCTATTTCCTATGGCTTTCCTCTTGTCCCACTATCATGCTCAGTCTTCATTTGGGTTTCCGTAGTTCCTCTTGATTGCATTACCCTTGATCACATCCTGCCAGGCCTCCTACACCCTCCTCACCCCCGATTTGGATCATTTGTTTTTCCCTTTTCCCTGGGTTTGTTAACACCACTTCCTTTCCAACTTTCCCTTGTTCTATGTCCTCCCGGAACTGTCAGTCCCCATTGTTTTCTCCTCCAGATTGTTCATCCAGTCTATCTTATTTAGAAAGACCTGCAGAGATAATAACACGCACAAAACCAAGACAGAGCAAAACCAAGCAACAATATACAACAAAACAACAACAAACCAATGACCAAAAACAAAACACAACAAGAAAGAAAAGCTTGTCGTTAGTTCAAGGACTGTTTGTTGGCCTTTAGGACTGTTTTCCAGTCATGTTTGTTGGGGCACCGTGCCCTCGCCCCAAGGTCCACCTTCAGCATTCCCTGGGGAGCTCACCTCTCAGTTCCCCTGCTGTTCTGTTGCACCCACTTAGTGCTTTGTCTCCGTGTGTCCGGATCAGATTTCCAACCTTCAAATTTGTGAAAACAAATATGTGCTGTTTTAAGTCATTAAGTTCACAATCATTTGTAAAGAAAGTAAATGGAAACTAATATAGATATCTTGAAATACTAACATCTCCATATAATATGAAGTAGCTATTTCAGTTGTATTTATTTTTGCTGTTGTTATTCTATTTACCGGATCTTGCCATTCTAAGCAAGATGGAAAATATGTGGATATATGTTTTTGCTCTTGTTGTTGTTGCCCTTAGGTGCCCTTGAGTCAATTTCAGCCCATAGTGACCCTCTGCACAACAGAATGAAATATTGCACAGCCCGGCTCCATCAGCACAAGTGTTCCTATATTGCAGTCCATTGTGACAGCCATTGTGATGATTAATCTTATCAAAGGATTTCCTCTTTATCACTGTCCCTACTTTTTGCCAAGCATGATGTTCTTCTCCAGGGACTGGTCTCTCCTGACAATGTGTACAAAGTATTTAAGATGACTCACCATCCTTTCCTCCTAGGAGCACTGTGGCCGTAGTTGTTCGAAGACAGATTGGTTTGTCCTTATACCAGTCCATGCTACTTTCAATATTCTTCCCAGAACCACGACTCAAATGCACTCATTCTTCTCTGGTCTTCCTTAGTCCATGTCCAACTTTCACATGCATAGGAGGCAATGGAAAACACCATGGCTTGGCTCAGGCACACCCTGCTCCTCAAAGTAACACCCTTGTTTTCAATACTCCAAAAAGGTCTTTAGAAATACATAGTGGTTAGACTTTAGGCTAAAATCCAAAGGTTGACAGTTGAAAACCACCACCAGTAGGAGAAAGGCTTAGTCCTCCTCAACCAGTTACAGTCTTGGAAAGTTACAGGAGTCGTTTAACCCTATCCTGTAGGATCACGTTGAGACGGCATCAACTCCATGGCAGTGAGTTTGGTTGGGTTTTAAAGAGGTCTTATGCAACAGATTTACCCAACGCAGTGTGTCTTCTGAGCCTTTGACCACTGCCCCCATGAGCATGGATTGTGGATCCAATGAGACAAAACCCAAAATTGTCCCTTGAGTCAACACAGAAGTGTTCTGGAATTGCATTCTCAAGGCAAATTCATGGTTTATTAGGGTTCACAGAGTCAATAAAATACAAGGAAATATCTTCCAGCTATTGTTTGCTTTTAGCCAATCCAACTTTCATCAGCAATGATATCCCTCATATTAGGTCTTCTTCTGAATCCAGTTTGGACCTCTGGGAGTTCTTTGTCAATGTCCTGCTGCAACGATTGTTGGGTGATCTTCAGCAAACATAGTCAGAATATATATTAAATTATATATTTATATTAATTTCTATATTAAATACCATGCCTACTCTACTAAATATGCTAGGTAAATCTACAGAACAAATGCTTTTTCAGATGTGAAAGATTCTCATTCTTCTTTCAAAAACTGGCTAAAGCAATTTATTCTTTAGAGCCAGTTCCATTTCTATTTATGGTCAATAACATTGCTGAACATGTAGCAACAGATTAACTGCTTCAATCCAAATAAATGTGTGGTATTTTTTCTTCATTTCAGTCCTTAAAGTATTTATTTGTTTGATTTTATAAATAGCTAGTTATAGAATAAATAGTTTTGATGATATTTTATATCAAAGTATAAAAATTATTTATCTCAGATTTTATATATATATGTATATATATTCATTGGGTAAAATGTGTGATTCTATTCTTTGTGTTTGGATATTATGTTACTTAAGACAAGTATTGTTTCTGATTTTATAGTATTGACGGCATTAATGAGACCACTATTGAGCAATTATCTATAATTGATGAACATTTCAAAAAGCAGAAAACAGATACTGTACTATGGAACTGATTCCACTGTCCAGAATAGTTTGCTTGCTAACTGCAGCATGAGAGTCTCACACACTTCAGCTGTTATGTGGGAAGAAGGTGAGACTATTCAGTCTTAGCAATCCTAGATAGGGTGGCTGTGATTTGGAATCCACTCAGTGGCGACAGTGTTGGATTGGATGAGAGGGAAAACAGCTAGTTTAAAAGATTCAAGGACAACATCCACGAGGAATGGAGCTGTTATGATTTACTGCAGCGAGCATACAGACACGTGCTTCAGAAATTAAGAGTATCTCCATGAGAGACATTAATTCCTAAGTGCAATAAAAAGTTATTGAATGTTTTTAAGAAGTTCAGTAGCATCATCAGTCTTCACTTAGGATAAGATAATTGTAGTTGTTTTTGAAAATGTAATTACTGGATTTCAGTGTTTCTTAATGCACTACTTTAGGAAACTCCAAATATTTAACTCGATTTAACTGCTCTTGGGGTTCAGGGTTGTTATAATTGATGCAGCAATCATTGTTTAATTATTGCTAAAACTTGGTAGTATTTTTAATAGTGAATATGTCTTCACTGAATTCCTGATTATACCTCATAATTGCTGTCTTTAACAGTGCCATCCCTCACTCTCCATTGGTAACTTTGCAAATAGTGCACATTTTGATGAAAATTGACATCAGGAAGTCAGAATTCAATGATAAGCTTTCTTCATATGACACAAGTTGCTAGGAGGAAAGGAAACATCTTGAGAAGAGGACAAGAGCTTCGTGAGGACTTTTCTTCCACTTGCTCAATTCTTCTATGACTGTTCTCTGAATTCTTAGGTGTGTCTTGAGGTTGCTAAGTATCCTACTAAGAAAACCATGCATGTGAACTTGCATGTTTTGCCATTCAACTTAAAGCATATATTTCCAATCATTTTACCCTGCATTTTTCACTATATCGATGAAACATGAATCAATCCTATTTCAATCTATATAAACATCCCCACGACAGGTTCTCATTACAATAAACTGTTACTTGGAAAGCTGGCTAGATATGTTAAACAGTAATGGAGTGCCAAGAATTTACTCAGTAATTCATGTAATATTACAATGATAAATGTTTGTAAATTAGAATGTATGAAATCAAAGAGGTTTGGGGAAATTAAGATGAAAGCTATTATTTAAAAGAGTATAGAAATATAATATTTTTCATCCCCTGATGACATAATTAAAGATGTCAGAGTGTGCAACTAACTTTATATTTATAAAATGGACATTAAATGTACAGATAATTCTAATTGGTTTTTAATATGTAAGGATTACATTTTTAAATAATTTGATTAAAAAATCACTTTCTATCAGATGTTTTTACCATAATGATATTAAGAAAGTGTAGCCTACATGGCATTATATCTGATTGTTTCAACAGAGATATATGAGTGGTGAAACACTTGGTGCATTTTTTTAAGAAACATGTATTTCAGGGATTTTTTTTAACCTAAAATGTTCTTTTTGTACTTGTTTTTGGTTTGTTTGTTTGTTTGATAGGTTGATTTTATTTTGGTTACATGTCTTATGAATTCTCCCTCTTCTGCAAATAAAATAGATATTAACTCGCTGCTGTTGAGTTAACACTTATAGGACAAAGCCGTAGTGTTCCAAAGGGTTCCTGAGACTGAAAATGTTCAAGGAACAAGACTGCCACATTTCCCTCCTGCTGTGCAGCTGGTCAGATCTTACCAGCAACCTTCACCTTCACCCAGGTGATATCAGGGTGACTTACAAAGTACTAGACCTTCCTAATTTTGGAAAACATATTGCTTTCCTTCTTACAAAATTATGCACTGTTTTATTTTTGCAGAACGAGCAGTTTCTTTGTTCTGGTCTGAGTTTATTATGAATTACTATCTCCTAACAGTTTAGTGGAACAACGTAGAACTTTTTCATTTTTTTAGAACCAACTTTTGTCACCATTGCAATTCTGAGTTTAAATGCATCAGTTGTTTCCATAATATTTAGAATGTCAAATATCCTTCCTGCCTTCACTAGCAGGTAGTTAGCAGCTACCTGAAATAATGTTTTGAGAAAGAATTAGAAATGTCATCTGAGTTCGTTGTTGGTGTTAGATGCCATCAATTCAACTCTGACCAGTAGTGACCCTCTACGCAACTGAATGAAACATGGCACCGTCGTGCTGTGCCATCCACACACAGCTCCCAGCCCTGAGCCCAGTAATAAAGCCACTGTGCGAGTCCATCTCATCCAGGGCCTCGCTCTTTCTCACACTTCCACTTTGCCAAACACGATGTCCTTCACCAGGGATCCGTGTCTCCTGACAATATGTCCAAAGTATGGAAGACTAAGTTTGGCCATTCTTGCCTCTAAGGAGCTCTCTGGCCACCCTTCTTCCAGTACAGATTAGTTTGTCCTTTAAGCAGTCCCTGGGGCTTTTGATATTCTTCTTCAGCACCCCAATTCAGATACATCTATTCATCTATGGTCTTCTTGTTTATTGTCCAACATTCATATGTATACGATGCGATTGGGAATACCCTGGCTTGGGTCAGGTGCACTTTAGGCCTCAAAGTAGCGTCTTTGCTGTTCAATGTGCTTCAGAGGTCGTGTGCAGCACATTTACCTAATGCACAGTCAGCGAAACACATAAACATCTCTCCGGTATTTTTGGTTGGAGCCAGGATCCATCTGACATCAGCAATAATATCCCTTTTCTAGGACCTCTTCTGAATCCGGCCTGAATATCTGGTGGTTGCCTGTCAATATGCTGCTGTAACCATTGTTGGACAATTTTAAGTAACATTTACTTGTGTGTAATCCCATTGCTACCTATGCTTTGAGCATTCTTTTGTTTCTTTGGAATGGGCACGATTTGGATCTCTTCCAATCAGTTGTCTGGGTAACTGTCTTCCAAATTTCCTGGCATAGATAGATGAGTGTTTCCACAGATTGATTCTTCAGCTTTCTGAACATTTCCATGGGTATTAGACCAATTCCTAGACACTTGTTTTTGATTCAGCATTCAGTGCAATTGAGCTTCTTCCTTTATCCCCATTGATTCTTGCTCATAGGCTAACTTGTGAGTATAGCAATAATGAATACTATGGTTTTGAATAATGATTATTAATGGATAGAATATTAGTGGTGGTGACAAGCCTATCACTGATCTCTTATCATAAAAGTCAATATGCAAATTTAAAAAAAGAGAGGAAGAATGGAATGTTGCTGTTAGGTTGCATCCAGTTATTTCTGAAAATTATACTTTATGAATTTAATACTTTATTCAATTCAAAATACTTTATGAATTAATAAAAAGCACAGACACATAATAGAAGAAAATATGAATTAGAAATAAGACCTAAAACCTAAGGATTAAATATAGAAATCCATTGGTTTGGGACTTGCATAGGTTATGGCTATGTTTATACTTGAAATAAAAAAAATAATGTCATTGGCTTTTCAGACTTAATAATTGTTTAATAATAACAATTACATTTGAAAATTAGGGGGAAAACTTAAATCAATGTTATTGTATTTTTTCTTTATGTCCATATTAAAGTAATATCAGCATATGGATTCAGGCAAATGTGAGTTATAAGAAGTAATATTATTGATTTCAGGAACCAGGTTCTACAATACAGATTACATGGTTCTTTATTTTTTAATTTTTCTTAAATATAAGCCTTGGTATACATTATTTAACCAATTAGACACCAATCTGTGTTTTCTTCTTCTCTTCATTCATGTTCTGTTTTCCTTAAAAATAAGTAAAGAACAATAGTATAGCCTCTATATTACTTTTTTCAAGTTCTATTTGTGTTGAAAAGCAATGCTTGTCTTCTGATGCTGTATCATTCAATCGACACTCTTTAAAAACTCAAATTATTAAGTCTGTTGATTTTGTTTTATTCCTCATATTAATCGCATGCTGATAACATTTGACACTCATTTTATTGCTTCTAAAATGGAATAATGATTATAATGATAAGTCCAGTTTTCAAACACCTAGCATATTCTAGTGTATTGCTAAGTGCTTTCTTCACATGCATTGTGTAGCTCATGTTCACACTGAACTAGGAGATAGATGTTATGAAAAAAAGGAAGGTTATTATGATCTCTGTTTTCTGTAGTTATCAGTAGGAAGCGTCCCAGGTTCATCCTGGTTTCTCTAACATCAAGCATAAGATCACTCTTCTCCAATAATTCTATGACTTGGGTTTCTTGGCACCAATATTTTCCTCATATTGATCTTGCTTTCTATTTCCTTATTTGCATTCACATTTGCAAGTATTTAAATGTCTGCCTTGCTTAGCTCTTTCCAGGCACACATTCCCTTGACCTTTATTCTAAGCATCAGATTCTAAGAACGGAACAGCTGGCAATTGCTGTGACAATATTTCACAAATTGAACTACTCAGCCATGACACATCTCATAGTCAGACTTACGTATCCATGGCTGACTGAATCACACCACTCCCCATGAAGACCAGTTGCTTCCTTATCAGCTCCAGTTGGCAAAGACCGCATGTGTTTCAGAAGAAATCTGAATTCCTAACATCTGCAATCACAGTGACCTTTCAGAAACATATGACAATTTATTTTTTGCTGAGGCAGTCCTGGCTGCTGTGAACTGCCAACCATTAAAACTTTGTCCCATTTAGGAACTTACTATCAATCCCAACTTACCTTAACCTCTGCATAGTCAATTTCAATTGGTTAGTTCTCAAAAAACAACTACTTTTCCCTTTATTATTTATTAGAAGGAGTCCTGGGGGAGTGGATTACCTATGTAGCAGCTAAGTCAGTGGTTTCAAACCAGCAGCTGCTCCGGAGGACATTCTACACTGTCCTGTAGGATCACTGTGACTCGGACTCGACGTGATGGCAGTGAGCCTGGAGCTTGAGCAACCCGTATTAATACACAGCCTCGTGATCAATACCGTGTTAATGTCCAGAACACGCTGATTCCCAAACTCGCTGCTCCTCATGCTATTTTCTCCATCCCATGTGAAAACATCATTATTTTTTCAGAACCCCAAACTCCAAATTCTCTACCAGCAAAGCTAGTTAAGTCTGACTCATAGTGACCCTATTGGTCAGGGTAGAGCTGTCCCCATGGGTTTCTGTGACCATAAATCCTGATGTGAGTAAAACCTCATCTTTCTTGCACCGAATGGCTGGTGGTTTTGATTTGCTGGATTCTCAGTCATCAGCCCCACATGTAACCCACTACACGCCTGGAGCCATCATTTTTTTTACAGAGGCTTTGTGGAAAATCCCCATTATTATTTTCCTATAGTTTTAGTTTTGTTTGTTTTGTTTTTACTGTGGAAGACATATCATAGATCATAACATAATGTAACATATCACAGCATGGCACAATATAACAAGCTGCTACACCAGGCCGCAGCATCTCACTGGGGCTTCATAAACTGACTTCCCCTTTATTTCAGTCTTGTAATTCTGTTGGAATGTATGACGAATTTCAAAACCTTTTCTGTTCCCCTTTAGAAATTAACCTATCTCCATTTAAACTATTTCCAGTAACAATACCTGCAGCTGAAAGGTAGACTCCAAATAAAGATTGGGTGTCCCTCCAAACAAAGAGAATCTTCTGGAAGACACATGGATTTTCTCAAACCAGCCTCTTCCAGGAGATCCCTTGCCTCAACCCATGAGCTCTTCATTCCAGGAGGCAAATTGTGATGAAAAGGTCCATGGACCCTGTTTCTCTTGGGTAATGGTCCTAATGGATACATACTCTCCCTCTTCCTCTGTCTTGTGAGTTTGCTAACTCTTGAGAGGCTGCCTGAATCACACACGCTGTATGAACGACATGGCATCCCATGACATCATACTGTATAATACAGCAACATTTATATTTTGACCTCTTTCTCATTCAAGTTACACTTTGCAGTCACTTAAAAACTTGAGTGGTAATATTTGCAAGTCTTTCAGACTCTTACATCTGGACCCTTGGGGTGTAGACACTGAAAAACTGGAAAACAGAATGGCATCTGGGAACCAAAATGCCCCATGGTGAGAATTAGCCCTTTGGTGCAGCCGTCACAGAAGGTATATGCAAGCAGGTGAATGTTTAGAACAGGTGCTGGCTTGAGACATGCAAGCTGTCTGGCTTTGGTGAATAGATTGTGCAGACATCTATGTCTAAGGAGTCTCAGCAGCATTTGGCCACAGCTGGTATGCAGGGATGGCGAATGGATACTGCAGCATTTTGATGAAAGAAAAATAAATCTTTAATGCAAGGTAAGATGCACCTCAAAAGTGACAAAGTTTAAGAGTGTGGAAACATCAGACATCGATGAGCTGCACACTTTTTTAGAATTTTATTTTCTTCCTTAGCCACAGTATTTTGTTAAAACTGAAAGAGTAGCAGAAAAAAATTGGGCAACGAATCATTCTTAAATCACATTTGGTCTTTATGTATTAGTGCCGAGTGTTAAAGCAATGCTAGATAACCTTCTTCAATCTCTGTTCCTTTGCTTCCTACAGTCATATCATATTATAGCTTACTTAATTGTATACTATGTAACCACAAAACTAATATATGTAATTGATATTCAAGTTATAAGCAAACCTAAAGAATCAGACACATTGATATTGTGACAATTCTGCCTCATTGTAGCCCTACCAATGGTTTCCAAGGTTTGGTGAATCTTTAAAGAAGTAGACAGGCTATCTTTCTTTCCCAGAGCAGCTGGTGAGTTTGAACCGTTGATCTTGAAGTTATCAGTCCAACACGTAGCCAATAGCACCACTGTGATCTTCAAAGAATGTCCTTAAATATACCAGATGGTCCCAAACACAATATCCTAATTTTCACACTAATGTTTCTATTTTTATGTTTAATCAGCAAACATTTAAAAAGCAGATAATAATTTTACTATTCAACAATACATATTTTGATTCATCTCATTGATTACAATATCATCAAAGTAATATCATTTATCTCATATTCTCTCTGTGTTTCCTTTTTTAATTTCTCCTTCTATTCAAAGCTTCTGAACTTTGTCCTTGGGTAAATGCTGCCCTTTTGATCTCAAAGGGCTGATTATTCTAAAGTGAATATACCTGACGAGTGTTATTGTTTTGGCTTTAGATTTGTTTGTTGTTTTGACTGAAAATTGAGTCTCAGGGTGAATTCAGTTCTTGACTGGAAGGGTGACTAAGGGTCATATTCTCAGAGGTTCTCATGGTCTCAATTTGATCAGTAAGCCTGACCTTCTAAATGATTTTGAATCCCCCCCTGCGATAGTTTATTATGCCAGCCTGGCCGATAAATACAAGTAGGATTAACTGGAGGGCAGAGGGATAAATGGCTCGGTGAGCTTCGCCTTGCTTGTTTTGTACCTCAGTTTAAAGGAGTAAACTACCTGTGGGATGCCTAGCCTGTGGACTGTGTCGTTGTAAGTTGAGGTCCCTTTAAGGCCACACGATTGGAATGTTCATCTCTGGAGAAGGGGACCAACAGTTGATGACAGCTGGGGACCTGCCTTGCTGTTTACTGCCTGGATATATATAGCCCAGCTCTCTCTATAGAAGGGGACTGGCAACTGGCGGCTCTCAAGCCTTAAAGGACTGCTAATGTCTCACTGCTTTATAATTTAACTGTTAATTTCTTGTATTATCTATCTGTATATAATTTAATGGTTCATTTCTTGTATTATATATCTATCTTTATAAATATATTTATATATAATTACTAGCAATCTGGTTTGTCTCTCTAGAGAACCCTGTCCAACACCCCCCCCCATTTTACTCTCAGTCTATCCAGTAGCCTTTAAATGTGGTCCCTTTCAGACAAATGGTAATCAGAGCTGTACATAATTTATATATTCTAGTCATAGATTTTGGAGATTGATGATCACGTGGTTCATTAAGCCATTGAGCTAATTATTTCCCTGTATCTTTGATTTTCATCATTTATTTATTTATACATTTTGGATATAAATATTTATCCCATCAGTATATTTGAGGCAGTGCTAGAGAGTTTTAAAATGTTGTGTAAGAGATAATGAAGGCAGTGTGCATGATAAATACATTAGACAGTTCCTTTTGTTATCAGAGTTTTATATTTAAATTTTAACTCTAATTACTCCATTTTTACCTCATTAATTCATTATATGACATATTTCCTCCAATAATTATCCATAGTCTCTAACATTTTATGCTAAACAATTTGAATAAATTGTCCATAGCAAAAAAGGCATATTCAAGGTCATAATTAACCAAATGAATAGGTTTAAGAAATTCCTCAATTCCTTACAGGTTTCTTACTTATGCTACTTGGTATTCTCTCCTCGAGAAAGGAAGAGACCTGTAGGTTCCTCTTAGAGGACACACGTGTACCGTTAAGGCTCAGTAACCCATCATCAAAGTAAGATACAGAATATGGTCTCAGTGGACTATGCTGTGCAAATAGGCTTTGGTGTCCCTAAGACTATGATTTTGATGTCCCAGATTAGCGACAAATTCAGTATTGCTAAAATGATTTTATAGCTTTGCTATCTATAGCCTCCAACATATCTGTGGCTATATTGCTGCAACCATAAATACCCTTGTACAAATGTGAGGGCATCCCCACAGTAAAACAGGTCCTCAGGAGCGACTTTGCATTTGTGGGAAATGATAGAGACCCCCAGACAGTGGGACACAGGTGCTCCTTGTCCTGGCTCAGCACCAAGAGAGAGAATGTATTTCCAATGGGTATATATAATGGGGTTTACAGATCTTTCAAAAGGCATACGCATCATAAGCGAACATATTACATAGTCAATGGTAGTATCATAAGCGGGTAACAAAACACACACACTGAGGTGAATCATCATCTTGATCCAGTGCTCGTTGACCTTGATAGCCCCTGAATCCTCCCAGGGGGAGCAATCTCTGATCAGTATCAGCAAAGATAATAGGGTGGGGGGAGGTCATATAGGGGAGCTGATCGCAAAGACTTCTAGAAGAAAGAAAATGTTTTGAAACTGTTCTTGGCAGAAATTGTACACTTGTGATCAATCTTATTGAATTATGGATTGTTATAATATCTGTAAGACCTCTCATAAAATGATTGAAAAAGAAAATAAAACAGAGTTTGCTTCATTTTACGTTGGGTTGGTTATAGAACCTGATTGCTTTTATCTACAGATAATTTTCAGGCATAGTGAATAGTCAGACACAAGAATCATTTACCTTTCATGATAACTCCTTGTCAATGAAGGGCTATTTGGGGTGCGGTGGTACACATTCATCCTGGAGAATGCGTATTTGAAAATATTTCTGTCTGGAAACAATGGAGATCTTTGTCAAAATAGTTTTACATGCCCATGATTGCCAGTGTAGAAATAAGACAAAATGCATTCTACCCCATCCTCAGTTTACCACAAATATCACCTATAGAACACATATATATATGTATATATATATATATATTTGTATGTATTTCCCCACTCTAATTCCTGCAATCAGTGAGCCTGTGCTTCTAGCTAAGTATCTGATGGTACCATTAATGCAAGTAACAATTCCAAGCTCCATTAATACAGGATTGCATGCACAACAATATTTTTTCTGTTGCCTTTAACTGTAGTATTCCTTCCACATCTTTTTACAGATTTTCCCCCAAATTCCTTCTTAGTATCTTATAATATTCAATTTTATCTTTTTTAACCCTTCATATATTTTAAATAATATTTTGTTTTGGAAAATTTGATTATGACATGTCACAAGAGACACTGAAACTTTCTCTTAATCATAAAATAAATGGACAAAATGATGAAAGAAAACACTGAACAGAAAGTTTCAAAGGGCAGCTCCAGAAGACAAATTAAAGATTTATATTTAAGAGTTCAAGACCTGAAGTTAGAAAACCATAAAAGGAAAGGTGCACTCAGCGTATATCAAGATAAAAGGACTGATAAAATATTCAACCGTTGAGTTGCAATATTAAAAGAGGCTAGGGGTTGGGCTGCTAAGTGCAAGGTCAGTCAGCCGCTCTGCAGAGGAAAGGAGATGTTCTAGTCCATAGAGTGACAGCCTTAGAAAGCCACAGGGCAGTTCTACTGTGTCCTATAGGGTGTCTGTGCCTCAGCATCCACTCTCTGACAGTGCGTTTGAGTCACTGAAGAGGCAAAACACTGAATGTTGCAGGAAGCATCAAAAGAAGATGGTAAGAATACAAAGAGTTGCATATCAAAATAACTAG
The DNA here is from genome assembly GCF_050624435.1 of Tenrec ecaudatus. Lineage (NCBI taxonomy): Eukaryota > Metazoa > Chordata > Mammalia > Afrosoricida > Tenrecidae > Tenrec > Tenrec ecaudatus. Next base: position 26,975,689 of record NC_134540.1, on the reverse strand, counting down.
TCTTGACATGTGCCTTATTAAGAGATGGCATATGACCAAGAACCACTGATATGAAACGAAGCAGTCCAAGCTGCACTGAAGGCATTAACAAAAACCAAGGCTCTAGGAACTGACAAGATGCCAATTGAAATGTTTCAACAAGCTGATGAATCTCTGGAAGGACTCACCTCTACCAGAAAATTTGGAAGACTGCTACCTGTCCAATTGACTGGAAAGGGTTCATAGGTGTTCCATTCTAAAGAAAGGTGGTACCCTAATGTGGAAATTATCTAGCAATATCATTAATACGACACACAAGCAAATTTTTTTCTGAATTTCATTCAACAATAATTGGAACAGGCAAGGAGCTGCCAGAAATTCAAGCTGGATTCAGTAGGGAATGTGGAACAAGGGATATCACTGCAGACGGCAGATGCGTCTTGTCTCAGTGCAAGGTATACTAGAACAAACAACGTTACTGTGTTTTATTGATTGCACAAAGACATTCGACTATGTGGATCATAACTAATGACATTGTGATCATATGAAACCTGTACACGTATCAAAGAGACAGCTGAGAAAAATACTTGATTCAAAATCAGGAAAGTTGTAAGTCAAGTTTATATTCTTCTGTCATATTTATTCAATATCTATGCCTGACAAATAATCAGAGATACTGGATTATGTGAAGAAGAATGTGGCATCAGGCTTGAAGGAAGACTTCTTAACCACTTGTGATATGCAGATGGCACAACCTTGCTTACTAAAAGGGAAGAGGACTTGAGGTACTCACTGACAAAGATCAAGGATTGCAGCCTTCATTATGAATTATAACTCAATGCAAAGAAAAACAAAATCCTCACAACTGGACCAGTAGGTAATATTATGACAATTTGAGAAAAAAATGAAGTTATCATCTATTTCATATTACTTGGATCTACAATCAATGCTCATGGAATCATTAGTCAAGAGATAAATGACATGTTATTTGGGGGAAATCTTCTGCACAAAATGCTGAAGTGCGAAAAGCAAGGATGTTACTTTGAGATCCACGGTGTGCCTGATCTAAGCCATGGTATTTTTAATTGCTTCATATGCATGTGAAAGTTGGACATTGCATGAGGAAGACTGAAGAGCACTATAGAAAGTATTAAGGACCTCCAAAGTACAAATAGATCTACCTTGAAAAAGGTACACACAGAATGCTTCTTGGAAGTGAGGATGGCCAGACTTCCTCTCATGTATATTGACCTTATCATCAGGAGCGATCAGTCAGTGGCAAGGACATCAGGTGTGGCGAGGCAGAAGGACAGTAAAAAAGAGGAAGGTGCTCAAGGAGGTGGACTGACACAGGACCTGTAGTAATGGGCTCAAACATAGCAGCAATTGCAAAGATGACACAAGCCCAGGTGTGTTTTGTTTCGGATTTTTAGTACAAAGGTTAGTGTTGAATCAGAACGGACTAAAGGCATGCGATAGAAGCAATGCTCTTATTGTATATTGTCTTCCCCCTTCTCCACGTGAAACCTATGTGAGGTCCTCTCCATTTTGAAGTTCTTCCACCAGGCTATTCCTTCGTCTTTCTACTTGCCTTCATTACAGATTGATATCTATGCTCCCTTATCTTCAGTCTTGGAAATTTGTTCTAGTTTAGGTGTTTCTATAACTTCATTAACTTCTGAATGTTGTTGTCATGTATGTGAATTTTGGGTGGTTGTCTGCCCTTGTTAGTATTTTTTTCTCTGAAGAACTCTTTTTAGTATTTATTGTGAGGTTGATCTGATTTTTATGAATTCATTAAATGAAGGTTTATCTGAAACATCCTAATTTTGTCATCATATTTTAGGGACAATTATATTGATTATATGACTCTTGTTTGGCTTTTTTTTTCCTTTCAGTATTTTGTATATGTCGTCCCACTTATTGCTTGCATATTCTCTGCTTTTTTCACAGACTTAAAACTTCAATCCTTTAGCTATGACACACATTAACACACATACACACCCAAACAAGAGTGACAGTTCATAGCCTTTTTGTCATAAAATGAGAAATTCAATCTTTAACTATTATTAGTATGCAATTTTAGTCCTATATTTTCACTATGATTTTCATGCACCAGATAAATCTAATCTTATATACTGTTATTTGAAAAAACATCTTTCTAGGTCAATGTCTTCATTAAAATAGGATCTATAGATGGAATTTAGATATATATCATCCATTCTGCTCTAGTGGCATTATTCTAGAGTGGAATGTGCTTCCTACCTAACAATTTTCAGGTTCTGGCAGACATTCATCTAAGGCAGGTCCAATCAAACAAGGTTTGGGATCATTCTTCTGCCAGAATTTTTAATATTGGAATGATTAAAGATGGATTTACCATTTTTTCTATTGTTTTATAAGCCAGTGCAGCCAAAAAAGATAACTCATTGGCATTTGTCACTGACAAATAATATTGACACCAATCCCGCCCCCCCACACACACACAATCATTCTTGTTAAATGACTGAACATGACAGTACAGAATTGGCATCGTTCATTTCTGTCTATCCCCAGTCATATTACATACAATATGAACTCTATGAATAAATGCAGAAAAATAAGATTTCAATGAGAGAAGAAAGATCTGTTACCCTTGGAAATAGTCAGTAGGAGTTGGGATCGGTGTTACAGGAAATGAATTTTATAAAGAAGAAACAGCATGAATAAAAGATATTTTAGATCTTCTTCATTGTCACCCATGCTGATTTTTAGTCTTCTCTCACAGGATGGAGTATGTAAGACAGAAACAGGGTCGTAAACCAACATAAAGACTATCATAGATAGATGGATTCCTAAAGCATGTTTTTTTATTTCAGTGTTTATGTTTCATTTATTATTTAATTCAACTGCAATTTTAATTGGAATTTGAATAATGAGAACTTCCATTGAATATTCAAGTTTGTAGCTTTTATTATTTAGAACAATTTTAGTTCTACAGAAAAATTACAAAAAGAAAAGCCGAATTCTAAACCACCATGGGCATGCATACAGTTGGTCCTATTAGTAACACCTTGTATTAATGTGATACATTTGCTGAAACTGATGAGTCAATAGCGATGCACTGTAGAGGGTTGCTAAGCGTTGCATCGACTGGATGGCAGCGAAGTTGATATTAACTAAAGTCCATATTTTACATCAGGTTCACTATTTGTGTTGCATAATGTCATTACTAGGTGCCATCCATCAGCATCCGATTCATAACATGATAACTCTATAACATACAGCAGAAAGAAACACTTTCAGGTCCTATGGCAATTTCACAATTGTTATGTTTAAGTGTTATTGTAGCCACTTTGTCAATCTACCACATTAAAGTCTTTCCCCTTTATAACTTTACCAACCATGCTGTCCTCTTCTATGGTCATGTCTGTCCTGATCCTTTTTTTTCCCCCACCTCCTCCCCCGTTGTCTACCATGTGCATCCCTGGATTTGATCTGGTCCCTGCCACACTACATGGTCCTTAATCCTTATCTACACTATTTTACTGATACAAAATATAGGATTAGCCCTCTGATAGCTTTAAGCTAGAGCCAAGCTTTCCATCAGTCATTTTGACCTGGTAATTAACCATTTTCACTGAGCAGCTCTGAGAAATTGAAAAGGCAATTGTATCCCCTGAACTCCAAATATACATTAACAACATGCATTTTCATCATGTCAAAGAGGAATAGTCAAAGACAGCAACCAGGGAAAAGAACCCAAACTTTAACTTATTCTTTGAAAAAAAGAAAAAAACAAACAAACCAGTAAACTGCCTGGACAGATCTGACCCTCTGGTTAGTCCAAGAAGAAACACTACCATGAGGAAGAAGTCAAATAAACATCACTCTCCATTTTATGATGTATTCTCTCATACCACACTCCCAAAGTGCTATGAGTTAGTAGGGGTTGACCAGAGAAACAAATTCATAGATGCTCGTACAAAGACAGAACTTTGTACAGAAGAGCAGTTGAATATTGAGAAAACATCCCAGCCCCGTCCAGATCAAGTCCATAAATCCAATATTAGCCCATACCAATCTATAAAGTCCTCTTCAGACTTACTCAGCACATGCAATGATGCCAAATGCAGGAAGATGGAAGGTCTTGTAGATCCAGTGGCAGTGTAAGCATCTCAGAGCCCTGGCATCTCCATGTGGCTCCTCCAGTTCCAGAGCTCTAGTGTAGCTACATGTGTCTTGTCAAGGGAAATGTCTCACAGGAAGTGGGAATGTGTTCGGCCTCCTGAGAGCTATTTATCTCATTAGTGCCTCCAAATGAAGTCTTCAAGGTGTGACCTAATTGACAGGCTAAATTCCACCCCTTCACTCTTAAGTCTCAAACTGACAACAAATTATGAAATACCACAATGACCTACTACGGGAATTGTTCGATCTCTCTCTTTTTTCAATCATTTTATTGGGGGCTTATACAACACGTCTCACAGTCCATACATCCATCCATGACAATGTGTCCAAAACATGTAAAATGAAGACTAGCCCGCTTTGCCTCTGAGGAACACTCTAGAGTAACTTCTTCCAACATGGATTGTCCTTGTAGCAGTTCATGGTTCTTTCAATATTTTTCTCAGCACCACAATTCAAGCACATCAATTCTACTCTGATCTTCCTGATCCAGTTTCCAATTTTCACATGGATATTTGCAAAAGAAAATGCCATGGCGTGGTTCAGGCATATCTAAGGTCTTTAATCTCCAATGAAGTCTTGGCAGTAGATTTACAATATGCTTGTTGATTTTTTTTTCTCTGCTTCTTCCATGCACATTGGTTTTGGATACAAGCAAGGCAACATTTTTGACCATGGCAAGCTTTTCTCCACATATCCTGAGATTATCTACTGGCCCACTTGGGAAAGCTTTGGTCTTCATTACACTGAGTTATCTGAAGAAACACTTGGCTTTCTCTTTTCATTAACCAATGGTTCTCAACCTGTGGGTTGCAATCCCTGTAGCGGTCAAATGACCCTTTCAACAAAAGAAGTCAAAACCAACAAAACAATAACAACAACAACCAAAAAAACCCAAAATAACATTAGCAAAAAGCTACTGACAAAAATGGAAAAGCCTATAAATAGTTCAAGGTCTGTTTCTTGGCTTTTACTAGTATTTTCCTGTCGAGTCTGAAAGGGGTGCCACACTCGGTCTCCAAAGTCTACTTTTCGTTCCCTGGGGGGTTCATCACTCTGCTGCCCCAGCTGCTTTGCTGTATGCTCTCAGTGCCTCACCCCAGCACGGTGGGGCCAGACCGTGCACTATTCCCACACTGTGCCTCCAGTGTTGTCCCCCGCAGCATCATGGTTCAGTGAGAGATGCCGTGTCCTGTGGTAGGGCCAGCCATATAGTCCTCCCTGTGCATTGTCTGCTCTGAGCTGGAACATCATCCACAGGGCTTGGTGGACCAGGATGTGCTCTCCTCCCTCTCCATCCCTTTATATTTCTCCCATGTGTTCTAATCTGACTGACTCATCCCCCTCCCTATGCTGTTCCAGTGCTGTCCACTAAAGTGCATTCTTCTTAGGTGGTGGGGGTGGGGTGGGGGTGGGGATGTGTCCACATAGTTGGGATTGAGGCCAGCTCCACAGACCTCTCTTTTGGGTCGCTGGTACATGTTGCTATGTTGTATTCATGTTTTGGCACATGAGGTTGAAGTCTGGTCTTCTCTCTCCCTCTCCTGTGGAGATATAAACAATACCTTCCCCTTGGGTGGGTTAGTGCTCTGCTCCATCCCTACCCACCTCTTTTTTTCTCTCTCTTTGTTTTATCCTCTTATTTACTTGGCTGGCATATGTATACCTGGATTGAGTTTGGAACCCCTGCCATAGATGCTGGACCTCACCCCAGGGATGTATGTATATAGTAGCTTTTCCTCTATGCTCCGAGTTTTTATTTTTTAAAGCTTACTTCAGTGGACTCATGTTGTACTTGTCCTTTTGTGCTTGACTTACTTCACTTAGCATGATTCCCTCCAGTTCTTCCCATGCAGCAATGTGCTTCATGCATTCATCGCTACTTTTTAGGGATGCATAGTATTCCAGTGTATGTATGTCCTACTGTTTTTGATCCATTTTTCTGTTGATTGAAATTTGCGTTGTTTCCTACTTGCCTGGTCTTGACACAAGGGACTCCATTTTGAGTTTGGTGCCTCCACCTTAGATCTCAGAACTGAACCCTCGCTGACCTCCCCTCCCCTCACTGAAAACTGCAAATTCTGAGAACCAAACATCCCCAGAGCCAGGACGTTCTTTGAAGATATGGTCACTCCACCCGTCCTAGACATATGGATAAGATTAACAACCTTCTCCCTTCTGAAGCACCTGTGTGCCCAGCCCTCCCCAGCTTTGATCCTTCCAAGCTGTGCCTGCCAGCAGTGGGCATACTAGGGAAGGATACAAATACAGAGGAATCATAAATAGACAAGTGGGATATACTGAAGATAAGTCACCTGTGTACATTGAAATAATTCACCAAGAGAGTAATAAGAGAGTCCACAGACTGGGAAAACATCTTTATCAATGAAGTATCAGACAAAAACTTTATTACTACAATACTTTGCAAGCTTACAATAAGGAAAAAAACCTAACTTCCCACTAAGGAGGTAGGCAAAGGACCTGAACAGATGTTTCACAGGGTTAGAAATGCGAATGACCAAAAAATATAAGAAAATATGTTCCCTATCATTAGCCATAAGAGAAATGCAAATAAAACAACTATGCAATACTACTGAACACCCTCAAAGATAGCCCAATTAAAATAATCAGAAAGTAACAAGTGTTGGATGGGCTGTGGGGATATAGGAATGCTTGTCCACTGCTCTTGGACCTGTAAGTATGTACAGCCTCTATGGAAATTGATTTGGAGATATCTAAAACAGATGGAGATTGAGCTACCATATGACCCAGCAATCCCCCTACTGGGCATATACCCAGAAGAGACAGGAAATAAACCAAGGCCAGACATCTGTGTGCCAGTGTTCATCATGGCAACGTGCAAGCCATCACAAAACAGCAAACTGAAAGATGAATGTTGGGTACTACCTTGGATCAAATGGATTATTCCACCATGGTTATCTACCTTCTGTTCCCCACTCTTCTGATCACCTCTGACAAACTTTGGTCCCTATATATTTGCTTTGTTTTGTCTTTTTATGTGAGATCATACAATATTTGTTCTTTTATGATTTACTTGTTTTGATCAGAATGTCTCCAAGCTCCATCCCTGTTTTAGCACATATCAAGACTTCATTTCTTCTATTAGTTGAGTGCTACTCCATTATACGTATGCATGCACCATGTTTTGTTTGTCTATGTATAGGTTTATGGATATTTAGGTTGTTTTTATCATTTGACAATTTCCATAGTGCCATCAAGAATGCTTGTACACAAGCCACTGTTAGTGTCCCTACATTTAAGTGTTTTTGACATATTTCTAGGAGCAGAATTGCTGGGTCACACAGTGTTCTATTTTCAATTTTTTGAGAAACCACAACAGTGTTTATTTGCAATATTGGAAGGAATTTGGGAGAGTGGAGAATTTTAATTCTGGTAGTAAAAATCCACCTGGATGATGCAAACAATGAAACGCTCAACTACTAGATGAAAGTTTGTCAGTTCAAACACACTCAGGAAGTAATATCTCAGAACATTGTCAAAGTTTCTTCCAAAATATCACAATCTTGAAAATCCTATAGTGCAATTAGTTCTATTCTGAACACAGGACTGAATTATTTCCAAAGTCAATGCTATTATTCTATATCTTAACTTTCAGAAGAGCAGTTATTTCCTGTCTTAAAGGGTAGAGATGTAGTCACCTGAGATTTAGAAATTGAGAATTCTAAAAAGGTTCAGTAGCTAAGCAACCAATAATGATTTCAACTAGAATATTTACCTCTAATATTTCAAGCACACTTGCCAAACTAAGTCCATTAGCCAACAATAATTCCACTGAATAATCAATTTCCCTTAATTTTATCACTTTCTGTGGTCCCATTTGCTATAACCAATCTCCTAATATTTTAAGGAAGCATGAAATTCTAAATTGTGGGTGTTTTATCCTTTTGGAATTTAAAAATTCCATATAATGTTTAGAATGTCTTAAACTGTTCATTTCAGTATTTCTCCTCAAATTTTTCAGCACACTCTTTTTAAAGTATTTTATTGGGGCTCATACGACTCTTATAACAATCCATACATCCTTTGTTTTAAGAATATTTGTACATTTATTGCTATCATCATTCTCAAAATATTTTTTCTATTTCAGCTCCTTGTATCAGCTTCTTGTATTTTCCTCTTCCCTCTCCAGCCCTCCCTCCTTCATGAGCCCTTGATAATTCATAAATTATTATTAGTTTTCCATCTCTTATACTGTCCATCATCTCCCTTCGCCCACTTTTCTGTTGTCCTCCCCCAAGGAGGCGCTATATGCAGATCCTTGTAATCTGTTCCCCATTCTATTCCACCTTCCCTCTGCCCTCCCGGTATCGCCACTCTCACCACTGGTCCTGAAGGGATCATCTGTCCCGATTCCCTGTGTTTCCAGTTCCTATCTGTACCAGTGTACATCCTCTGGTCTAGGCATATTTGTAAGGTAGAATTGCCATCATGATAGTAGAGGGGAGGAAGCATTTAAGAACTAGAGGAAAGTTGTATGTTTCATTGTGGCTACAGTGCACCCTGAGTGGCTCGTCTGCTCCCCATGACCTTTCTGTAAGGGGATGTCCAGTTGCCTGCAGATGGGCTACCTCTCATCCACAGTTATATGATTTTCTGTTCTTTGATGCCTGATACCTGATCCCATCGATACCGCATGATCACATAGGCTGGTGTGCTTCTTCCATGTGGGCTTTGTCACTTCTGAGCTAGATGGCCACTTGTTTATCTATAAGCCTGTAAGATCACAGATGCTATATATTTTGATATCCATGCACCATCAGCTTTTTTCACCACATTTGCTTATGCACCTGCTTTGTCTTCAGCGATCATGTAGGGAAGGTGATCTTCATGGCATGCCAGTTTAATAGAACAATGTGTTCTTACACTGAAGGAGTATTGAGTAGAGCCCTAGTGTCTATCTGCTACCTTAATACTAAACCTAAAAATATATGCACATGGATCTATTTCCCGATCATCCTTTATAAATATATTTACATGTGTATATGGCTGTATTTAGACCTTGATAAATACCCTTTGCCTCCTAGTTATTTTCTCTATTTCCTTTTACTTTCCTCTTGCCCCACTATCATGCTCAGCCTTCATTTGGGTTTCAGTAATTCCTCTCAGTTACATTGCCTTCATCAAGCCTTATGAAGCCTCTTACACCCTCCTCACCACTGATTTTGGATTACTTGTTGTTCCTTTGTCCCTGGGTTTGTTAACATCACTTCCTTTCCCCCACCTACCCCTCTCCTGTGTCCACTGGAACCATAGGTCCTGTTGTTTTCTCCTCCAGATTGTTTATCCCACCTATCTTAACTAGATATGCCTGCAGAGATAATATGCAAAAAAAGACAGAGCAAAACAAAGCAACAAAAGAAAACAAAACAACAACAACAAAAAAACCCAATTAAAGAGGAAAAGTCTGTAAATAGTTCAAGATCTGTTTGTTGACTTTTAGGAGTGCTTTCTGGTTGAGTCTGATGGGGTGCCATGTCCTGGTCCCAAAGTCTGTTCCTGGTATTCCCTCTTGACTTCGTTGCTCTGCTCCCTTGCTGTTCTGTTTCATGCTTTTAGTGTGGTGGGGGCAGATCAGATGCAATCTGCACAGTGTCTCCAGTGTTGTCCCCTATAGGGTTATGGGTCAGTGAACGATGTCGTGTCTCTTAGTGGGGCCAGCCATGTGGTCCTCTCTGTGGACTGGCTGTTCTGAACAGGGATATCGTACTCAAGGTTTGGTGGGCCAGGATATGCTCTAATCTCTCCTCCTCCCCCTTCATTTGCTCCCGTGTGCTCTGATCAGACATGTCTCACTCCCTGAGCTGTAGCTGTGGTGCTGTCCTCTGAAGTGAATTCTTCTGGAGGGAAGGGGAAGTTGTGTCTGTCATTGGAATTGGGGCTGGCCTCTCAGATCTGTCTACTGGTTCCCTGCTTCATTTCAGCACATTTTTAATGCAGTTTTTGTGGTAAAATTAGGTGCCTCAGCTGATATTCATATTGGCTTTTACTTGAGCATGTTTGGTACATCTTATTTGATTTCTTAAAGTTATTGCCACAATATTCTGAGTTTGGGGTAAAGGTTATCTAAAAAGGTTTAAAGTAGTATGGTTATGCTCATGGTGTCTGGGGTCGGATGACAGTTCCCTGATTTCTAATATTATCACTTATTAAATGTTCATATTTATAATGAATGTTTTCTTTATTTTTCTGCTTTTCAGTTTTCTCATATGAACATTGTGATATTGATTGTGCCTCTATTATTCTGATTTTTAGAGATGACTCTATAAAATTACCAAGGTTAATCTATAGCCAAGAATGTGTTTAATAAAGGTTATTATTAATAGTACTAGTATTATTATATCATGTTAAGGATGGATACTTCTCTTTAAAATAGGATGCTATCACTGCAGGTAAGACTTCTACACAATATATTAGCATATAAATTAAACTATACCTCTCATAAGTGTAAAAATAGTGGTAAAATGGAGTTTGTTGTGCAATGTCCAGCTTCCAACCAAAGGTTTCAAACCCATCCGATGCTCTTGGGAGAAAAGACCTGGTAATCCAATCAATTATCTTAAAGATTATCTATTGCCTAGGGAACCATATCAGGCAGTTCTACTTTATCCTATAGGCCATTACAAATTGGAATTGTCTAGATTGCACACACCATCACCATTTTCATCACAATACAGTTTCTTTTTTTCAAAGACAAGTCCAGCCCACCCTTCCTTACCTCAGGTGTAATTCTTTAATTACAGTGAAATATATTATCTATTTTATACCAGTTATGAGCTGCTGTTGATAGTCCCATGGAGCCAGCTTAACCATTGTAACACCACAGTTTCTTAATTGCACGGTGCAGAAGGTGAAAGTTTTTGAACTAAACAAATAAAACACAGTAAATAATATACATCTTGATGTGGCAGGTGGGGGTGGAAATGTGAAGATTTTTTTTTTGCATCAAGTAGAATGCACAAAATGGTAAATATTCACTGAGTTGCTTCAGAACACAGAAGAGGGTGCTCATACAACTGAGCGATTCTTAGAAAGCACGAAGCAAAGGCGTGTGCTGTGCCCTGAATGGTGGAGCCGGCATGCCTGTCCAATAAGCTGCATGAATAAAAGATTAGAGCTGTGGAATGATATATTGTGTGAAGGACTTTGAAATATGTTTGTGATATAAAATAGCACTGAATAAAGCAGGGTATAAAAGAGGAGAAATTCATTGAAGAGCTTCAATAACATGCTTAGGCTTGATCTTTTAGGTGCAAGGGAGTCACTGAGGAAGCTAAGGAGGGAGTGAATGCTAAAGGCAAGGTATCAGTTTAAGTCGTTCTCTGGGCAAAAAGACTGTTGCATGAGTAGGCTGGCTCAGCCACTTACAAACTGAATTTTAAGACATTTACAGGCATTGTTTTATTGAACTCCATGGGGACTGTGCATTTTGCAAACGGAAGATTTGTAGCCACTCTCAGCCCAACGAGTCTATCAGCCCCATTTATGCCCCAGCACGGGCTCACATCTTGTCTCTGTCACATTTCGATTATTCTCACAATGTTTCAAATATTTGCAGCGATGTTATCACACAATTAGTAGACAAAAGGATTATGCAAACCTAATATGTTTGTGCGCTGGAAAGTCAGAAGAACTCATGGAATGTGCTTTATTGCCATCTGACAGTCACCTGGAACTTGATCTCCAATTTCTCAGAGGTGTACCTCTACTGAATTTCCTTGGATTTCAGATTCCTCATTACAGAAAGGCTAAGAGTCAATAGAGAATGTCCTCCAGTTTATTTGCCCCAGCTATTTATATATTATAAATCTTCAGATTTTTAGATTGTTACTGTAGCCTGGTTTCTTCATCAAACAATAATTGGAGTCAAGAAATACACATGATATTTATAAGATAGGGCAGAATCCAGAAATATGAAAATGGCAGTTTCATATTATAGACATGAGACTTACTACTATGGGTTTCATAATTGATTATCAAGAGTATGTTCACCGTGTTCTCAGTGGCAAATCCATTATATGACAAAATAGTAACATTTTTGTATGTGCAGAATTTGTAGACATATGGTTAGATATACTATGCTTAAAGAAAAGAGATACACAAAACAGGGTAGAAGTGTGATCACAGATTTAAACATAAAACATGTTCAGGTAACAATTTAATAGTCACTGAGGGAATTATATTATATAACTCAGTATTATATAACTCTACTTAATGTGCTAAATCCTTGTTTTGGAAAGGCATTTGGTGAGGGGACCACGAGAATTTCTGACTAGATTAGAGTGCATGTAAAGAAACCTTAAAAAGGCTTAATTGCAACTCTAGTAGAAACAGATGGAGACTTTGCATTTTAAAAAATAGTCATATATGAGACGAGAAGAATTAGGAAGAAGAAAAATTATTTTAAACAAAATAGTACTTAGATAACTCTAAAACTGAAGACCTCTCCCAGGATACATAACAAGAATAAAAATGGAAAATGGCTTAAAAGGGAGAAATTAATTTTTTAAAATGACATACAGATAACATGACTTCAGAAGTTGAGACCATGGCTAGGGTTTGAAAGAAAGAAAAAGGAGGAAAATGTTTTTGTTTTGTCTTGTTTGGTCTTCAATCTAGATAAATTCTTCAGAGCAAACTCTCTAATTGTTAGGGGCCAACGACTTGGTTTGGACTCCTAGGTGCCCCATGGACCACGGCAGGAAACTCTGCCCAATACTGTGCCATCCTTGTAGAAACAAAATGCAGGCTGAACACGAGAATCTTCCATTTCATTTCTGGAGCCACGGTTAGAAAACCATGCAGTATGTGTATTAACGATTAATCATAAACAGTTATTTTATTCAGAACTTCAAGAGGGAAACTTTATCTAAAATATTCTACCTCTCTCTCTACACACACACAGATAATATAAACACTATCATATATACCTCATCACTGGAAAATAATGGAATGTAAATCAGATATGATTCTTGATTATAAATGTAAAGAATTAAATTAAAAGGGTGTTTTTACTTACATGAATAGTGATATTTAAAAATATCGTTTTTATTGGGGGCTCATGCCACTCTTAGCACAATCCATACATACATCCAATATATGTCAAGCACATCTGTACATATGTTGCCATCATCATTCTCAAAACATTTGCTTTCAATTTAAACCCTTGGGAACGGCACCTCATTTTCTCCCCTCCCTCCCTGCTACCCCTCCCTCATGAACTTTTGATAATTTATAAATTATTATTATTTTTTTATATCTTACACTGTCTGATATCACCCTTCACCTACTTCCTGGTTGTCAGTCCCCCAGGGAGGAGGTTATATGTATATCTTTATAATCAGTTCCCTCTTTCTACCCCACCTTCCCTCCACCCTCTGGTATTAACACTCTTATCACTGGTCCTGAAGGGTTCATCTGTTCTGGATTTCCTGTGTTTCCAGTTCCTATCTGTACCCATGTACATCATATGGTCTAGCCGTATTTGTAAGGTAGAATTGGGGTCATGATTGTAGTGGGGAGGAAACATTTAAGAACTAGGGAAGGCTGTATATTTCATCATTGCTACACTGCACTCTGACTGGCTTGTTTCCTCCCCACGATCGTTCTGTAAGGGGATGTCCAGTTGCCTACAAATGGGCTTTGTGTCCCTACTCTGCACTACTCCTCATTCACAATTATATGATTTTTTGTTCTTTGATTCCTGATACTTGATCCCTTCAACACCTCATGGTAACACAGGCTGGTGTGCTTCTTCCACGTGGTTTTGTTGCCTCTGAGCTAGATGACTGCTGTTTATCTTCAAGCCTTTAAGACCCCAGATTCTATATATTTTGATAGTCAGGCACCATCAACTTTCTTCGCCATGTTTGGTTATGCGTCTACTTTGTCTTCAGCAATCCTGTCAGGAAGGTGTGCATCATGGAATGCCAATATAATAGACAAAGTGTTTTTATCAGAGAATGTTACTAATGCCTCAATTAAATCAGAAGAGTAAATAGATAGTTTATCACCCGCAAAGAGCAGAAAGCATACTTTGTATAAATTCACTCTTTAATACTATATAATAGGAGGTCTATAAAATTCGGTCTCCTTTGATTGAAAATAGCATAATGTTACCTGTGTTCTAGGTCTTTTTTGATTCATGTCTTATTTAATTCAGGGTGTCTGTAATGCAACCACAAAGCATTTGAGTTATTTAATATTCAGATCAATATCCTTGGCATGGTTCTACTCTTAAAGAGACTTACCTCTCCTGGTAGCAATGTGCCTGCAAAAATTCCTCAAAGTCTAAATTCAGGAAAACTAATTATAATGTTCATAATGACAGCAACTGTGCCTCTCTGAATAGCCAACAGATAATTTCTATCTATGTTTCATAACCCTGAAGCTTCATATTTTCACAAGTGGATGTGTTGGCCTTATTTTGAATTATGATACCTTTGACCCTTGTTGGTTTAGACAACAGAAAGACATGGATGGAATGGCTAAGGAATAATCCTCATGAGTAAATCAGGGTATCAGGTTAAAAAATTCAATTTGTTAAAAACTGCAATCTAAAATGTTTGATACGTGTAAGGAAAAGAATTATTCAAAGCTTGTAAATAAATGAGTGCATAGTATATAGTGTGTCCTTTCAGAATAAATTTAGGGCAGCAGCCTCCAAATCTTAGGAAGAATACACTCTGTTCAGCTGACCATGATTTCTCAAAGTCCTAATATTAGTAAAACTAGATGTTAAGTTGCCAACTTTTCCAGTATCTTTTTAGGTACCTTTGAGTCAGTCCCAACTCATAAGATCCCTAAATAGAACAGAAATACCTAGACTCGTGCCATCCTCAAAATTGTTCTTATGTTTGAGTTCATCGATACAGCCACTGTGACAATTCACCTCTTTGAAGGCCATCTTTTCTTCCTTCCCTGCTACTTTACCAAGATTGATGTCCTCCCCAACGCATGTGAGACAAAATCTCACCATCCCTATCTTGAAGGAGCATTCTGACCAAGAACTTCTTCCAAGACAGATGTGTTTGTTCTTTTGACAGTTCATGACACTTCAAACATTTTTTTTGTCAGAACCATAATTCATCAATTCTTCTTTGGTCTTCCTTATTTGATCGTCCAACTTTCTTGTTCAAATTTTACATGTATATTGAAAATGACATGGCTTGAGTCAGAAGCACATTAGTACTCAAAATGTACTCTTTCCTTTGCAACACTTTAAAAGATCTGGTGCAATAGATTTATTCAGTGCTATGTGCTATGTGGCGTAGGCTCTCTTGACGGCTACTTCCAAGAGCGTTAATTGTTAATCCACACAAGACAAAATAACTGACAGTTTCAATCCTTCTGCATATATTATGTTATCTCTTGTTCCAGTTGTGAGGATGTGGGTCTTCTTTACATTGAGTTGTAGTCCATGATGAAGACTACAATACTTCATCTTCATCAGGAAATGCTCCTCACTTTCAGCAAGCATACTTGTGTTGTCTGCATAATGAAGGTTGTGAGTATGCCTTCTGTGGTAGTTTCATAGTCTGGTGTCAATTTGAGACTTATGAGCGAAGTGGTGGAGTTTACCTGTCATTCGGGTTGCGCTTGATGACTTCATCTGGAGATGCTAAGGAGATAACTAGCTTGCTGGAGGTGGAACACTCACTCACCCCCTGCAAGTCATTTGTGACAAGAAGCCATGTGAATTACCCTGATGCAGCTAGAGAGCCCCGGGAGCTGTACAAGCCATGTGGAGACTCCCACCATCGCTGAGATGATTATAACACCACTGGATCCACAAGGCTTCCCTCCCAATAGCCTGTGATCGTCCTGCATTCAAAATCATGGTATGTGTTTTGTTTGAGTTGAAGAGGAATTTATAGATTGTTATTGGACAAATGAATGAATAACGGACTTATGGATTTGATCTGGACTGGGCTGGGATGTTTTCTCAATATTCAATTGCTCTTGTGTATAAATCTCTTTCTTATACACACATGAGTCTCTCTGGATTTGTTTCTATAGTCTTCCTGGACTAACGCATCATGGTACCTTGGGAGTGGGATACTAGAGAAACAAATCCTAAAGAAGGAGAGTAGATGTTTGTTTGGCTACTGCCTCATGGTAGCATTTTTTCTTTGGCTAGCCAGAGGTCAGATATGCACATGCAGTTTACTAAGCTGTTTTCTTGAAAGAATATGGGAAGTTAAAGTTTAGATTATTTTGTTTGGTTGTTGTTTTGGGTTATTCCTGTTTGAGATGATGAAAATGAATGCTATTAATGTATATTTTGAGCTCAGGGGTAGAAATTGCCCCCCCCCCCCGACCATGGGTTTACGACACGCCTGCAACGAAGGCTCTGACAAGGTAGGGCCCACCCAGTGTTTTGGAGTACTCAGGACATATGCATGCCCAAGAGACCTAGGGGATTGTTGACAGATTGAAGTAAAAAGGAACTCTTTGGGTTTTTGAAGTTTGAACTAGTGTCTTTTGTCAGAAGGTTGAAGAAGTCGGGAACAATGAAGAAAACACCTCTCTAGGACTGAAAGTTAAAGAGAGCCTGTGAGCAGGCTGAAATGCTTGTTAGGTGACCACTTGGATCCACTTGTTGAGTGGAAGTGGGAGAAATGCAGCAATAAAGAGATGGGTTAAGTCTACCGCCTGATACTCATGGACCTGGTTTATAAGACCTAGAGGAGAAGATGAGAACAGGTTGACAGGTCTGAGGTTCATGACCTAGCAAAGAGTTGAAATGAGAAAACTACTCATACACTTGAGTTTTTCCCATAGTGCTGTCTTTGTAAGCTCTGTTCAATATCACAACAGGTTCTTTGGCAATTTTCCTGAGCAGGAAACAAAATTTTACAACTACAGATATTCTCCTAAATCTGCCATCAAAAACGAGGTTCAAGAGAAACTTCTTTTACAAAAAAAATTCACTGTGACCAGAGAGAACCTTCCCAGGGGATGCCATTGGGTGCACTAACTCAAAGCGAGTTGCTCCATGTTTGCCTACTGGGAAAATTGCACACTATGAAAACTCCACTCTACCTAGTACAACTCCAGCTTTTGTTGTTGTTTGTTATCTGGCTCAAATATAAATTACTCTTCCCTTTCCTCTAGTTACTGTATCCATTATGCTCTTTAAATATGATGTGGTCTTTTAAAGTAAACTCAGAATGCATCTTTAGACGGTCTGTACACCTTTTAATTATACTCAAGGAACACAATATAAAATGGAAAAAAATAATTAGAGTAACTGTAGTAAAGACATTTTTTAGAGAAAGGCATTAATTGGAAATGCAGTCATGGAATCATTACCTTCTAGTTGACATGTTGATGAGAGGAAACTATGTGCGGTGGTAGAAGCATGCCATTGCTGTTGTTGTTAGATGCTGCTGAGTCAGTTCTAGCTCCTAACAACTCTTTTTTACAATTGAACAAAATACTTCCCATTCTTATACTATTATCACTATCCTTCCTATATTGAGCCTACAGTTGCATGCATTGTGTCAATCCAGCTTTTTGTGGTCTTCCTCTTTGTCATTGATATTTTACCAAGCATGATCTCCTCTGAAATGATATGTCTTGAGTACGTGAGTTAAAATCTTGGCATCCTTAATCCTAAGAAATATTCTGGATGTACTTTTACCAACTCATATATATCTTTCATTATCTGGAAGTTCATAGCCTATTAGATATCATTAGATGAAGAAACCAATAGGTCAATAAAAGGACAGGCAAAAAGGAAACAAAACCTAATATGGATGTGACAAGCAATTAAATTATGAAGCAAAGAAGCTACATTGATTTCAAAGAGTTGCTAGAAAAGACAACCCGAAGTATCATAGCAAAATATGCAAACACCTGGAGTTAGAAAACTGAAAAGAATGAACACACTCAGCATTTCTTAAGCTGAATCAACTAAAGAAAAAAATTAAGTCTCAAGTTGCAATATTCAAGGCTCCTATGTACAAAATACTAAACAATTCACGAAGCATTCAAAGCATTCAAAGATGTCATAATGCTTTCAGTAGAGTGCCTAAAAGAATTGGCCTATCATTGCATGGGTGGTGCATAACTGAGAGTATCTGAGGAGGAAGTGATGCAGTGATGGCAGTGGTGAGGGAACAGGCCCCAGGTATTGTCGGCATACAAATTGAAATGTTTAATAAACCAATGCAGCAATGCAAGTTAACTTGCTTCTTATGTGTTCCACTTGGGCAGGTCCAATTTTTTATGATTTTGAGAAAAACCAAAAGTCATTTGCCATAAATAAGCTGTTAGTCATGCAAAATTCTATGAATGGATCATTCCTTTTTTCCTATTTCATTTTCCAATCACCAATAATTATCATTCCATCTTGATTCAATGTTTGATCAATTTCAGACAAACTGACAAAACCTTAAATTTGCTCATATTTCTCAGTAGTGATTAGTATGTAAATTAGACTCAGAAGGATCCAGGTCATATTAACTTGTGTTTGTAGGTGTATGGATATTTTTAATGCCAGTATTTTACAGCATCAATCTCAAAAAGTTCATTTTAATAAATACTGTGATGCCATTCCTTTGCAATTTTTGTTATTGGCATAAGAGAACATATGATTGTGTGATTTAAATCGCCCTACATCATTCCTTTTCAACTCTCTGATGACTAAAGTATTGATCACTTCGCATTGCATTTCATTTTATGATGACTTCCAATTTTCTAGATTCTTACTTCCATGTTCTGATTAGTAATAGATATTTTCAACTATGTCTTCTCATTTTGAGTCATGCTGTCAGGAAACTAAGGTCTGGAAAGCTTTCTCCCGTCTAAATTGTTATGTTTTACTTTGAGAAGTCAGCTGTTCTCCAACTGAATTTTGAACGCCTTTCAACCTGAGGAAGCATATTTTAATAATCCATCTGAGAGCACTCTACCATCATCCATAAGATTTTCAGTGGTCAGTTCTTTTAGAAGTGGGTCATCAAGTCATCCTTCCCAGCCTGTCTTAGTCTAGAAGCTCTGCTGAAATCTGTCCACCTTGAGTGACCTGTCAGTACTTGCAATCAGGATGGGCTAGCTTCTAGCATCTCAGCAACATGTAAGCCTCCTCCCTCCAAAAAGCTGTCAGATAAAAGGTGGGACAGCTGAACAGTCCTAATAATTATTAGGAAGATTTTCTTTGTCCATTAGTCCCTTCCCTAAATGCCTTTGTGTTCTTTTCTCTGGAAGGAGTCACTTATTTACTGTTATTTGTAAGCATATCTGTGAATCCCGGGTATTACAACAATTAAGCATTTAATTGTGAACCAAAGAGCTGATGGTTTAAATTCATCAGTAGCTCTGCAAGAGAATTGACATAATGATTTTTTTAATGTAATAGTGGTAGCCCTTCAGAACTCTAGGGCAGCCCTATTCTGATATAGGTTCACTATGATTTGTAGACAATTTGATGGATTACAATAGCAATGACATAAGCACATCTGAGATGTGAATTAGGGAAAATGCACATTCTGACTCTTTGTATCATCCACTTGGCGAGACGGAGTGTATAAATTGCTTAAAGAAAGAACAACCACCATCTTCGTTTTCACATTAAGGAGCTCTGCTGGCTCTGTGGTGAATGAAACACACGGCTGCCAAGGACCGTGAAAAGAAAGGTCAGCAGTTTTAATTAGCTGCTCAATGGGAGGAAGAGGTGGCAGTATGCTTCCTCGAAGATCACAAACTGGGAAACCTTATGAGTCAAAATTGAATCATCACTTGTGAGTTTTTGTGTTTTGTTTGCTTGTTTTTAATTAGAGAATTAAAAAACTTGGTTTGACTGTTTAAATAACTCCCGAAGTCCAGATATTGTATTGAATCATGTTCTCTGATTCCATTCTTGGAGCGTGGAGATTGTTTTATCTGTCTCCTAGCAACAGTTCTGAGAGATATTCTTCCTTCCCTACTCCTCAGCTTAATGCCCTCTAGAGTGGCATCTGTCTTTGGTCAATTTGACACAATGATCCGGGATGGAGAGGGAGTTAATTTGTGCCTATCCCTGCTGTCTACACTTGCACATCAAGGGTAATTGTCTTACGTCTACCATGTAATACATAACAAGAAATTGCATGAAAAGGGCCCATGAGAATAAAGTTACTCACAAACCACAATGTTATTTTTCTTACCTACTTAACTCCTAACAAGCTTTTCTTAAACAATGTATATGTTTCATCACTAGAAGGATCCAGGTTATTAGACTCCCAGCCATACTGAAAGATTGGCTAGAGGAAAAGTGTGTGCTTTATTTAAGATGAGCCAGTTTCAACCCTAATCTGAATCCTTCTTATATTAGTTCTATGTGGAGGAAAATTGCTAACAACCCGCTCTACCATCCTACCTTTGCTCTATTGAATCTCTTAAGACACAGTTATGTTAGATACGTGGTTGATATTGACAAGTTCAAGAGAGACTATTTTATTCATTGGTTTGGTAGCACAATAAAAATTGTTAACATCCATATTTAGGAGTTGTGGTCCACATGATCTCAGTGAACATCTCCCTAATTATACCAGTTTTAGTGTCTGTCACCTGTGTCTTCTGCTCATTATATTAAATTTCAACTGCTTTATTTCCAAAGATAGCCAACCAATGTAACCGAAAATGTTCAGGGAAATAAGTGACTTCAATTAACTTAATATAAGAACCTCATATGGGACATTTGTACTGAGTTAAATTCATTCCAAATTTGGCTCTAATTTCTTGAGTTAAAAATGGGACAAGCATATCTCACCTAGATACAGTATCACTTTTCATCTAAAATTTTCAAGGAAATAATTTCTGTTCTGTGTAAAATGCACATTCATGGCAATAGGATTTAGCCCTTGTTTAGAGAAAACAGACTAGAACGCCAAGTGGAGGAAGATAAAGGGTAGAGTGGAGAAAGGAATCTTACTTAAAGCACCTCCGTTGAGAGTGAGAGACAACACATGGCTTATTTTTAAAAGACAAAGAGCACAGATTCCATGTAATTTAAAAAAAATAGTACCAAATAATATCTACATAATTAAGCTGTTCTTTAATGAAACAATGATAAAAATTACTAGGACTCCAGAATCAGTGTAGATGCAGTAGTTAGCTAGACTACAGGTTTAGTGAACCACTGGACCCTTTTGGAATTGTGAATTTCCCTAGAAAAAGGGATTGGATAATAATATTTTATAGTCAAGATATAAGACTGATAATTTGAGGGAAATGGTTATATAAAAATGTCCAATTCTAGAAGAAAAACAATTAGATATTATAATACAGAATAATGGAGGGTCAACACATAGGCCATCCTCTGACTTCACTATTGCCACGAGGCAGGGCTCAGAAGTGCCTCCTTGCCACCTTGCCGCATCTTTCTTTACCTGTTCTGACACCCACCATTCCTCTCATGCCACTCCCTATCAATGCTGGGTTCGATCATTTGTTGCAATGGCTGCACAGGTCTCACAGGAAACATATACAATTAAGGGATGTTATTAGGTAAGTTAATAGGTTACCACAAGTCAGAAGCAGCAAATATGAATACAGTCCTTGGTCTTCTCAGCCAGCAGTGAAGTCTCTCTCTCCTGTTCTCAGCCTCTCAACCACACAGCTGCTAAGTCTCCTTCTGGTCCTCAGTCTCTCCACTACTTGGTCCAGGAAGCAATCCTGCCTACCGTTGTGTCTCCCAGTTCCACAGTCTCCGTTCAGATAAGGAGAGGGTACCAATATGTCAATGCTGCTCTCTGAGTCTCTGTGCCAGTCTCTGAGGCATCTGCTCTGGGAGGCCTCTGCCACTTGAGACAGAGTTCTTGAATGCGATCTTCCAAGGTCTTCGGGGATTCTTTCTTCTCCTTCAAAGATGGCTCATCCTTATAGCCAAGTCTGATGGTAATGAAAACTGACCAATCCCACTAGTGTTACACACATCCTGTTTGCATTATCTGTTGTGAGCTCTTTAGACAGTTCTGAAGACAGAGCTTAGAAATCAGCCACCTTATGCACTAGGGCAGTGACCTTTAGTCTCTAAGTTGTCTTTCCTAGCATGTGGCGTAGGACTCAGTCTTCTTGAGCATCAATGCAGACTCTAAGCTGTGCAGTGACAAGGCCAGGTTCTTTTATGAGCAGAACACATGCTATGAGCCAAATAGTCTTTTTACCAATTGATTTCAATAGACATTCACACAGATCAGTAGCAAGTCCAGAAAAATGAGCAAGACTTACCTGCAAGAGTGAATGAGCAAAAGAGAGCGAGCGAGAGCGAGTCCCATCCCTGGCAGCAGTCAAGGAGCTCTGCCCCTCTGAGCACTTTGCTTGATTTTGCACATTTTTTTGTGGGTGTAACCGTAGGTATGCTCTTGGGTGTTCAGTCTGATAAGGGGTACAGCCCCAACTGGTCAAGCCAATATTGTTAGATTCTGGCCAGTTTCAGTTTACTTCTTGACAGCCATTTTCTTGTTTGCATCTTTATTCTTAGGGGCCATTTTTTTTGTACATGGTAACTTCATTTTGTATGTTCTACTCATAATCCCATCCGCTCATTTGGTAGGAGTTACAAAAACATGGGTAGAATACATTGATCAAGAAATTTCACACCACCATAGATATTTCAGGGGAGAAAGCAAAGTAGAAATGCTTAAGTTTGAAATACAAAGAAGCTTTAAAAGTTTTAAAAATTCAGCTAAGTCTATGTTAGACCCTGCCATCACTTGTAGTTAGCAGAAACTCAAAGGCAGGAGAATAGGAAATCTTAAATTTTTCAAAACAAAACAAAATTTGAGGTGTCCTCTGATTGAAAACCGTTGGCTCAAGACAGCTGAAGGCTGACTAATTACAAATGGGGCATTCATCCTCTGGGAAGGGTTTGGGGATCCTCTTTTAGTTTTCCAAATTGATTCTAGTTGGAGATGGAATCTGTCCAATTGTCTAAATTTTTACTACCATGCATTGATTACTACAGAATGTTCAGCTTGGACTATGGAGCTAGTTAGGGAACAGCATCAGAGTATGGCTCAGAGTTCTATTGTAATTTATGGCCTCATAGTTTTTCTGTATATATAGTGTCGGAAACTTGGAAATATACAAGGGGGCTTCAAAAATGTCATGAAAAGAAAATCCACAATCCTTTAATTCAGTCATCCCACAACAATCATTCCCTTGTACAGCTGATAGAAGGTGAAGGAATATCTGGGGATACGACAGGAGAGAAGTAGAAGAAACCCCCCTCTGGGGTTAGCAATTTAGAACACTGCAATGTTAAATGTTCCTTCTATGACTTTCCTTTTTTCAGATGGATAGCACAAGTGGCTTGTGATTGGTGGTTAACCTACAAAGTTGAGGTTTCATCCTACCAAGCGGCTTTGCAGAAAAAAGGCTTGTCAAAATACTACTTTGACCATTTTGTTACCCCAATATTGGGTCTATGCCCTGGGTTGATTGAGTCTAATTAATAACCGTGTAGTGCAACAGAGAAAAAATGAAACCTGTTTATTAGGAGGCAAGGCAATGGAACATATGATAGAATCAAGCTCCTTAACTGGTGCTCAAATTATCTCAATTTTAAAGTGAAATTTTACTCATTTCCTCTAATAATATTAATGACATATTACATACAGGTGGGCTACAGTTCTTAAAATTTAAAATAGGCCCCCCAAAGCCAACAAACATAGTATGTACATAAAAAACCGTTAGTGTATAAAAAATAATGATATAATTCAGTATCTAGACATATATTTTCCAACTGACCACTCCTTATTTATCTTATACAATTGAGAAAGCTAGGAAAGCTAGAGGGGTCAATTTTATTCCAAGCAGCTTTCAAATGATTAACATTCAAAGTTCTTTTTGAATCCTTGGAAACAGTCAAAACCTACAATAATAAATGAATTACAAAACTGAAAACAATTAGACATGAACACAGGCACGGTTAATTATTTAATGTAAGGTTTCCAGCCAAAGCCTCTAACTTCTACCAAATGACCTTTGCTTGCATGGGCCTGGTGAGAAGGTAGGGGAAGACACTGATGGGGTTCTCCTGTTCATAACTGCAAGCAGGATTCCCTGCTGTGTCTTCCTGCTTAGTATACAATGAATTTTTGGGGAAGCAAAAGGAGAGAGCTCATTACCACCAAGAACCAGGAATGGAGCACGTCATCTGGACCTGAGATCCCTGTGCGATGAACTTCCTGGATCCAGTTCACAGCTAAACAAGCAGAGAAGCAGTAGCAAAACTCAGAGCCAGAGTGTGGAAGGGCGATAGATTTTCCAACTAATAGGTTAAGTTGAGTGTTTTTGTCCAGCAGGCTGGCTTGAGGAGTAGGGTCCCTCTGGGCACTTGATTGGGTAAGTTGGGCTTCCTGACCAACAGAAGTGGAGCTGAGTGCCCCTGGCTGAGGCTTATTAAGTGAGGTGCCTCTGAGAACTTAATTCAGGGAGCTGGGTTTATTGACTAGGAGCCCGAGCTGAATGCCTTTGGGTTGAAGCTTACAGCAAAGTGGTTTGCCCCTTTAGGCATTTACTAGCAGATTTGAAACTTTGAAAGACATCTGGGAGCATTTCTCACTGGAATTATAACTTGATAACATCCTTAATATACCCTTTAGTCATGAATGTTGTCTGTGACTTTATGCGTAGCCATGGAATGGATATTAGTAACTTTATTAGAACTGTCACCTCAAGAAGGTTGCAGTCCACCTTTATTCCAATTGATTATCTGCTTATAGCACATTCTGTTGTAGAGTTGATTACACTGAGCCATTACGGGGTGATGTGAGGCCTTAACTGGAAATCCCAGCCCAGACAATTGACACAGCAGAAAAAAAAGCCTTTGCCATTATTAAAATTAAGAATGAATTGTTACACAATCCTTCCTTCAAAAATAGTTCTTAAGCAATGAGTTTTTCCATATAGCGTCCCTGGTTCTAGAGGAGAGATGGTTTCTGACCCACTCTGTTGTGAATTTTGATGGGACTGCTGGCTCTCTCCTCTACTCTGAGCTTTACTAGTATTGGTTTTAGATCTTACCTTGAAATTAACAAAAAGTGCACTGACTAGCCTTTCAAAACTTTACAAATAGAGCATTACATGGGATATCCTGACTGACAGGAGAAATATGTATTGGAGCCCTTATATACTCAATAAATCTGGAACAGCAAGGAGGTGGCTATTGTAATGTTACTCACAACGAGGAGACAATGATTAACCATAAAAATGGCAGTGGATTCTAAAAACTGACCCCAAGATGAGAACTGAGAGTGTCAACTGATAGCTGAGCTTGCCAGGTGGGGACACAGACTTTCTTGGTCTAAAGTTTCCTGATGGTCATGGATGAACCCTAGATTGGGGAAGGGGAAGTGTGGATTCCCTTTGACTTGTTGAGTTCTCAATGCTAAGACTTCCCCTTCTTTATTTTCTCTAGATCCTTTGTGCATATCTTTCTGTGTTATTTCACTTATGTTGATTCCAAGAACTCCCTAAGATTATTCAAATTAATTGTTGAACCAATAGGGAAATAAGGCCATGGAGCATATGGCTGGTGCCAGAAATGGTATGGAGTCTGGAGAAGGTAGTTATAGTTGATCTCCATTTGAACCGCCTTGGTGCTGATTCTTCTAATCAGAATTGTCAAAATAACACAGTGTGCTGAGTTTTCAAAACTAGAGAGTAATTCCAAGATAATCCATTACATACAGAGAATAATTCTTGAAAATTCAACCCTTTCATGTTTTTGTCTTCTCAATATATACCAGAAATGGGTTGTAATTTAAAACAAAGCAAACCATGACGACCAAAGCAAAAAATATAGTCAGAGAAAAAGAGCTGGAGCCACAGGGAATCCAGGGCAGATGATACCTTCAGGACCAGGAGTGTGAGGGGCGATACTGGGAGCATAGAGGGTGGGTGGGTTGGAAAGAGGGAACCAATCACAAGGATCTACATGTGACCTCCTCCCTGGGGGACGAATAACAGAAAAGGGGATGAAGGGAGTTGTCGGACAGGGCAAGATATGACAAAATAATAATTTATAAATTATCAAGGGCTTATGAGGGAGGGAGAGCGGGGAGGGAGGGGGGAAAAAGAGGAGCTGATGCAAAGGGCTTAAGTGGAGAGCAAATGCTTTGAAAATGATTAGGGCAAAGAATGTACAGATGTGCTTTACACAATTGATGTATGTATGGATTGCGATAAATGTTGTATGAGTCCCTAATAAAACATTTAAAAAATAGATTGGCACACAGGTATAGAAGAGGATGAATTGCATATACTCATTGTTATCCCATTGATTTGAATGGTGGTGACTTGCCATTGGACTGTGGTGACTTCATAAGTTAAGGAATAGAATTGCTCCCCAGGGTTTTCTTAGCTGTAATACTTATAGAAACAGGTTGCTTAACTTTTGTTCTGTGGGACTACTAGATGCGTTTGAATCAATAATTTTTAGGTTAGCCAAGCTAAGTATTGTATCACTGGGGGAAATAAGCCAACAATTATTGCAAGAGGACAAAAAGAGCTCCTACATCAGCATGTAAATTGTTGATTTGGGTCACGTGAAAAAGATTATTACTTTTATAGGGTGTTGTAAACATGACTAGAAAGAACCAGGATTGGGGAGCTGGATTAGCAGTGGCCACTGATGAGACAGCTGATGAAAAAACGTCTTCTAGAAAGATGGAGATTCTGGGGAGGAGCCCATCATGAATGGAGATCTTTTTCAAAGTTTCAAGGTCTAATGATGGGCCAAGGTTTCAGGGAATGAAAGAAAGAGAGAAGATTTACTGAAATTTGATCTAGACAAAGTAGCAGAAACTTTACATATATATTAATTTCTAGGGATTTGAAGAGATAAATAATGGAAATTTGGAAGCTTGTACTCCTAATAGGTAAGCAAAGGGGTCATCCATGAGTCTTGTCTAAGAAAACGTGCTTTGCAAAAGTCGTTTCCACGAAGGAACTCAACAGGTTCCTGAAGTGGGTCTATTTTCAAGAGGCACGATGCCATGCATTGTTCAGTACTATCGGAGGGAAGCAAGTCGATAGAAATGCAAGTCAATTAATGCAATAAATAAAATAATTGACTTGTATTCTTAACAAAACTTTTTAGTCACTAAGTGCTTAAACAGAGTCAATACTTTTATGAGTGGAATTCGTTGTTAATTCAACTATTAGTTACTATAAGATTAAAAAATGGAGCAACTTTTCATAGTTTATTTTTCCTTCTACAATTTACGAAAACATGAAGAGATGCATCTTGCTTGAAAAATTAGCACGTAAATCAGTTGGTGAGGGATAATGCCCTTTTTAGCAAAGACAATAATCTTAATTGGAAATCAGTAAGTGAAAATTTATTCTTCTAACTGAAACTTTAGATTTGTTGTCAGGTGTTTAGAAATAATTTTATATTCTCCATGATTAAAACTCCTTTCAAAAAGAGCACACAAGATACAGCATTATAAATGAATTGTAATTTAATAGTCCTATTTCATCTCATATATCTCATTATTTTTTAATGAACACAAGTTGCCAAAATTGAGTTATCTACATTCAATGAGGTTACTTATGTTTAATATACATGAACAAGTATTTAATATGTGCTTTTTCCTAATTAAAACTAGGAAGTGTTACCTTTTAATCTTAAAATCATATTTGGGAATATATAAGCGTTCTCTTTCTTCTTAGTACCTTTCAACCCAAAACCAATCTCACTGCCATTGAGTCAATGTTGACCCACAAGACAACTAACTCAATATTTTATTTATGTATTTAAATGTTTCATTGGGGCTCTTACAGACAGCATATCATCCCACCATTCAGCCCCATCAAGCAGTTATATACAATTGCTATCATGATGAGTTTTAAAACATTTTTTTTCTTCTTGAACTCCTTGATATCCACTCCCTTTTGTCCCCTCCTTCCCCCTCCATACCTCCAAGGAACCCTTATTCTTTTTAAGTTTTTCTTTGTAATAAAACTCAATATTTTCAACAAAACTTCCAAACAAAACAGCTGGAGGGAAAAGTATCTTTTTTTAAAAGAACTAAAGCAGCATTGCTGTCCACCTGGAAAAGCTTATTGCTTTTTTGTCCATATCACAAGGCTGTGCGAACGCTTCTCTGGCATCTAAGGGTCTTTTTATTTTCTTTCTTGATGAGTGCTCCATTCATACAGTGTTCACTATTTATTTAACATACTCCAAAAGATTAAAAATAGCAGGTTGTGATAAAGTGTAATAACCAAAACATTGTTTCTGATTGTCATGATGGAAAGTTTGGCACTAGATATTGATGATTATTGAACAGCATGATGGATGTAACTTGTGTCATTGGAGTACACAGATAAATTTTATTGAATTGATAAGTGTATTTTATATTTGGCAACAATAAAAATGATGCAGAATATATTTTATGAAACTGATCAATAAATACTAAACATAAAGTCAAAATTTGAACCTGTCTTTTTCTGGTTTAAATTCTTATTTGTAGAACAAGTATGAAAACAGTGTATGTCACCTACTATCTAGAGCTAAAAGCTAAGATAATTTCTAACATTGCTTCTTACTTTGTTATGTGTACATTATTCTTCTGAAAATACATTTGGTATGGAGAATTTCATACACAGAGGGTGGGTGGGTGGAGGAGGAGCCTTGTTTACAGCCTATAAATGTTTTTTTAGTATTTCTTGTGCTATTTTTTCTTCAGATTTTTGGGGGTGTACTCCATATATATTGCCTTTAATTATGTTGTTGAAAAAGGATTATTGATTAATAAGTCATTGGCCATGTGACATGAATCCTAGCTTTCCTAGAATATACACTATTGATAGAAAGATGATTATAACAATTAATTTCTTGCCCATGTAAGGTAATCAAATGTTCTCTCTGTCTCTGGATAATAATTTTTCCTTTTAGTAGAATTATGAAACCACAGCAAGATTGTTTCTTTTTTATTTAGGCACTTTGGGAGTACCAGCGCCACAATCAAATAGGTCCAAGGAGAGGATGTGTAATTGAGGGGTAAAATTATAGAGACATTGGAAAAGATAAAGCATGCAAATGCTCATGTTCACAGCCAAGTACACACAGAGAGAACAAGTAATATAATCTCACGAATTTATATAATCTGGGCACTCAGGCATAGGTAAGCACATACATATACATAACAGGAAGGGGTTGTACATACTCATGAGTATACTCAAGAGGAAACTCATAATAGGAGGGAGTGAGCTAGAGCTAGAGATATACATGCAATAGGAAGGGGAGCCAGTAGAGGCAATACATGTGACAAGAAGGTATGTATGTAACAAGATGGGCAGATTTTAGAATCAAGATGGCAGCCAAAACTTGGTGTTCTTTGTTGGCTTGACCTTAAGTGTTTTGGGACTGTCCTTCAGGGGAACAATCCATTATCCTTATCAGAAGGGAGTGGGTCCTACTCAGGGTGGGACAGATACTAGTGTCTCATTGCCTTAGATGACTGACAACCTTCAAGCAGTTGACCTCCAAGTGTACAGTCAGTGACCATGTGTTTGTAAACAGCACCTTAGATTTGACATTATTATGGGGGGGCATCATGGGGAATAAACTTTTACTTAGGAGAATATGAGTTGGATACATCTCCAACCCCCAAACGTGAAGGTTAACTCAATGGGAGTATTCATACTCCTTAACATATGACTTGAGAGTTTGCCTGCATAAAGTCTCTTCCTAATTTTCCATTTCCCACAGCACTTCCTTGGTCATTTCAATATTAAGATTCCAATATCCAGCTCAGGGAACATTTAGTTTATGTTATTAATTATTGAACTACTTTACCCTTGCTAGTTTGTTTTCTTTTTCCCCTTAAGTTTTTCTGGCACTGTCATGAAATAAAGTTGGAAAATCAAGTATTTTCTCTTTGTGTTTTATCGTTACTTTTTCACCAGTTCATAATCAAACATATGTACAATGTGGCTTATAGTTATTATGCAGTTGTAACATTCAGATAGCCTATTAAAAACCACTAGCAGTTTCGTGGAGAACGACTGGGTTTTCTACTCCGGTAAATAATTCTAGTCTCTGAAACCTACAGTCTCGGATGAGTCAGCATTGATTCAATGGCAATGAGCTGCATCGAACGATCTCTGTGCTTCAGACACGTCAAGGAATAGTCCCACTCTCTTTCAATTTTATTTTTCCATAACTCTTTGAAACTAATCTTCAGCTGACTGTAGAGTATATTCCAATAATTCCTTAATACATTGGCTCTGACATACATTGAAAACCTCTTTTTTTTATTTCACTTCTTATGAATTTTGTCTTTTATTAACAATATGTTTATAAATCTGATCTTTACTTGTCTTTGAGGGTAAATTTTAAATGATAACATCAACAAATTACACACTACCACATCGTTTGCGATATATTACAAAAAGGAAATCATTAACAGGGTTCATAACAACTTGAATAGGTTGTAAATAGGGGACCACCTGAATATATGCTTGTATGATATAATATCATCATATATTCAGTTAATCCCCTAATAAAAAGATAGATAAATAAATAGAGATGAAGAAACATAGATGGAGAGTTAGATAGATGATAGATAGATAGATAGATAATAAATACATTGTTGGGTGATGTCCTGCTGCTTTCAACTCATAGTGACCATATAAGAGAGAGTATTTGTATCTCACAGGTTTTCCTAGGCACCAATCTTTATGGGTCATCAGCCATTTCTTCCACAGAGTGAGTGTTCAGTTCAAACCTTCAAACGTCTACATATATATAAAACTTTCCACTCTTTTTCTAATTGTCAAATTTGCTCATTATCCATATACATTTCTAATGGCTATGTCTACTAAAACATGTTTTTTATTTATTGATATATAATTATAAAGTGTAAAATATGCAGATATTTAGTATTACCCACTGCCAAATCTCAGTGTCAATGAGTCAATTCTGTCATATAATGAGTGCCCCAAAGCACAGAGCAGAACTATCTCATAAGGTTTGTAAGATAAAAATATATACGGAAGCAGACTGTCACATCTTTATCACATGGAGCAGCTAGTGGTTTCTAACTAATGGCTTTTTAAATAGCAGCTTTAACCACTATACAACCAAGAATTAAGTTGTATGGGATTTTTTGTTTTAGATTTGACAGATATGTGCACTCCTCTAATCAACACTTACATACTTATTTAGAACTTTTCATCATATACTCCCCTAAAATTCAGTCTTGCTCCGTTCTAGTCAATCACACTGCGAACGTTAGGGTTTTTTGTGTCAACGCGGCACCATTAAGAAGATATGGTGTCCTGTGATCTTCCCGCATTTTGCACCATTGCGTGTGGCTGTGTAAGTCTAAAGAGGGTTATATGGACTAGTATCAGACTTAGGGACTTGAGTTGTACAAGGCTGAGATGTTTTCTTGATAAAGACTACTTCTTGATATAAAGCTCCCCCTTACACAATCTATGTGTCACTGGGTTTATTTCTCTAGGCAACCTGGCCTAACACACACGCTACACCCCAAACCAACAGATGTTCACATTTTTGTCATCATAAATCACCTTTGCCTGGTCTTAAATTATATATGAATAAAATAATATATTCTGGTTTCATTTTTTCTCTTAAGAGTTATAACATCAGCAAATTACACATTACGTCATAGTATGTGGCATATTTTAATCTGTGAAATTCTTTTTAAAAGGTTATTTAATTTTATTAATGCAATATTAACTGTGTGAATATACCATTACTTATGCTTCTGTTGCTTAGGGATTTGGGTTTACCATTGCTGTCCAAATCTATTTGTGGGAAATATGCTATTATTTCTCTTTGGTTCAATAGGTAGGATTAGAATTCCCAGGTCACATTGCAGAGGATCATTTAACATTATAAGAAACTGCCAAATCCCTAAGTTCTAAATAAACACAATATCTTCTAAAATATCTATAATGTTCCTAATTAGAAAGCATTTCAGAATGTACTTTATATCTGATCAATTGAAGTTTGTAATGGCAAAAATAATCAGATAATTATAGCCCAGGGAAAGCAGAAGAGACACTATCCTACAGCATGGAAATAATGAGCATTTTAGTATGAATACGATAGTTAATCTAACGACAATTGACAGCATATTTTCCTCTAGAAACACAGATGTGCTAAAACACAACTAACTATCACTGGCAGGTACCTTAATTTCTTAATCTTATTTAGAATGGAGAGTGTAGGATTTAAGATAATATGCCCTGATAGTGATACCCATTGGTAATTTAGTATTTTTTGTGAATTTTTGTAAGGTAATTATTTTTATATTCCCCAGTTTTCTCAGGCACAGAATAATGGTAAATAGAAGCTTTATTTTAAAATAGTTATAAAGAAACACTACTTTTTTCAGTAATCATTAAAGAAGGGCGCCTGTGGTGTGATGAACTGATAAGGCTCTTCTAGCCACAGACTTTGCAATTCCCATCAACTGACCTTGTCACAGGAATCTTGGGTAAAAGAAGGTGGGGGAAGATGCAGCTAAGATTCATTCATGAGTGACTATTGGACTAAATTGTGATGATAAAATCTTCAAAGCTAACATGATGTGTCAGATTTCATGTCAATTTGAGTGAGCCAAGACTCTCCCATGATGTGATCTAGCAAAGTGTGGTGAATTTCCTGATGGAATGTTTTGCAAAGCAGCCAAGAGTTGTGGGTAGAAAGACATCCTTAATGTAGTCACAGCTTTTCTATGGTTGAAAGAGGTTTAATTCAGGGTGTGGCCTACCCTTTATATACAGTAACAATGGGTGAAGCTAGCTCTCTCCTACTGCTGGACTTGATAACACTCCAGGTTCTGTCATTTCACTTGCAGATCTCAGGAACCATAAACGGATTCATTCTGCCCAGTATCCCCCAGACAGTAGTCTTCCCACTTCATTATCCTGCTTCTTGTTCATAAGGCCCTGTAAGGAGACAAGAGGAGCCTTCATCATACATCTGACCCGTGGACTTGAAAAAGACTGGACTTAACATTTTGAAAATGATGTGAGACATTTTGGGATCTAAATCTCTTTCTGTAGACATACAAGCATTACTGGTTTGGGTTCTTTAGAGAACCCAGACTAACACACATTGTGATGGGTCGACTTTGCTTTCCCACTGGGTATAATGTGAGGCATCTCAGAAGCAGAAAGGGGGCATCTCACTACAATCAAGAAAGAATAGTAATGGAGGGTGTTCTTTGGACCACAAGATTCCTGTACACTGAAACTCCTCATCGCAGGGACAAGTTATGACACCAGAACAGCAGCAGAGCAGTGACAGATGAGTGGCAGCAGAACCGGAGCCATGAGGAAGAGTGCTGGGCTTTGTGGCCCACAGAGCAAGCTCAGTGCCTAAAATAGGCTATTTTCTTGCACAGTAGAGTGGCTGTAGGCACTTAATTGGGGAAGCTCGGTTTGCTGATCCACTAAGCTTTATCTCCATCTATTTAGGCTGAGGTTTATGGTAGATTATGGTGCTTTGGGGGCATTTATCCACAGTGTTTAATGAACTGCTGCATTACCAGAGCAGAATATAAGCCAAACCAAAGAGTCCAGGACCAGAGAGAGATCTTTCTACAAGAATGGCAGAAAAGAGGCTGTCCTGAATAAAGAACTGTGCCTTCAACATTTCTGATCCTAAATTCAAACGTATTAACTTCCCTAGTAAACCCAAAATTGAATATGCTGTCTGTGAATTCTGTGTAATCATTGAAATAGAAGATCAAATCATACAGAAAAGCAGAGAGAACCCTAGAAGGGACTATTGGTGTAATAATTGGAAAAGAGGTTTGAACTAAGATTTGGGCTAATGAACTTGATTCTGTTTCCAATTTATAAAGTAAGAAGAGTTTAGATACTGCCCCTAAAAACTTTTTATTATGCTCCCAAAACTTAATATGTTACATTCGATTTTCACAATTATCAAAACTAGCCAAATGTTGTGTTGCATATAAGATCACTATGCATAAAACCTAACTCAAAGCCACCTTTATATGAAGATCTTTTTTGTACATATGTGAGTTTTACTGGTTTTGTTTCTCTAATCATCTATATATCTATGAATGGAAGAAATAAACAGAATTACTCTACTGAAAAGAATTGTTCAATCATTTCAGGGGGTATCTTGTGATAATAAAGAACTAGTAGCAAAAAATAATAATCACTGATTGTCACAAAAGAAATGCAAGATGCACTGAAAGCATTGAGAACACACCAACTCCGGGAACTGATGGCATATGAACTACAATTGTTGCCAGGAAACAGGCAGGTTGCCTGTCATTGTTTCAGCCAAAGACTGAGACCAGGTTGATTTGAGAAACCCTAAGCTAAGTTCTGCAAGTGCTAGACAGAAAGAAACAGTGGGATTTTTTACCTCCAAAATGCTTCAAAGATTCCACGAAATCCAATCAAGTTATATACCTTCAACTTTGTGGCAAGTTTTGGGGGGTGGGGGAGAGGAGAGGGTTGATAATGAACAGATTTTCAATAAGAGGACCCCGAAATAATGGGACCTTGGAAGCAATGTTCACATGAAAACAATCGACATCTTCCCACCAAATTATCAGACTAGCAATTGATAGCTACATTTCCCCAAGGGCACTTTGACCTCCATACCACCATTCCTGATCTACGTGCCCTTGCTTGCCTCCTGAGTTAGCACATCCTTCCTGATTAAGCTTAAAAGGAATTTATACTGCCAGGGAACAGGATGTTACAGTGACTAAACTAAACAAAAAAACCCACCACCAATATCAACAACTAAATCCTAACTGAACAAATCCTAAATTGTGTTGCAGTTCCAATATTTTTATTCTCAGCGGGCTAGCTCTTCCACCTCCTCTTCAACATGTTTCAATAAGGAGACGCAGTGATGAAGGTACTCACTCATCTATGACAAGAAATTAGAAAGACAACTCCAGAACCAACTGGCTAGGCAAGGTCCATAGTCCTACCCATTTAAGAGAAGAAATATATATGCAAGGGAAATATAGCTAAAGATTTCAAAAATTCAATCAGAAAATGGCTGCAGTGGTTCCTTCACAGGGAGCTGCCAGAAAGTCAGGTACAGAGGGATTTATTTGCTAGTGCCAGACGGCTCTTGGATGGCTGTGCAGCATATCTGGAAGACTGCTACCTGTGTTTTATTGACCAGGCAATGGCACTCGACTGTGCAGATTGGAACACATTATGAAAACTTTAGGGTGTATAGTAATTGGAAAATGATTGTGTTAAGTCAGGTTGTCTAGAGAAACAAAGCCAGTGACACTCACATCTGTATAAGAAAGAGCTTCATCTCAAGAAGTAATTTTATAACAAGAAGGCATTCCAGCCCAGTTCAACTCAAATCAATGGGTCTGATGCTGGTGGAAGCCCTAGCATCCCCCTCAGACATATGTGGCTGACGCTAGGCTGATGACGCATCCCCCTCAGACATACGTGGCTGATGCTAGGCTGATGACAGAGAAAGGTAAAGTGGGTGCATGATGACAGGCTGGTGGGTGCAGAGTCACAGGGATCCATGTTCCCCGGGAACATGGCAGGGCACTACCCTCTCCCAGGTTGCCTCCCAGGGTCAACTGTGAAGGACGAGAGAAAGAAAAAGAGAGAGAGAGAGAGAGAGAGAGAGAGAGAGAGAGAGAGAGAGAGAGAGAGAGAGAGAGAGAGAGAGAGAGAGAGAGAGGAGAGGAGAGGAGAGGAGAGGAGAGGAGAGGAGAGGAGGAGAGGAGAGGAGAGGAGAGGAGAGGAGAGGAGAGGAGAGGAGAGGAGAGGAGAGGAGAGGAGAGGAGAGGAGAGAAAGAGAGAGATTCCCAGTCTTCTTTTACGAGGAATCTGTACTT
The DNA here is from genome assembly GCF_050624435.1 of Tenrec ecaudatus. NCBI lineage: Eukaryota > Metazoa > Chordata > Mammalia > Afrosoricida > Tenrecidae > Tenrec > Tenrec ecaudatus. The sequence goes on along the minus strand of NC_134540.1, from coordinate 26,939,663 downwards.
AGGACAAGATCAGTCATTGAAACAGAACAAGGGAATACTGCATGGTTTAAAATCAGAGAAAGTGAAGGTGTGTGCCAGCCTTGCTTAATGTATGAGACATACTCCATCGTTGTGTTGAGAAAACAATCCAAGAACCTTGACTATATGGAAAGGGCTGCAGCATCAAGATCTGAGTGAGTCTCAATAGCAGCCTGAAATATACAATGACACAACCTCGCTTGCTGAAAGGGAAGGGACCTTGTAGTCCTTTATATTAGTCTGGGTCTGGCATCCTCAAACTACAGCCTGTTTAAACTATAGTCTGGCTCTCCAACGGGTCTGAGGGACAGTAAACTGGCCCCGTGTTTAAAAAGTTTGAGGACCCCTGGTCTGGGTAAACTAGGGAAACAAATCCACAGAAACTCATATGTATACAAGAGAGTTTTATATAAAGAGTAAGTGTACATGAAGAATGTATCCTAACCCAGTGCTGTCCAAGCCCGCAAGTCCAATATTAACTCATATGTCTGACACCAATCTACAAAGTCCTCCTCAATCTCACAAAACACACACAATGACACCAAATGCAGGAGGAACGCCAAATCAGTGAGTGTGTAAGCATCTCAGTGCTGTCAGGGGTCTTGGCTGCTCCAGCACCCAGGGCAGCGTCAGGATAGGTCCATGTGGCTTCTCCTCAGGGACGTCTTGCAGGAAGTAGCCTTGCCAGCTAAAACATAGAACAGCCTAAGGCAGCTGCACCCTAGTTCAACCATCAGAAAGTAAGAGACATGAGAACTAGAAAGGTGAGGCTCACCGAGCCATTTATCTCTCTGCCCTTCAGTTAATCCCACACGTGTTTATCGACCAGGTTGGCACAATAAACCTTAATTATATAACCCTTACTAATAAAAACCCAAGTCTACGGCTTTCAGAATGGATTCACATCAAATAAAGAAAACTAGCATCCTGACACTATTGCATCCAGTGAACGATATCACAGTAAATAGAGAAGATATTAAAGTTAAGTATTTCATTTTACACAGATACACAATCTATTACCTGGGGAGCAGTAGTCAGGGAATTAAACAACACATTGCATTATGCAAATAGACTGCAGATGTTGCTAAGTGCCCTCCAGCCATTCCAACCCATAGTGACACCATGCACAACAGAACAAAACACTGCAGGTTGTGCAGTGGCCCAGCACCATTCTCACAACTGTGTCTATGCCTGAGGCCATGGATGCAAGCACTGTGTCAATCCATCTTGTTCAATGTCTTCTTTTCTCACCACCCTTCACTTGACTGAACATGATGTCCTTTTCCAGGGACTGGTCTCTCCTGACAATATGTCCAAAGTATGTAAGACACAGTCCTCCCATCCTTACCTCTAAGGGGCACACTGGTCTTACTTCTTCTAATACAGATCTGTTTGTCCTTTTAGTAGCCCATGGTACCTCCAATATTCTTCTCCAGCACCATAATTCAAATACATCCATTTTTCTGCAGTCTTCCTTATATAATGTCTAACTTTTACATGCATATGATGCAATGAAGAATACCCTGGATTGGGTCAGGTGCACTTTAGTCCTCAATAAAACATCCTTGCTCTTCAATACACTAAAGAGTCTTGAGCAACAGATTTATCTAATGCAATGTGTCTTTTGATCTTTTCACTGCTGCTTCCATGATCATTGACTATGATTCCAAGGAAAACAAAATCCTTCACAACATCAACACTTTCTCCATTAACATGATGTCAGCTATTGGTCCAGTTGTGAGGATTTTGGTCTTCCTTACATTAAGTTATAATCTATACAGTAAGCTACAACCCTAGGGTAGTTACATCATCTGTCATCAATTTGAGATTTGTGAGTGAAGGGGTGGAGTTTATCCTATCAATCAGGCCACAGCTTGATTACCTCATTTGGAGGTGCTATGGAGATAAACAGATTGTGGAAGGCAGGACACATGCTTACTCTCTGTGAGCCATTTCCATTTATAAGATACATGGAGCTACACTAGAGCTCTGGAGCTGGACGAGGTATGTGGAGACCCCTGCCAGCTTTGAGATGCTTGCATTGCCACTGAATCCACAAGACTTTCCACCCACTGGCCTGTGATCTTCCTGCATTCGGTGTCATTTCATGTGTTTCATGAGTCTGAAGAGGACTTTATAGATTGGTATTAGACATATGGCTAATACTGGACTTAAGGATTTGTCTGGACTGGGCTGGGATGTTTTTGCAATATTCAATTGCCCTTTAATATAAGCCTCTTTTTTATTCACATAAGAGTGTTTCTATGAATTTGTTTCTCTAGTCTAACCAGAGTAACACAATCCTTGATCTTCATCAGTCAGGGCTTTAATTCCTCCTCACTTTCAGCAGTCACTTTGTGTCATCAGCATACCAAAGGTTGTCAATAAAGCTTCCTCCAATCTTTAAGGACACTACAGAAGATTTCTTTAAATTACTCACATTATTTAAAAGAAAAGATACCATTTTGAAGACCAAGGTGGGCCTGCCCCAAGCATTTTCAACCTTCGGATATGCACGTGCAGAATAGACAATAAATAGGTAGTCAGAAGAATAATTTCTCTTGTTGAATTATGGTTCTGGTGAGGAATATGGAAGATACTTTGGACTGCCAGAAGAACCCATCAGAGTGGGCAAAAGTATAGTCAGAATATTTCTTAGAAGTCCGAATGTGAGGTATCATGTCATATGCTTTAAGCATGTTATCTGGAGGAACCAGAACCTAGAGTGGCGCATCATACTTAGCTAAGTACATGTTCGGGGGAAGCAAAGGGAAGGACCTCAAGGGGATAGATGACATCGTGACTGGAACAGTGGACTCGGAGTACTAGGATGACTGCAGGACCAGGCAGTGCCGGCTCGCTTACACTATGAGGCAGAGCATGCTTGATGGAACCTGACAACAGCCCCAAGGATAGGGACTCCTATATGCACTGTGGAGCCCTGGTGTCAGTTTCAGGATTCTGAGTGAAGGGGTGGAATCTAGCCTGCCAGCAGATCATTGCCAATGAGGCCTCTGTGTGGTCATGGCCTTCTCCTAAGGATTCTGGGAAATCCTTTTTTCCTCCTTGGGGGCAGGAGACACTTTCTCTTTCTGCTCACTCCCTCGGAGACTCTCTACTGAAAAGGCTCACTCCCTGCAAGACATTTCTGAGGAGAAGCCACATGAAGCTGCCTTGAGGCAGTAAGAGTTTCAGAATTAAAGGAACCAAACAGACATCTGCCAGCGCTGAGATTCTGACACCACAGGATCCACAAGACTTTCCACCCACTGACCTGTGATCTTCCTGCATTTTGGCGCCATTGTATGTGTTTTGTGATTCTGAAGAGGACTTTATAGATTGGCATCAGACATATGGGCTAATATTGGACTTATGGCCTTGATCTGGCCTGGGCTGGGATGTTTTCTCAATATTCAATTGCTCTTGCATATAAAGCTCTTTCTCATACACATATGAGTCTCCCTGGAGTTGCATCTCTCGTCAACCGGGACTAACACACAGTGGCCATGTGCTGAGCTGCGATCTCCATGCTTGGCAGTTTGAACAGCAGCAGCTTTATGGAAGAAGGACTGGGCTTTCCACTCCCTTAACAATTACACTTTCAAAACCCCCAGAGGGTCACTATGGTCAGCATTGGCTTGTTGGCAGTGAGAGAGTATCAGCGCTGTGCTGTCACTTTCAGGCACAGGAACCTGGTGAATACATCTGCACAGGTGATAAGTGCACCATTGTAGTAGAAAAGACAAGCTTAGGGGATAATAAATTCAATTGTAATGTCATCCCCGGTAAATGTTTAACAATTGACTGAGCAGACAGGACACCCTGCCTGATATGACTATTTCTAATATGGACACATTTCAAGCTACCAATATGATACCAGTCAACTTCCAAATCTCTTGATTACTTTATAATCTGTTCTCCCTGTAGAAGCCAATTTTATCATCACACTAGTTTTATGCCCCCAAATTTAACAGTAGGGATATTAAAGCTGGGCTCTTCAGAACCTTCTATGAACTCCTTCCTCTTCAAATCCCACTATGGTAATGCAGAGATAAATTATAATATTTATTAAATCTGACTACATGATAGGTACTATTCTAAACACCAGACACAGGATCTCTTTACATAATTTAACCACCCACAGAAACCTTAGGTGGAACGTCTACTTTGATTGACAAAGTAACTGAGACATAAAAAGAAGTGCTTCCTCAATGTCCCAAACCTGGTAATAAATGAAGCCACCATTTCAGCCCAGTCATATTGCCACCCAGCTCTCACATCAACGATATATGATCGCTTAGTTTTTATTCTTTTGGTGATTATACAGCATTTTGATTTACCACTGAAGTAATATACTCAACACTGTATAAATCAAGATTAACTGAAAGAATATATATATATGAAAGTACAAATTGTTTATATTTTACATAGGCTTTACATAATCACATTTTATACAAGTTTTGCAGAAGCAATTTTGTACTTTATTTGTGAAAGAAACTGATTATATATATATATATTTGCAAAGACCAATTTGTAATCTAGAATGAAATAATCATTAGGAAATTATGATTCCCTGTTAGATTCAGAAATAATTCCAGTTAAGTTTCCATTATCTTAAGTTCTATCTAAAAGGGTTTCTGAATAGTGGGGGTAAAATGTACTTTAGTTTATTTCTATGTTATATACACACTTTTTGTTAGGTGTCAATGAGTTGGCCCCAACTCATAGAGACCTATGGATTTGAATGCCCTCTCTATATGAAAACTTTCCTGCAGACTACAAATCATCTCTCTAGCTCAGCCAAGTTCAGCTCATGGACAAAACGGAAATGTCAGCTGTCCTAAGCAAAAGCTATTCTCTGAATGTCAAAGCCTGAAGTCCGTCTGCCTTCTGCACTATAGATAGAGACTGCTGGAGAGTGGTTAGCCTCTTCAAAAGACTTTGTTGGCCCCTAAGGCACTCCTGGTAAGGAGATAACCTTCTGATCTCTCATTACATTGAGATGAATGTCTTAGAAGTTTTTGCGAAAAGGGCATCAGCTGGGAAAGCCCCCAGGGGCTCTCGTTTCTCCCTAACAACCCAAATCTCCTATTTATTCTTATATGGGTGAAATCAAGTTCAGCCCATGTTGAAAATGTGCTCTTGATTAACTATTACTTAAGCAATTTAGTTGCCCTTGTTCCCCCTTCTATCCTCAGCAGTATTCCGCGAAGCTCTTTCAGATGGATTACACAATCCACAGGATTCTCACATGCCAAGACACCCCTTTCCTTGGTTTGAAGGCTGACTTTTTTTTACAATGTGAGCACATTTCTAAGAACACAATGCTAATTATGGTAATTTAGAATAGGAAAGGAGATGAATAGGATCCTATCTTTCTTTTAATAGGAGGAGGGTCTTGTCTTTGAATCAGAGAAGGGAGGTGCCCCCATGGTGTCCTGATGGTGCAAAGTGACCAGTTTGAAACCACCATCTGCTCTCTGGGGAAAACTCAGGGCATGAAGGAGGTTTCCTTTCCTGATAAAGTCACTGTCTCAGAAATCCCAGGGATCTTTCTCCTCTGTCTTATCGGATCCCTGTAAGTCAGACTTGACTAGGGAGCAAGGAATTGTTTTTCACATACCCTTCTTTTAGTTTAATTAAAACTGTAGTGAGGTGATTTAAAAATGACACCTGTGGTTTTTGACAAATTAGGATTTTAATCCTGGCTCTGTCAATTCTTATAGGTCTGATCTTGATTAAAACGATTTCACGTCGAATTCCTTATCTATAAAACAAAACAATCTCACTGCCATTGGGTCGGCATTGACCCATAGTGACCTATAAGACAGGGTGGAATTGCTCCTGTGGGTTTCTGAGACAATAAATTTTATTTATTTATTTTTTTGTGAGTGTGCGTTCAGTCACCATGGGACTGAAGACGTCTGGGCTGTTACTCTGTAATGATTCTAAGATTGTGTCCATTAAATGCAAACAAAAAAATGAAGAAGTCTTGGCAGCCCAGGAGAAGTTATGCACACTTGATTATCAGATCAACTTACATATGATTCCTAGCATAGAGTCTAGCCCGTGCTGTAGCTGTTTCCATGACTTGGGCTTCATTTGTCTTGCACTACATCGGCTATGCTATTTGCTACTGGATCATCTGGATTGGGAGCATTTAACAAAGCCTCGGTCCATAGCAGAACTGTGCAGATCTGCAGTGCTGGGAACCACTTAGCTTTCAAAATATCTAAACATATTCTCCTAACTTATCTACATTAGGCTGATAAATTTTGGTCGTGAAACATACTTTAGGAGGTGCCATTGGGATTCTTCTGGAAGGAATAGTTGATGTTTAAAGGTCCCTCTCTTCAAGAGGAAATACTGGTGGGGCAGCAACGACCACGTGAAAATAATGGGTTGCTCGCATCTGGTTCTACTTTAATGCCAGGAACTGGTTCTGCCATCAAACGCTGGGTTTCCTTGATCGTCCTATAGGACAGCGGGCCATCTGGTCAGATCCTGAGTGTGGCCTCTGGTCTGGTCTCCAGCTCTGCTTGCCTCCCCCACGACCTCCAATTGTAACTCTTCATAGGTGTAGAAAGCCCTGTTTTTCTCCTGCAGAACGGTTGGTGGTTTCGAACTACTGACCTTGCAGTTTTAGCAGCTCACTGTGCATGCACTATGCCACCACCGTTTGCTGTTCAATTAACTCAGGTATATTCGAGTGGAACTGCGCTCTCTAGTCTTTTCTTTGATTTTTTTAACAAGTTGTTTTTTGCAAAAGTCTACCCAGTACATGTTGTTCCCATTTAATTTCTGTACAACTTGCTCAGTGACAGTTAATATGTTCTCGGTGTGTCAACATTTTTTTTAAATCAATATATAATCGTGTATAAGCCGCGTTTTATCAGCACATTTTTTTATGCTGAAAAAGTCCCCCTTGGCTTATACTCAAGTGAGGGTCCCACTTACCTGTTCTCCGGTCTCTCCTGCTCGTCTGCGGGCACCTGCAGCCCCTGTGGGTGGTCCGATGACTGATGACATCACCGCTCTTCTTTTCTCCTGCCCACCTGCAGCCTCTGTGTTGTCCCTGCAGTTGCTGGCACCTGGGACGCACCGCATCCTTGTCAGATGAATGTCGGCTGCGGCTGTCCTTCTTCTCTTGCTCTTCCCCAGGGCTGTGACCAATGACATAGCCTTTAACGTCTTTCCCATGCTTGGTCGTGCCCCCTTGCTCCGCCCAAGCACTGTTGAATACAAGAACCGGTATATCTCTGGTCTTGGATATGCAGTACGTTTATTTCCAGTCGTCTGCTATATTTTATTTACTAAATTTTCTTATTAACCCTTACCTGGACCCAGTGTTGACTACGCGTGCATAGACAGCTTGTGTTGGGGTTCTTAATATACACGCTGTGCGTGTATGCACTGTGTTACTGCCTGTTCCCGTGCATCAGCGGTAACACGAGTATGCAGCAATACAGGGGTACACAATACAGCATGTATAATATGAGAATTAACACAGGCGTCTCTATGCAAGCAGTCATGTTATCACATTCTGTAATATCATCGGCTGAATTAGGCCTCAAGCATATAAGCTGCTTTGTGTACATGGGATAAGGCAGCTCAGGCAGTAACACTGTGTGTGTGTATAGTATGAGCCCTAATACAGGCTGCTCTATAAAAACATACTCGCATCATCACATTCTGGAATATTGTCATATCAAACTCTCCAAACCCTGAATGTCTGTCAGCTCCCTTGGTGATCCAGCATGTTTGGGGTCTCATGCTGTCTTTTGAGTGTGATTCTTTTGGGGGGTATCTGTTTCCCGTGGTGAAGTCTGCCTGCATTGTATTGCCAATTGATTTTACTTATTTATATGTATAGTTGCCTAGAAACCACCATTTTTACGTAAATTGACCTCTTTAAGAACTATAACTGGAATTTATTTTTGGAGTAGGGCTTACAGTATCTTTTGAGAATTCAATGGTACCACATCCTTTTCAAAAATATTTTTTTATCCTGTTAGAAATGGATCCCAATACTTCTAATCCTGGACCAAAGCCAAAACACAGGTGATATGAAGTTGGTTTAAACTTAAGGTTATGTCAAGAGCAGAAAAAGCCAATAACAGTACTCCTAGAAGGGAATTTTGTGCTGACAAAAAACAAGTGAGGGAGTGGCGGAAAATGAAAGCTGACTTGGAAAAAACTCCAAAGGCAAAAAAAGCTCGATGTGGTTTAACAACTTCCTATGGGGCTCTAGAGACTGAATTGCATAAATGGGTTATGGAGTGTCGACTAAATGGTGACTGTGTAACACGCATGGGAATTCGCTCATGTGCTCTTCAAATGGCCAAAGACGACAAATTAAAGCACCTGGAATTGAACATTTTGTTGTGTCAGCAGGTGATGTCCCTGCTTCAGGAATAGGTTTGCCCTATGTTTGAGGCAAAGAACAAATCTTTCACAGACGTTGCCAAAAAACCCTGATGAAAAAGTGATGTCATCCCGTTCATTCATAATTAAACAAAGAAGGATCTATAACTATGGTCTGGGAGATTTGGGGAACATGAAGGAAACACCTATGACCTTTGGTCTTCTAAGCAACAGAACTGGGGCAATTTTGGGAGACAACACTTTTATTTTACTCTTAACCACAGGGAATTAAAAAAACACACACACATTCTGTCATGTTTGGCTAATGGAACTAAGCTGTGGCCTGTCATTATTTTTAAAAGAAAGACTGACCTAAAAAGGTAAATTCCCACAAGGAATTACTGTGTACGCACATATTAAAGGCTGATGGATGAAGACGGCACACACACACACACACACACACACACACACACACACACACACACGATGGCTGGAGGAGATTTGGAAGATGATCGGGAGCAGCCTGAAAGAAAAAGACTTCATTTCTAGTTTGGGTCATGTTCGGAGCCAACACTTCTGACAAGAAACAAACATGCAAAATGACAAAGTCTTCTCAAGTTACTTTGGCCATTATTCCAGGTGGGCTTACATCTGTTTCGCAGCCCCAAGATGTGTGCTTAAATAAACCTTTGAAAGACCATGTGTGAAAGATGTGGCATGAATGGATGTTATCTGGTCAAGTCCACTGACAAAAGTTGGAAATCTGATGAAGTCTGACATAGAATTGATAGCAGAGTGGGTCTGTGATGCATCGGAAGAGATTCCAGAGGACATGTTTCAATGCACCTTCAAGAAATGTGGCCTCAGTAATGCAATGGATGGCAGTGAAGACGGCGCTTTGTATGAGAACGACAGCAGCGATGGTGATGACGGTGGACTCAGTGATGAGGACAATGTCTGTGCTGATAACCTCACACCAACCTAAGCTGAAGCTCTGTTTGGACAGACAGATGATGAGGAGGGATCCAGTTTGAAAGGATTTTTAACTCTTGTGTTTTAGCTTGGTTGCTAATGGAGCTAAGGTTTTGTACTTTTAAAATTATTAATATCATATTGTTTTGTTGACCCTCTTTCCACTTACAGAGCTATTTTTCTTTTTTTTGAAATAAATATTCAAAAACATTTTACTTACTGATGCCTCAATTAATGCAATCCTATTTTTATTTTGAAATTTTCCAGTAGCTGCTGCGTTTCCCACCCTATGCTTATACTCGAGTTAATAAGTTTCCCCAGGTTTTGTGGTAGAATTTGGTGCCTCAGCTTATATTTGGGTCGGTTTATCCTCAAGTATATATGGTATGTTCTGATCTGTTTCTAGGACTCATTTCCTTACCCACTTATCTTTTCATTTTTTCTTTAGGATAGCTGCTGACCTTTTGTTCTCATAGAGACATTTTCTGTTTTTATTTTTTATAAAACATTATATCCATGGATTATAGTCATCATGTTGTGTGCCAATTTTGTATTACACTTAAACGTGATCTCATGTGATAGTTTTGGATAAAGGCTTAAAGGGTAATCTTGGGGCTATATTCTCAGGGGATTCTCTAGTTTCAGCTGGTTCTATAAATCAGGATTATGGAAGAGTCTGTTAAACTGTACGTCTTTTTCAAATTCTGCTAGGGCTCATTTACTATAAGCTTATTCCTAGAGGTTGGGAGTGGAAGCTGAGCTCAATCTAGCTCCTCTTGGATCAGGAAGGAGGAGGCCATGGCTCATATAATAGGAGATCAGTTCTGTAAATTCATTTAGTATATGAGCTTTTGCTTTGTTCTTTTTCTTTGTCTCTCATGGTACAGACCAATAGTTGTATTTTTGATGGTTGCTTTCAAGCTTTTAAAGCCCCAGGTGCTGCACAGAGCACTAAAATGAAGAAAATAAACTGTGTGATGCCAATTGTCTGAGTGTCCCATTAAATTCACGCCTTCAAACTCAGAAAACTTTTCTCACAAGGTGTTTGTGTATAGCTGATAAATATCCCTCACTGTGCTTACTCTAAATATATAGATATGCATACACATATCTGTATAGCTATATATACACCCATGTGCAAACATTATATATATATAATCTGACAATGTTCCACTTTTATTATAAGGATTTCAGAGGCTAATTCCCCAGAAACTGGCAGCCATTTCCTTTTCTTAGTCTGTTCTTATTTTGGAAGTGCTAGTACAGATTGTTCGACTTGGATGACCCTGCTGGTATTTGAAATATGAATGGCATAGCTTCTACATCACAGCAACATGAAAGCTATGAATATACCAAGCTAACACCCATGTGGTTGAAGGTGTATTATAGAAGTATTCTAGGGGAAAATTATTGAATGATTCAAGAAGTATCAAAAGAAGATGGAAGAAACACACAGTCACTGTGCCAAACTAACTAGATCATTTCACTCACTGTACCCAAAGCACTAGATATCACACGGTCCTTCCAGAGATAGCATATGTTCAACAAACAATGGGATTGAAGGAGCAAATTCAAGCTGCACTGCAGGCATTAGCAAAAAGGAAGGCTTTAAGAATTATTAGAAAGCAATAGAAATGTTTCAATATGCTGATGAAATCCCTTCCTAGCCCATGCAAAGAATTTTGTAAGACAGCTACCTAACCAACCAACTAGCAGAAATCCATATTTGTGCCCATTCTAAAGAAAGTTAAACCAACAGAATGCAGAAATCATCAAGCAATATCATTGATATCGTTTGTAAGAAAAAATTTCCCCAAGATCCTTCAACAATGATTGCAGCAGGATGTTGATATGGAGCTGCCAGAAATTCAAGCTGAATTCAAAAGAAGATGCGGGACAAGGGATAACGTTGATGGCAGCTGGATCTTGGTTGAAAGTAGCACTCCAAAAAACAATGTTTACTTGTTTTTTATTGACTGTGCAAAGTCATTCCATTGTGTGGATTATAACAAGCTGTGGATACCCTTGAGAAAAAAAGACGGGATTTCCAGAATATTCCATTGTGCTCATATGTAGCCGGTTCATGAATAAGAGACAATTAATGAAAAGGAACACACACATATACATATTTGAAATTGAACTTTCACTATATAAATCTCAATATTGCTTTCTGTTAGTTTCACAATATATTGAATCTAGGTAAGGAAAACATCAAGTCAAAATTGGTGAACCATACAGTGAATTTTATTAATGAAAACAAAAAAATGCATAATTGGACTCTCTAGTATTCTAATGCTTAAGAATATTAAAACTGGGTGAAAACAAATGCACTGTATTGTAAAATAAATGTAGGAAGCTGGTAGTTTATTTGAGGTAGACAGTAGGGAAAGGACCCATGGAGGAGATTATAATAATCCTGGGATTATATGATTAACATACGAGTCAGGGAAATCAAAAGAGGCATTTCAAATGGACTAAATCACACGAATGGAAAGAAACATAAAGCTACAAGATATGTTAGGATATATAAAGAAGAAAACTTGGGACACCTAAACTATCAAGGGCATCAAGAAGGATGACATCATCTTAGAAAAGTAAGGAATGAAAGTCATGAGATAGATTGCAAAGTATTTGTGACATTTTTGCCAGAGTCTCTCCTTCATGAAGCTAACGCATTTTTTTAACAATTTATTGGGGCTCATACAATTCTTATCACAGTTCATACATATACATACATCAATTGTATAAAGCACATCTGTACAGTCTTTACCCTAATCATTTTTTCTCTTTTCCTTTTTTACATTTTATTAGGGACTCATACTACTCTTACCACAATCCATACATATACATACATCAATTGTATAAAGCACATCCATTTTAACCAGTTTTTATCCCTTTGTTTACACATGACTTCTGGTATTATTTGTTCTCTGATAAAGGTTGGATATTTCTACAAGGGAAAGAAAAGAATCTCATACAAACACTTCTAACACCTCAGGGTACACAATCTGAATGTCTGCACCGTGTGCTTAGTATATTGCAGGGCAGTGAATTATTGAAAGTGTCTCTTCTCGTCCAAATCTGTATTATCTCCCACCAAATGACTTTTGCTTATATGGGTCTGGGTTAGAAGGTGGGGAAAGACACAGAATTCATTGTGATTGCCAACCTGTTGTATGTAATTGCCTCGGAGAAGCAGGAGAAGGGAATATCATTACCAGCAAGACCTGGGAGTGAAGTGCTTCTCTGAGTCCTCCGATCCCTGTGGAGTGAACCTCCTGGATTCAGAAGGCTGCTTTGATCTGAGGAATGGCAGAGGAACAGCAATCGCACCACCACCAGCCAGAGGAGAAGACATAGTGGTGGACTTCTGTGTTAGTCCCGGTAGACTAGAGAAACAGATTCAGGAAGACTCATGTGTATAGGAAAGAGCTTTATATACAAGAGCATTTGAATATTGAGAAACATCCCAGGCCAGTCCAGATCAAGTCCATTAGTCCTATATTAGTCCACCTGCAATGATGTTGAATGCAGGAAGATCACAGACCAGTGGATGGGATGTCTTGTGGATCCAGTGGTGGTGTAAGCATCCCAATGCTGGCAGGGGTCTCTATGGGGCTCTTCCAGCTCAGGGAACTAGTGTAGTTCCATGTGTCTTCTCAGCTTTAATGTCTCCCAGGGGGTGAGCATGTGCCCCGCCTCCAGCAAGCTATTTATCTCCTTAGGACCTCCAAATGAGGTCATCAAGCTGGGGCCTGATTGACTGCCTAAACTCCACCCCTTCATTTTAATACTATAACAAATTATGTGACTACAACTACTTCCCAGCCCACAGAGCAAGTAAAGTTGAGTGCTTTGGTGTAGGAGGTTGGCTTGTAGCATAAAGTGCCTCTAGGCAATTTGGGGGGCGTGGGGGGAATGAAGCTCTGTAGTCATTAAGCAAGAAGTTCAAAGAAAATAGTATCCTGTAAGTGACTTTTCTTGAAAAATGTTAGAAACCCCTTGTCATTTGACCTTTATCTGCTGCCTTCTTGGTCATGCTAAGTGAAAACTTGACCTTTATCTACTACTTCTTGGTCAAGCTAAGTGAAAACTTGACCTTCATTTACTACTTCTTCCTCATGCTAGGTGAAAACTTGACCTTCATTTACTACTTTCTTGGTCATGCTGAGTGAAAACTTGACCTTTATTTACTACCTTCTTGGTCATGCTAAGTGAAAACTTGACCTTCATTTACTTCCTTCTTGGTCATGCTGAGTGAAAACTTGACCTTTATTTACTTCCTTCTTGGTCAAGGTAAGTGAAAACTTGACCTTTATTTACTACCTCTTGGTCATGGTAAATGAAAACTCGCTGTGGTTATGGACTGATTGGTTTTGTCCATCACAGTGTCATTATCTGAGAAGGTTTCAACTAAAGTCTAGACTAATTAATAATACAAGGAATTATATGTAATTAATCCAGAATATTTTTGGTTTGATGAGTTTATTTGGCTTTCTTTGTTTGGTTCTGAGATAGAAATGGGGAACCTGTGCAAAAACTAGGGAATCTGACCACCGTAGGCCAAGTTCAGACTGTTTTTGGTTAGTGGCTACCGAGTTGCATGGCTTGGTTTTTCAGGCTAGTTCCTGCGGTTTCATATCGGCGTTCTCTTGATCTTTATGGCTTTCCTATTATCTGTTTATATACTCAGTTTAACTTAACTCAAAGAGATTTATAAGCAGGATGGACTGTTCTTTTATGGTCAACCCATCATTCATTTTATAGTGTTTATATTGAACATTTAACATATTCATTGAACAATGTGATGCAGCGAGGATATGGCAATTAGCAAGACAAGGATAATATCAGTTCTTCTTTCATGATTCTTACTCTCAATTGTGATGGATCCAAATCCAGGAAACTTTCCGTTTTGGACCATCTAACTGTGAACATCAATTAGAAGATCTCTTTAAAAACATACAGGTTGTGTAAATTGTTATATTAGCTGGATTGCTTCTCATTTGTCACAAATACACAGAATTAGTAGGTTTATATGACTGCAATCAGCATAAAACATTGCAACTTTTCAGAGTATTTTTTGTCAAGGCTATCTGTCTCTCCTAATTATAAATGCTAAAGTGACTTTTTAAAATTTCTTGAGTAGGCAAACTTCAAAGGGTCCAAAAGGTCATGTGGCTGAGAACACAGAGACCATTCCTTATGGTAGGAGTGAGAAGAAGCTGGAAGACAGAGCTCCATCTTGAGCACTCCTACTCCTACATTGTAATGCATTCTCTCTCCTGATAAAGCTCATCATTCTCAGCTTGGTCTGTGAGTTCATAATGAATTATCGAACTTAATGAAAAGTAGATGATGCTTTCACTGAGATAGTTGGTGTAAGATTTGTAAAGAAGTTTGGAGTTCAGAGGATGCCTGAACGCAGCCTCCCAGAAATCAACTTGGGACAGCTAATTTGAATACTAGATATTCTATGCCCTGCTTATGAAGTTGAAGGACATCACCAACCTCACAGCCCTTATTACAGTTATGGATATACAGACATACACACACAAACATACATACATATATGTGTATACTATATATCCTACCTAATAATTATCAATATCAATTAAGCTTAACTTATAATATTGAATGATGCGAGGAACATCAAAAAGGAAGGAAATTATATTCAGAGTGACTATACCAAAAAATCATAGTCAACATCCTACCATTACAGGAAGTAGTATATCACCAAGGACCAATGGTACTGAAGGAAGGATTTCAATCTTCACTGAAAGTATTATCCAAAGACAAAGCTCCAAGAATTGATGGAATTCCACATGAAATGTTTCAACAAGTTGATGCAGAGCTGGGAACATTCACTTGTCTTTGCCAGAAAATTGGAAGACAGCTCCTTGGCCAACTGGCTGAAAGATATCTGTATTTGGAACCATTCCAAAGAAAGATGGCCCAACACAATGCTCAAATTATAGAACAATATCATGATATAACCTAATGCACCTATTTTTTCTGAAAATCATCCAACAATGATTACAGTATTATATTGACAGGGACCTTCCAGAGGTTTGGGACAGATTCAGAAGAGAACATGGAGCAAGGGATATCATTGCTGATGTCCAATGGATATTGGCTGAAAACAAGAAATACCAGAAATCTTGTGTTTTATTGGCTCTGCAAAGATAATCAAATGTGTGAATCATAAACTATGGATAGCATTCAGAAGAGTGGGAATTACAGAACACTTCATTTTTTCATGAAGAAGTTATGGGAATAGAAAAAGGGAATACTGTATGATTTCATATCAGGAAAGGTGTGTATCAAAGTTGTATTCTCTCACCATACTTATGCAATCTATTTTCTGAGCAAATAATCACTGGATTCTATAAAGAATATTGAGGCATCAGGATTGGAGGAAGGCTTATTAACAGTCTTCGATATCCTTGCTGAAAGGAAAGAGGGCTAGAAGCACTTTGCTGATGAAAATCAAGTATGTAGCTTTTAAGCCAATAAAAAATAACCAAAATATTTTCAACTAGATCAGTAGACAAGATCATGACGAGGGAGAAAGGACTGAAGTCATCAAGGATTTCACCTTACTCGGATTCACAATCAATGTTCACAAAGGCAGCAATCAAGAGATCAAGAAATGCATTGCAATGGGTGAATGTGCTGCACTTGACCTCTTTAGATTTTTAAAATGATGTTACCCTTGGAATGAAAGCTATTATTTCACCACTGTTTACAAAATAAAATATAGTTGTAACGTGAAAAATCTCCCAAATTAAAAAAAAATGATGTTATCTTAAGAACTGAAGTGCCACTGACCCCCAAATAGTATTTTCAGGGGCCTCATAGGCACATGAAAGCTGGATATCGCATCAATAAGAATGAAGAGGAATTGCTGCATCTGAGATTTATTGCTGGTGAATAATTTTGAAAGTACCCCAGAGTGTCAAAATACAAACACATTTTTTTTTAAGCAGTGCAACCAGCATGCTCATTGGAGGAAAGAAAGGCACAGTGACTTCGTCTCCAACAATTTGCATACATTGTCCAGAGAAACGTGACCCTGGAGAAGCACATCATGCTTGATAAAGTTTAGAGGCAGTGAAAAATAAGAAGGTTTTAAACAAGCTATATTGACGCAGACATTGCAGCAATGGTCTCAGCATAAGAATAATTGTGAGGACGATACAGACCCGGGGGTCTCTTTCTCTGTTATGCACTGGGTCCCTGTGGATCTGAACTATCATGAGGGCACCTGCCAACAGCATGCGTTAGCAAGTAGTAAGTGCATCATAGGTGAGCATCCGGCAGCAGAGGAAGCAGAGGCCACAGCATTGTGATAAGGAGGCAGGTGAGAGAAGCCAAACTGTGACCCAGATACAGAACAGAGGAGTCACACAAGCACAGTGAGATGGAGCGGCAGATTTCCCAGCACAGGCAACAAGGCAGAGGTCAAGAAACCATGTGGCCAAGGGGTGAAGAATCAGAGAGAGTTATTCTCATCAGCTTGGCCGAGAAGGGTTGAGTAACAAGAACTATAACCTTACCATTAGTAAGCTGTTGCCTTCCCTTAAAAACTTCATCAGAGTGAGTATAGTCCGTGAGCTCTATGTGGCCAATGCAATGAATTATTGAGTCCCTCAGAGAGGCCGCGTGCAATGAGGAGGACGCGTGGTGTCAGGATAGGGTGTGACAGCGAGAGGGTCAGGCGTGTCTCTCCTATGTCTTGTGGCAATTAGCATTGCACTGGCACGAAGCTCCTTCTCTTCTGTGTAGCTAGAGTAGGTCAAATGTGACTCTCCACTCCATTTTTTTTCAAACATCTTTCTTTCCTCCCTGTCCGCCAAAATGTGTTTAGAAGAACATTGAATTTCTTCGGGGGGAAAGTACTTTTAAAATTTAATTGGTTTTTAAAATTTTATACCATGTTTCACTTGGGGCTCAGTGCTTCTGAGTAATAGCGGTGATGTTTGGATCTTCAAAGATGAGCAATGCTTTAAAAGTTATCGTTCAAAGATGCAATGAGGCTTTGACTTTGTTCAAGTTATAAAATTGCTCCCTCCCCACTTATGAAATGTAAAGGGCCTGAAAGAAAATATTTTAAAGGAAAAGAGAAGTAAGTAGGAGAAATAACACATTTTCAATTGCTAGAACATAAAGATATCTAAGAAAATGGATTTATAAAGATGATTTATTCTTAATGCAGAAGAACCCCAGTAGCTCAGTGGTTAAAATGCTAGACTGATAACTGATGAAAACAGCTCTAACGCCATGGGAGAGAGAGAAGACACTCTGCTCTAGTAAAGCTCAGCCTTGGAAATCCTAAGGGACACTTCTCTGTTCTATAAGGGGACCACTGGACATAGGCAGCGCTTATAAATTCTTAATGACCAACGTTATCAAACACTCAACTGATGATTAGATGGTTAAACCGTTGGCTGCTACCGCCAAGCTTCATTATTTAAACACACCAGTTACACCTCAAGAAAGGCAACTTGGCTTTCTTCTGTAAATATTTACAGCCTTAACAATCCTACCTGCATTTCTACTTTGTTTTAAGAGGCCACTAAGGAAATTGATTCAGTGGTACTGGATTTCATTTATAGGGAACAACACTATTTTTTTTTTGGAAAGTTCAATGCCAAACTAAGGGGATTTTAATTTTCACTTTTAACTTATATGCAAATAGTCGCTATTGTCAAAACTATGCTTTTTTTCAGATGAATAAAATAGTAACATCTTCCTCAAGTGTTCTATTAGTAGAACGTTTCAGAGTTTTTCACAGATTCCCATAGGCCTCCCCTTGCCTCCTCCTCCCACATTTACTGTCATTTTCACAAAGGTTGAGAGGAATGTTTCCAGGTTTTTGAATCAGAAAGTGAAGTCCACGGACCTAAATTTCTATGAGCTGTTCAAAGGAAAGTTGGTTTCTACAAAGTTTGCAAACAACATATGGCAAATCCCATCTTGGTGATTCACAGTGTGTATGATCATATCCAGGACTTGAAGCAATGCTAAATGAAGGTGTGCTCTTTAACTCATGGGGAACGCTGGCTGAAAATCCGCTTCAAAAGATGACAGCTTTGAGAAACCGGCCAAGCAATTAGATTCCACAGAAGCTGGGCAACGCTGTGCCTCTGGTCACTGACAACATTTAACTCTATTTGACTCTTATTTTCCCAAATGCATTTGCCTTTGAAAACGTTTCTCACATTCATAATACCATTATCATCTCTTTAAAAAACCTTTTTCATGGATTTTTCTTTAGAATTTGGCTAAAATCTTCTCTCTAGACAGCACTTTTCAAAAAAGTTAATAGTGACAGCCTTTTCAATGACCATAATCTGGCTTGAGGGGAAGGCTGAACGAGGTTGATCTCCATCGGCATCATGCAGGGTGCGGAGGGCCAGATGACACTGAACGTGAGAGAGCATGACAACAAAGCACCCATACGATTGATGTTCAGTGTTTCCAGCTCTCGGTGTGGGGTTTCATCCTCTCCTCTCCCGGTTTCTGTGTGAGATGCAGATAAGAGTCAGAAATGTTTAAACCAAGCAAGTGAGCTTATTAGGGAGGTGGTTTGGTTCAAGACACTGAAGGGCTAATGGAATAACATGTAAAATGATCAGCTAGGTTTGACAACGCTAACGATTGACCTTCCACCATCGACTGGTTTTCTGGCAGATTGCTGCTATGGGCTGGCTTTCTGTAGCATATCTCCCCTTTCAAGATATGTACACCCCTGAACCCCAGAGTTCATGCTGTGTCCTTGTCTCCAGGCCTCCCAAACCAATGGTCAATTCCGCCTTTGTGGGAATAGCATGAACAACCTGTCTTCTCCTACCCACACCTGTTACTGTCTGTATCCTTCCATAGATGAGCAGCTGCGTCCTATCTGCCCTTCACACTTCTGGTGTGTACAGGGCAGGTACAGAGGAAGTGTGCATCCACCTCACTTTTGTGTTCAAATTTCTCCCATTGTCACCCCCAGCCCCCATTACCCAGTTCTGTCTGGCTAATAAGTGTTTCAGCAGAAATTCATTAATGTTTTTGAAAATAGCTCTGCTGTTATGTGGGGAGAACTCCAGATGACAGACTGAAACTATGCTGATTTCCATTCCAGTCAGCTGTTAATATTATACAGTTATAATGATTCCAGTCAGGATTCCAATCAGAATCACATTATTTCATTTGCACACTTGATATGTAGATACTGTTGCTTTAATTGCTACAGGTATTTTGTGGGTTTGTTTTTTGTTGTAAATCTTAACTTTTATTTGCATCGTTTTAATCTTATATGAGAAGGGGTTGATTTTGTTTGGTTAGTTAGGCAGGGTTAGTATAGTGTGTATGTTGCATTATTCTCTTTTTATTTTTTATGGTCACTGATTTGTTAAATCTTATCATGTTTTAGCTACAATCTTATGATAATTAGTGTCTGTGAACTTGTATCAATGATTTATTTTAGAATGAAGTAGTGATTAAAGGAGAACAAAGAAAGCTGCATTGAAATTATTTTGCTGAGTGACACCAGCCCAGTGTGACTACCGTCAGCATTTACTGTTATTGATTGTTCATCGCGTGGATTATGTAGATACTTCAGGGTTCACTAGTTCAAGGGTGAGCGATAAACCTGGTTCAGATGAACTCACAACATCAATTCTAACTCCTAACGACTCTATAGCAGAGGGTAGACGTGCCCCTGTGGGTTTTCAAGACGGTAAATCTTTATGGGAGTGGAAAACCACCTTTCGCCCTAGGAGTTACTGGTGGTTTTGAACTTCTAACTTCAGATAACAGTGCAACACATAAATACTACACCATGCTTCTTAGAAGACGATTCCAAGTGGTAATGGACTTTTTCAATAAATTCACTACAGAATTTAAGATACTACTTTCTGATTTGGACCTGCTGCCATCAAGGTGATCCTGAGGCACCGAAGTCCCACTGGGTTTCCAAGGAAGTACATTTTTCCCAGACGACTACCTTTCTCTCCAGTGCGGTGGGTGGTGGTCTTAAACCACTTACCTTTTGATTAGAGGGGAGAACTCTACTTTCTCTGCCACCATGGCTTATGCTAAATGGGAAACGGAGGGGAAAGGGCCAATATTGCAGTCATCCTCTACTTCTTTGTTGGTCTGGAGCTGTGTGTTATGCAAAAGCCAATGTCAGCACATTTAAACCAAGAGAGACAGAGATCATGGGATTCACTACAACTTTAACTACCTGTGAAACCAAGAGAAAATAGTATGTTTTAACGACCCCCCAGAAATACTGAACTAGGAGAATATTGCTGTTGGAAAAGCAGACTATCTAAAAACATGAAACAACTCAATCAGTTTTCAAAATACTCTTTCTAACTCTGTAGGTAACATAGACCCATCCCATGCAAGTGAGCAAGTGATATACAAATAAAAATGTATGTGAAGAATAGGAAGATGCAAACTCTGAACAGATTATCCAACATATTCTGATTTTAAAGGAATGTTGATTTATCTGTAGTGTTTTAGGGTACAAAAAGAAATCTCAGCTCTCAATTTTAATTTATGGAGAACACTTATAGTGTGTTAAACAATAAAATATAAGACAAATACCCATCATCTGCATGAAAGATAGAATTTGCCAAAGGTTTTCATGGTATCCAAGAGATTCTGAGAGTTGACTAGGACTTAGAAGGGAAAAGGACAATGTTCCAAAGGCGTGAATAGCTGCAAATCAATATATCAGAATTCCAGATGGGACTACAGACACAGTTTATGGCCTCAGTTAGGAAATGATCTATGCTCAGAAAGATATTTTCTAAAATATTAACATTCCCTCCCCATATGAAATAATATTTTAATATCATGAACCTCTATGGTCATTATAGTTCATGTTTTATAATTTTAAATATGGTTAAAGCAATCTGACAACATCAGAAAAAACATTTTCTGTTGTGGCTGCTTTGCATCATCTTCACATCCTTTGTAATAATGCCAAGGTGCAAAGAGATCACTGGTACCGTTCCCTATCATGTTTCGTGACAATATTGCTAACTTTCCCCACAGCTTGTTGGATCTTCAACACTCCATCCCCATGATATTAAAACAATTGAACTTTCCCAGCAGCCTAAGTCTAACCAACTTTCTCACACCATCATCCATAGCAAATCCTATTCCTTTAGGGTATCAAGTAAACATGATGGAAAGGGGAAAAAAAGAAAGAACAAAGATAATTTTTACTTTCATATCCCACGCTCCCATGGTTCAACAGTAAATCAACAGTGAACATTTGGTTTGCCTGAGGCAAACATAAAATCAGTTTGCCTGCTTGGAGTTTATATTGTCTTTTGTTCTTATCTGACAACTCTTCTAATGAGCAGGGCCTCTTCTCGTGGAGAGCCTCTGCCGTGGTGGGAGTCCCTCCTGAGTGTATTCATTTCATCAAAATGATAGCAAATTTGGCTGCCACTTTTGTATTCATGAAGGATATTGGTAATATACTTCCAAAGAAACCCGCAGAGAAGAATTCATTTCGACACGCAAATAAATTCCCTACAGTTAATCCTGTGTATTCAGGCTCAGATTCTTGTTTCACAAGGCCATTTCTCTTTTGAGGAAGGAGCCAGATTTGTTGAAGGAAACTATTGACTCAAATGATATTTCAGAACTCAGGAAAGGAAAATCATATCCAGGCTGATTATTATAGCCCAGAAAATACCTGAGCAACTTCCTGATCTTACATAGGGCCATCAACAGGCTCAAGCTCTGCTGATGGCCACATTAACAATAAGGAGTTTGGAGGGAGAAGTAGTGATGTGACAGCAGTGAGCCCGGGAAGTCCAAGGGAAAAAGTCTCCTCTTAAGAAAGTCAAATTAATAGCATTGGTATCTCTGTAGCTGTATTACAAAGCAATACTCTGAGTTTTGAAGATGTTTTATGAAAATTTATTCCAATGAGATTTGTAATTACATCTGCTTTTTCCATATAGGTAAGAGGATTCTGGAAATTATTCTTTTCATAAAAGAATAAATCTAATGCGAGCAAATAAATTTGCAGTTGGTAAAAGCATCCCCAAATATTAAAGAATTCTTAAAACTCTATCACCTTTAAATTGAAAACAACACAAAAAAATAACTCACTGCTATAGAGTCAATTCTGACTCGGGGAACTCACGGCCACTCTCTAGGGTTTCTGAGCCGAACTACTTACAGCAGTAGAAAGTGGCAAAGATAAATGTACAGTTACAGAACAACATCCTGATAAGGATCGCACTATGCTAACCTCTAGGACAAAGATGAAGGAGGAACACTATTCTTCATCTAAAAGAGTCATATATTACTGGGCATTTTCTCAGCACTGATAACAACATCAGGATTCTTTTTACTTTTTCTAACGGGAGGTAAAATCAATACTTCTTCCTCAGGAATATACCAGGTTCCCGTTTCTCCTCTCGAAGAGGCATAAAACCCTACCCCAAGCATCTAGCTAAGCACCCAGTCAGTTGCTATCACCAAACTTTTTATCATATTGATTAAGCATATTTAAATGTAGATATTCAGTGTTAGTGCAGCTGTTCTAGCTAATGATGCTATAAAAGTGTTAAGTCTACTCCTGAAGCCCTGATCGAATTGCAGGTTGTGAGCAAGAAAAACATTTATTTTTAAAAAATCGATCATAGTAGTGCGATTTTTATTGCTTTGTTTTGTTTAGTTTTTGCCAACTTGGGACCTGTCAGAAGATGCAGGTATCATTTAATCTGTCCATGAGGTTGCACCTTGATTACCTCCTTTGGAGGTGTGACCAAGATAAATGACTCTCTGGAGACAGGCCCTCTCTTTTTCTCCCTGGTGGGCCTGGTGGTTGGATCAATATGCTGCCTGAGCTAGCTGCCCTGCCTTCCCACATATGCTGTGCTGCCTGTTGGCTAAGCCAACCCGTGGGACACTGTGGACCACCTCGCTGTGCCGCTCTCCCATGCTGCACTGCCACCCCACCTTGCTGTGTCTGCTACCTACGGGACACTCCACTCATTTTGCCACCACTCCAGAGGCTGCAACCCCTGACAGCCACTTCGCATCGCTACACCACGAGGCTCCACTGCAACCAGCTGCTCTATGCTGCCGTTCCACCTCACCACTTCATATTCTTATTGTCTGCTTCCTTGGCAGTGAGGGGTGGAAGGACCTTCTGTATATTAACTCCCCCAGGTAAGTAGGTTGGACTGAACGCTCTATCCTGCTGTGTGGACTAACTTGCTCTTTATTTTACATATTCATAAGTGTTCTGGTTTTGCTTCTCTAGAGAGCTCTAACACAATGGTGAAAACAATATTCAAATAAACATGTAATCTCAACAATTTCTTGAAGCACAGTTAAGCTGCATTGACTGCGTCCTTCAAATTGTACAACTATTCTCAGTCTCCCTTCCAAATCATTCTGCCACAACTGAGACAGGGCAGGCAAGGGAGCAAAAGTGGGCACCTGGGCAGAGTATGCTCAGAGAGAGCGCCACGACTACATTTTACCCACAGACTACACCTCATAGAACCCTGCGCTATCCCGACATCCTCTGAGTGGGAACGGCATGATCAAACCGAAGTTCCTGGAGATCTTGGATGAGCCAAGGAGTCTTTGAAAAGCTTGGCAGTCATACTGGGAGCAAGGAACTGATTCCAGCCATAATGCCTGGCTGAATTTTTATTCCTACAAGTTTCTGAGAACATCCTATTGCCTTGCCCTATGTGTCCCAGAATAAATCTTTCTCTTTGTAGAATAAGTCCCCTAGGGAGGAGGTTATATCTAGATCTTTGTAATCTGTTTCCCCTTTCTTCCTCATCTTCCCTTCACCGTCCAGGTATCACCTCTCTCACCACTGGTCCTGAGGGGCTCATCTGTCCTGGATTCTCTGTATTTCCAATTCCTATCTGTACCAGTGTGCATCCTCTCGTCCAGCCAGATTTGTAAGGTAGTATTGGGATCAGGATAGTGGGTGGGGAGGAAACATTTAGGAACTAGAGGAAGCTTGTATGCTTTATTGTTGCTATACTGCACCCTGACTGGCTCGTATCCTCCCCACAGCCCTTCTGCAAGGGGAAGTCCAATTTCCCACAGATGGGCCCTGGGTCCCCAGTCCACACTAGTACCAAAGGTCCCACAGCTAATCTAAGAGTATAACAATTAGCAGGTAACTTGTACTTGTGAAAAGATAGGAGCAGAGTTGAGCTTGTTAACCAGGCAACATCTTGATGACCTCCTTTGGAAGTGCAACCAAGATAGGTGGCTCCCTGGAAGACAGCCCCTCTCTCTCTGCCTTCACCTTCTTGCTGACAATGCACATTGAGACCTGTGTGAGCCATGTGATGCAGCATAGCCATTGGACACACAGCTCTGAATCTACCAGCCAGTGATCTTCTGCATCATTGCATGTGGCTGTGTGAGTCTGAAGAGGGACTTATGAATAAGTATCAGACTCATGGACATGAGTTGGACTGGGCTGGGATGTTTTATTGATGGACGATTACTTCTTGACATAACACTCTTTCTTATACATGAGTATTTTTGGACTTGTTTTTCTATCAATCCAGGCAAACACTCCACTTAAGTGTGCCCTGCACCCCAGAGTTGATGTCCTTATTGCCCACTCCTGAAATGATCACAAAATTAAGAGTGAATTCATCCCTGGTGGGGGCTTTGATGGAATTTTCTCACCGATAAAAAATCTTGGAAACCTACTGGAACAGTTCTACCCTGTCCTATCAGGTCACTGTGGGTTGGCATCCACTGGATGGCAGTGAGTTTGGTTCTGGCTTTGGCTTTGTCATTGGATAAGGAAATGTGTCTTATCACCCCTTCACCTACCTTTGTTTTGGAGAGGCGTGGAGGAAGTATGCTTTCATTTCCCCTTGCATAGGATTCATCTGTTATTTCACCTTCTTCCCTTGGCCCATTTCTCTCTAGAAAACAGTATTTTCCTCTATTTTTAATTTGCATCATTCTAATGGCTCAGGATACTAGACATATTTTTCATCTCTTTATTGAGAATTGAAAACTTTCTTTAGTGATATATCTGCATAAGTCCTTTGTCCATTGTATGATTTAATTTTTTAATTTACTTTATATTTTAAATTGTTTTATTGCCATACAATTTACATATCATACGATATAATCATTCAATTTTATTGAGTTGTGCAGTGATCATGGCACTCATTTTCTGAGCATTATTTCTAGGACCCAATTTTGTTAGTGTCTCTTTGTCCCTCCAGCCACGCCTTCTATTCCCCTCAGTTATGTTCATCCAGTGACCTGTCTCTTTATATTTACCTATCTTGGATTTAATATATAGAAAATCATACAAAACCCAAAGAAACAAAAACAAACAAATGGCAAAAAAAAACAACCCATAGGAAAACCTCAACCAAAAAGAAAGCAGTAAGTACTGACTACACTAACAACTTTGATAGGCTTGTAAACATGTACAACTATTGTGAAAAATAATATGGTGATACCTGAAACAACTGGGAATAGAGATACCATATAACTCAGAAATCCCTTTGCTAGGTATATCCTCCAAAGAAGAAAGAGGCAGAATGTGAACAGACGTATGCTCTCCATGTTCATGGCAGCATCGGTCGCCATGGCAAGAAGCTGGACACAGCCTACGTGTCCATGACTAGAAGAATGGCTGCAGACATTTTGGTGCACACACACAATGGAGTACTATACACCCCCCAAAACAGTGAGGAAACCATCAAACACCTCATGACTTGAATGAACCTGAAAACCATATGGATATAGTTGGATTTTTAAAAATTTTTTGTTGAAAAGGTAAAAAGTGATTCTTTCTGAGATAAACCCATGGAAAGCTACATGATAAGAGCTAAGCAGAATCAGTGAGTAAGTAGCCTTATTGTCTCTCCTGTGCCCCCAGTAACTTTCCTGTCTGAGTTTCAAGAAAAAGAAAAGACAACTACCAGGGGCAACATGAAAATACAGAAGAGAGCAACTAATGAGTCCTAATTAGTAGACTCAATTCCTCTATGGCAAGAAAAAGCTTGGTAGTAAGGAAAAATAAAATTAATAAGTTAATAAGTGTTTATTAATAAACAGTGACATATCTCCATTCCTAGTGTTACATCCAAAGGTACAAAAAAGTGATGGTGTCATGGTATTTATTGCAAAAGGAGTGTGAAGTGGGTAACCTGACTATAAGAATCATTATTTTCTGGAGATTGGAAAGATAGTCATTTATTTGCGCCATATCTATGTTGAAGACTTCTGAAGGAGAAGGCTTGCTAGGAAAGATCTCAACAAAAGGATGTGTGGAAACGATACAATCGTGTTTCAAGGAAAGTGGGACAGGAATGTGCTCCCAATCCCCACAAAATGGTCAGAGGCTGGAGAACAAGGGAGAATGACTTTCCCAGCATATTGGAAAGGACCCTTTGTGAAACTTCAGGGGAAACGGTCACTTCCAGCTCTACAAAATCCTATTTCAGGAGCAGTGGCAAAGTGAGCCTGACCGTCTCAGGTATAGATGGGAGCATCCCTCACAGACCTGTGTCCATTTGAAAGAAAACTCCAGCCATGGCTCTATTGACCCTCTCGTAGCATAACCGCAGAGGAGTAAAACCCAGGAGAGAGAGATGGATGGAAAGAACACCATATATACTCGAGTATTAGCCATGTTTTTCAGCACATTTTTTATGCAGGTTTTGTGGTAAAAGTAGGTGCCTCGGCTGACATTCGAGTTGGCTTGTACTCTAGTTTATATGGTATATAACATAAGTTAACAGCCACTGTTAAGAGATGAACGAGTTATAGAAGATGTTCTGCAAGTCTCGCCACCAAAACCACTGAGACTAAAATAATCTTGAAAGACTGGTGGCTAAAAGATGGAGATATGTCGTGTAAATTGAATTTTATTTAGAGATTTTAAACTGACCTACATTGAGATTAATAACTAGAATTCTCTAGAATATACTTATTCTCATCCTTAGGGAATTTGTCATAAAAAAGGGAGATACCATCTAGTCATTGGGAATAAGTACAGAATAAAGAGAAAAAAAATGAATGAAACAAGTTACCTATATTTGCACACACTGTTTTAGAAAGTGAATTGCTTATCTAAATAAACATCAAAGCAGAGTACAAAAGATCACAAAGGTCAATGTATTGGTATTATACTAGTACAATTAATTAGAATGAAGAGTTATCTAGTTATCAACTGCATTGCCAGTTGAAGGTTGTCTTTTCTCAGGAAACCAATTCAAGTTTAAGTAATTTATTTGACAATTAATCCCAGAAAACATCTGTAGAGGAGTGGGAAAGTGAGAATGAAGCACGAAGGAGGCCAATACATCAAATAGTGGCTGTAGTAAGTAGAACTTCATCTGATGAGGCAAGTCAAAGGAACTGGGAGCTGGATGATTCATTTACAACCTCCTGCCAACAATGTGGGGAGAGACAGAGAGGCAGAGAGAGGAAGGGAGAGAGCATGTTAATTCCCCCAGAGTTTCTAGACGGAGTATCTGAGGGATCTGGGTGGGACCTGAATAAAGTCTACCAATAAAGAGACAGGTGTTCACACTTACAAGTCAGGTAACTTTACATTAAATTAATAAAGGCAAGGAGAGCCAGAGAATCCTTCGCCACACCCCTGTTAGTCTGGGTAGACTAAAGAAACAAATTCATAGACACTCATATGTGTATAAGAGCTTTATGTACAAGAGCAATTGAATATTGAGAAAACATCCCAGCTCAGTCCAGATCAAGTCCATAAGTCTGATATTAGCCCATATGTCTGATAACAATCTATAAAGTCCTCTTCAGACTCACAAAACACATGCAATGATGTCGAAGGTAAGATCACTGGCCAGTGGGTGGAAAGTCTTGTGGATCCAGTGTAGTGGAAGCATCTCAGTGCCTACAGAGGTCACCACGGGGCTTCTCCAGCTCAGGGAAATAGTGTAGTTCCATGTGTCTTGTCAACTGCAATGTGTTCCAGGGAGTGAGAATGTGTCCCGCCTCCAGTGAGCTATTAATCTCTTTAGCACCTCCAAATGAGGTCATCAAGCTGTGACCTGATTGACAGGCTAAACTGCACCCCTTCACTCATAAGTCTCAAATGGACAGTAGCTTCTGTAGCTACTACAATGCCCCACTTCATAGAACCAATTCTGGCTCAAGGAAACCCATTATAGGGCTTCCAGGACTGTACCTGTTTACAGAAACCGACAGACTCATCTTTCTCTCATGGACTGGTGCAAGGGACCACTAGAGCTCCTGAAAGCAATCCACTTTTACCACGTAAATGCAGGCATAGCACAAAGTTATTTTGCAATGTCATCATTCTTCAAGGTTGTGCTTGATAAAAATTACAATGCAAGAGCTAGTGGGACGTTCACAATACCCACGCCTTCAATTAGTCCAAACCCAGCAACATCGGCCAAGCTATTGTTGACCACTCATTTCCCTCTCCCTCTCCCGAGCATGCACGTGTGCTGCTCCAGATTACTTGCATCATGTAATTAGAGCTCCTGGGGACCAGGCCTTTGGCAGGTCATAGTGAACGTAATTTCTCACAGTCACCCCTAGGAATAGACATACCGATTGTTATGTGCAGACAGACAAAGTCACTGCGTTTTTCTGCCTCAGAGAAAAGCTAGCAGTTTTCTCTCATGATATTTGCTGCCACAATTGTCAGAGACACACAAGCAAGACATCAAGACCAGACAGTCCTACCAGACATTAGATGGAGCAAAGATGAGTAAGCAAAGCACGCATCAGTCACAAAGCTGGTGGCCTCACAATTTGAGGAAGACCTGTTTGGGGGTACCACACTGGGATTTCTGGAGGTGCAGACACAGAACCCCATTGGCTCACTTCAACCACTACCCTGCTTTCCCATTTGCCCCCTTTCATGCATCCTTGGTTCTTATTCCAGTGAGGTGACTACTCTCATAATCCAATGCTTATGCAGCTCATTATAATGTGAAACAATTTAGGTGTGTCTGGGGGGGCCTGGGGGTCTTCCAGACTCTAGCTAACCCTGAAACTAATGACCCGAGATCCAGACATTTTCTTCAATCCCCCCTGGTCTCTGGTATTATTGTTAGCAGCATCAGAACATAACAATACTTATTGGTATCCCACCCATAAGAGGATCAGACCACAATGCAGCATAGGTTTTCTGCTTGCTTTCTTTGCCCTCCCAGGGAGAAACTGGTGGTTCAAATGACTGCAAATTTTGCTTAGCAGCATATTGCAAAACCCACTACATCACCAGGACATGGTGAGAATTCTACTTAAATATAACTGACCCCTTTCCTGGAATATTCAGGGGAAAGACAGGACACTCCACTCCCATGAACAGTTACAGTCTCAAAAAGTCACAGGGACACTTCTCCCCTGTCCTAGAGGGCCACTATGAGTCAGCATCAACTTGAAAACAAGTGAGCATCTTTTTTCCTGGTGTACATAGCTGAAAGCTAGCTTACTATGTCTCTTGGTAGAAAATTATTCCATGGGACCATGGTGTTTAGTGAAGTAGAGCTGGACAGTAAGTGAATCACTGAGAATAACAGTAAAATAGCCTTTCTACTTTCAGTCCTTGGATCCAGCTCCCATATATTCTACATGATGGGATAAACCAGTGTATATTGGCTGCTGGGTCCTAGTTTATACTTCATCTTGAAAAACACTGCCTCAGCTTATCAGGATATCTTTTTTAGAATGTTAGCTATACATTTAATTGTCTGTTCTAATATTATGGTACGCAAGCAGTTTTCCTATGAATGCAGTATATAAGACCCATTATGAAATGGATATGGAACATTTATCACCTGATCTTTGAAAATACTACTCTCACTCTGGGTACATAATATAAAAACAACTTAAATTCTGTATTCAACCACCATCACAAAAGAGAAGTATTCTTTTTCTAATGTGTGTTTGCTCTGACAAGTAGCCACAGATCTCTTCAAGATGGATTGGAATAATTACTACTAGGTATACATGATGTTAAGAGGCTGTAGGTGACCAAAGAGTTAAGTACTACACTACTAATAGACATATTGGTAGTTCAAATCACCTAGGAGCACCTTGGGGATAGGGCTGCTACCCCTCTTTGGAAAGGCCCTAAACTTAATATTTCTATGAAAGTCCACTGTGTGCACATGATAGGTGCTCTGGTAGTGGAGTTAGTTTAGAGATGGGCTGCAAACCACTATGTCAGCAGTTTGAATTCACCCGTTGCTCCACTGGAGAAAAATGGGGCTTTCTGCTCCCATAAAGGTTTAGTTTCAGAAACCCAGAGAGGCAATTCTATTCTGTCATCTAGGGTCACTATTGGTCAGAATCAATTAGATGGCAGAGAGTTTGGCTGTTTATAGGTATATATGTAGTCTATGATGTGGCATCATTACAATGTCAACATATAACATCAGGGAAATACAAACTGTAACAATAAAGAATTATTTGTGAAAGAGCCCCAGACTTTCTCTTCTTTTGCAGCATTTGTGTATAAGGAATGACTCAGGTTGGAAATTGAATGCAAGACAGCTGACAGCCTTCTGCTTCCTCATGTGTAGTCTTTATTTTTAAATGAGAATCAAGATGTTCACTCATTGGTCTATCAACTTGCCCCAAGGGACACCATAATAGCTATACTAAGCATCCCAGAGTCCATGGGGACATCGAGTGACACTCTAGCTTTGCTGCCGTTAGGCACCTCATGTCCACTGGTTCAATGCTGAAATGTGATGTCTGTTATTTTGGAAGGCTATCTTCTCCACTGACAATTTACAACTCAGTTACATACCTGTCCTTCTACCATCAATTTCAGTCTGCGGAAGATGACAACCGCTGGCTTCCCAATAAGGCTACAGCTTCTTCACTAGTGTTTGCATATTGATTTAGAGAAGTGATTGTCCCGAGTGCCCTTTGGAGATCAGAATCAGCTGGAGGGTGTTCATGCCCTTACATAATAAATCTACTCTAGCTTGTTACTTTCTTGGCCTTTTGATCCCCAAGTAGTTCTGACACTTCTAAATCATTTCTACTTACAACTCAGCTTTTCTCTTTCCAAAACTCTTCCCTCCCACCATGCTTGAAAACATATAGCATCAGCATATTAGAAATAATTCTGGGTGTCCTTGGTAAAATGCTGACTTTGAAATCATCGAAGGGAAATGCATTATTAATAAACTTTTTATTATTCAGCTTTATAGTTAAGTATCATTAGCATGACACCATGAGGAGCCATTCCCAGTCATGATCTCCTGGTTCTGGTTGGTGTTTAATAGTTCTATCCCCTTGCTTTCTGGCATGTGAAAAATTCCTTTCTACCCAAAGAAGCCATAGTGATTCCCTCAAAAAGAAGACACTAACCTTGATCCTATATATATTGGTAGGGTAGCAATGTGAAGTAGAGGCAGGTATCCTTTTTATCAACATAAGAGTCTGAGAAGGAATTTGTATGAATGCTAAGCAAGGAATTTGAGTTCTCCTCCGAGAACACCTTAAGGCAAGGGCTTACATGTAAGCTTTTATTTGAGAAGTGATGATAGACAATATTATGAATGGGAAAACAGTGAAGGGAAATATTATGAGTGTGAAATAAATAAAGTATACAAGGAAAGATATTCCCAGAGGTTGTGTTATCAAGCTCAGAGCAAGGGAAACTTAAATTGGGGAAAATCTGGGTATAATTACAAAACCTTTAAAAAGCAACAAATGTGGACTGACTACCCGGCGGCCCTCAAGATTTGAAGGACTGCCAGTGTCTCACAACTCTCTCATGGGAGTGAGTCACACTGAGCCATGTGTACTGCTTAATAATTTAACTGTTCATTTCTTGTATTATATATCTATCTGTTTATAATTTAACTGCTAATTTCTTGTGTAATATATCTATCTTTAATAAATATATATACATAAAATTATCAGCAATCTGGTTTTGTCTCTCTAGAGAACCCTGTCTAATACATTTTGGTAGCAGGAGTGCTTCTAGAGAAATAAAATAATAATATGGGCTTCTTAAATTGGCTCTCCAGCCTGATTAGTCTGAACAGCACTAATAATGCTACTTCAACACCCCAAAGCATGGATAAGTCTGCTACTCTTACTAATCCATGGTGTGAAATAGCAAAGATAATACCGAAAATAGCACCACTGATAGATGAAATGCTGGTTAAAGGAGAGGTCTGAGTGGTAGTGTGTTTGATATTTTCCAGGAGTTTTGTAAGGGTGACAAGTATAGGGATTGTATACAGATTGATATATAATACAAGAAATGAACAGTTAAATTATAAAGCAGTATAAATGGCTCAGTGAGACTCACTCCCATGAGAGAATTGTGAGACACTGGCAGTCCTTTAAGTCTTGAGGGCCACCAGGTAGTCATCTGTAGAGAGAGCTAGGCTATCCCAGCACAGGCAGCAAACAACCAGGCAGGTCACCAACCTTCAGCTAGGTCACCAACTGTCAGTCCTCAGATCCGGAGATGTACATTTCATTCCTGTGGTCTTAAAAGGATCTCAACTTACAGTGACACAACCTACAGGGTAGGCATCCCACAGGTAGTGTGCCCTTTAAATTGAGGCACAGAACAGGCAAGGCAGCTGCACACAAGAAAGGCGAGGCTCACGCAGCCACTTATCTCTCCGCCCTTCAATTAATCCTACTTGTGTTTATTGGCCAGGCTGACACAATAAACCATCTCAGGATCTATCAGGATATTCCCATTGACCTAAAAAGGGAGTGGCCTGAGGACATACCCTTTACCACAACCATGAGGAACAAGTTTGTGAAGTGGGCCCCAGCATCTCTTAAGACTCCTGTAATTACTATTTTATGTGCACCAGGATTAGCACTGTCCTAAGCTATTGCCAAATCTGCCATTTTGATAGAATCAAATTAATAAATGGAATTGGACAGTCAAATAGTAAGATAATAAATAGCATGGCATGTATGGATCAAGACTAGCAGTTATGCGAACAGTACAAGTGCATAGTCCATGATTTAAAATCAAGAAGGGGGATGTCAGGACTGTATTCTCCCACTATACTTAATCAATCTGTATGTCAAGCAAATAATCAGAGAAACAGGATGATATAAAGGAAAATGCAGTATCAGAATTGGAGGAAGGCTTATTAACAACCTTTGATATGCAAATGACACACACACATGCTTGATGAATGTGAAGAGGACTTGAAGCACATGCTGCTGAAGATCAAGGACTGCAGCCATCAGTATGGTTTGTAACTCAATGTCAAGAGAACCCAAATGTTCACACATAGACCAATAGGTAGCAGTATGATAAATGAAGAAAAGTTTGAAGTTGTCAATGATTCTGTGTTGTTTGAGTTCACAATCTATTCTCATGGGAGCAGCAGGCAAGAAGAGATCAAAAGACTTACTGTATTGCATATATCTTTTGCACAAGACCTCTAAAGAGTTTTGAAAAGGAAAGATGTTACTTTGAGGACCAAGTGGTACCTGACCCAAGCCATGGTATTCCCAATTGCCTCATATGCACATGAAAGTTGGACATTGAATAAAGAAGACCAAATAATTATTGGTGCATTTGAATTATGCTGTTGGCTATGGGTACTGAAGGCATAATGGACTTCCAAACAAATCTGTCTTTGAAGAAGTAGAGCCAGAATGCTCCTTAAAGAGAAGGATAACTAGACTTCATCTCATGTACTTTGTACATGTTATCAGGAGAGAACAGTCCCTGGAGAAGAACATTGTGGTTGGTTGTGAGGCAGCAAAATAAATTTTTTTCAAAAGGAATGACCTAGACAAAGATTGACATAGTGACTACATTGATGAGCTCAACGACTAAAAATAGTTTTGACGATGGCATAGTACCCGGCAGTGCTTCATTGTGTTGTACACAGGGCCATTATGAGTTGGGACCAACTTGATTGCACTAACAACCACATGGGATTGGGAAAGGGCGAAACTATCATGGTCCGTAGTTTACCTGCTGGGTAGTATTTTTCAGGCAAGACTTTCCGGAAGTTATCTTTGTTTTGATATGATGGAAAAGAAGGATTAAAATATCAGCAGGAAAAGAATTCTAAATAAAAGAGATTGTTGTGCAAAGACATATTTTATGGAGTTTGGAATAATTTTAAACTTGAAAGCAGCCAATGAATTTGAAGACTCGTGCTAAAGGGCAGATGGGTGGGAGATCAGGTTGGAAGGCTTCGCATGGCACAGATGATGCAGTCTCAATAGTAGGAATAAAACATCAGCTCATTTCCAAGTGAAATAAGGTTTCAATCAGTGTACAGCATGATATAATTTATGCTTTAGAAAGATCTATTTTATGAACAAAACATTGAAGAAAGCATTTGTGAAGGCAAAGATAGAGTCAGCAGCTTATTCCAAAGGCCAAATAATTTTAATTGGGGAGTACTGTTACTTATGACAGTTTCTCTTCTATATTCAGTTTGACTTTTGATAACAGCACACAGCTTATTGCACTAGGACTATGCAAATAGACTGCCTTGTTAGCGAACTACATCTTTGTCTTTGATTAACAGGGATATAGGTACATGTCCTACTATGGAAATTAGAAAACATGTGACTCAATGACTATTAATGTAATTAGAACTACCAGATTGATGTTAGATGAATATGTAGTTCAATTCTTACCTAAATCTTGGCACAGATTCCATCTATAAAATATAGGTGACATCTTTGGCGGTAAATGTGTGTAAATATAAACCTAGAACTAAGATCAGTGGGCCTTGGTGTCATCGTGGTTAAGTGCTCACGACTAACTGAAAGGTAGGCGGCTCAAATCCAGTAGCCACTCTACCACAGAAAAGTATGGCATTGGTCTTACATAAACATTAAAGCTTGGGAAACAAGATGGGGCATTCTACTCTGTACAACAGGGTGGCTGTGAGCTGGAAAGAACTCTTCGGTAGTGGGTTTGATTATGGGTAAGGTTAAGATCAGAACACTACTGGTTCAGTGGTAAAATTCTCATCTTTCATAAGGGAGATTCTGGTTCAATTCCTGGTCACTTAACTCATGCATGGTCACCACTTATCTGTCAGTGGAGTTTGCATTCTGTTACAATGATGAATACATTTCAGAGAAGTTTCCAGATGAAGATGGACTATCAAGAAAAGTCTACCAATATGGCCTACAATCTGTCAGGAAGATCGCAGTTCAATATATAATTGATTTCTTAGCTATTGATATGCTAAGAAGTTGTGCCACTGAATATATTTATTCAAAGGGGAAATTAGCATAAGGCATTGTCATTTTCCATAATGAAGCATATATTGAGTAAGAGCTCTTCAGTGACAACTTTCTATCCTTCAAAGAACCTAGCCACACAACTACATCATTCTGAGCACATTATAGCACTTCAAATATTAGAGTAATGGTGATTTTCAAGATCAATATAAAAATACCTTAGTTCACTGTGCACAGATATACTGGTAATCTGAAACTTTATATATAATTTTTTGGTAAGTATAGCTAATAATTTCCCTTGGGGAAGTTATTTTACTTCCTTCCATCTTTTTGGTAAAGGTATAGAAAGAAGTACTTGATGTTGCATAAGCAGACCACTGAGTTTTACTTTACAGAGAGGGAAACTCAGAGTAAAAATGTATTATAAGCACATTCAAAAATTCATGTGGAATACAAGAAAGAAATAAGAGGCACATGTTTTCATAAAATATGGTATCAGGTGTCATCAATCTGTCCAATATCATAGCTTCCCTATGTACAATAAACAGAAATATTGCCCAGTCCTAGGCCATTCTCACAATTGTTTTATATTTCATCCAATTTAGCAGCTATGGTGTCAATCCATCTTGATGAAATTTTAGAAATATACATTAATAAATACATATAAAACTGTTCATCTGAAATGTTAGAAGAATGTGGAAATATTGGGAAAGGAAAGGTTCAAATAAATAACATAATGTCAATTGTATTATTAGGTAAAAATCAGTTTGATAGTTCAAAAATTATTTATTGATACTGAGATTTACTTTTATAGACAGACTGATGTATAATGCAGACTCTTAAATCCATACAAATAAATCTATAAAAGGTGAACAGAATTTACTGAGAACTTCCTTTGGACTTATCTTTCTCTTTTACCAAAACCACCCATAAGTTCACCCTCATAGTTCCTAGAATCTAGCATGGTCTATTCAATCGGTGTGCTGAGCAAATAATCAGAGAAGCCGGATTCTATGTAAAAGACTGCAGCCTCAGGATAGGAGAAAGGCTTATTACAACCTTCACTATGCGACCACTCAGCCTGCTTGCTTAAAGTCAGGAGGACTTGAACCACTTGCTGGTGTACATCAAGGATTGCAGCCTTCAGTATGAATTGTAGCCCAATGTCAAGAGGACCCAAATCCTCAAACTGGACCCATAGGTAACAATGATCAATGGTAAAAAGATTGTGTTTTCGAGGCTTTCCATATGCTTGGTTTCAAAATGGGTGCCCATGGGAACAGAGATCAAAGTGTGTGTTGTACTAGGTAAATCTGCTTCACAAGAACTCTGACGTGTTGAAAAGCAAGGAGGTTACTTTGGGGACTAAGGTGCATCTGACCCAAGCCATGGCATTTTCAATTGCCTCATATGCATATTGAAGTGGGACATTGAATTAGGAAGACCAAATAAGAATTGGTGCAATTGAATGGTGGTGCTGGCTAAGAGTAGTGAAGGCACAATGGACTTCCAAAAGAACAATCAACTATGTGCTGGAAGAAATAGAGCTAGAATGCTCCTTAGAGGGAAGGATGGGAAGGCTTTGTCTCACATCCTTTCACTAGGTTATCAGGAGAGACTAGTCCTTGGAGAAAAGGTATCATGGTTGGTAAAGTAGAGAGGCAGCAGAAAGAGACAGCCTTTGAACAAGATGGATTGACACAGTGTGAGAACAATGTGAGGATGGCACCGGCCCTGGAATCGCTTTGTTCTGTTGTGCACAGGACTGCTATGAGATGAATTCACCTGTACGGCACCTAACACCAGGATGCTCTAAAAAATTGCTTGGGAGTCTCCTATTGAGTATGTGGCTAAGTTCTTAAAAAGCATATCTAAAATAGGAGCTTTCCATTCTAGATATAGTATAAATTGTGTTAAAAATATGAAGTTTCAGTTTGAAAATGGTCGTGTGAAGTAAGTACAGCTGTTCATTGCAGGTGACACATACGTGCTGTCCTCATGTCTGTTGTCAAATCAGAACCGGATGCAAAAAAAAAGAAGTGTCATATCTTTTAAGCCCTCTAGAAATGTGGTTCGCTTTCTTGTGCCCCCACCCCATTCTTCCACTACCCATCCCCCCACCCAATACCTTATCCCTCACCCTCCCTGTTCCGCCTATGGCTCATGTTCTTGGCCACCTCAATCATCAGTCTTAGCTTTGGTGAGTGTAAAATGTCTTCCTTTTTCTTTGTTTTTCCTTATGATATTTTTACTAATAAGTATGTATCTTTGTAAGATGGACTAAATTAGCTAAGCTTCATGTTCACGTCCATGTCTAAGTTTTGCCCATGTCTTATGGTGTTTAACAGAGTTGTCATTATTTTTCATTGATGCATCATATTCCATTGTAAGAATGTACCAGAGGGTTGTTTTGTTTATTTACATTTCTCAATAATCAAGGGGTTTTGGTTGTTTTCATGTTTTTACTATTATGGAAATAAACGTAGTTGTATATGTGTGGATTTGTGTTGTATCTTTTTTTCTTTAGGGTTTGGACTGAAGAGATGGTGTGTCATAAGACACTTGTATTTTCATTTGTTTAAGGGACTGACATACTGATTCCTACAGTGGTTGTAAAATTCTACAGTTTCACCAGCAATGCAAAACTGCTCCTATCTCTCAATATCCTCTACTGTATTCCTTATTTTCTGTTTTACTGAATTTTGCTAAAAGTGTCAGGATGAGGTCTTATTGTTTTAATTTTCTGGCATCTATTTTGATCTTTTGATTTCTTTTTTCTGTTCTTTCAACAATATTTCTCTTTTTTCATGTATATGTGTTTAATGCCGCCTCACAGCTTGTAAGGTTTTCTATCCTTCAATGATTCATTTTTGAGATATCCTTGACATTCAGAAAGGAATATACTCAAGGCTGCATTTTGAATCTCATGGATTTGTTTTAATTAAGTTCAACTTCAATCTGAACTCCTATATATGAGCAATTGATAATGTGCTCTAAAATCAATCCCTGGCCTTATTTTGGCTTCTGGTATTGAACTTCTCCTTCGTTTGTTCTAACAAATGTAGTCCATTTGATTTCTGTGTATTCTATCTAGAGAAGCTCACATGTATAGTCTTTGTTTATGCTGGCGAAAAGAAGTATTTGGGATGATGATGTCTTTGGTCTTGCAAAATTCTACCGTGAAATCACCTAGGGATTTGTTTTTGCTTTTTAAATCTGTGATATAAGTGGATATAACAGCAGGAATCCATTCAAATCTATTGTTCAAAGGCCAGTGGAATACACATATAAACCCACATACATATAATAGTAAATATATATAAATATTCATTTGATTTTTATACAATGGGTTTGAACTGCAAAGATCCATTTATTGGGGGATATTTTAAAATCCATGTAATTCTAATAAATTGTACAAGAACCATTCATCTGTACAGAAAATTACTTATGATAGTAAAAAATTCCATCTCACAGATTTTTAATCATGTTTAAGGCACAACTGTAAACAATGAATCACACCATGGGACCAATATCCAGTGGCAGAAGTGACACTCAAAGTGCTCTCAAGAAACTGAGAAAAGTCAAGACATTTCAGAAAAAAATTAAAGGGCTTGATATGCACATATTGAGGTCTACAGATACAGTTGATATTATATTAATTCAAAATAGTATGCAGTTGTTGGCTGGGAGAATTGAAATGAAATATTTCTCGACAAATTATCTGAGAAAGTTCTATGTTGATTTAATGACATAACAATGATATCTCCTCATCTATCTTTTCTTGATATAAGTTGATGCACTCTAATTAGTACAGCTTAAATTATAACTAGAGAATCAAGTTGAAATTAAATATACTTATTCTTCCCTTGTTGAAAGATATAACAAATTTCAGTAGCTTTAAATTTTGCTTCAAATCCCTAATGTGCTATAGAACAGTCAATATTTTCTGAATGTATTTTGTCATTTGTTCACTATACTACCAGTGGTTAAAGTATAGCATACTGAACCTAATTAGCTTAGAGCATATTTTCTATTCCAGTACTTTTTGATGCTTGCATGAGGCTGTATTCCCATGTCAATATTCTTTATGCAATTTTATGCTTCGAAATTGAAAGAATAAAAGATAGGCAGAACTAATATTTAATGTTTCCTAATAAAATATAGGGATATATCCAAACATAAACTCTAACAAAATTTCGTGTTTATTAATATTACTAGTAGTCTTTTGCTAAGATTAATTATTGCATTTTTTCTTCCTATTTTGGCTTGAATTCTTGCCTTTCCAAGACAGAGTTCACACTAGGAAGGAATTAAATGGATCTTAATTCAAGTATAAGAATACCTACTCTTCAGTCATTTCTTATTACCCTCTCATTTGATTTTCCAGGCCAAGTAAATGTATTCAAATGTATGTACTGTATGAGCTGAATGGATGAGTCCAATAGTAAATCATGTATGTATGCATGCATCTTGATAGATTTAGGAGGTCTGGTGGTATTGTTCACTCTGAGAATAGAAATGGAAATTTTTTTGACATAAAATGTTATAGAATACTCTATTTTTCACTTAACGACATAATAATGACCTTTCCTCATTTGTCTGGTTAATTATTAACACCAAAGTCAGCAGTTAATACCTATCAGATGCTCTGGGGAAGATTGATGAAGGCTTTCCGCATCAGTAAAGATTGACAGCGTCAGCAACTCTGTCAGGCAGCTCTGCTCTGCCTTATGGGATCACTATGAGTTGGATATTATATTAGGGGTTTTTGTCTTATTATGTTTTTGATAGTGAGATTTTCTTCTCTTTTTACCAAAGTTTAATTAGTATCTTAATTCATATTTTTCACACATTTTGTAATGAGTGTAGCTAAAATAACCAATTCAAAATTATAATTTGCTTTTCACTGCCATACTATAACACCAGCATCTTTTTGGCTAAAGACAGCTATCTTTACAAGTATTAATATATGTTTTCAGTTAGTCAAG
Organism: Tenrec ecaudatus; assembly: GCF_050624435.1. Classification (NCBI taxonomy): domain Eukaryota; kingdom Metazoa; phylum Chordata; class Mammalia; order Afrosoricida; family Tenrecidae; genus Tenrec; species Tenrec ecaudatus. The sequence continues at coordinate 26,899,110 of NC_134540.1, read as the reverse complement.
GGATGGAAAAACAGAAAGAGGCCAGGCATAAACCATATGATGGTCTTCTCTCTAACCCATCATTTTATTCTTATTTCTCATTGTAGTCAAGGACAACACCTACTGCCATCAATTTGATTCTAATTCATAGCAACTCTATATAAAGTTTTCAAGACTGTACATTTTCATGGGAGAAGAGAGTGCCATATTTTCTCAAGGAAAATCTGGTGGGCTTAAATCAGAAAATGAATAATTATTACATGAAATGATGAATTTTAATGGAAACTCATCACCAAGAAAACAGAGGGAAAATGGATTTTTAATTATCTAAAATTGGTCATATTTTGTGGGCTGTTCCTCTTGTCTTTCTTATATCTTATGTGCCTCAAATTTGACACATGCAATTGGCATCAAGTTGTCTCATAGCAACCCTATAGGACAAAGTAGGACAGCCCTGTGCTGGCCTAGACTGCAAATCCTTGCTTTAGTTAGGCATCGTTGGGCCAGGTCCCAACCCGTAGGAACATGCAGAATGGAACTCTGCCTGGTCCTATACCATCCTCACAACTGTTTCTGTACCTGAGTACATTATTGGCATTGCAGCCACTATGTCAATCCATCTTGCCAAGGGACTTCCTCTACTTTAGAGGAATAGAAAGCCTCATCTTTTCTCCCATGGATTGGCTGGTTGTTTCAACCTGCTGAGCTGTGGTTAGTGTCCAACATTAGCCCACTAGGACACGTACTCTCCTCCAGGTGGCAGTAGGAGTGCTGTATTGCAAGAATGATATTTGACAATCCTAAATGTACTCTAGTAGAACACAAAACAAAGAACGCTACTTATAAGAGGATCTTACACACCCCATTGTAACGCATATGCACATCACTCTTATTTTGGGCATCTTTTATAACCCCTGGGGACCTTTTTATGCTGCTATGCACAGAATACTTTTCTGTAAAATACTGGCCACATATCATCTACAAATCTCACAGGGAATAGAGACTAGCTTGAGATGGAGTAATTCAACTGAAAAAGAAAGACATTTTTTATAGCACAGTATGCTTCACCCTGCAAAATTCTTGGTAGGTATTTATTTATTTATGTCGTTTCTACTGTTGTTGGTTTAGAGCGCTTATAAGAGGAGAACAGCTGTAGGATCTCTATTATATCAATAATTGATAATGCTGTATGGACACGGTGAGAGATATTTGTCTGCAGAGAGAGTCACCTGGGGAGAGCAGCTCTGGATCAAAGCAGGCTGCTCAAATGTGACGTGTGAAGTCAAAGGAAGAGAGGAGGCTGCATAAGACCTGACAGTCATTAAGCAGGCCTACCATTTTACAGTATTTAAAATAGGAGATTGAAATTATCTAAAGGAGGCATTTAGAATTTGCTAAAGAGCTCGATATCCACCTCAATATTTATGTGTTCAATTATAAAATAACGTTACCACTGGTTGAGACATCTGGGGCAAAGAAATGAGAACTACTATATGTGCTTCATTGCTCTAATAAGTTTTAATTTTGTTTCATACAATAACCAAATAAATAAATGCATCATTGAGCGAGGACAGTTCCACCTGCTTTTAGAATCCTAGGGGATTTCAATATATCCATGGAAAAATGACACTATACTTTAATTTCTGGTTTCCACACATTTTTGTAGCAGTCTCATATAAATAAAATAATTAGCAACATATTTTATTGTTCTTATAGGCTCTATTTCCTATGCTATTTTATCACATCATACTATAGCCATATTTTCAATATAATACAAATTTTAAAAACTAAAAGTCCACTGTATAACTTGCAGGTTATGAAAGACAGACACACACACATTTACTTGTCAGTTAAAGGACTATAGTAGTATCAGCTTCGGCTTATGAAGAAGATAAAAACTTAGCCCTCAGGGCTGGAAATGGCCATATATCCTATTAAGATTTTTCACTCGGTGTTTATTGTTCTGCTCTGATGGGAAAATGAGAATTACAGCCCCAAAGTGAAACTCACTAAGATTTTATTGTCCTCACTCTGTTGCCTGTTGTTTTAATATCTATAAAATTGAAAAATCCATCAAAAAGCAACTAAATTTTTAATAAAAAGTTCAAGACCCCAGATACTCAGAAAGGGAGAGACCAAATTATTTAGTCTTATATAATCATGGTATTAAGAGCTCTATTTGCAGTTATAGAAAAGTGTTTACCTATGTCTGTAGACTATGCAAAGACATTCTATTATATCAAACATTCTATTATATCAAAACAAACTAGGAAAAACCTTGAGAAGAATGGGAATTTTAGTATGCTTCATTATGCTTGTGTAGAACTCGTATACGGATCTAGAGGCAGTTGTGCAAACAGAAAGGGGAACATTGACCGATTTCACTTGAGGAAAGGTGTCATCCTGATGTCAGAAATGTATTCTTTCACCACAGCTATTCAATCTGGGTGCTGAGCAAATAATTAGAGAATCTGGATTATAAGAAGAATGCAACATCAGGATTGGAGGAAGGTTTGTCAACAACTTTAAATATGCAGATAACACAACCTTGTTGCTGAAAGGGAGAAGGACGTCAAACACTTGTTGATGAAGATCAAGGATCCCAGTCTTCAGTATGGATTGCAACTCAATCTAAAGAAAACCAAAATCCTCACCCCTGAATGGAAGGTTACAGCAGGATGAACAGAGAACAGGTTGACCTTGTCAAGGATTTTGTCTTGTTTTGCTCCACAAAGATCAGGGAAGCGGCTGTCAAGACAGCAAAAGACTTACTGCATTGGATATATCTTGACAAGGCTTCTGTAGAGTGTTGGAAAGCATGGTGGTTACTTTGTAGATAGGGTGCCTCTGCTCCAAGCCATGGTATTTTCAATTGCCTCATATCCTTGTGAAAGATGAACTTTTGAATAAAGAAGATCAAAGAAGATTCGATGCATTTGGATTATGGTGCTGGTGAAGAATAGTAAAGTACCATGGGCTTCCAAAAGAACATACAAATCTGTCTTGGAGGAAGTACAGCCAGATGCTCTTTAGAGGGAAGGATGGCAAGATGGCAACCTACTTTGGGCATGTTTCAGGAGACCAGTCCCTGGAGAAAGACCTCCTGCTTGCTAAAGGAGAGAGACAGCAAAAATTGGAAGGCTCTTGGCAAGGGTTATTGGTGCAGTGACTGCAACAGAGGGCTCAAACATTAGCATAATTGTGAGGATGGCGTAGTACCAGGCAGTTTTCATTCCATTGTACCTGCCATTCCTATGAGTCTGAATCAATTCTATGACACCTAAGTACAAAAACAACACTTACTATATAAGGACATTTGCCTGTGTGTATAATAGCAAATTATGGATCACATTAGCAAGAATATGACATCCAGATTATTGAATTGTGCGCATGTAGATTCTGCCCATAGACTAAGAGGCAGTGTTTCCAATAGACCAAGGATCTACTGCATGCTTTATAATCTGGAAAGATATGTGTGAAAGTTATATCATTACACCGTACTTGTTCAGCCTGTAGGCTGAGCTGAATCCAAGGAGCTGAACAGTGTGGAGAAGAAGATGGCATCAGGTGTGGAGGAAGTGTCATTATCAAGCTGCACTATGCAGATGATAAAACTACCTGGTAGAAATGAACAACACTTGAAACACTTACTGATGAAGAAAAAAGACTGCATGCATCCTCCAATAGGGGTTACACCTCAAACCGAGACAAGAAGAATCTCCAAAATTGGACCCAGGAGCAATATCATTCTCAACAGAGAAATTGCTGAGGTGACAAGAATTTTATTTTACTTGGAATCACATTCCAAAGCCATGGAAGCCACAGTTCAAATGTGAAATGCCTTCTTGCAGTGGTGAATCTGCTGCAACACCTCTGTAAAATATCAAAGGGGAAAAATGTGCACCGGATCCAAAATTACTTATTTTGAATAGAAATGTGTGCATGGGAAAGCTGACCATTCATTTAAAAATAGTAAAGAATAAATTGATGACTTTTAGTTATGGATTTTAACTTTTTTAAAGAAATCATTTTATTAGGGGCTCTTGCAGCTCTTACAATAGTCCATACGTCCATTGTATCAAGCATATTTATATATATGTTGCCATCATCCTTTTCAAACCATTTTCTTTTCACTTGAGCCTTTAGTATCAGTTTCTCTTCTTTCCCCCTACCTCCATCACCCTTTTGCCCTCATTTACCCCTTGATATATTATAAATTATTATTATTTTCATAATTTACACCATATGCTGTCTCTCTTTTTTTTTTTTTGCTATGGTTTTTGCGGTGAGTATGGCATGGACTTCCAGCAGAGCAGATTAATCTGCCTTGGAAGAAGTACCACCAGAAGGTCCCTTAAAAACAGCAAGATCTTGATTCGTGCATTGGGACATATTATTGAGAGGGACCAGTCCCTGGAGAAAGACACCGTGCTTGGTAACGTGGGGCTCTGCTACTTAGGGACTGAGTAGTGTTTCATTCTGCATTACTCATACAGGGTCATTATAAGTTGGAACTGAATTGATTGCATCTCAGAACAAGGACCACAATAAAAGATTTGTTTTCATGATAATGCTAAAATCATTGGCACAACTATTGCATAACCCCTTGCCTCTGTGCCTTAGCAAACGTTTAGATAAATGCTACCTGGATCTAGTTTTTCTTTTCATGTAATTTTAGAATATCTATTAAAAAGAATAATTGTAGCCTCTTTAGTTGACCTTTGATCCTTGCTCTTAAAATTTTTTTTGGACAGAAATTTATAACTTTCTAAATACATCTTATCATAAAATTAAGTTTGCAACCAGTATTCCTCCTCCATTATCAGTGCAGATTTGAAGAGCCGTAGGAAGAAAAATAAGATAATCATGTCATGGATGTATTTCCTCAGATTTACACTTTTAAACAAATTTTCATTGTGAGTTCGGTAGGGTTTCATTAGGGGCTACATTTCAGATAACCACTTTTGTGTGCAACACTTTAAACCCCATATCAACAGCCCTACATTCCCCGTCATCTGATTTCACTTCTGGAGATTTCCATCAAATGAATGCCTTTCATCCATTTAGCCTATTGCTTCATCTGCCCTCACTTGCCCATCCCTGCTTAGCAATCTCTGACATCTGTTTCCTTTGGGAGAACGTCTTTATAATAGAATTCTTTATAAAAATAAGTTCATTTACTCCTTGTCCCTTTGTGGTTGACTAATTTGAGTCAGCATACGGGTCTCCTGATTGATCCATGCCATGGGGTTCTTGGGTTCATTGCTGTGCTTGCTGCTTTAGTTATGCATAGCGTTTCACTGTGTGTATGTGCCAGTTTTTCTTGATCCAGTCTTCTACTGATGGACATCCAGGTTCTTCCCATCTTCATGCTACTGGGAACAGTGCTGTAATGAACATGGTGTGCATGTGCCCATTTGCTATACCTCTTACGTCTTTCTTTAGTCCGTTCGGGGAGAGGGTTCTCTGGATCATAGGGAATTTCTATTTCTAGTCCCAGTTGTTTCCGGTCATGCCAGATCACTGTGCACAATGCTTGCATATAGTTACCTTCCTACTAATGGTCTATGAGGGTCCAATCCCCCCAAGCCCTCTCCAGGCTTGGTTATTTTCTGTTTTTCTCACTCTGGCAGTCACTGCCTTGATTTGCAGACTTGATTACATTTTAGCATAATTTTGAACTAACGGTTTTCATATGAGTGCAATCTAAAACATAACAATAGTGAAAGTGTAAGCATTTTCTAACATCAAAAGATGTAGAGAAATAATTATTCTGTGTTTTTTAAAATTACAGCCAATATCAGCATACACAATAACAGTTCACATTATTTCAGAATAATAGAATGCAACAATGTATTATGCTACTCTCAGTATTTTGTCTTTAGTACAGAGCACAGATTTCATAGGAATTTGAGGAAATATCTCCACAATCTATGGGTTTTTTTTTTGGTAGCACATCCGCTAGGGGACATCAAAATAACTATTAAATGAATTCACTCCTAGTAACAGACAGCTGAAACTTGACAGGAACAATCTCCTTGAAGTTATTCTCTCTGCTAACATTTCAGACTTATCACTGTCAAGTAGTTACTATCATCGGCGTCTGGCAGAGTTTCAGACCTATCATGGTGTCTAGCACCTGCCAAGTTTTATGCATGAGGCTCAGAAGTTTATCAGGACTTGTTCAAATTAATTATACTTTTATTAATCATCCTATAAAACTCTTATGTACTGATAGTTCAACAGTCACATAATTTTAGTTTCACAAAGTTTTTAAAGATATTTAAAAGAAAAATTCCACTTAATATGTTGAGTTACCATGCTGAATGTCAACATGATAACTAGTCTCATTTCTATATCACCTGTTCAGATATCTTACTTTTGCTCCATTTTCAACACTTAACATATCGATATTAGGAAAAACATACATTCAAAAATGACTTAGAAACTGTTTAATTTGATTCCTGCATATCTGAATCAAAATCTCCTCTTGCATTGCTCTATAAGATATAAAATATAAAAAAGAAAGGAAAACTGAATATGAAAAAGTGGAGAATGTGACAAAATTATTTATTTTTCTAAGCTACTAATTTTAAAATTTTATCTACATTGTAATTTTTAGTCTTAGGCTATGATGTTTGATTTTTCAATGATTCTTGGAATATGTATTTCTCAATGTTCTTACTGCATATGACAATTTGATACAGAATAGAATAATTTGGATTAAGGAAAATATAATTTTCTTAACATTCTCAACACTGGGAAAAAGCATTTTTGTAGTTTTGGATTTGTGAATGCACATGACCAATTGCAGTCTTGTGTATTGCTAATAACTATAGTGATTATTATACTATTAAAAATTAAGTGATATTTTATTCATATATTTTAATTCCCACAATTTAGTTTTATTTGCATGTGTTATATTTAGTTAATATATAAGAATGGGGAAATCAATGGCAGTTTAGAGTTAACTTAGTTAATTTCAAATGATTGATTGAAGCAGGAGGAAGACAGTAACTTAATCATTATCATATTGAAGTACTGAAAGAAAATATGCAAATTATAGAGATCTTTGAAAGACATAATTAATCATTCTAGTTGACATTTTTATCTAGTTCAGCCACCAAGGTACCATTTTTCATCTGAAATTTTTAGTACTGCCTAGATTTTGTGCTACAGGAGGTATTTAAATAATTTATATGCAGTTTATTTAATAATATAATGTATATTCATGTAATACATCTCCACTTGGAGGGCTTGTTATCATGCCTCTGTGTCTACAACTAAAGGAAGGATACTTATATCTATAGCTATATTTATACCTATATGTATATACATACCTATATCTATGTACATGTCTCTATATAGAACTCTTGTGTACATATATGTTATATACTGTATAAAATGGTATGTAATATATGGTGTATAATATATATGGCATATTACCTTACATTATAGTAAATTTATTAATAGTATTAATAATATGCTGTGATATAGAATCAATATAGAATTATATACTATATGTAATATAAACAATAAAATTTTATATGAAGAATTCAAAACTTTCATTACTTCAGAATTTTTCAGGATTGTTGTATATTTACCTGGCGACAGAAATGAGTCATAAATACTATGTTGAATCCTAATCGAATTTAAAAAAAATCTGTTATGGATAATTCCAATTTTCAATAAAGCCTTTTAAAGGAAAACAATCTTCATTTTGTGTAAAAATTCTTTCAGGAATTAAACCTTCTTGACAGTGGTATTCTAGAATAACTTGTGTAAGTAAATGCCTGACATATTCTTTTTTTTTCAAACACTATAAAATTCTAAAATGCCTCCTGGATATTTTATAAAGCATTGAGAAAATTCTCAACTTTTGGAAAATACAAAATTATATTCACATGTTTTTCATTGGGTAATAAAAAATGTTTTATATAATAGAATGAGTGAATAAATGTTATAAATACTAGCTGAAAAATTATTGGACATTTTAAATATAGGTATAAAATGTAACTGTCATTATTTTTAAATAATCCAGGGACACATCCAGAATTCCAAAATATTGGAGAATGTATATATTGTTACTATACATTTTTCCTGCCAGAATTGTGAAAATCAGTATAGTCTTTTAAGTGATAGAAATATAAATGTCTTAACGTATCTACATTTTCATATTCAATCAATAAACTGTTATGGAATGGCTACTATCAGCTCATTATTGTATTGTATTGAGAGTTACCAGGCATTCCACAAGGTAGGTGTAATCTCTGATTTCATGTTTCTTGTAGTCTACTGAGAAGCTAGATAGGCATTAAAAATAACTACAAGAAAAACAAGACGTACATTTATAAAAATATGGCTCAATCAAAATTTTCTACCATGAACAGTTATTCTAAAGTAAAACAAGACTTCATCCTTTAATAAATATCTAATTATAATTTATAATTAAAGAAAATGTAGTCATATGCTATATTGAATTAATTTCTGACAGTTCAATATGTCATTGGGAAGTATTTTTGATCACTTAATTTAAATTGTAATACATTTCTGCATTCCATCGGAAAGAAATTCAGTTTTTTACAATTTTCTTACAATTGTTTGAAATTATTGTAGGCAAATAAATAAAACCTTATTCTGAGGGCTGCTGTAGTCGTTATGTGTGCAGGGGCCCATGGGGAAGGTCAGACGCTCACCCTCGCCTCTGTGCCCTCGAGAGAAATATGGCATGTGGCCTCCTTACAGATTTACCGCCCCAGGACCCCTGTGGGGCAGCTGTGCTTCATCCGGGAGTGTCATTCCGACCCAGAATTGACTCTGTATTGTTGGGTTTGTTTACACTCTTTTTATGAGGGCAGCACATTCTAAGAGATGTTTCCTCAGCTACGGGCCCCTGTAGTGTGGGCATTCTATGTTGTGCTGCTGTCATTGAAACCCCACAGCTGTGCATGGGAGAGGGGAGACCGTTTTCTCCTACCAAGACTTGCAGGAAAAATGCCCAGGGGGCACTTCTGCTCTGTTCTGTACGATCTCTATGACTTGGAATGGACTCGATGTCGGTCAGTTTGTTTTGGTCCCTCAAAAGTCCTCAGAGCCTTTAGACAGAAGAATGTAAAAGGACACAAATCAATCTTCTTTCTATACAGTAAACCCGGATATGATGGAAGATCCTAAGGAAAGAAGTCACACAAGTTCTCAAACATGTTAGGCAAAGTAATTTTCCTAACATCTCCATTTGCACTGGTTTAACTTTGGCAACGCTGCGTGCATATGAAATCTTAAATGACTGTATTATTTCTGTGTTGTGATATTTCTGGGCGGTATTATTTAGCAGAGAAATAGAGATTTTACTACCATAAATAGAGTTACGTGCTTCTATTTGGGATCAGGAAAAGTTTCCCTAACTTTTTTTACACTAGACCCAAAGTCAAAAAAATCATCATATCATGTTCTGATATTTCCATGTGTGCTAATTATGAAACAACATTTCAAAAATGGCTATGTGCATACTTAATGTATCCTTATGGGTTAGGAAATATTTACTTAACTTCTCTTGATAAGTAATCAATTTGGAGCCAGAAAGTTGTTCCCTAAACAGAGCAAGAAAGGAGAAAAAATGTGAGCTCTATGAATAATGAATATTGTTGAGGCTCATTTTGGACCCTGTATTTATTACTCTAGACGTAGTACATATGTGTATACATTAAATATGTACATGCAATTAATTCTTATATTTCAGGTTTCTCTGGAGTTTAAATTCTGTGCACTATGTTTGAGAAGGGCTATGGTGTACAGTGGGAGACATCAAGCCATTTTGAATCTCTGCATAGATTTGACCTATGATGTGTTCATTCTGAAAATTGCCCAGCATGTGAAAGCTCTGCCCTCAAGCATTGTGTTTTAAAGTGGATTACTACCACTCACCTCGCTCGGTCAGGAAGGATCAGTTTCCTTCTTTGGGTCTTGCCTAAGTATGTCCTGGACAACTTTGATCAGCAGGCCTGAACTAATCGAGTACTCTTTCCTAATCTGCAACAATGTCCATGTTCCCACTTTGGTGGTCCTGCCTGCCACCGTGATAAACTTACCTGCTGCTGGTTATGATTGTGTGACATTTTACTTTGCTCTTTGTTGAGAGTGTGTGCATTTCTGTGAATCCTTGGACATCATTGTGGCCACTTATTAATGATATCCCACATCCAGATGATTAGTCTTTGTCATTGCCCTGGTGAAGACACAGTAAGCATGTATTTTTAAATTGAATTTGGATCTGGAGTCTCCTTTTCCCTGGTAATATCTTTAATCCATTTGTGGTGAAAAGTGTTCACTGTCATGATAAAATATTGGTTGAATTAAAACATTGAAAAGTGTATCTAACTTTTCAGTGGGGATGGAATTAAGATTTTAAGAAATCAATGCCAATAATGTTTTCAGCTTCGTTTAAGTGAATATATATATATATATACCTGAGACAACATCTTCACATCTTTCCTTCTAAGGAGCATTCAAGCTCTACTTCTTCCTAGACAAATGTGTTTGTTCTTCTGGAAAGCCAACATTTTTTTAGTATACTGCACCTACATCAAAATTCAAGTAAATATATATATATATATATATATATATATATATATATATATAATATAGTCATGCTATGTATATGTTAAATGAACATATTTATATCTTAGATGGATATATTCAATGAATAATACTTGCATACAGTCAACTGAATTATATTTTAATATATCCAAAGAATATATACACACATCTTAAACTGGAAAAGCATTTACAAAATTAAATCAAATGAGACCCAGTTGTTCTAGTTACACAATTACTTAGTGGCTGTTCTATTATGAATGGATATTCTTGTGACACTGGAAGCTATGTGACTGGTATGTAAAATACGAACAGGGTCACCACACCACGGTGGACATGTTTCATGAAGACAGACAAGGAAGAAAGAAGGAAGAAGAGGCTGCCCACTGTGCTAGGTCTGTTTGACTAGAGAAACAAATCCAGTGACATTCATATATGTATACAAGAGAGCTACATATAAAGAAATAATTATGTATCAGGAAAGCATCCCAGCTCAGTCCAATTTAAGTCCATAAGTGCGATATTAGTCCATAAGTCCCACTTCAGCCTTACACAACCAAATGCAATTATGCAGAATGCGAGAATGTCACAGGCTGGTGGATGCTGAGTTGTGTGGATCCAACATCAGTGGGAACACTGCAGGGCTCTGGCAGCTCTCGGGATCATGGCAGAGTTCTAGCAGACCAGAAGGCAAGTGGGAGACAGAGAGAGGGAGGTTCCCAAGTCCTCCTGATGAGAAGGACAGAAACTCCAGGAAGCACCATTGACAGGTTGGATTCCACCCCTGCCCTTTCACACATCTGCAAGTTGACATAAAATCACCTAAGTGCAGCATCTACTTCTGATGAATTAGTTAATAAAAGCCTTATGAATAGCAATTAAACCTTGTCTGACGCATTACCAGATGATGGGCCCTTCAGGTTGGAAAGTGTTAAGAATAAAACAGAAACGTTGCCTCCTCAGAGTCAAGCCAACTTTCCTGTGCTCTGAGAGACTATGCAGAATTTGAAGAAACAGCTGCAAGAACCCATGCGTAATCAGAACTTTGAATGCAGCAAGAATAAGCCTAAGGAAATTAAAAGTTGTCAGAATATGGAACACATAAATAGCAATATTCTTGGCATGAGTGAGCTAAAATGGACTGAAATTGTTTACTTACATTCACACAGGGTTCACAATGGGAATGAAAAATTCATGAAGAATGGCAAAACATTTCTTGCCAAAAATGTATATTTTCAAGGTATATTGAACATATCTTGAAGTACATGCTCTCTGTAATACAAGATCTATACACATACAAGGAAGACTAATTAATGTAACTATTCAAATTCATACACCAACAACGAAGATAATGGTGAAGAAACAGAGGAAACCTATGAAACTTTTCAGTCTGCGAGTATTCAAACATGCACCAAGGATACATTGATAGTAACTGTTGAATGGAATTTGAATGTTGTGAACAAAGAATAAAGTCAAGAAGTTGCAAAATGTGCCCTTGGCAAAGAAACAACACTGGAGATCACATGATAGAGTTTTGCAGGACTAAAGAGTTCTTCTTTGCAAATACCTTTTTCTCAACAAGATAAGTGATTAATATACAAGGAAACCTTGCCAGATAGAATACTCCGGAATCAAAATGACTACTTCAGGGAAAAGAGATAATGTCAAGAGACTCAGTATCATCAGGCAGAACAAATACAGAGGCCAACTACTGAAGAGACCAACCATTGTTCATATGTAAGTTCAGGTTGAAGCTCAAGAAGACAAAAACTGGGTGATGAGAGCCAAAGTCATAACCTTGAGTATAACACATCTGACTGTATGAGCATTACAAAGACATTGAGCACATTGAACACTAATGATAGAAGAGTAGATGAATTGTGAAATGAAAGCAAGTTCATCACATATGAAAAATCAAAAGAATGTCACAAAGGCAGATAAGAATGAAAAGACCAAAGTGGATGTTAGTAAAGACGGAAACTTACTATGGGGTATAGAGCAGCTAAAGCAACTGGAAGAAGGCTCTCAAGAGAGAGTTGGGCACAATGGCTACAATCATGGACGTAAGCGTAGGGAACAATCGTGCGATGGCCCTGGGTGGGTTAATGTTTCATTCTGCTGTGCATAGAAATGGACACAATGGCACCTCACAACATCAAAACAACTGCGAATTATATATATATATATATATATATATATATATATATATATATATATATATATATATATGAAATAACTTTACATCAGATTGGAGGGAGGAGCATTTAACAACACGTGATATGCAGGTGACAAAATCTGACGTGCTTAAAGAGAACATGGAACACTTACTAAGAAAGGTCAAAGAACACAGCCTCCAATAAGAATTATCACTCTGATTTGTGGGTTTGAGTTGCAGCTTCTCACATGACCTGATTCACCAGTTGCCTTAGTCGTGTGCATTAGGAGGGTGCTTCTGATGAATATTTCACTTCCAGAATCAGGACTTTGCAGTCCTCACAACCAGGTGAGCCCATTGCTTAATGGTTGTTTAGTAATGTGAGACGTTGGAGCGAATTGTGAAACCCTGGGATAAGAGGGAATATGCCAAAGAGAGTAATGGCGATGTATTCAGCGTGTATGGAGTTACGTAACATTTTGGCAATGCCGGATATTTGGAACGTCTTTAGCCTATCCCACAGTGGCACTAGTCTTGTTTGAGTCTTCCTGAAAGGAATTGTGTTTGCAGGTAACACGGACTGCTCTCCATGAACTTTATTGGTAATTCTTGCCCCATCCTCACAATAGCTTTGATTTTCGTCCTTTAATGCTTTGTTGTTGTTGTGTGTTTGTTGTCCTCTAAATTAAAATATATATACATATTGAATAGAAAAACAATTTGTATCTCCTGAGAAGACCAAAGATACCCGTTTGGCATGATGTAAACTGAAGAGGGCAGAACTTTCCAGGGAAGGTTATCGATAAGGAAACATCACTTTCAGAACTATATAGAAGTCAAAGGAAGATATGTTCAGGAAGCCTGATTTCACATTTTGATAATTTTGTTTAATGAACGTTTCTATGATTCTGTGTGTGAAGGGATTTCAAAAGTTAAGGGAAACTTCCATTATTTTAAACTTCTAATATAAATCCATCTCCCCATAGTCAAAATCAAATGGAAAAGAAAAAAAAGCACAACTAATTGGTCTATAGATTATATTCTGTCATTGTTCATTTGCAACCATTGTTAATTTTTCTAACTTCTACAGTTTAAAATTATCTGTGTAATGAGAAAGCCAGTTTAATTTCCCAAGAGTTTCATAAAATACTATGACTTACATTAACAATGATTATCACTGTGCATTAACTTTTGCTCACTTGTGTTGTAACATCCTTAGGGTAATCAATAATCATGTTTTATGTCAATTACAATGATCATAAAATTGTTGAGTCACAATATTTATCAAAAATCCATATAAAATGCATGCATACAATTATTGAGAATTCATGGAACTTAATATTTTATCTTGTATTCATGGAATCTAGTAAACAGATTAAATCCATAATAAACTGGGAAACATGCATAAATTCATAATTAAAATTTATTAAAATGTATTCAATACATGTTTCTACCTTTGCTTTGCATATTGTGCTGCTACTTGTTCAGGTTAGTATAAATAGATTTTTAAAGAACAAATATTCAAATGGGGGCATTTTGTGAAGTTGAAAATTATGAATGAGCTATTTAAATGCAGGTCTCAAACCATAAGTTGAAACATGTGTCTGTATCATAACATCAAGGATATGGATGCCAATGTACATGTAAATGTCTTGACATCAGATATAAGATTAAATCCCATGTATAGTATTTAAAAACTGAAACCAAGTTTTTGCCTCCATATCAATTTTGACCCACAGGGAGCCTATGGACAGAGTAAAATGGCTCTGTCGAGTTTCCAAGGCTAAAGAGACAAACTGGGACATCTTCCTCCCATTGAGAGCCTCGTGTATTTGAACATCCACCTTCTGGTGATCAGCCAACTCTTCAACAGTTTTACAGCCAATACCTAAGAAAACCTAAACCAAAACCATATTGAAGGCTTTACGTTTTTATAGAAGCAGGTGACCTCGTATGTCTGCTGTGGAGTGGCTAATGTCTTTCAACTCTAAAGGAAGAAATAAGATGATACTTAAAAATAAATTGGAATATAATTTGTGATGAGAATTTTGTATATTTTTTAAAAAAACACAAACAGAATTAAAAACATGAGCTTTCAAGGCTAATAAAATGCAATACCAATATTAAAATCAATTTCGGGAGCAATAGCACACAAGCCAGCACTTTAGCAAATGAAATATATTTTGGAATAAAAAACTTCAAAGTGCTATAGATTTTTAACTTAAATATTTTTAAGGTTGAGAATCAGATAAGGCTGAAACTTTATAATTTGCCATAAAAAATCTCTTAAACCTTTATGTAAAGCCCAAAAGATCACGTTTATTGCCATCAAGGATTACTGACTCATGGTCATCTTCCCATAGGGTTTCTGAGGCTGCGAATGTTGATGGAGGTAGACAGTTTCATCTTTCTCCTGGGGAGCAGATGGTCGATTTAGGCACTGATCATTCCATTAACAACCTAAAGCGTAGCCCAGTGTGCACTCTAACTTTTGTGTTAAGAGTTTCAAGATAGAGTCACTGGATTCTTTTAAAATGATCAGCCCAGGTCTGACCTCCACTTCCATCTTACACCTTGCAAGTGCTAAAATCTTAGGCTTCAGAACATAAAAAGGCTTTCTCTTGCAATTGTCAAACCCCTAACCAAAATTACATGCACAATAAAGAAAGCATTTTTTCTTTTACTTAAGCTAAAAATATGAAACATGTTTATATTCTAAGGGATTATCTGTACAGAAATTTCCCTTACCAGAAATTCCCTCTGAATCCTCAGGAAATGCATAGGATAATTACCTTGAACACCTTAACAAAACCTTCATAGTGTTTTAACCTAGGCAATCTAAATATCTGAAAAAACTATTTTTCCAACCAATGACTGTAAAAATTAACCCTCCTTTGTATAGTCCTACTTCCAATTGCTGTAATCTCATGCAACTTCCCATCAGAATCCTGCAAAATCTTGAATCTTTATTTTACTTCATAAAAATGCTCTGTTAGACTAACACTTTACACTTTAGAATGTTTAGTTTTACTTTGTGAGGTCGTACTTGCTCCTAGACTGAACTGGGTTGCACTTTCATACATCTCTTTGCTTTTAGTTTAAGAGTCTGCATTCTTACTCAGCGTTGGCTGAGTCACTAGTTCAGTCAGCGATGTGAGCACAGCCGTAGTAGTTACTGTCAGTAAAGGAGCATGCTTGCAGGATTTTATAAGCCCATGCTCTTGATCATCATCATTTTCACTGTTTATTCAATGAAGATATCCTTTTTAACCACTAATACATATAAATATTCCCCATTTAAAAACTAGGAAATTAAGTTGTGTAAATTAAAAAACATTTTAATACTTATCATTAAAGATTCGCATACACATTCCCACAAATCAGCGGTATTCACTGTCAGGTTTAGTTTTAGTGTTTTTTTTTATATCAGGCAAATGTTTTTAGAAAATAAAAAAATTAATACTGCATTCATTGATAGGCATACACTAATAAACAAAATAACATTGTCT
Source organism: Tenrec ecaudatus (assembly GCF_050624435.1). Lineage (NCBI taxonomy): Eukaryota > Metazoa > Chordata > Mammalia > Afrosoricida > Tenrecidae > Tenrec > Tenrec ecaudatus. Next base: position 26,882,874 of record NC_134540.1, on the reverse strand, counting down.
CTCCTTTTGAAAATACTATCAATTAGTTGTCATTTCAAGAAGCAATCCAAAGCAATTTAATGAGAAAAATATATTTCTGCACTGAAAGTAAGAGGTCATACAATTACTTTCTTTAAAATTCATTAAAATACTTTTTCAATAGTTTAATAGTCAAGACATAATATAGTTGCACATGACAGCGAAAGGACGAAGAAAAAGAAAGAGGAGGAGAAGAGAAAAAAGGGAGAAATTAAGTGAAAGAAGGAAGAAGAGCGAGATTTCAAAAGGGAATAATCCTAAAACAAGTTCTGTAATTAAAATGAAAAATCATTTTAACTAGTGCCTTTGCTTTGTTTATATTTTCACTTCTACCTGTGTCTGAATGACCTTTGGAGTACTGCTTCATACATATATGGTCCAATACTGATGCTGGGCAACAGAATCTGAAAACGAGTGGTCTCCACAGGACAGTGGAGGTCCAGCATGACCACATCCTCTGGCATGGTGTCATGGGCGGTCCATCCTGTATCCCACCTTCTCAGAACACCACACCTTGAAAAAGGCACTCATGTCAGTTAACCAGTCTCGGGAAGCTCCCTCTAAACTAAGGGACCAGACTTCCTGCTTTTGGAAGGACAGTCCTGATTTTTAACAAATTGTCCCGCATCCCTTGTGATTTTTGGAAAGAAAACATGACAAGCTAGGGAACGGAGGGAGAATGGGAAGGGGAAATACATAATACATAACGCCGTTCAAACAGCTGCTGATGTGTTGCCCGTAGATGTGGAAAATATTGTTATTAAAATATATTCTTATTTCTATATATACACTGTGCGCATTTAAATGTTTAAAGAATTTTGTGAAACTGCGGAAGTGGAATATCAGAAAATACTTGGATACAGTAAAGGTGCTGGTTAGCTCTTTTGCCAGCTGTCAAAAGAATTTTCAAAATATACAAACCTTTGAAATCCTACTTTCTATCACAAGATAAATGTCCTAGAATTTTAGAAGAGTTTTTTTGAAAAAGAATCTTCAAAAATTTGGCTAGTTTGTACACAATCAAGCAGCTCTTTTTCAAAATGCTGTAAAACTTCCTGAAGGTGACAAAATTTCAGTAATCGAAGTAGCAAATGAAGTTAATAATTTAAAATTTCAGTGTCAAGAGCTGTTAGAAAATAATTTTCTTCTATCATAGTACAAGCCAGCTAGAAGAACAAGATGCAATAACTCGTGCAGATATCATGAATCACGTTAAAAAGTTCCATAGTGACTGCATAGATCATTTAGGAGAGGGGACGGGACATTACAATGACATTGAACATTTTCACTGGCTTACATTCAAACAAGAACTTAATTGGAATCATGTGCAAAAATAATTCGAACATATTACTCAAAATTTCCCATATGGTAATATTTCCTAAAACGATCTTTTTAATGAGGTATCATTATTTAAAATATATATTAATAAGGAAAAAGGTTAAATCTTGGGCATCAGCAAAAATCACAATAGAGAACAAATGGTTAGAAATATTTCATCATTTTGAAACAAGCCATGTTCCATACAATACTGCCCTAAAAATTGTGGCATACACAGTCCTTACCTGGAACGAATGCTGCAACTGAATGAGTTTTTTTCTACAGTAAATGAAGTATGGACATCAGAAAAATCACAATTAGTGTTGAGACTTTGAAAGCCATTTTATGTGTGAAATATAATTTAGCAAATTCTTGTGAAAAATGCCATGACCTTTTAAACAATGACAACACCCTACTAAAAAAATTCACTCAACTGAGAAATATGCCAAAGAATAAAATAATACTCTACATAATTTTAATGTTTTATATTTGTAAATTATACTTATGTTGAAATTAAAAAATATATATTACAATACTATTTGCATTCTATGAAAATTTTTGTTGCTCCACATACACCAAATTTTTAATCAAGAACACCACCCCCCACCATCAATGGTGTCCCACTTTACCAATGTTAAAATCTGGTCACCTTACTCTAGGCCAACCCACTTCTACTAATTGGTCCTTTGAGGCAGCAAGAACATTTCCAAATTGAAGGAATATTCAATTAAAAGTCCTAGGCTAGGGTGGAGGGAAGGTGAGGGAGAAAGGGGAGCAGATTACAGAGATCTATATATAACCTGCCCCCTGGGGGATGGACACCAGAGAGAAGTGGGTAAATTAAGACGTCAGACAGTGCAAGATATGACAAAGTAATAATTTATAAATTATCAAGGGTTCGTGGGGATGGAGGAGTGGGGAGGGAAGGGAAAATGAGGAGCTGATAGCAAGGGCTCAAGTAGAAAGCAAATGTTTGAAAATGAGGAGGGAAACAAATATATGAAAGTGCTTGACACAATGGATACATGTGTGGATTGTGATGATTTGTACAAGCCCCCGATAAAATGATTCAATTATTGAAAAAAGAGCTGAAGGCTATTAATTACTCAGTTAAATATAAACTTCAATAAAATTCCTTCCAATAAAGTAAATTAGGTTGTGTAGTTCTTTATAGCTTTGGAGATTAGTCCTTTGCCTGATGTATCATTACTAATGTTTTCCTCAATCTGTGGGTTCTCCGTTAATGCTACTAATGAAATCTTTTAGTATGAATAACTTTCATATTTTTAGAATGTCCAAGTCCTTTTCTGTATTGTACAGTGTGAATATTTTTCATAATATTCAATAGTGTGTTTATGTCATAAATTTGCCCCTATTTTTTCATTGGTGGTGTGGTAGTTTTGTAATCTGTTGTCAGTTTGAGAGGATTAAGAGTGAAGGGGTGGGGTTTTAGCTTGTCAATCAGGTAATAGTTTGAGGACCACATTTGGAGGTCCTAAGGAGATAAATAGCTCGCTGGAGACAGAACTCAGACTCACTCCCTGGGAAACAGTGCAACTGTGAAGGCACATGGAGCTACACTAGTGCGTGACCTGGAGCAGCCACATGGAGCACTCTGCCACCACTGAGTTGCTTCCCCTTCCACTGGATCCACAAGACTTTTCACCCACTGTCCTGTGATCTTCCTGCATTTGGCATCATTGCATTTGTTCGGTGAGTCTTAAGAGGACTTTATAGATTGGCATTGGACATATGGCTAACATTGGACTTATGGCCCTGATCTGGGCTGGGCTGGGATGTTTTCTCAGTATCCAATTGCTCTTGTAACTAACGCTCTTTCTTATACACATTAGTGTCCATGAATTTGTTTCTCACATCTACCTGGACTAATGGTCCTTACGACTGTGTGGCTGATATTTAGTCTTTGAACTATATTGGGTTAATTTTTGTACATGGTATTATTACTTTCCAACCCATAATTCATCAGGCATCGATTGTCTCCGGTCTTCCTCACTCATTGTCCAACTTTCATATGCAGATGAAGTGACTGAAAATGCCATCGTTTGGGTAAAATGCATCATAGTCCTCAAAATGACATATTTTCTTTTTAATACTTTCAAGGGGTCTTTTGCAACACATTTTCCCAATGAAATAATGCATAATCTATGTTACTCAGAAAATAATTGTAAAAGTGAAAATATTAAACTTAGTGTTATACATGGAATTCAGAACAGATAAAACCCTCAGAAACAGTCATGGGAGCCGCATGAAGGCAGGGGAATGGTGGTGGGGGAAGGGGAAAGGAGGAACCCATTGCGAGGTTGGTTACATAGCTCCCCTTCCCAGGGTGACAAATAACAGAAATATGGGTGAAGGGAGACAATGGACAATATAAGACATGAAATAACAATAATAATAATGCATAATTGATCTAGGATTCTTGAGAGTGGGAGGCTGAGGGAGGGAGGGAAAATTTAAAAAAATAAAATAAAGTTAGTGATATAAGAAAACGTTGATTTTTCACAGTCCATTTTCCCATCTAAGGATATAGTATGTTTGTCCTGTTTGTCGTCAGTAGCTCTGGTGTCTATGCACATAAAGCAGTGCACGCTAACTATAAGATCAGTTACACGAATTGCTCCTTTGGAGAAATATGTACTTGTCTGCTCTTGTAACGATTTACAAAGCCTGGAGTGTCAATAGAAACTGAAATCAACTTTATGGCAGTAGTTTGGGGATAGTTTTAGAGTTAGGATATTCTTAATTTCTTGGGGTAAACCTTTAATGCATTTGGTATTTCAGATATAAAGTCTAGGTATCAGGGGTGTGACCAGAAGTCAAGAAAATAATTTCCAAGCTCTTGGAAATCTGCCATTACATAAGAATGAGCACTTGATGTGATTTGAACATATACATTTCCCATAGACTTTTCTTCGTTGCACTGGGAATGATAAAATGAATCACTACAAATGACCTACCTGCAATACAAAACAGTGCCCAATCTCAATCAATAGTGAAGAAACAGAGTAGGACAATGAGCCAAAAGATGATTTTTTTCAAAAACTTTTCAAACCTTTCTTGTGAATTAGGTGGTGGGGTTTACATTTCGAATACTATCTTTTGTTTAATATGCCTTTGATCGAGGGAGGCGGTGGAAAATCTAGCCACAGGAGTAATCCGGCATCTTTCTCTCTGTCTAAAGGCGCCTTGCATTTTTCCCCACACTGCATTTCAAAGTGGTACAGAGTTTTTCATTTTTATTGGATCATATCAATTGGAAGGTTTTTAATTGCAGTTATTTTTTATTCAGAATTCCCTAATGTTGCATCAAAACAGTATCAAATATGCATACTTGGAGGTCAAAATCCATGACTACTGAATGATTTGAACTAATATCAAAGTAAGAGGAACAAAAGGTACAAGCATATTTCTCATACTTTAAAAACCTTGGCTGCTATTTAACAAAAAAATTCTGAACAATTCCTGCAAGCAATATTTCAGTAATTCAGAATATAGGAAACCTGAAGTTAAAAAAAAGACTTGACAAACTAATGCAAATAAGATTTTCATTTTCATTTTTCCTCTAAGTATTGCATTGAAATTATGGTATTCTAGATACATAGTGGCAAAGCTACATGAAAAGTATAGTGTCTAATAAGTATTAAACAATAAGACAATGATGATAATGATTTTTTCAAGGAAAGTTTTTGAGTTTTTATTCATATAAACTATTAACTCGAGGCCTTAATAGAATATTGATTGTATTTAATGGCTCAAAGTAAAAGTAAATTACTGATACTCACAAATGAAAGCCATTACCTGAGAAAGTTGTTAATTAAAGCTATAATTTATTATCCTGAAAAATAAACGTTATTGCTATAATTTATGTTCCTTCTAGTTGAATAACTCTGATTATGATCAATAGCATTGACTAATTTTGTCATTGGACTGATAGAGTTGACCCTACTGTATTCCAAGCATGCGACATCTGGATCTATTTGTAAAATCAAAAGGTGTATTTCTTTAAGCAATGCATTTTTGTGAGTATGAAATGAAAAGAAATGAAAACTCTGTAATTAATTTAACTATTAATAATTAAACTATCAATAATTGAATTAATTTGAATTTTAATCATCAAATTATTTAAATTGATATACATATTTTCACAGAGCCATTTTATATAATGGAATATGTTCAGAGGAAACAGGGTGGAATAGTAGAAAACATGTTTGAAAAGTATAATTTTATAAGCAAAAAAATATAGTTTAATACTCTTAGGTGGTAATGTAAACACAATCTCAGTTTTCATTGCTAGGTAGATGTGCTGGTCACTAGAAAATTTATATTCATTCTTAGTTTGAAGTCTACTAATTTGTAAATGAATGTTAAAAACTATTATAATTGTATTTGTAACTATATTTGCTGGGAGTTGGCCTTTAAACATTTCCAGTCTTTGAAACCCTATCTCAGGTCTCTGGAATCGGAATAAGCTCAAGGGCAGAGGAGGTGGGGTTTGGTGATCACTGCTCCCTTATCCCCACTATATCTCACAAGAGACCGACTCAGGACACAAACTAATGCTGTAGATTGGCACTGTGTCACTGATGTAACTGTCTCGATTGCGGCCTCATCCACAGCATATAGGTTAGACTTTTATGATTCATAGGATAATTACATCCGATCACAAACAGAGATTACAACATGAAGGATTATAACATTAATGACCAGGTTACAAAATGAAAGATAAGTACACCGGATGGAACATAGAAAAAGCATTTTTTTTAAGAGAGCACCCTAAATTCAGACTTTAAACAGTCGAACCTGTGAAGGAATGTATGTCTCTTTGTGGAAGCCATCCAGTTGCATTTATATTTATCCTAGATCAGTGATGAATAATCAAAATGAATTCATTTCTCTAAAATGAATTCTAGACGTACTAATTTCCATAACCTATAGGGAATCCAGGTGCAAATGCTTAGCAGGAGGTCGAATGCACAGTTCTAGAATTCAAATCTGTACTGACAAATGGAGCAAACTCATGCACAGTTGAAGGGATGTAAGATATAAGAGGACACATGAAAGAAGTGCATTGTAGCAACGAGCTGATATTTATTTGTATGTTGGGAATATAGATTTATATATACTTTTCTCTAATTGTTTATTTTACTTTATTTCTTAGGCAGGATCTAAATCAAGGGTTTAGATCTAAAGCAATGTGGTCTCTAAATCAATGTGGTCACTGAATCAATGTGGTCACTATTTAAAGCCAAGTCTATGCCCAGAAGAGCAGGGCAGACTGTAGTCATTTCAGTCAAGCAAATTGATCCCTCTCATTTACAATACCTTTTTTGCTGTCCTTCAACATTACCAAGCATAATGACCTTCTCCAAGGAATGATCTCTCCTCACAACATGTCCAAAATTCACGGGCAAACGTCTCACCATCCTTGCTTCTAAAGAACATTCTGCCTGCATTTCTTCCACCCAGATTTGTTTGTTCTTTTTCCAGTTCAGTTCTATGTTGTTCACCAGACCCTTGATACCAATGTATCAATTCTCCTTCAGTCTTCTTTATTCAATGTTCAACTTCCACATGCATATGAGACATTTGAAAATGCCATGGCTTTGGTCAGCCACACACTTTAGTCATAAAGACCACACCCGTGCTTTTCAACACTTTAATGAAGTCTTATGCAGCACATTTATACAATGCAATGCATTGTTTGCTCTCTTGACTGCTACTTTTATGAACATTGATTATGGATCCAAACAAGATGAGATCTTTGACAAGTTCAACATCTAACATGATGGAGAAAATATTTGAACTCTCAAGGATTTCATTAACTTTGCTGAAATATAAAAATATTATCTCTATAACAGCATTCAAGTCATATTTGGCAGGAATATAAAGGTCTTGCAAAAAGTTAACATTTACTACATATTTGCATATATAATGAACCCATGTGGCTTAATAAAAGCCATTGTTTGAGTTTAAAAATATATTTATACCAGTATTATTTTTAAAGTTTCAATATCAGTAAAATAAATTTTTAAAGTTTAAATAAGAGGAGTTCCTGGTTGGTGCAAACAGGAAATATACTCAACTGCCTACTGAAATATTCCATTTTTTTTTTTTTGTTCACTCAGAAGAGCATGGGAATGAAGGCCTAGTGATCCTTTTCGAAAGGATCAATAATTGAAAACTCTAGGGACAATTTTGCTCTGATTTGCATGGCTTTTCATGAGTGGAATTGACACAAAGCAATTAGGTTACTGGTGAAAATTGTACCATATATGCTATTTAAAAATCCTTATAAAACAATATTTTTATGATCTAAGGCCTAGGTAGGAATCTATGTCGACATGGCCTTTAAGTGATAAAAGGCAAAGGAAGAATCATCAATCAATCAATTATAGACATGAACAATTACAAGACAACAGCAGCAACAACAACAGAATCCACTGCTTTGAATGGATTACACACTATATAGAATATTTGAGACCATAAATCTTTCCAGGGATGAACAGCTTCTTCTTAATCCTAAAGCTTGGCTGGTAGGTTGAACCACTAGGCCCAAATCTAATCTGTACCTCCAATGGGGGTCCTCACTCCAAACAAAGTATAAAGCATGAAAGATAACTAGTACATCTACTGGATTAATAACTTAGTATATTAAAGAGTCTGAGATTATTTTTGTATCAAATAAAATATTTGATACTTCATTTTTACAGAACTCAGCAATAATGTCAAAATTACTACCAAACAGATTTACATATATGAAGGTTTTCTTATCAACTTTAGCAAATAAAATATTTTTAGAAACATTATTTTGGCAGGTTTTGTTGTTTATAAGGTCAAATATAAAACAATATAATGATATTTAATCACATCACTGACTGCCTCTTAAAGTAGAATATGAAATGATATGATGAAATGATTTTTTTATCCTTGATTGCTTTTTTGGTCTTCCTTAGTTTAGTGTCAGTCTATAGTCAGAATTTCTACATTTGTGATCTCAGTTCATTTTGCCACAATTAATTGCCTGATTGTTTGATTTTATGAAAATATTGTTTCTAGCTCTAGACAAGGGCCCATTATCATTAATTTAATATTTAGTTTGCTGGAGGCTTCTCTTTTCCTGACTACTCTTAAAACAGCTAGTGTGAAGTGCCCACTCGACTCCTTCATTTAAAGAACAGCTTGGGGCTCCGAGTTCTCATGCTGTTCATCTTTTCCCTGTCTCCTGGCAACCTAACTGCAAGCGTTACCCCCAAATTGACATTGATGGCTTACTCTTTTAAGCTTTCTAATGAACTGGGACTGGGAGGTGCACTCTCTAATCTAACTGGTTCCACAGAGCAAAAAAGGGTGAATCATTCATCCTGTGGTGACAAGACATCAGGCTCTCAGAAAACCCAATTCAGTTAAAAAATTAGAGCAGCACTGGGTGTCAGTCAACTTTTCATTTGACTCTGAAAGAACACTTAACGTTTGACAACTATTCTGCACTCTGTTTGAGGAAAAAGATGTGCATGTGGACAAATTGAGTAATCCCTGCTTTTCTTAGTTTGGTGCTGTTTTCCCTCCTATTGATTTCTTTATTAAAAATTACAATGAAACAAGCGTCCATCTAGCTCAGAAGCAACAAAGCCCGTAGAGAAGAAGCACACGGCCTAAGTGAATACAAGGTGTTGAATGGACCATGTAGCAGACACTAAGGAACAAAAACAATCATTGTGTGATCACCTTCCTCATATAATCCCTGAAGACAAAAGTGTGCATAGCAAATGTGGTGAAGAAGGCTGATGGTGCCCAGCTACTGAGAGATATAGCATCTGGGGACTTAAAGGCTTGAAAGCAACAAAGCCCACACGGGAGCAGCACACCAACATAGGTGATCGTGAAGGTCAGAGGAGACCAGGTCTCAAACAACAAAGGTGGGGTGGTGGTGAGAATCACATCACCGTGAATGAGGGGGAGTGCGTGATGGGGACCCAATGCCCATCTGTAGACAGCTGGACATCCCTTCCAGAGGGGTAGTGGGGAGGAGATGAGTCACTCAGGGTTCAGTGTAGCAACAATGAAACTCAAAACCTTCCTCTAGTTCCTGAACGCTTCCTCCCCTCCCAATTATCATGACCCCAATTCTACCTTGCGGACCTGGTTAGACCTGAGGATGCACAGTGGTGCAGTAGGGATCTGGAAACACAGGGAATCTAGGACGGATGAAACCCTCAGGACCAGAGGTGAGAGTGGCGACACCGAGAGGGAAGGGGGTGTAGAAAGGGAGAACCGATCTTGGAGATCTATGTGTAACCTCCTCTCTGGGAGATGGGCAATGGGGAGGTGGGTGAGGGGAGACGTCGGGGTGTGTAAGATAAGATATAATAATTATTTATAAACTATCAAGGGACCAGGGGGAGAGCGGGGAGGAAGGGGGAAGGGGGGGAAAGGGAAACCGAGCTGATTCCAGGAACCCAAGTGGAAGGTGAATTATGAGAATGACGAGTGCAAAGAATGTATAAGGGTGCTTTGCTCAATTGATGTATGTACAGATTGTGATAAGAGCTTTATGAGCCACAATAAAAAGATTTATAATTTTTTAAATAATTACAATGAACGTAAATATTTTTAAAAGAAACCAGAGTCATTTTTTAAAACATTTTATTAGGGACTCATACAACTCTTATCACAATACATACATACATCAATTGTATAAAGCACACCTGTACATTCTTTGCCCTCTTCATTTTCAAAGCATTTGCTCTCCACTTAAGCCCTTTGCATCAAGTCCTCTTTTTTCCCCTCCCTCCCTGCTCCCCATTACCTTGTGCACCCTTTATAATTTATAAATTATTATTTTGTCATATCTTGCTCTGTCTGGCCAGAGTCATTTTTTCAATGACAAATATAATGCCCACAGACTTTTCACCATATGTCAAAAGTTCAAGTGGGACTCTAGTAGACTTACAGGAACAGAGATCTGAATTATTTACCAATCTACCTGCCTAATGGCAAAATAACATTTTTTTTCAAAATAGTACAGTATTTGTTGTGTAAGAGCAATGGATTCTTTAATTTTGCTCTAACTACCACCAAACAATCCTTTCCTGCATGTGTCTGGTAAGATGGTGGTAGATGATGCTGATAGGATTCACCTGTGGGTAATGGCCAGGATTCCCTGGCATGCCATCCTCCACATAAAATGAGCCCTTTGAGAAGCAGGAGGAGGTATTTCAGCACCAGCAAGAGCCGAGAGTGGAACACATTCTCAGAACCTGAGAGCCCTGCTTGGTGAGCCTCGTGGATCCAGAAGACAGCTAGAACATCAGAGGAGTAATAACAGAAATGGAGGCCAGAGCATGGGACAGGGTGGTGGACTCCCCAAATCACGGAGAAAACAAGGCTGAGTTCTTTTTTTAGGTGGCTGGCTTGTGTGGTGGGGTGTCTCTGCACAATCAATCGAGGAACTAGGCTTGCCCACCCACAAAACGTGAGTTGAACGCCTTCAGATTGAGGCATAAGGGAGAGTAGTACTTTGTGACATTTTCTAATAAACAACTCTATCTGGAGCACTTCTCACTGGCATTCACACCTGGTAACTTCCTTAATAAACCCTTTCATCATGAATTTTGTCCATGGGTTCTGGTGTCCATTGCAGTGAATCAAACATACCACCTGCATCAGCATCGGCTAGCTAAAGGGAACTGTGGGAGGAATGGATGGAGTGTGTGGGGTGGGGTTGGGGGGCATCTTTGATTCCTGCCTCTTGGCAATAAGCAGTCATAGTAAGGAGCTCAGATATGTCTACCTTCAGTCACTTCAGTGGGAAGTAATAAGAAAGAAGCTATTTCAATATTTTTATTACACAATTGATTACATGCAGTCCAATTATTTATAAAGATATTTCTGCCTCTTACTTCAGTAGCAAGATGAATCATGATTGTTTCCCTGCTTCTTCCTTTACTTCAAACATTAGTCTCATTGGACAATTCAGATAACTAACTTTCCTTTGAACTTTTTGTCTAAAAGTATTGCCTGCTTAACACATGCAAATTGAACACTAGTGTAAGGGGGAAAGGCACCCCAAATTTAAATATATTTTATAAAGCCCAATGTATCAAGTCTTAGTCAGGACAAAGCCAAGACGAATGTAAAAGCAAATTATCCAGAGGACGGAGACGACCAGCATAAGGCTGATCATGGCGTGCAAAGGATTCACAGCCAAGTGGTCACAGAGGAAGCATGGAAAATCAAGAAGTTCATCACAACATCACAGTGGATGGAAAACCCATTCAGCACACACTCAGGCAGCACCACTGACATGGTTGTGGCACAATTTTCTGGATGCAAACACGAGTGTAATTAGAAACGTTGACAGGTTTAGCTCAAAGCCCTCTGATCAATGCAGCCTTGGTAGGACTCATAATTGTAGGACTTCTAGCACCTCGATCCCCGTGAAAAGCACACCCATGCAAATTGCTGCGAGCCATAGACGGCTTCTACCAGGGTGGGCCAAGGGAGTCCCAGCAAACATACTGTACCTGAGGCCAAAGCTCTTCACATTGCTCATCAATCAGAAAGAACTAAATGGCAGCTGGATCCAAATTATGTCTCCATTCAACTGATAGCCTTTGGCAAACCTAGTACTGAGAATTTAATCTAGGAGGAAACATAAGGTCTCATTAGTCTCAGATAGGCATGTTTGTTTTTGTTCCCACTAATGTGACTCCGAATGTACAAAATGGAACCGCTCTACAGCATTTTTCTTTGGGAATACATTGTGAGATCTTTCTCCGATGTACTTTGGGGTATGTTCAAGTTGCCGGACTTGGGCCAGTAAGCCAGTGGGCTGAACTAGTTGTATCACCATGTATAGAGGCATCAACACCTCCCCTTTAAAAGCCTTCTGGTTTTATAGCAAATTTTACCTCGGTGTTTTCTAATAGTGAGACCTTATTGGTACTTATGTAAACTTTAATTAGAGTTAGATAACTGTTTGGAATAGGTTAGAATATTTTGGAATACTAATCACTGTACACTATTATAGTTTCAGAATAATATAATATTACTAACCATCTGGACTTTTTCTTTACTTGCTTTCATTTTTATTTTTGTTCATTGTTTTATGTTCTAATTAACCAAAGAGTTTGCCATAATCATTCACTTGAAATTGTCAAGCCCTCAGTGTCTTCAGAGAAAATATTCTTCATATACAATACACTACTGAAAAAGAGTTCTCTATCAAACGAGTGTCTTTTTCTTTTTAGAAAGGAAGTGAAAATGATTACTTTCCTCATCAGTGGAAAACCCACTAGCTTTGCTTGGGCAAATTCTAAGAAGACTGATCAGAAGAACTCTGTGTTACTCTGCACAACTGTTAATCTACTCTACTGCCAATCCAACGCACAGTGACTCTCATTATCATCCCAACTCATCTTTTCATAGGAACTGTAAATGTTTATGAAAGCAGACAGAATTATCATTCTGTTGCTGAGATTCTAGTAGGTTTGAATTGCCAACCTAATGATTGGCAATCTGATATCTAACCCACAGCAAATTGTCGCTCTTTGCAAACCTAATAGTATTTAAAAATAAATAATAAAATTTTATTTTGTAAAATGAATATTATGTTCATAAAATATGGATGCTTGAAACTATTTTTAAAACATTTAACAATGGGAGGTGGGAATTGTCAAGAAAAATCACTATGTCACTTGCAAGTAAAATTTCCTTGCAGATAATTGAAAAAATGTTTCCAGCAGTACATTATTAGGGAGCTGGTAGAAATTCACGTCTGATTCAGAAGAGAACACGGAATGAGAACTATCATTGCCGACATCAGACAGGTCTTGGCTGAAATCAGAGAATACTAGAAAGATGTTCACACATGTTTTACTCACTATACAAAGACATTCACGTGTGTGGACCATAACAAACTAGTGATAATATTACAAAGACTCAGGGGATTTCATAATAATTGTGCTCATAAGAAAAGTGTACCTCAACCAGGGAGCAGTCTTTTAAATGCTGGTTTAAAGAAAAGAGGACTTGGTATCCTGGTTGAAGTCTTTTGCCATATAGATTCCTTCTGTATGCTGAGCAGATAATTCAAAAACTAAACTCTTTCAAGAAGCAAATGGCATCAAGATGGAGGGAATGCTCATTAGCAACCTGCAATAAGCAGATGACACAGTTTGCTTATGGAAACAAACAGCACTTAAAATATTTAATAATTAAAATCATAGACTAGAGCTTTCTCTATCAATTAAACTGCAGTTTAAAGAAAAAAGACCAATAAACACCATCATGCTAAATGGAAAAATATTGAAGTTGTCAGGGATTTAATTTTACTTTGTTCCACAATCACAGCTCATGAAAACAGCATTTAAGGAACTAAAGGCTTTCAATATACTTTGGAGCAATCCAAAAACAAAAAGGAAGAAAAAGCAATTGTTGTAAAACACCTAATCTTAAAGAGCAAAGATTTCAAGGATTAAAGTGGGCTGACCCCATGCCATGCTGTCATCAATAATCATATACATGCGAAATCTGGAAGAGCATGTGAGAAAGAACAAAGGATAACCAATCCTTTAAACTATGGTGCGGGCCAAGAGTGTAGATATAACCAGGGGCAGCCAGAAGCATACACAAATCTACACTAGAAACACCGATAGAATTTTATTTAGAAGAGAAACAGAGACTCTCTCACAAACTCAGGACATGCTATCAAGGGCCAATCCCTGGAGAAGGACATTGAGCTTGTTTGTTAACATGAACAGTGAGGAAATAATTAGATGGAATTGACAACTACCCACCCCTAAGCCTCATAGCCCTGAGTAACAACACTGTCCATTCCACATTTTCCCCAATGAAACGATCATTAAAATAAAATAAATATCGTTATTGCTTATTAATGTTTGTTCCTCAGTCTATAATTAGACTATTTTTCCTGTTCTTTCCAGCATTGATCCCACCCCCACCTGCCGTTTACGTTATGATAACCGATTTCTCTTCTGTCCTTGCCTGGTGGCAACATAACCCACCTCAGCCAGTGGATGGATATTGTTTATTATCACATCAGGCCCACCAAGCATGTAGAGAAAAAAACAGCTGACCACAGAACAATAGACATTTGGTCAGAGCGCAATAAGTGGCCAAGAGGATGTTACCAGGCCATTTCAGACAACAGTTAAAAACAAGAAGCCTGACAGCCACTCTGTGGCCAGGAATTGTAACCCCGCCCTCATGTAAATACATGAGGATACCTCAAACTTCGATTACATATGTAGAATCTCCTCCATTCACTTGCAGCTCTATGTGTTTATAACTGAACATTCCTTTTCAGATGTTTGCCCTGGCACTCTAGTCCTTGCTTGCTCCCCTCCCAATTATCATGATCCAAATTCTACCTCACGGAACTGGTTAGACCAGAGGATGTACAGCGGTGCAATAGAGATCTGGAAACACAGGGAATCTAGGACGGATGAAAGCCTCAGGACCAGCCGTAAGAGTGGTGACACCGAGAGGGAAGGGGGTGTAGAAAGGGAGAACCGATCTTGGGGATCTATGTGTAACCTCTTCTCTCGGGGATGGGCAATGGGAAGGTGGGTGAGGGGCGATGCCTGGCAGTGTAAGATAAGATAAAATAATAATTTATAAACTATTAAGGGTTCAGGGTGGAGGGTGGGAGCAGGGAAAGAGGGGGAGGGAAAATCAGGAAAATGAGCTGATTCCAGGAACTCAAGTGGAAGGCGAATTTTGAGAATGACGAGTGCAACGAATGTATAAGGGTGCTTTGCTCAACTGATGTATGTATGGATTGTGATAAGATTTGTATGAGCCCCAATAAAAAGATTTATTAAATTAAAAATAATAATAATAATTTATGAATGATGAAGGGTTCATGAGGTAGGGGGGAGTGGGGAGGGAGGGGGAAATGAGCAGCAGATATTAAGGGCTCAAGTAGAAGGCAAATGTTTTGAGAATGATGATGGCAAAAAATGTACATATGTTCTTGACATAATGCATGTATGTATGGATTATGATAAGAATTGTGTGAGTCCCCAATAAAATGATTTTTTTAATGGAAGAAAAAAATTAAGTACATAGCTTTGAAAAATAATTCTGGCTTGTTACCCCCTCATATACATATACACACATGTACATATGGTTCTATCCATATGTGAATACATCTTTAATAAGTTATATGTGCAGATGTGCGTCCATTTATGCACACAGGATGACTAGCTGAATATATTAATATGCCACTAAGTAGTCTGAATTAACTCATACAGCATATATGAATAAGAACATATGTATGCTAGGTTTTCCTTTGCTGTATAATAGTGCTGCACAATTTTGGTCGTACAAAAAAAATCTTTATGGGAAAATCCAGTTATCTCACACTTTCTATGGATTAGTTCGGGGGTGGCCTTGTAAGGGAAAAACTAGGAGTTTCCTTCTTTCACTGCCCCATAACCTTCCTGCTTGCTTGGGCTCTACCTGCCTCCTGGGTGGCCTCCTGGTGAGAGTTGGGGGAACCCTGTCATGGGACTCTGCACTCACCAGCTTGTGATGATCTTTTTTCACCTTTCCGTATCAGGGGCCCGAAACTGAATGTGGCCTTGACTTCCTTCACACTTACTGGCTTGAGTGGCCTTCACTGAGCGGCCTCCTTGGTATGAAACTACTGGTTGATAGAATGTTCTTTCTTATACATAGATGAGTGTTACTGGATTTGTTGCTCTAGACAACCTGATGTAACAGTATTTATTTTGCTTCTTTCTTCATTTTTGATGGTGTGTTTATTTCTACAGTGTCCTTTGTGAATTGCTTATGCTTTATCCCAAAGGTTGGGTATGTTGCATTTTCATTTTAGTTTATTCCAAGGAATTAAAATTTTTTTTTATTTCTTCAGTTACCCAGCAGGTTTTAAGCTGTATGCTTTTGATTTTTCATGTATTTCAGTTTCCCCCTTAGTCTTTTATTATTGATTTTTAATTTTATATCCTTGTGATCTGAGAAGATGCCTTGCTTTATCTTAAATCATTATTGCTCTGTGACCTACTGCATAAACATTGGAGAATGTTTCTGTGCACTGAAAAATAATGTATACCATATTGTTTGGCACAGTGTTCTATATATTTCTAAGAGGTCAATGGGTTAATATGTTGTTTAATTCTGTGTCTTCCTAATTGTTCATTCCTTCACAAAGAGTGGTGTATAAAAATCACCCATTTAATTATGGAGTTCTCTTTTTCTTTCATCTACGCTACAGGAGATAGCTTTATGTATTTTTACAGTCTTTCATTGGATATAATTATATTTATCTTTTTATCTTGTTTGTCAATTGGCCTTTTAATAATTATGTAGTGTCTGTCTTCCACAGTCTCTCCTGATGGATTTACCTAAAAATTGAATTCATCAGAAATTAGCATTACCATTCGTGCTTTGTTTTGTTTGCATTGCCATTAACTTGGTTGTTTTTCCCCATGCTTTCATTTGCAGTACATTTTTGTTTTGTGTCTAATATATGTTTCCTATAAGTAGCATATTGATGCCTTCTGTTTCTTATCCATTGTTCTACTCTCTGTATCTTGACTGGTACATTTAATTCAGTTACACGCGGTGTCATTATCGATCAGTATGATTGTGCTACTGTCATTCCACTGTATGTGCTTTTTCATTATGTGGTCATTTTCTTTATTCTTCTTATAATTTTGTCTCCTGAGTTCATTTTCCTGGTAGGGTTCATTGAGATGTTCTTATTTGTTGTTTTGTTAATGTTTGCTGAGCCTTGATGATTTTTCTCTCTTTATTTTAAGAAGATTTATATACTGTTTTGAAGCTTTCTTACTATTTTTTATCTTCTTAAATATAAAAGTCTATTCCCTTGATATCTTATTGACTATTCCATATATTTCAATTGAGTTTATTGTGAATGACAATTCTGGTTCAATGTTTTATATATATTCTACACACCAGGGTGCTTTATTGAACTTGCTGAGAGATGGAGATACACGCACAAACATCTGTGGGCAGGAGCGGCAACAGGCAGACCAGGGGTCAGGTCGTCCAGCAGGGCAGTGCCAGAGGGTCCAGGTCACAGTGTGGTGCAGTGACTAGTGACCTTGCTGGCCCATCATCTGTGACAGGGCTTGGAAACTCATCACTGTGCCTTCACGGAGTAGGCATAGGCCATGAAGCCCAGGCAGGAGCAGTTGAGGAAGAGCATGCTGAAGAGGGAGCAGATGACATGGTCAGGCATGTGGGGTTCACTCTGGATGTTGACCACGGTAGACTGCATGGGGTCGGCGTGGTATGTTGGCCCACAGCCCACCCATCTTGAGCTCCTCTTGAGCTGTTTCCTGGGTGTGAGGACACAGAGGCCTGCAGAATGGAAGAGGCCTGTTTTCTATATTTTAAGTGGTCTTGTTTTACTCTGAATACCTCTGAATTGGTTGACTGCTGGGTTCTCTTCTTCTGGCTATTGATGTCAGGTTGATGTCTACTACTATGATTCACTATCCAGAGAACTCCAATTAGTACTCCCGTAAGGGTGGTCTTGTTTATACACATTCATTTAGTTTCTCTTTACCAGGACATATCTTCATCTCACCTTTGCATTTAAGGGACAATTTTCTTGGAATAAGATTTTTGGTTGACTTTTTTTTCTTTCATATTTGTGCGTGTGTGTGTGTGTGTGTGTGTGTGTCTGTCTGTGTGTGTGTGAATAATTCTTTTGTTGTCTTGCCTGCATAATTTCTACTGAGAGATCAGAATTTGATCTCTTTGGTTCTTATTTGTGTGTTTTTGTTTTTCCTGAGCTTCCCTCAGGACTATTTCTTTGTTTTTGATTTTGTGAAGGTTGGTGTGTTAGTCTGGGTAGACTAGAGAAACAAATTCACATACATGCATATGTGTGTAAGAAAGATTTTTGAATACAAGAACAATTGAATATTGAGAAAACATCAAAGTCCTGCCAGATTAAGTCCACAAGTCCCATATTAGCCCATATGTCTGATCCCAATCTATGAATTCCTTTTCAGACTCACACAACACATGCAATGATGCTGAATGCAGAAAGATCACAGGCCAGTGGATGGAAAATCTTGTGAATTAAGTGAGGGTGAAAACACCGCAGCACTAGTGTGGGTCTCCACATGGCTCCTCCAACTATAGGGCTTGGCTGCCATCAGCATAGCTCTATGTGTCTTGTAGGTAGAGAATCTCGCAGGGAGTGACCGTGTGTCTCACCTCCAGCAAGCACTTTATCTCCTTAGCACCTCCAAATGAGGTCATCAAGCTGTGACATGATTAACAGACTAAACTCTACTCCTTCACTCTTAAATCTCAAATTGACAACAGATTATGTAACTACCAAACTTGATTATGATAAGTTCTGGCTAAATAACCTCTTTAGATTTCAGCCAATGTCTGCCATATCCCTTATCTATCTCAGGAACCTTCAGCAGCCAGTCACCTGATCATCTGACCTTGTATTTATCAACCTCTGCAAACAAAAGCTTGTGATTATCCTTTCAGTCTTGAATTCCTCTACCCCTGAAGCTAACCAAGTAAGGAAAAGTCTCTAGCTTGATATATGACTCAGAGACTTGCAACCTGTCTCCTCTGGATTTGCACACTTCCACGGCTGTATGAAATATATATGAATGTATATTTATTTTGTTTCCTTTGAGAGCTTAGTCTAAATATTTGGTAGCAAGAGCTGTTGTGGTCATTAAAATTAATTTTCAAATCCAGCTGAGGAACAGAATGCAATGGAAGTGGTGTCAGTGATGGAAGGATGGAGGGGAGATATGTCTGACTTCATAAGAATCATCCTGGTATTTGGAGTCTCCCTGTCTCTTCTGTAGCTTCAGGAGGTCAGATTCTCCCCTATATAATTTCCTAACCCTCACTGGATTTCTATATTTCATCAAACATGTTGCAATGTTTTTGTGACTAATTTTTTATTATTATTGATCTTATATGGGGGCTCTCACAGATATTATAACAGTCCATAAATCAATTGTATCAAACATACTTGTGAAGATGATGCCTTCATCATTTTCAAACTTCATCTTTCTATTGAGCCCCTTTATATTGGCACCTCTATATATGCTCCCTCCCCTCCCCTATCACCCTAATGAACTCCTAATAATTGTTTCATATGTTACACTGTCCGATGTATCCCTTCACCTACAGATCTGTTTTTCATTCCCCCTTGAGGGCAGTTATGCAACCATCTTTGCTATCAGTTTCCATTTACCCTCTCCCCTACCCTTCCTCTTTCCACATGTTATTATTGCTATTATTGTTACTCCCCTTACTATTTATGAAGGATTTGTCTATCCTGGATTCTGTGTGCTGAAAGCTCTTATCTGTACCAGTGTACATATGCTGGTTAAGAGACTTTGTGAGGTTGAACTGGGGCCACGGTAATGGGGGGAGGAACTAGAGGAATATTGTGTGTTTCATCTGAGCTGCACTATACCCTGATGAGTTGAGCCTTCTGTGTATCCCTTCTGTGAGGGAGTTTCCTATTATCAACAGATGGGCTTTGGGTCTTCTCGCTTCTCCTCTCCTTCGCAACAATATGGTCGTTTGTTTTTGATCTTCTGATACCTGATCTTGTGAGCACCTCATGATCACACAGGCTCTTGTGCTTCTTCCATGGGGACTTTGTTGCTTCCCTCATAGATGGCTGATCGTTTAACCTCAAGCCTTTAAGACCCCAGAAACTACATCTTTTAATAGCTGGGCACCATCACTCTTCTTTGCCACAGTTGAGTATGTACCCTATTTTGTCTTCAGCGATCAGGTGAGTATCAGACAGTGCCGCAGTACGAGAACTAAATGTTTTTGTGTTGAGGGAAGACTTAAGTAGAGGCCTAAAGTTTATCTGGCACTTTACTGCTATATGCTATAAGTATAAATATACATAACCCAATTCCCCTATCTTTATATGTAGCTTTTACGTTCAAGTTCTTTCCTCTATTTTGCTTCACTTTCCTCCTGCTCTGCCAAAATATCCACCTCAGTGATTCCTCTGGGCTACATTACAATTGATCAAAAACCACTAGGCAATCTATACCTCCCTCACCATTGATTTTAGATCCCTTGATGTTCCCCTGTCCCTGAGCTTGTGAACTTAATGCTCCTCCCCCAGCTTTCCCCTCCTTCAGGCACCCCCCCCCCATTGTCCCCGTTGTACCATTGTTTCCTTCTAGGGCTTGTTTGCCCACTTGTCTTAAATAGATAGTCATATTTAAAAGAAGAAGGAAAAAAAGAAAGAAAGAAAGAAAGAAGGAAGGAAGGAAGGAAGGAAGGAAAGAAGGAAGGAAATAAAGGAGAGAGGGAGAGAGAGAGAGAGAGAGAGAGAGAGAGAGAGAGAGAGAGAGAGAGAGAGAGAGAGAGAGCCTCTATAATTCCAGATCTATCTGCTGACCAGGTCAGGTGAGATTCCACATATTGTCCCCCAAGTCAGAAGTCTATTTTCAGGGTTTCATGATTTTGCTCCCATTGCTGGTCTGTTATGGTCCCTTCATGATTCATGAGAGTGGTGGGGTCAGACTAGGCATACTTCCTTAACTGTGTCTCCAGTGTTGTCCTCTGTAGCAGTGTGGGCCAGTAAGGGAATAATATGTCTCAAACTGGGGCCAGCCCTATGGTTCCCTCTGTGCTTTGGCTCCTCTGAGCAGAAGCGTCACCCTTGAGGATTGGTGGGCCAGGATGAGGTCCACTCTATCTCTCTTTCCCTATTAGTTTGTTCTCATGTGGACAGGAAAGACTGGCCACTCTCCCCAGTCTGCATCTTCAATGTTTTCCTCTGTAGCACTTTCTGCTAGTGAGGTTGGGGGTGGGAGGTGTGTCAAGATAGCTCAGATTAGTGCCAGCCCTGCTGTGACTAATTTTTCTTGATGATGTTGCTAAGCATGCCCATTAAGCATTGTTCTATTGAGACCCCTAAGATTTTTTCACTTGCTAGTTTTCAGAAGTTCATATCTATAACTTCTTTCCTGGTCTATTTTAGCCTTCAAGAAATCAGGGTGCCTAGATGACACTGGTAACATTTGAAATATCAATGTAATAATCTGCATCATCATAGCAATATATTCTTACATCGCAATACCTGACAGACACATGGTGTGGTCTAAATAGTGCCCTCTAATATCTACTATTCATACTAACATTCTTTTTTCTAAAGGATTAAGATTTATTTAATCAGAATTAATAATTTATAAATTAGAGAATAAAATTCAGGAATTGTTGAAAGAAAAAAAAATGTTTGCTGAGTCTTTTCTGAGTTCAAAAAAAGCTATCATTCTTTAAAGAAAATATTTTAAAATCAATATCGCTATTTTTTGTGGTGCATTTGCATTAGCAAGTTTCATTGACAATGGCTTTAGGCAATTGCGAATTTTAATATTTTTCAAGGAGAGTTTAAGACTGGTATGTATCTTTAAGCACCACCCTTTCTTATTAGGTATTTAAAGGGCATGTTATAAAAGTTCATTTTGAAATATAAAAAAGTGACCATGAAATTCGCCATGGCTGAACTTAATGTGCCACAGAGAGCTAACTTGGAAACATTGCATCATCCTTTTGTCTTTTCAGTAAATGACACTGGTGAGAAAATGATTGTCCAGTGGTGTCAAAGTCACTGAGGCAGTGAAATGAACTTTATAATGCATATCTCACACAGAAAGTCACTGAACTGCATTAAAATTGAAACTGCAGCTTATTTCATGGAATGAGCAGAGTATAATCAGAAACTGAGCTGCAGTAATTTAAATTTTGGGAGAAATAGGCACTTTTTTCTATTGTAAAGAGTTTTAAAGGACAAGTAGACTTTATATAGAATTTTAAAATATTGAATCAAATGCATGGTGGTTGGAACCACATAAATATTAAACTGTGTCTATTTAATGAAGAAGCAGGATTATTACAATTTATCCTTCTATTGTTTTAAATCAACCAAATCCCCGCAATGTAAAACTTTTAATCAACATTTACTCTTTTACTAAGGTGTGATCCTGTAGCTCATTTGGTTAATGGGACAAAATAATAGTGTTATGTGTTAATCATTTGGAATTTCTTCATCAGATCGCTGTGGATTTAAACTAACAAACTTTCAGTTAGCATCTGTGTACCTAATCACTTCACTATCTAGACTTCTTTCAAACACCACTAGAGAAATAAATATCCTTTTTTGCTAAAATGCTGGTCTTGTTATCTATATCATGTTATGCAAGTAAATTACAAGGTCAACTAGGGAGAAGGAACTTATACTATCTAAGTTAACTCGTGCAATTAATTTCATTGAGAGTTCTTGAATACCTAAAAAATGGATGGAGTGAAATATAGAAATATTTTGGTAGAAGAAGCTATGCTTTATTGGTGAAGTAAAGGGAGAGGACAATCAGTATTATACATATCAGTACATATATGAGAACTTCAAAAGTTCTGTGGAATTTTTTCATCACTGCGTTAGCCCATTTTCAATGAACTTTTTAAAGGCCCCTTCCTGTATGTGGTGTTTGGCTGCGATAGAAGAAGAGATAGAAGGGGCATTGGTCAATTATTAAGTGATTGCATTACACCTTGGCAAATAGGGTAGTAAAACTTAAAGATAATAATCATTCCTATCACAAAAATTACTGGGGTGCCTTCAAATAGCCTTTCTAGAGCACACGGAAGAGAATGGGAAGCAATGCTTGTTACACACAAAACAGATTTTCTTATTCCTTATCCTCATGATTTTCTAGGCAATGAGCAATTCCTTTCATTTTGCTGCTTAATTTACAACTCAATTTTCTTCCTTTCGTATTTGCTGTTGATGTTTGCTTTATAAATTCTGTCAGATATACAATTTAATGAGTATTTAGACTTTTCTTTTTATTTCCAGCTAGGAAGACTGCAGAAACATACACACATGCACACATATGCGCATGTGCACACACACACACACACACACACAGAAACAGGTTTATTATCACCTGACTGTCAGTTAAAAGTAAACCGTGGCTGTGTTAGTATGGAGAATTGGATGACCTTTGCAATCAAATATGGAAATAATATAATACAAGAGGGTAAAATGCATATAGCAAATAAACAAAGAGAAAGTCATAAGTAAATAAAAACCAACAACCAGAGATGTTTCTCCAATGAGAGAACTTTAACAAGTTCATGAAAAATCAGAATAAAAAGGTAATGAAAAATTTCCTGTAAAAAAAATATTTGAAAGAGGAGCAAAATATTGTTAATTGATTTAAGGGTAAAAATTTAAATTCATTAAAATTTTAAAAATATATTTATTGTAATTATTGAATATATCTAATTAAAATAATGAATAACTTTTATTATGTACTTTATAAATATTCTTTAGTAAATCATAATAAAGGACAACAATCTTCACAGATAGGCACTTGTTCTTATTTTATGTCTTAAAATAGTTTATTTTAGACACAAAAAAGAGCAAAGTTGAACAAGATTCCTATAGTTAAATATCAAGAAGAGTTGTAAAAGCATCACAATTAATTCTAAAACATTTTCTTCTTCCTTCTTCTCAGTTTTATTTATCCAATTATTATATTTAATTGTAACAATAACATAGACAACAGTGTTTCCCAAATTCAACATCTTCTGCATTGCAATTCAGTGTCGTTGGCTCTTCTTTGGGTTGTACAACCATTACTGAATTGGCATTTGATTTCTGATTTTAAGTAGAAAGAGTATTTCACTGTATTTTAAACAGAAAGGTGTATGAGAATCAGCACAATTATGTATAAGTATAATGGTCTTGCTATAATAATGTGTCTGAATTTTGCCCCTATTTTCCAAATCAAGACCAATAAGGAAGGCCAGGTATGATCTCAAATATGTCACACTGGATGCTACACTTCCATCTAGCCTACCTCCAGGTTCCCCAACCAGGTTGGAGTTCAAATGTTCTAGTCATAGTACACGTAAAGCTTCCTTAAAATTTTTGTTTCCAAGTCTGGATAGAGTAGAGGATGCATATAGGAACTGGAGGCACAGGGAATCCAGGGTGGATGATACCTTCAGGACCAGGGGTGTGAGGAGCGATACTGGGAGAATGGAGGGTGGGTGGGTTGGAAGGGGGGGATCCGATTACAGGGATCTGCATGTGACCCCTCCCTGGGGAACGAACAACAGAGAAAGGGGTGAAGGGAGACGCCGTATAGGGCAAGATATGACAAAATAATAATTTATAAATTATCAAGGGTGTACAAGGGAGTGGGGAGCAGGGAGGGAGGGGAAAAAAGAGGACTTGATGCAAAGGGCTTAAGTGGAGAGCAAATGTTTTGAAAATGATGAGGGCAAATAATATACAGATGTGATTTATACTATTGATATATGTATGGATTGTGATAAGAGTTGTATGAGTCCCTAATAAGATGCTTAAATTTTTTTTTGGTTTCCACTATAAAACTTTTACATGTCTGCCAATGAGTTTCTGTCAAATGCAAGTCATGGTGACAGATGCCAGTTATGCAGTAAACTCACTAAATGGATTTGCTTGTTTTCATTTAAGTGATCATCTTCACTTATTTTTTCAATACAAAAGGAATCTAGGCTTTTAAGTTACCTATTCATTGGTGATGTAATAAAAGCCTTGACAGGATTGTCACACTTTCAAGTGATGCTCATTTAATCAGATAAAATCAGATATTTTAAGCATCAAAAGTAAAATTTATGCATTATTCTTGGAAAAACTAGTGTGTTACCTGACATACAGATTCCCCAACATAAAGAACAGTAAGGAATTCACATTCTGCTATGTCCCAAAATTTGGAGATATTGAGGAAAGATGAATCCATCAAATTACTGTCCTGAATCTTAGTCCTTGGTTTTTCTTCCTAGTCTTAAGTGGACTTCAAAATCCCAAGTTCTGATTAAAATGAATCATGTGTTACTGCAAGGCTGTGAGCGATGCCATGGGTATTTCACGTGCTGGCAGGATCATGAGTAATGAGTTAGAGCAAGGGTTCTGAAACTTTCAGAAAGGTCTCCTGTATGAAGAAGTCTGTGACTGAGGGAGGCTCATTAAAACCCATGATATGCAGATGCTAAACCTTGACTCCTTGGTTCCTGAAAGGGGTGAGGAATTGGAGCACTTGCTGATGAATATCAAAGATGACAGCCTTCATTGTGAATTATACTTCAACCTAAATAAAACAAGAATCCACACAGTGGATCAACTGCAGTAATATGGTGAGACAAAAATATATTTGGGAAGTTTTCATTTTACTTGAATCCACTATCAACATTCATGAAAGCAGTGGTCAAGAAATCTAATGATGTATTGCATTGGGAAAATCTGGTGCTAAAGCTCAAAAGCAAAAATATCACTTTGAAGATTAAGGTGCACCTGAACGTGTGTTTTTGATGGCCTCGTATACAGGCAAAAAATTGAAAATTAATAAGAGAAACTGAAGAAAATTTTGAACTACAAGATTGTCAAAGAATATAGGGTATACCATGTACTAACAAAGGAATGAACACATCTGTATGAAAAGTACAATACATATTTTGGAGGGACATAATTTGTAAGGACAAGTTCTTGGAGAAAGACAGACTTGGGAAAGTAGAGGGACGCCAAAGAACAGGAAGATCCTGAAGGCAATGGATGGTCACAGGAGTTGCATGCAAGATGTGGCTCAATCAAAGCAATGACTAAGAATATGACACAGGAATGTGCAATATTTTATTCTGCTATAGATAGAATCCATTTAACAGCACATACAAACAACATCCTTACAGATAAAGAATCTCAGGAAGAGAGAGAGTACTTGTTGGACCTGATAGTCATATATCTAGAAACATAGAGAGACTATATACAAGCTCACAAAATATGAATCCAAATTATAACCTCTTAGCCACTAAGAATATCATCCATTTATAAAATAATTGTTTAATATGGAGTATATTATAAATATAGGGGGAGACTATACTTCAAACAAACTTTAGTGGCAGTTCATTGAGTAACTCTTATAATTTCAATTTTTAATAATAACAGAGTTCTAATGAAAGAAAAGTAGATGGATATTTTTCTTCTTCTGAAGAACTGAACAAATGATAAAAAGCACCTTACAATTTTCCAAATTAGTATCATTTTTCACTGTTAATAATAATTAAAGAACATTAATTGATAATCATTCTTAGGGCTTCATCAGAAGCTAAGGATTTATTTCTGAGTCTCTTACGAAAGGCCTGAGCAGAAAAACCTTTCTTCTACCATGATTTACAGTCATGGATTTGCAGGGGCGGTGAGGAGGTGGTTATAGAAAGAATATAATTGCTTTCTACTTCTCACCCCAAGCCTACAGATGATTCTTCCTCTGGCCTTTCTATCTTATAAATATGAGTTTCCTTGGTAAATCCATTTTCATGTCCCCAAGCAATTTGATGTTCTCTCATCAACGTCCTTTATATCTGGCACTTAAATTCATTCCAGCACTTAAACAAAGTAAAGGAATTCTTTGCTTACAAGTATCTTTCTTTCTTTGCTTCTCCTGGATGTAAAGGAGTGAAGTTTAAAATCATATCTCTGACACCAATTTAAATTCCTGGAATTATGGGAAGTATTTAGTGTAAGCTTGTCTAAAAGCATATATTATATTCAATTTATCTTCAGCATTCACATTACGGAGGATTATTTATTTACTTTGATGTGAATGGACAATTTCTGTAGGCTAACACGATTTCAACGTCAATTGAAGGAATGGATTGTCTGGACGTTTTAGCATGTTTATGATATATCTGTTAAAATTAATGATATTATATAGGCATACTTAATTTTATTGCAATTCACTTTACCTCACTTCCCAGATAGCATTTTTCACCAATGTTTTGGGGGCCTATATGTCAAGAAAATTTGTTGAAACCATTAATCCAACAGCATGTGCTTACCTTGTCTCTGTGTCACATTTTGGAAATTCTCACTACATTTCAAACTTTTCATAAGCTTTTTGCATATTCAATAGACTACATTGTAGTGGGAATCTAACATATGTAATTGGCAAACCAAGCACTTATGTGACACACTTGTTGCAAGCAAATGCACAATATCTCTGAGGTGTGGCTGTATATAAATAAAAACATTATGCTAAGAATTTTTTTAGGAAAGTAATATATTTTGTGTTCAATCAAATTCACTACTTTTGAGTCAATTCTGATTCCTTCAGTGCTATAGGACTGGGTATAAATGGCCCTTCAGGTTTCCATGACGATGTGAGTCATCAAAGAATCAGCAGCGGCCTTGTCCTTTCAGGCAGACGTGTGCTATGTTTCCCCAGAGATCATTTGGCAAACCATCCAATACGTATCTCATAGGAATGGGATGAATAATGAGGCAACACGTTGCATGCATATAGGTTGTTACTTAACAGGCAACAAATAAATAGGAAATGTAAGACCAATCAGCACTTAAGTATTCTGTTACAGTTGTGTGCTTTGAAGTTGATACCAATTCATAAAAATGTGACACAATAGAGTAGCCCTGTAAGTTTCCCAGACCTATCCTATATTCTTCATGTGAGCAGGTTTACTGTCTGAAAGTGGTTGGTGGGTTCAAACCACTGACTTTTCAGTTAGCAACAGACCTCTTAACCATTGAACCACCAAGCCAAAGCAACCCCACGCCATGGAATCAATTCTCATTCACAGCAACCTTATAAGGGCAAGGCAGAGAACTGCTCCCTGGGGTTTCCAAGGCTGTCAGCATTCACTGGAGAAGATAACCACTTCTTCCTCCCATGGAGCAGCTAGAGGTTTCTAGCTGCCAAGGTTAGCAGCCCTGATGCATAACACCCTAGAGTAGTGGTTGTCAACCTTCTGAACGTCACGGCCCTTTAATACAGTTCCTCATGTTGTGGTGACCCCAACCGAAAATTAGTTTTGTTGCTACTTCATTACTTTAATTTTGTTACTGTTATGACTCATAATCTGATATGCAGGATATATTTTCATTGTTACAAATTGAACATAATGAAACAACTAAAGTATAGCGATTCATCATAAAACAATAAGTAATTATGTATTGTGAAATATTTTTGTTTTCCGATTGGTCTTAGATGACCCCTGTGAAAGGGTCTTTCAACCGCAAAGTGGGCATGGCTCACAGTTTGAGAACCGCTGCCCTAGCGGAGCAGAGCATGTAAACCTACTTATCAGCTGATATTTGAAATAGGGTCCCTTTCTGTCAGAATACATTAGATGAGAATGGATTTTAGGTGTTCTTCATAGTTGGTAGGGTATTGACTTCTTAGGTCTTAGAAATGTTAATATAACCTACTTATATGTAAAAAATAAGACACTGATTCTAAACTGACCTTAGCTTTTCTTTTATGCTATTATTTAACATTACTTTCTAGTTCACTTCAGTAATCAAGCTTTTAGTCTCCATGGTTACTTTTGCCAATGCAATTTGTCGAGAAGATCACAGTAAAAATCAATCAAGGCAGAGGTTGGAGATGCAATTTTGTTATTCTCCCAAATATACAACAGGATTTCCAAGGTTTATTGAAAATTTTTATCTTTTAATTATAATTTTTTTTCACAAAGTTTTGGAGCACCCACCAGCCCCCACCCCCGCCCAGACACTGCATGATTTGTTTTATAGAATCTCTTATGTTGTTCTTGTTACTATTGTGAAGGGCCAGTCAGTAAGTTCTGACTCAGAGCTACAGAAAAAAAAACAAAAAAAAAAACAGCTCCCAGACCTGTGCCTTCTTAACTCTTATGTTTGAGCATGTTGTTGCAGACATTGTTTCGATCCATCTTGTCCAGGTTCTTTTTCTCTCACCTCAACTTTATTAAGTATGAGGTCAATTTCCATGGGCTGGGAGGTCTTTCCTGACACCATGTCCAAAGTACATTAAACAAATCTCGCCATCCTCGCTCGCTTTTAAGGAGCATTCTAGCTGTATTTCTTTCAACACAGATTTATTTCATCTTTTGGCAGTCCATGGTACTTTCAATATTCTTACCCAGCAGCATAATTCAAGTGCATCAAGTCTTCTACTGTCTCTCTGGTTCAAAGTCTAATTTTCACATGCCTATAAGGCAATTGAAAATGGCTTGTGTGGTAGTTATATAATCTAGTGTCAATTTGAGGATTAAGAGGATAGGGACAGAGACAAGCCTGTCAATCAGGATATAGAAAATGAGTCCTCTGTGTGGGCTTGGCCTTCTGAAGATTCCGGGAACTCTGATATATTCCTCCTTCAAGGAGGAGACACTCACTCTCTAGGCTCATTCCCTGTATGAGGCTCTCTGCTTACTCCCTGTGAGACATCCCTGTGGAGAAGATACTTGGAGAGAGGCTGATGGACCCAGACCTCTGGAGCCAGAGAAGCCATGTGGAGAGCCCTACCAGTGCTGAGATGCTTACAACACTGCCACTGGATCCACAAGACTGGTCTGTAATCTTCCTGCATTCGTCATCACTGCATTGGTTTTTGTGAATCAGAAGAGGATTTTATAGATTGGTATGGGGTGCATGGGCTTTATGAATTTTTGGACTTAATCTGGACTGGACTGGGATGTTTTGTCAATATTCAATTTCTCTTGTATATAAAACTCCTGCAAACACGAGTCTGCCTGGACTTGTTTCTGGAATCTACCCAGACTGACACAGTTCTGGGAAGATAAATCTTAAACCTCAGAGTAACATCCTTGATTTCAACAATTCAAAGGGGTCTTGTGAAGCAGATTTACCAAATGCAATGCATTATATGATCTCTTTACTAGTGCTTCCAGGAGCATTGATTTTGGATCCAAACAAGACAAAAATCCTTGAAAATTCAATCTTTTCTCTGTTTATCATGATGCTGTCCATTGGTCCAGTTATGAAGATTTTAATTTTTTTACATTACATTGTAATCCATTCTGAAGGCTTCACCTTGATTCTTCAAGCCCAGCTCACTTTTGTCATGCAAGGTTGTGTCATGTCCATAGCACAGATTTTTAATAAGCCTTTTCTCCAATCCTAATGTCACATTCTTCTTCATGTAATATAGCTTCTGTGATTATTTCCTCAACAGAAATATTGGAGAAATACGATGAGAGCTTGAAACTCTGACCCACATCTTTCCTGTTTTCAATCCATGCAGTAATCCTTGTTTTGATCACTCAACTGCCTCTTGATCCATGGATAATTTCTGCATGAGCAGAAAGAATTATTCTGGAATTTTCATTTTTATCAAGATTATCTATATTTGTTATGATCCATACAGTCAAATGCATTTGCATAGTAAATAAGGCATAAGAAACACCTTCTGGGTATTCTCTGCTTTCAGTTCAAAATCTATCTGACATAGCAAGTCTATGCTTTGTTCTAAGTCCTCTTATCAATTTAACCTTAATCTTTGGCATCTCCCTGTCTATGACTGACTGCTTCAATGTACTGCATCAACCATTGTTGGATGATCTTCTGCAAAATTTACTTGCATATTGCTCTATAGTTATGCATTCTGTCGGATCAACTTTCTTGGAATGAGTACAAATAGGGATATCCTACACTTAGTTGACCAAATTTCCTGGCATAGACGAATTAGTACTCTAGCTTCACTTGCTTCTTGAAACATTTCAATTACTATTTCACAAATCCCTGTGGTCTTGTTTTGTCTAATGCTTTCAATGCAGCTTGGACTTCTTGCTTCAGTGTGTTCGGTTCTTGGTCATATGCTACTTCTTGAAATGGTTGAATATAAACCAATTCCTTTGGGTAGACAGACTCTAATGTATTCTTTCCATCTTCTGATGATGCTTCCTACATCATCCAATATTTTTCCCACAGAATCTTTAAATACTGCAAGTCAAGGCTTAATATTTTCCTATAGTTCTTTCATTTTACATTATGCACAGCGAGTTCTTCCCATTTGGCAACTCTAGGTCATGTCCTTGCACATTTTATTATAATAGTTTACATTGTTTTCTCCAGCTTCATTTTAAAATGTTCTCTTCTGCTCTTTTACTTAATCCTTCTTTTTGGTCTTAGATACTATAAGATTAAAAGCAAGCTTCTGAATATCCTCTGACATCCACTTTGATCTTTCCCTTCCTTGTCTTTTACTTGCATAATGTCCTTGATGTCACCCTGAAGCTCATCAGTTCTTCTATCTTTAGTGGTCCGTGTGTCACCTGTTCTCAAAATGTTCTTAACCTTCAGGTGGGATGTATTCAAGGTTATCCCATTTGACTCTTGTGGAGTCAAAGTTTTCTTTAGCTAAAATAAGAATTTGCATGGGAACAATACATGGTCTGTTCCACAGACAGCCCTTGATATTGTGTTTCTTTATCAGCTTTCCCCACAGATGAAGACACTTGTCTGTATATTCCATCTGGAGAAGTTCACGTGTATAATCATCTTTTGTGTTGTTGAAGATAAATATTTGCAACGAAGAAGTCATTGGTCTTACAAAACTCTATTATATGGTCTCCAGCATCATTTCTATCCTCAAGGTCATATTTTCCAACTACTGTTCCTTTCTGTTTCTAACTTTATATTCAAATTGCCAATAATTGCCAGTGCATATTTATTGCATGTTTGATCAGTTTTAGACTGAAGACATTGGAAGAATTCTTCAATTTATGCATCACTAATTTTTGTGCTGGGTGTATACATTTGTGTAATAGTTGTACTGAGTAGATTTCCTGTATGTGGGTAGATATATCCAATCATGGTCAGATTGTACTTCAAGGTAGATCTTGAAATGTCCATTTCCACTATAAATGCAATGTCATTCCTCTTGAACCTGTCATTCTTGGCATCCTAAACTACATGACTTTCTGATTCAGAATGTTCAATACCAGTTGGTGTCAGATCACTCATGTATAGGATATCTTTATGTGTCCCATTTCATTTTTGATGACTTCCAGTTTTCCTGGATTCATACTATCTTTCAAATTTCAAATATAAAATAATAGGTGTTTACAGCTGTCTCCTCTCATTTTGAGTTATGCCTCATCCGCATATACAGGTCCTGCAGGGTTTGCTCCCATAAGCTTGGCTCGGTCCATATAATTATGGTCAACTCGAGATGCAACACTTTCTCATCCGTCTTCTCATGGCCTTCAGATCTGAATGGTTCTTCTCCCGACCGTCCATCTGAGAATAGTGTGCTGCTATGTGTGAGGTTTCAGGGGCAGGCAATGTTTCAATGTTATCCATAACATTTAGTGGCTTATTCAGTTGAAGTGGAGAACATACTTCTCCTTTACACTCTGTTTTTTTCTGGAAGTTCTGCTGAAACTCGTTCACTTTAGCTGACCGTGCTGGTATTTAAACTATTAGTGACATAGCTTCATGGATTGCAAAACATTTAAGCCCTCACTGAATGGCAAGTTTAAAGATATTTTTGGAGAGTATTTTATGGATGCTTTTATTTTTAAAACGCATTTATCTATATTTATCTCCATATTGCAAACATATGCATAGAAAATAAACTCTCAAAGAGCATCTTCTATGCCAGTATGTAAATACATCATATAGATTTCTCTTAAGTATTGTAGATACATTTGTATGCAATGCCAGAAGAGATAGAAAGGAAGATGTTGGGGCATATAAGGATATATAGACTTTTCTTCTTCTTCCAAAGAGTATTGAAAGTTGGGTGTACATGGGTGGGATGTGGGGTATGGGATATGCACATTTTGAAATTTTTCAAATTCTGTCATATTTTAAGTTTTCTTATTATCTTTAAGCAGAAAGCAGCTATTTTAAATCTTTTTACTTAACTTATTTAAGAAATGGATACCTGGTGGTACTGTTGGGTAAGCCTTGATCTGCTAACCTCCAGGTTGGCAGTTCAAACCCACCAACCAGTCTGAGGGATGAAGATGGAGCTGTCTGCTCCTTCAAATATTTACTGTTTAGGGAAAGCACATAAGCTTACTTTGAGGCAAGTCAATGTCAGTGGATTTGTTTTTGGTTATTGGTTCAATGAAAAAAAAATCTGGTCCATATAGTTATGTAAATAGAATGACAAAATGACAGACCTATAAATAAAGGAGCTTGACAATGTGTGTAGGGAAAATGGAATTGAAAGATAATGAAAAATTTCATGAACATTTTGCAGCCGATATATACAGGTAGTCCTCAACTTACAAAGCAAAGTAGATGAGTTACGATGAATCACAGCATTATCCATTGCTTCTCTTGTCTACGTTGTACATCGTGTTGCCAGTAGCAATTTAACAGCATTCACTTTACTGATGTTATCAGTCTTATTCACTTGCAGATGTTAAATACACTGCAGGATTTATAAAGATAATGATAATAAAATGAAATACTAATAAAATCTCAAAAATGAAGTATTCTAATTACATCAGAGCTGATTTATATAAAAGGGTAAACATAAAATATTGTTACATATTTCCAGTTTATAAATCCATGAGTTAAATCCACACAAAATAGGTAGAATCATGTCCTTTGCAGTGGATGGCTAAAGAAGAGTTCTCTTAGTAGTACACTTGATTTAGTGTCATTAATTTGTCTTAGAAAAAAATGCCCATTCAAAACAGTGGCTTCAAAGAGAGATCTGCTGGAACTTTTAAATTTATGGCAGACAGTTCCACTGAGAAGGCAAGATGTTTTATGATTTCAAAACGGTTTACTTGACAGTTTTTTGTTGTTTTATTTTTATATTTTAATACAGGAGGATCACAGGATCTTATTAGGAAGACATTTTTAGAGAATTTAAAACTATATTTATGAGAAGGCTAGGGCAATTGCTTACAGAAAATATTTATAACTACAATGTTCATTTTTCTGGAGTAACAAGCATTATCCTATGAGAATGTGGTTGGCAAACGTTACACATCCACCCTGCAGCCTGCATCTTGCCTCTTCAGACTTCCTTTTGATCCCAAAGATCAAAGAACATTTCAAAGGAATGTATTTGGGTCCCTTGACTATAATTCAACAACCGTTTGTCATGCAGGAAACTGAAGAGAACAGAAATTTTCAGAAAAGAGGTAGATAGAAAGATCACCTTAAAATGTGTATAGACAGGGAGACAGGGATGCATAATAATTCAAAATGGAATCTTTTTCAGTTTCTGTTCTTCTGGATTGATTAGAGAAACGAATCCAAGAAGGCACTCATATGTGTATAAGAAATGGCTTAATAGAAAAGAGCAATTTTCTATTGAGAAAACATCCCAGACCAGTCCAGATCAAATCCATAAGTCTGATATAACCCAGATCTCTGATAGCGGTCTGTAAGTTCCTCTTCAGATTCACACAACACATGCAATGATGCTGAATGAAAGATCACAGGCCAGTGGGTGGGAAGTCTTGTGGATGAAGAGGTAGCGGAAACATCTTAGTGCTGGCTTGGGTCTCTATATGGCTCCTCCAGTTCCCAGGTTCTAGCATAGCCATGAGTCTTATCAGCAGGAAAAGTGTCTGTCTTCCCTCCATTGAGATATTTCTCTCCTTTGAGCCTCCCAATGAGGTCATCAAGCTTTGATCTGATTGACAGACTAACCTCCACCCCTTCCCAAGTTGACAGGAGATTATGTAATAACCACGCATTTCAATATTTTAGTGGAGATTTCAGTGCTGACTCATAGTGAAGCCCTGTGTGTTTCTGAGACTGTAACTGTACACTGGAACAGAAAGCTCTGTGCTTGCTGCTTTCACACTGCAGCCCTCGTGTATCAAAGCCCATCTTGTAAGAATTGCCACAGGGACCCTTCTAGAAAGCTCTGTGCTTGCTGCTTTCACACTGCAGCCCTCGTGTATCAAAGCCCATCTTGTAAGAATTGCCACAGGGACCCTTCTTTGATGCAAAAATGAAGAAACTTGCCATAGTTTATTGTGGTGATGATTTCACAACTCCTCTTAATATGATTCAACTATTAATCTTTAGGAGATGTTAATTGAAGCTCAATGAAATAAAAAAGAATAACACACTATATTTTTACAGTAACTAATCTAGATTCTGTATCGTAGCTGGATAATTTGAGCTATATAAAGTGCTTTTCTCAATTATGGATTGGCATCTGCACCATGCAATTGTAGCCATCAGTCTGTGAAAGTGTATAATTTTGAAGGAATTATCATTTTGGACATGGAGACATTCATGATTGATAATGTATGTGAGAAAACATTAAATTGATAATGCTTGTTAGACAGTGTTTAGTTATCAAGAAGATATTTTATGTTTTGCATAAGGATGTTTTATTCTAAAGATTAATATTAGTGTTTATTTTCTTCATTGAATAATAATCTTCCTTATAAAGTAATTATATCAAAACTAATATTTTCCTTGAGCTTCTAAGTTTCACTTTCAAAGTGCATACTATATTTGAAATCTCAGAAATGCAGAAAATTCTTTAAGAGTGTCCCTGATTAATGCATGGTCACATAAGTTTAAACACATTAGACCTCCATAAGCAATCTGCCCTATCTATAGACTCTTTAAACTTCTTCCAATATTTTATTCTGTAGCTTAATAATAAATAATAAACTTTGAATATTATCTAAGCTTCATTTATGCAAAAAAGATTCCATCTTTTTAACTTCTACAAGACTTCTGTGCAAAATGACAGTTTTGTTGCAAGTAACGGAACTAGTCTTATGGTTCTCCCTGAATAGCTGTGATTTTCCCCTCCTACAGGGTCCCATGGGATCCAGGTGGGCATTACTTACCTAGAAGCTTCCTCCTTGTCCCTTAAGGTTCTTTTCACAGCCTGTAGTACTGTACGGCGCTGAGTTGGAGTTATTGATTCAACTCTAAGGCCCGTCCCCGCCATTGCCCTCCTTAGAGTACTTGCCTTCCGTTTCTCCCAGCCTCCTCTCCTGCGCTTGGATATTCCTTTAACACAAAGCCATCCTTACTATGCTCCAACATTACCAGGTGAAATTTTTTCCCCACACACCCACAAATTAAACTTTAACAAACTCAACTATATTGTGAGCTGTTATTATGATAAATATAATGGCCAAAATTTTAAAATATTCAAATGCTGCTTTAAAACATGTTCACATTTTCTTATATTTTCTACATTAATTGAAATCTTAATTTTACTTTCTAAATTGGAATCAGAAGTCCATTATGATTGAATTTCAAGCTCACTGAAATCAGCTAATAGAAACATTTTAATTAAACCTCTCAGCTTAATACTCAAAGTGTTGCTGCAATTGGGTTTAATGAACTCTTCCTTTGCATATCAATTCCAAAATATTTTATCAGTCAAACAATATTTAAAAATAGAACTCTGATTCATAACTTTCACCCACCACTTCAGAAAGTCAAACCAGAACCTGTAGTTACCAGAGGAAGGCCACCAAAAAAGAGCCAGGAGTGGACTGTGTGCTTCAAGCCTGAGTCCCCTTCACTGGGAACGTTCTTGCTCCAGGAAAAGTTAGATTTCTCCAGTGGGTAAGACCTCAGTTCTTGGCTTCTCATGATGAAAGAACTCATACAGAAGTCTGTTTTGTAATCCAAGTGGCTTTTTATGAAGGACAGGTTTGACTTTACAGTCTCAGTCTCAAAGGGGTTCCCAACTGAGCAGGAGCACCCTCATGGAAAAGAGCCCCCACATGTGCAGAACTGGGAGGGGGTGGCATCCCCGGAGGCCAGAAACCCAAGAACTCTCGATTCTAAGTGCATGTGAGCCCAGAGACTGTGAGTCCCAAGTAGGCCTGGAGGGGGCAAATATGGGCCCCAAGCAGGCCCAGAGGGGCACGCACAAGAGGCGCATGTGTGCCTCCGCCCTCCATCCTGTCTCTGAGCAGAAGCAGGGTAAAGGAAGACTGGTTATGGTGCCCAAGTAGGCGTGGAGCAGGCGCATGTGCAGCTGCGTGGGGGAGGGAGATCCCTGCCACTAGGAGCCTAGTGAGAGAGAGTGGCCTTCCCACAGCCGGGATATTTCAAGCATCTGGCTGGGAGGTGCGATTGATGGTATTGGTTGACCCCTTTGGCTGGGTTGAGCCCACCTGGGTGATGTAATGACCTTGGGCCTAGTTTGAAACGTCCATGTGCACCTCCCACCTGGTTTGGTGGTCTTGAGTACGAGCATGCTCAGTTTGGGGTTTTCATAGGCATCTAAAGGTTGCCTGATTTCTTCCCAACCTCCTTATGGGGGCCTTTGCAGGCGTGAGAGGGACAACATCCTGGTCCCTAAATCTAGCTACCTAACATTTCCCCACGGAAGGAGTGTGGACCCTAATCTTTGGGAGTGCTGCATCACAGCATCTCTGGCTGCTTCCTGCTGACACGATTTGGTGCTTTTTGGTCCACACCATTCCTACTGTGTTGGGAGGGGTTGTACACATAGGGGTGCACTGTGGGTGAGGGTGGGGTCATCCAGGAGCTAGTGATCCTGGGGTTAGCAATTTTGGTAGCTGGACAACTTCTGGAGGAAAACAAAACCTGACGACTTCTGGAGGAACTGTTCAGATTAGGTTAGAGCAAAGCTGTGATGTAGCAGTGCCCGTGAAAGTGTGAATCACATTAGAAGATGGAAAAAGAAATCTTGGGAATGACAGACATGGTGCCAATTTACTTTAAACCCAGGAATTGCGTGAAAGCATTTACTGGCTTAAGGACTGCTGTGGGCCTGAGGCAGGACTTTTTGTGGAGCACTTCTGTGTCTCAGGCCGGGGAAACACCGCCTTCACACTGTCTAATGGCTCACAGGACGACTTGTCTGTGTGCTCTGCTTCTATGGGGTCCAGTGACAAGGGCTTCCACGGTTTCACCCGCAGATGGTGGATCCAAGCACTTTGCCCTGCACTGCACGAAAGCTACTCAGAGTCGATAGCTGGCTCTGTTACAAGGGAAGGTCGCCCGTGTACAACTTCATAGGGGCTTAAACACGTAGGTTGCCGTGGGACAATTCTGAGACGTAGTAGAACTATTGGCAGTTTTCTGAGGGTTGGCTTTAAGTGTTGGTTAATTCTCTCTATCTGCCCTGAGGACTGTGGCCTGAGAAACTGCCTGAGTGATTTGGGAGATGAAAGCAGGCCCGTTATCACTTTGCAGTGATTTGGGAAGCCCACATTAAGGAATTACTTCCCGAAGTAACCTTTTAGACACTCCGTGAGCCTTCTCAGGCTGGGTGAGATATGCTTCAATCCGCCCGGTAAAGGAGTCTATGAACACGAGAAGAGACTTGAATCCTTGGATGGCTGGAACCTGGGTAGAATCTACCTGCCTGTTTTCCCCAGGGTAGGATGCCTTTCGCTGGCAGGCTGAGCCAAGTGACTTCTAAGCGCTCCTTGGGGAAGGTGAGCCTGGTAGGTGGGACAGGGAGAGGTTACGGACTTGATAGTTGATGTGATAGTGCAGAGGGTCGAGCAGGGTGTATAGTTAAGATGGTGGTGCCGTGAAAAGCTTTCCCAACCCTCCACTCCAACCCTGCGGCAAGAGGAGTCTATTGTTTCTCTCCCTCCATGCATCAGGCTGAAGGCAGAGTTCCTGAGATTTAGCTTGTTCCACTTTTGGAGGATAATCTGGAAGCTAGTTTGGAGAATGAAGGCATCATGGAGGCAAGGGGTTCATGCCCAGGGCTGTCTGGCTGGCTGCCCTGGCAGCTGCTCTTGTTGCCCACGGCGACTTCTCAGTTGCCCTTCGGATGCTCTCGGCAGCGCACTATTGCCACCTCAGCTGGTTTTTGGACAGCCTCTAAGAGTGCCCTGACTTGGCCTCCATGCTTAATGGGGCATTCCTGATTGGTTAGATAGACTCTTTCCTGGCAGACTGAGGGGTGTGCATGGAGAACTACACACTCACATTCATGATCCGTGTTTAGTGTTAATTCCTTTCCTCTCCTTGCTCAAAGCTCACGACAAAGCTGAGTGAGGTCATCCAACTGTGGCCAGGGAATTGTCTTCATTGACTTGGTCCAGAGGAAAATGGCAAAACTGGCCTCACGCATCCCATTAGTCACAAGCTCCGATTCTCAGAGAAGCAGACACGGTCAGCCACAGCAAGCATTTGGTATTTAAGATCTGCCCAAGTCAGGCTATTAGTATACAGGAGCTCAAAGCAGGAATGGAGGGGCTCCGAATCCTTCTCAGAGCTGGATTGAGGGTGCTACAAGTATGTGGGGTGATATCAAGGATATCAGCAGCAAAATTACAGTTGTGAAGTAGAAATGAAAAGAGTTTGATGGTTGGGGGGGCCACCACATGAGGAACTGTATTAAAGGGTTGCGGCCTTAGGAAGGCTGAGAACCACTCTTCCATAAGAAGGATTGGGTACTTTAGTAGGTGGTTATCACAAGCCAGTTACAGCCTTTAGCTTGTAGCCCTTCAGCAATCCTGACGGGCTGGTTAGTGAAGTTCATCCTGTAGTAATCTTAACTGCTTCTTGGACTAGGAAGACCACAGATGCTATTGCGTGTAGGCAAGCTGGCCAGCTGGCTGAGGTAAGAAATATTTGGAAAGCTATATTGGGCCTAGGGTGAGGCCTTATGACTATGGAGGTGTGTAGCTTAGAAAATACATGTTGGCCTAGAAGAGTGGCTGGTCCTTCAGGAATGACTAGGAAGCTATGAGAGAAATAAAGGTTGTCCCAGAGGCATGTTAAGAGCTCTGTAAAGTGTTTGACCAGAGGTTTTCCTGACGCTCCCACGGTGGTACAAGTGTGTGGTGCCAGGGCTCCAGGGAAGGAGGTAAGGACAGAGTAAGTGGCCCCCTTATCTATGAGGAAACTTAATGACCTACCTACCACATCTAGGCTCACTTGGGCCTCCAGACCAGAAATTGTGATTTCCTGCTGCTGAGCCATCTGGGCCAGTTGTTTCCTGGGGACGCCTCCCCTCCTGGGTGTCCCAGAGAGCTGCCCAATGGCCAATTTGTTTTCGGTGACAGCCTTGCCCTCATGGAGGCCTATTCTTGTTAGGGAAATCTCTTGCCCAGTGACCTGGGCGATGGCCCATGTTAACACCTGGTACCTTGATCAGGGGTCCTAGAAACCTGGGAAGCAGTGGATGGGTGTTGGTTAGCAATGGCTGTCAGAAGCTGCACATGCCTAATGTTCATTTTCCTTCGCTCCTTCTTCTGAGCTTGGGCTTCCCGCTCTTTGTCCCTGTTGTAAAAGGTTTCATGGGCACTAGTGCCCATCCCTTCCAGCATAACACC
This sequence comes from Tenrec ecaudatus, assembly GCF_050624435.1. Lineage (NCBI taxonomy): Eukaryota > Metazoa > Chordata > Mammalia > Afrosoricida > Tenrecidae > Tenrec > Tenrec ecaudatus. The sequence goes on along the minus strand of NC_134540.1, from coordinate 26,842,410 downwards.
TTCAGGGGTTTGCACTAACTTCTGGAGCTTTTGCTGACTGTCTGGTGCGGCCTGTGTGAGAAATGCGTCTCAGAGTACGACTTGCCCTTCCTGTGAGTCTGTCTATAGTGGTGTGATTCCTCAGGCTCCTCCCAGCCACTCTCAGGAACTACTGGGCTACCACTGGGTCCTTCGTTAATAGTTGTCACTTTAGTAGTTGATGACATTTGCTGCCCTGACTTTAGCCCATTTTTGATACACACCAGAAAATGTTCCCATGCCCACCTGTCATTGGGATCAATATAATCCCAGGTGGGGTCAGTAGGAGGCACAGCTGCTTTGCCAATGGGATACATATCATTCATCCCATGTAAACATTCTGCAAACTTCCTAGCTCCCTTTAGCACTAGGTCTTTCTCAAAATCTGTCATACTTTGTTCCAGAATGATCAGTACATCCTTCAAAACCAAGTCATAGGGTAGGGTGAGGTGCTGAAGGTCTCTATGCACTGTTCTGGACTGTCTGAAAAACTGCCTAGCTCCCTCTTAATCTGTCTGAGTTCAATTAGGGTGAAAAACTTGTGAATTACCTGCGGACCAAATTCCCCAACTGCCCCTCTTAAGGATATAATGTTGATGGGTCCACCTTTCCTCCCAACTTCTACAGGTTCAGGGACCAAGGGTGGTGTGGCTGGGCTGGGGGCAGAGTGGCTTTTCCTTGGTAAACTTGGAACAAAGATCTTTCCTGCTTCTCAAGAGGAAAAATGCTTTACCATAAGGGAACTCCACCCACTTCTTTGCAGAAATGTTCTAGTTGAACCAGTGTTGGAAGGGAAAGAGGACCGTTCTTCAGCCATGATTCCCCAGCACCTAGAATGTACTGAGGCCAGATGGTGCTGCAGGAAGATATTAGCCCCCATTCTCTAGCAGCTGTGGGTCTATGACAGCTAGACAGGATGCCTGTCGTTGGGGACAGATCCTTCTTTGCCATCTAGACAACAAAAACAGCAGGAATATTAGAAAGGCCAGTGCTCCGGGTCATAATCTGAAGTCCTGCCACAATGCTCCTAAGGTGCCGTGAAACTCTAGCGTACACAGATGCTTCTGTCCAAGGGGGTAGGTAGGGGATTCAGTCTCTGCTGGTAAATTGGCCCCTACCATTTTCTAGACTGCAAGCAAGATGCAGGTCACCGGCTTGGGTGACCTCACAGGGCCAACAGAGGCCAACAACTGGCATGACTAATTCATCAGAACCTCTGAAGGAAGGACCACTGCTTTGAGAGGCCTCACAATTGCCTTCAAAGGTGACCACTGGCTGATGAGTGACCTTTCTGGAAACTTTGAAGGGGATGGGAGACCTGTCCATTGGCTCAGTGTACTTTCAGCCACTTTAGGGAAATTGGGATCCTTGGCTAGACACATCCTGCCACAGAGACTGAAGGCGGGGGTGGGGGCGGGGGCGGGGGGGGGGGCAGTTGTGCTTAAAAGCCTTTCAAAACAGCAGGGTTAGCAGTTACTCAGTGGCTTTGCTCCATTGGAACACTGAATGCCATCTTGGTGAGGTCAGTAGGAGACCATGGGCTCAGTTGCCCTGCAACAAAATGTCAAAGTTGGGGATCTATGGCCAGAAGGCTTGGGGAACTAACAGCCTTCAGAGAGCCCAACGGGTGGGTTTATGGCACAGCAGTGTGCTGGCTGTGGGAAAGACTGGAAAGCAAAAAGGCTTGGGGGCCAGAGTTCCCAAATGCATGCCTTGCCATTTAAGTCCGACACTTAGAAAGTTCGACCCAGTCGCCAGAGGTTCTCAGTCTCTCCAGGGTGTTGGGGTGAAATCTGAAACATGTACCGAAAGGGTCAGCGAGGCAGAGAGGTGTGCCAGCCCCAGGGACAGGCGTCCTGAACTGGGCTTGCCTTAGAGGATGGTGTCCAAGGGGTTTTTTTAATATAAGCTACACAGCACCACAATGTTAGGTTTTTCCAGTGGCTTATACCTGGGTTCTTGGATTCACACAATGAAGGAATTCAAGCGGAAGCCTGTTTTGTAATCGAACTGGGTCTTTTATGAAGGACCGGACAAATTCTAGGTTTTAAAGTCTCCGTCTCTGAGGGGTTTACAACTGAGCGCTAACAACCTCTTGGAAAAGACCCCGATGTGTGCAGAACTGCTTGGGGATGGGGGGATCCAGGGAGTCCAAAAGCCCAAGAACCCTAGAGTCTAAGAGCATGCGGCCCCATATGAGCTCCATGTGCATGTGCGACTGCAGGATGGAGGGGGACCCTCACACTTCCCTGCCTCTAGGAGCTGGGTAAGAGAACTGCCTTCCCAAAGCAGGCTATTTTAAGTATCTGGCTGGGGAGGTGTGATTGATGGCATTGGTTGACCCCTTTGGCTGGGTTGAGGTCACCTGGGTGATATCATGAGCCTAGGCCTAGTTTGGAACACCCAGGTGTACCTCCCACCTGGCTGCAGGGCTTGAATATGAGAATGCTTACTTTGGGGTCTTCATAGGTGTCTAATGGTTGCCTGATTTTTTTTTGCCAATCTCCTCCAAGGGGGCCTTTGTAGGCATGGCAGAGCCAACCCTCCGTCCCTAAATCTAGCGACCTAACAGAAACACCGAGAGAGAAAGCATTGTAGCACTGGAGAGAGCAAGATGTGGCAGCAGAGGGTGACAGGAGACAGGCAGAAGATGGTCCCTTGTCCCTTCTAGTCCATACTCCAATGAAGTCGAATGACTTTAGGTACCGTGTGAGCTCAAGCTACAAAGGGAGAGTCTTCCTTTATGTAGGTAACAAGTGATGGAAAAACTGACCAGGAGCCAGTCTGAGAGAAATCATTTTACTATATTCTGGGGCTTAGGTACTGCTAGACAGGAACGTTTCTGCAGAGGACTGATGCCATTTGTATAGGCATAGCGAGGTTGCTATAGAAACTAGGCTGAAGCCATTAACAACAAGCTGCTTTTAAAGTCACTGCCATCGCCAACTCCTGCTCATAGTAACCCTGTAAGACAGGACCGAACCGCCCCTGTGGGTTTCAAAGAATGTCCCTGTGAAGCCTTATTTTTCTCCCACGAAGTGGTTTCAAACTGCTTACTCTGTGAAGAGCAGCCCAAAGGGTAAGCCTCTCTACAGCAGGGAACAACACCAGGGAAGTGAGCGTGATGCATTGTCAGTGCCCCAGAATATGCGCTGACACCCGTTCTGTGGCGAAGGGTATCGTTTAGGTGGGAAGAAAAGACTCCAGCAGCCATCCGTGAAGCGCTACCGTGTGTCCCTACAGGCTTGCCCATGGAGTAGCGGACGTCCGGGCACTTGGTGGAATCAGGCAGGCTGATCCATGGAGCTCGTTGGCACTGACGTTGTTATGGGGGTAGGTTCAGAGCTTCAAGGTTTGAATAGAAAGAGTAAAGTTTATTTAAAGGGGACGCCTTGAGACAGAAATCCAAACATCAAGTTACCTTGTGCTAATGTCTGATGTCCCGCCATTGGCTGACACTCTTGGGGCTCTTCTCCTATTGGTTGGTCCTCTGTGGTGCACGTCCTCCTTGCAGGAATGCATAATCTGGCACCCAGACCCCCCCACCCCCACCCACTGAGACTCCATGCTGTGCCCTTCTTGTGTCAGACCCCTACTCTATTCCGTCATTGTGGGGATGGTGTCAACATCCCCACTCTTCATTATCTCCCATATCTCTGGGGCTTTTACCCCATTGATAAGGAAACGTGTTTTATTCTTTGTGCTGGAAGGCTTTGCTAGACAGTGTGTCACCACCTTTCATTTGTGTTCAAGATCTCGGACAGTTTCCTTCCATAATGACCTCTTCTCCCTTTGCCAGTTTCTCACTAGCTAATAATGCTTACTGGCAGAGTTGGGTGCCCCCTAGCGCTTGTGGCAGAGCAAGCAGAGGCTTCTCTGGACCAAGGGGCCTCTTGAGGTCCACAGGCCAGATGAATGAGAATAGATTCTCCTAAGTGAGTCACTCTATCCTCAGTGGTCCTGGACCTGAATTGTAACCAGTTAGCCTCCCCACTGCCATTAAGCCAATTCCAACCTTTAAGGACACCTCTGATGTCTTTATAAGTCTTTATAGAAACAGAAAATTGTCTTTTCCCATGAAACCAGCTGGTGGATTTGAACCGTGAAAATTTCAGTTCACTGCTGACCTTACAGTGCCACTTTTGTAACCTGTTACAACCTTCATACGCCCGAATAATGCTTGCATTGTCTTGGAGTTATGTGTGGACATTGCAAAATTTATTAAACAACACAGAGAAGTAGTCCATACTGTGAGAAGAACTGTTGGGGTCAGAAGTGGTCAAGCATTTGAAGGCTGATGGCGTACCTGACCTCTCCATCAGGTTGTGGTTCCTGATTCTCCTTCGCTCTTGTCAATTTATAAGAGGCCAGACTGAAACACTCATGCAATTTTTTGAGTACTGGTGATCTATATTTAAAAACCCAGCTAAAAATGAGGAGCTGATACCAAGGGCTCAAGTAAAAAGCAAATGTTTTGAGAATGGTAATGGCAACAAATGTATAAAAGTGCTTGACACAATAGATGGATATATGGATTGTGATAAGAGTTGTATGATCCCCCAATAAAATGATTAAAATAAATAAACTCAGCCAATAAAGTTCCTGTGGAACTAACATTGTAATACAAACAAAAACCAAACAAAATAACACAAACCAAAATTACATAAAATTATGGAATCCAGAGCAGTTCCAGCCTGCATCATAGGGAGGATTAACTGACACAGTTTTAACTATGGAGGTTAGATTTATGCCTTTGATCTTCTACAGTAGAGTGTATTTCAGAGGTGCTATGTCAATAGAGGTCACCCTCTTGATGCTGTGTTATGTGCTTTTTCATTTTTCAGTATATCAAGTCCAGGACTGATGAACCTATAAGGACAGCAAGTAGAATAAGGGGTTCAAGGACAGGGGTACATTGGTGGTGGTGAGATAAAAAGGAGATGATGTCAAGGTATCTGTAGTAGTTACCTAATCTGCTGTCCATTTGAGGGTTAACAGTGAAGGGATAGTTTATCCAGTCAATCAGGATATAGCCAATGAAGCCTCTGTGTGGGCATGGCCTTCTCTTGAGGATGCTGGGAACTTCCTTGGAGGCAGGAGACACTCTCTCTTTCTCTCTGATCAATCCTTGCTAGACATCCCTGAGGATGAGCCATATGGGCCTACCCTGATGCAGCCAGAGCCCTGGAGCTGGAGAAGCCACATGGAGACCCCTGCCAGCGCTGGGATGCCTACAACACCACTAGACCACAGGACTTCCCACCCACTGGCTTGTGAGCTTCTTGCCTTCAGTATTATTGCATATGCTGTATGAGTTTGAAGAGGCATTTATAGATTGATATCAGACATATGGGCTAATATCAGACTTATGGACTTGATCTGGACTGGGCTGGGATGCTTTCTCAATATTAAATTGCTCTTGTATATAAAGCTCTTTCCTATACACAAATAAATGCCTATGAATTTTTTCTCTAGTCTACTCTAACAGAGTCCATGTATAAAAATATTGTTGTAAACAGATTGAGTAGCAATTGTACAATTCTACATGATATGATTGAAACATGGAATGATATGATATATGTACTAAATCCCAACTAATAAAATAAATCCCGTGGAACACCATTTGCTCCACAATTCATCACAGGCATGGTGTAGAATGTGGAAACATACTGCTTCATTTTTCCCAAGGTCACCATAAATCAGCAGCTTGCAACAGCCTATCCTATGAAGTGACTCTTTTTCAGTTAGAACCTGTCTTCATTGTCTACCTCTGCTATAACAGAAAGGTCATCTCACTCACTGCCATTAAGCCATTGCCAACTGACAGTCAGTAACCTTCTAGGACAGGGCAGTGTCTCAGTCTATAGCTGTCTACAGGATAGAAAGCCCATCTTTTTCCTGAGGAAGAAATTCCATAGTGGTTGCTTTTCCAATCAGAACAATATTTTCTTGCAGTTAGTAATTGTGTCAGGTTCTTCATAAATATTCTAGGGCATATGTCCAACATAATTTCCCGAATTTAAGTAGGTTTTCTTTTAGCATTGTTCACTTTAAAATCTAGTTTCTCTCACAGTTCATTATTAGCATGAAGGAGAAACTATTCAGGCCCTTTTTAGTATCTTGCTTAGAATATGAACTTTGTCAATCGCAAGTTCTATTTCCTCTCCAACATTCAAACAAGTTCTTACCGTGGCCTAAAACCATCACCTTGTTCCATTGTCCACTCACATGCCCATCACTTTCTTTCCAAGGCTCGCCACAAGATGATTTAATATCTACAGCATGTCTAGCAGCATTCTGTTTACCGTGCCATATAGATTTATTCCCTGATTTATGATGTATTTGAGATAAAATGCATTACGCTTACACCCATCTCTCTTTTTTTGCTTTTTTTGTACATATTCTCTTTAGTAATAAATACTACATAAAATTTTACAACACTTAATTTGCTGTTGTTATCCTTGAATGTATTGCTTCCATCCTCTAAAGACAGATAAAGCTTGGATTTATAAAGATACTGGTAATAAAAGCAATAAAAATAAGAACTAACAAAATGAGGTATTTGACTTATGTCACCACCATGTTTGGAGGAAATCCTGTTATAAATTGGTGACGCTCTATTTTGGTTCAGACAATAGATACTTTTCTACTGAGGCTGTCCTTTGATGACCGTAATTCAACCAACAGCCTCCTCACGCAAATTAGGCTTTTGCTATGCAGGACACTGTAATCGTTCAGTCCCCGAGTATGAACGAATTCCAAACCACAATTGCAGTGCAGCGTTTGTTAGAGTAGTGACCCCGCTTCCTGACACCAGATCATCTCTACTTTCCAGTGATGCTGCAGCAGAAGCCAGTGGCTGTGGCAAACAGCATTGCATTTGCATACAGCTAGGAGGCTACAAGTCTGAATTCAGGCGGGGGCTCCAGGGGAAGGTTTTCCTACTCCGTCAACTCTGGAGAAAGAGCTCTGTGATCTTTGGTGTCTGTTGCTTGGCTCTTTGGCAATCTGCATGAGGCACAGCAGATCTCTGTTCCCACCTCTGTTCACTAGCTTTCTTATTTAATTCCCTTTCTGTTTCAAAGGAGATTGACTTAAAATTTAGCTCACAATCATTACTTCTCATTACCATATCAAATCATATTCATCCTCCGGTGGGATTGTAATCACTACAGGGTTTAGAGTTTACGCGACATGTTCCAGAGGCACATCATTAAACTCAGAACAGCCTGCTTGCAGCCCCCCCTTGCCGACTCTATCTGCCGAGAGCATGCCAGGAAGCTTTCTTTGCCCATTCATGAAGCTTCCTGGATCCCTTACCTGCCTCTGCTCAATGTCACTCAACGTGGTGACTGCCTTGCAAGACTAAACTTTGAATAAATGCATTTTTGTGTGCTCATTTGGGTGTTCTTTGTTTGTTTCCCAAACAAGGTTAGGTTTTAATTACCAAGCACCCTGTCTTTATAAGAGAATTGGAGTTAGTAAGAGACACCTTTGAATCTCTGGGTAGTGCAAACAGTTAATGTAGTTGGGTGTTAAAGGAAAGATTTTAAGTTCAAGTTCCTCAGAGGTGCATTGAAAGAAAGGTCCAGCTCTGTACTTCAGAGGAGGCAGCTATTGATGACCCGATGCAGCACAGTCCTGCTCTGATACACGTGGGCTCCCCAGGAGCCAGGATCAACTTGATGGTAACTGGTGATTTGTGATAAAGCTAATAGTTGGATATATGGCCTTGTGGAGTAGAAACTTAAACATAGGAGTGCTAAACACAGGGTCAGGGTTTGAAAGTGCAAGTTGCCCCATTGGAGTAATTTGAGGCTTTCTATTCCCATGAAGAGTTACAGTCTCTGAAACGCACAGGAGCACTCCGACCTTGCTGTGTAATCAACTCCACAATCAACTTGATGGCAGAGAACTATAGTACAACACAAAAATACATCTCTTCACTTATCAACAATATACCCATCATACATTTCATATTGTGGATAATAAAAATGTACTGTCCATGTACTTTGACATCAGTGGGATAGGCCTGGCAATAGTGAACATCAAAATGTTCAATAGTAATCTGTAATTTTCAATATACCAGGCTTGTAAATCTCCTGTTAATTTTATTCCTAGGCATATATATTTTTTCCTTTGGATGCTGTTGTCAATAGAATAACACTCTTAATTTTATTTTGGAATTGTTGGAACTAGAAATAAAACAGATTTTTTAAATATTAAAAAAGGTTGATTGTGATGGTTAAACTCCAGTGATTCTCAGTAATGTGGCTGCTATGTAATAATGTAAACTGACACGTAGGCAGTGGTATTATTTGGTAGCTATGCAATGAAATGTTTTGGCAGTTATAACATGGTGCCATCCTCCATTTTGTGGTCTGATGTGATCATCCTCTATTTTTGCACATTACCGGTTTTCACCAATCATATTTATTTACAATGTAAATAAATAAGGAGTGGGTGAAGTAAATTGATCAAATCCCAAGACATGAATTTCTCAGAAGAAATAGCCATAACCTGCAGTAGTTAAGAGTGATAACTGGATACACGACCTTGGAATTAGTACAGAAATAGTGGCATATTTATTATTTTAAATATTGTTAAGCTTTTGGGGAGAGGTAATTAGAAAGTTGATTAAAAGATCAATTTATCAAGATAATTTCCTATTCTTATTTATACTGTTATGTTGTACTTAAAAATCACTACAATCCACTATGGACTATTTTTTGACATGTATATGTCAAAAATAGGAATCACAAAAAGATACAGGAATATCATGTTTTTATCTCATAATATTTTGCTTTCTAATATTTTCTTTGCTATTAGCAAAATATACAATCCCACCATATAATATAAACAATTTAGATTAAATCTCTCAATTTGTGCCATCCTGCTGATCCTCCTTTTCTGAGCTGGTCCTCCATCCTTGGCACCGTTACTTCTTCCTTCCACTCCTATCAAATCTTTTGAGTTGCCTTTGTCAATTTGTTCCTATGTGGATAGTTCTAAATAAAACATAATGCTCAGAACAGACCTTTAATATTGTCTGCTTTAAAGATGAGCAGACAACTCACAGAGAGGACCATAGGGCCAGCCCCACTACGAGACATGGCGTCCCTCTCACTAAACCATAGTGCTGCGGGGGACAACACTGGGAAACAGTGTGGGAATTGGACACAATCTGACCCCATCACGCTGGGGCAAACACTAAAGACATGCAACAGAGAAGCAAGGGGAGCAAAGTGAGGAAATCCCCAGGGAATAACAAAAATAGACATTGAGTCCCTCAGACTCAAGTGGAAAACATTTGTAAAGGCCAACAAACTGACCTTGATCTTTTAGTAGGCTTTTCCATTGTTGTCAGTGGCTTTCTTTTTGTTGTTGTTATGTTGCTTTTTTTTTCTTTTTGGTTGTATTGTTTTATTGGTTTTGACTTCCTTTGTTGTTTTATTTGTCTTTGCCCGGTTTTGGCACTTATTTTTGTATCTGCATGTCTATCTAGATAAGCTAGGAGGGATAAAGAATTCAGAGAGGAAAAGAACAGGACCAATGTTTCCAGGGGGAAATGGGAGAAAGAGAGGTGGGAGAAAGGAGGTGGACGAGAAGCCAAGCCAGGGACAAGGGAACAGTGAACTAAAATCAATAGAAAGAAGGGCATAGGATGCGTAGTTGGGCTTAATCAAGGGCAATGTAGCAGCGAGGAATTACTAAACCCAAATGAAGGCTGAACATGATGGTGGAATAAGAGGAAAGTAAAAGGAAATAGAGGAAAGAACCAGGAGACAAAGGACACTTATAGAGGCCTAAATATAGGCATGTATATAAAAATGAGAGGGGGATAGAACTATGTACACATATCTATATGTTAAAAATTAAGGTTGTAGATGGACTTTGGGACTCAATTCAAGTATTCCCTCAACACAAGAACACTGTTCTAACAATGTGGCATTCTGTGATGGTCACTTTCCTGACACAATTACTGAAGACCAAATGGGTGCATAAGCAAATGTAGTGAAGATAGCTGATGGCGACCCGCTAGCAAAAGAAATAGCATCTAGGATCTCAAAGACTTGAAGGTAAATAAGCGGTCCTCTAGCTCAGAAAGAACCAAGCCCACATGGAAGAAGCACACCAACCTGTGTGATCATGAGGTGTCCATGGAATCATGACCCAGAACAAAGTCATATCTAATATGAATGGGGGTGTGGGGTGTGGCACAGAGTGGAGACCCAGTGCCCATCTGTGGACAATTGGAAATCCCCTCACAAAGGGTTATAAGGAGGGGATGAGCCAGTCAGGGTGCAATATAGCACCCTTGGATTAACAACTTTCTTCTAGTTCTTTGGTGCTTCCTTCTCCCCATCGTGACCTCAATTCTGCCTTATAAATTGGGTTGGACCCAAACATGCATACTGCTACAGATAAGAGCCAGCAACACAGGGAATTCAGGATAGATAAACCCCTCCTATCCCTGACTCTTTCTTTCTCTATCGTTCCAGATAAGTAGGAACCAGTTGTTGTGCCTTAGCTGGAACTGTGCGATGAACTTCAAGGTGGAACAGAACCATTAAGTATTATACTAGGCCAATGGATGAGCTTGAAACCATGACCCTAAATCTCCAAATAACGAAGTAAACCCCAAACTTGGATATCAAGGTCGCACAAAAACAGCTCTAGGAGCTACTGTTGTTGGTAACTATTATTGCTTTCACCTTTTTTGACATTGTAAATATCTTTCACACAACTTTTTCCTTCTTTCGGTTTGCTTGTTTTGTTTTTGACTTTTAATTGTGAGTTGGGTGACGCTTTATAAAACAGATCAAATTTCAACTTAATAACTCATGTACATTTTGTTTCATGCTATCGATTACAATCCCCACAATATAATATTACTCATTTCACTTCTTCTCTGTGTTTCTTATTTCCATTCCTTTCTATTACCTGACTTTTCTGTTCTTATTCCATGAGTAAATACTCCCTTTGACCTCCCTTTGATTATTCCAAGGTGTGCATATCTTCCTAGTACATTGTTCTCTTTATGTCTGGTTGAAAAGTGATGAATGAGGGTAAGTTCATTTGCAGATCTGAAAAGTGACAAAGGGCCATCTACTATTAAACTTAACCTTTTAAATTTTTTTTGGTAAATTGGAGATATTTGCACAATTTTCTCCCATTCTACAAGGTACTTTCTAATATGATTCCTTTCAGAGTAGTTGGTAATGATACCCAGATACCTCTAGTTCTGGTCTCAATGTATCAGGGTCCATGAGATTGGACTTACTGTTTCCATGAATCTTCTATTTTCTCCATCCTTGTTTCATTCATTCAGACAGAGAGAGAGCAATAGTTGCACTTCAGATAGCCACTCATAAGATCCCAAGTGCGGCTCACCAGCAGAACACTCTTTGTAAACTCATTTGTGCCAGTGACCTTTGGTGTCCTTGAAGACCATAGTCTGGAACCCAAGCCAATGGATTCATTTTCTCAAGGTGTCTGGTTATGTCTAAGAAGTTTTCATAACCTTGTCCCCTTATGCTCCCGTGCATTCATGGATCTATACAAAGGGAATTTACAATGCTAGGAGAAAATGTAATTATCTTTTCATTCCACTTTCCATGAAACTATTGAAGCCCCACTCATATTTTCAGCAATGGTAATTAGCTACAAACAGATAGCCCCTGTCAAATGTCCATGTATTTGTGGGCATTCTCTGCCTTTCCCTATCACACCCGTTTAACCTGCATTTGATCCGCAGTTACTGACGAGCTCGGGATATCAGGCTTGCACTCCTTGATTTTTTATGCTTTCCATATCATTTTATATTGTTCCCCTTTAACTGAGTTATGCATATCTGCTCTCCATATTATGTTGCCTCCCTTTGCTTACTATCCCAAGTGAACATCAAAGAAACTTATTTTTGTAAGAAAACATTTTTTAACTCTTTATAACAGTGATCTCATAAAATATGTGCCCTTTAATTTTGTTTAATTTCACCCAGGATACTGTCCCAAGTGTTCACCCATGCTATACTTTTGTTCACAGATTTATTAATTTTTAAAATTGTGTATCATTCCATTGCATCTATAACCAAAATCTGTTATTCATTCCTCCATTGATTAGCATTTAGGCTGTTTCCATCTGTTTACTATTGTGATTTGTGCTACGAGGAACATGGGTATACATATGTCTTTTGGGTCCACGACTCTTATTTCACTTGCATATAAACCAAATAAAGGATTTGATGGGTCACATGATATTTTTATTTCCAATATTTAAAGAGAGCACTGTGATGTTTTTCACACAGGTTGTACCATTTTAAAACCAGACCAGCAATGTGTGAATGTTATGGTCTTTCCATACCCTCTCCAGAATTTTTGTGTTTCATTTCTAACTTTGATATTATTGTTTATTACTGGGGTGAGATGGTTTAAACTCATTGTCGTTTTCATCTACATCACTCTGATAAGCAATAATCATGAGCATTTCTGCATCTGTTGTTGGCCACCCAAACGTCTTCTTTGGTGAAGTGTTTGCTTAGGTCCTCTGACTCCTTTGAAGTTGGATTTGTTTTTGCTTGTTGATGTGTCACACGATTTTTGACATTCACTTTGTATAGGTGCCCGGCCCTAGTGGAGCAGAGAGTTCAACAGCAAATTGCAAGATTTCTTGAGCCCACCAGCTGCTCCTCTGGAGTAAAAGGAGGCTTTCTATTCCTGCCAAGATTTATAGTCTTGGAAATTCACAGATGTAAAATTTCCCTGTTCTACACAGTCACTGTGATTCTGAATCAATTCTGTGGCAGTAAGTTTGAGGTTTTCTTAATTTATGACCAGCTATTTTAATAAGGGACTGAATTGAATATTAAATTGGGCATATGTTTAATAAGTCACAACACATTTTGCCTTTGTAGTTTAAATATAAGAATTTAGAGCCTATAAATTAGGTAAAATTCTTTCCTGAAGCTTACAAGGCATAGTAAGTAATATGGCTATTAGTCAAATTAGATATCAAATATTAATGTCCAAGATGAGAAGAGTGAAGATTTTCCAACTTCAGCACTAAGAAATTGATCAAACATTCAATCAAGGTGCATTGATACTTTCCAAAAGTTGGGCAATACAGCATTAGTGATTGAAAGAATGGCATAGGGCCCACGAAATCATTTTGCAAGTTCAACTATTTATTTGATGCAAATATATATTTTCCCCAAAACATAAATGGTGACTATGTGTGTGAACCTATCAACTACATCTGTGGGAAAAGGTAATGGCGAAGAGCATTATCATCAGTCAGAACAAGGCAGAGGCCAACAGTGGAACAATTCATGAATTGCTCCTATCCAAATTAAGGTTGAAGCAGAATGAAATTGTTAAATCTCCATGAGAATAAAAAAAACCTTGGAATATATCCAAACTAAATTTAGAGACCATCTCAAAAATAAATTTGTTGCATGAAACACTAATGACAGAAGACAAAATTGTGTGATGTCATATAGAACATAAAATATGAAGAAAATAAAAGGTTGTGAGAATACTTTGGTTCCTTCCCAGAATGTACCAGTACCAAAGACGTATTGCACATGGAAATATTTTGAGTTATAAATGGCACAAAAGTTCATGATAAAGATAATAAAAATAAAATATATTAAAATAGATGTCCCAAGAGACTCTATAACTTGCTTTTTAACACAGAGATTGGCAAGTGATTGGAAAAAATGATTGCCAAGTATTATAAATGATGAAATAAAAGAGATGTACAGAACATTTAAAAGAGAAGCTATAGAAGACACAAATATAACAATGAAATATGTAAACATATTATATTGGGACACCAAAATAAAAGAATGTAGTTGGTATTTCACAAGCTTAATGAAGAAAGAAGCTATGCGACCTTGGGTTGCAATACTGAAGCTTCTATTGGAATAATAATGAATCACACAGCAAACTGGAAGGAAAGATGAAAGGAATATGCAGACTCACTGTACCAAAATTAATGAATAATTATTCAATCATTTCAGATATAGCACATAATAAAATGTGCATTCCTGAAGGTCAAAGTCCAAGCTGCATTGAAGGCGATGACAAACTATAAGGCTTCTGTGATTGACTAAACACTAATGAAGTATTCAAAAAACGGATACAGTACTGGAGATAATCACTTAGGCATGCCCAGGATTTTGGATAGCAGCTACCTGGCCAATCAAAACTATAGCTATAAAATGTGATATCTGTCCCTCTCTAGCACTGCTGCAGACCATCTCTGTCTCAAACTGCCAGGAAATCCTAAGAATACTGAGACTGAGATACATGTACCCACAAGCAGTAACTATTCTATGAGTATTGCATTCATCTCTGATGCAGCTGGAGACATGAGAAATTTACAGTGTTGACAAAATGAAAACATTTTTACTTTAGGGCAGGCAGAAAGTCAACAATAACCACACATTTTCAAAGGGGACTCATTTATTACTTTTGCTGTTAGGTGCTTTTGAGACCCCGTGAACAGGGGACATAAAACTGCCTAGTCGTGAACCATCCTAGCAAGATTACTCTGTTGTAGCCACCTTGTCAATCAATTTCATCCATGGGCATCCTCTTTTTCACTGACGCTGTTCTTTCTCAAGCATCATGCCCTTATCCGGAGGCTCACCAGAGGCCTTAGCACCCTCCTGAGCACATATCCAAAGGATGTGAGGCGGAATGGTGCCATCCTTCTGTCTCAGACCATTCTTCTCCTTATTCCGGTTTATTCTTCGGGAAGTGCCTTTTTAATTCAATATTTTTCCTAGCACATTAATTCAAAGGTAACAATTCTTTTTTCCTCTTCCTTATTTATCACACAGATTTCATATGCATATGCGCAATTGAAATTGCCATGACTTACTGTTTTCCCATCTATCCATGTCAATTCGGTTTTTTAAAAAATATTAGTTGGGATTTAATACATATAACACAGCACTCCATTTTTTCAATCATGTCAAGTAGAACGGTACAATTTGTCCCCCAATCAGCTTCAAACCATTCTGTTTCTACATGGACTCCTTGAGTGCATGTCAA
The DNA here is from genome assembly GCF_050624435.1 of Tenrec ecaudatus. Classification (NCBI taxonomy): domain Eukaryota; kingdom Metazoa; phylum Chordata; class Mammalia; order Afrosoricida; family Tenrecidae; genus Tenrec; species Tenrec ecaudatus. Next base: position 26,827,333 of record NC_134540.1, on the reverse strand, counting down.
TTCTTATGTCATCATGTGAGTATACCATTGTACAAGACACACTCTATTTCTGTCACCACTGCCTCGAGTGCAGCTATGCTGAGAGCTGGGGGCCTGCATGGTAGCCTAGCCTTCTGCTCTATTTTTGAATCTTGCAGGATTTTGAGTCATTAGAAGGAAACCCCTCCCCAGACTCTCCCAAGTCCACGCAGCTGGGCCTTTCTAGACCTTTGTAGCTGACTCCTTCTGCAGCTCTCTTGTCACCATGTGACCCAGCACACACTACCAAAAATGTGGGTCTTTACCCAGGCTGACCAGGTGAGAAACTTGCTGCACAGGCCTAACACAAGCCTCTGTTTTGCATAGGAAAGTGTTAACAGCTCTTTAACATTGCCCAAACTTCCTGTACAGAGGTATGTTAAATTACTTTTCCATGGGTCGGAAATTATATAATAGCCAACTCTGTCCCTATAGGCTGACAAATACACTGCCTCCATCTTTAGTGTTACAACTCTTTTATTTGTGTTTATGACATTTCCATGTCAAGGATGCCTTGTGCAGTGGACACGGAAATTTCTTAATTCTTCTTGAAAACTCTAAGATTCCCCCACACCCCTCTGACTTTGGTGCTTATACAAACCTTACATAATGGATAAACCACCCAAGACCCATGCTAGGCTACTAGGTCTCAATTCCATTGAGTGAATTTTCAAACCACTCAGTGAAGCAACCAGTCCCTTGCAATCTAGTCATTGTGTAGGTCTTACAAGACCAAGTCTAGAAAGGTCATCAAGGTGACTCACGTCACCATTGTGGGCAAAGAATGTCAAGTAGAAATGTGGTGAAGTGAATGATCAGTTCATGAGTTCATGGCTCTCCAACCAGATGTTTTTGTACAGCAGCCACTTAGTTTAGGAGCATGCAGATACGTTACAGGGAACTCCACCCCGGGGAACCATCCCTTTCCTCATTCTGCTAGCGATGAAAGTGAGACAGCTCAGAAGCAGAAAGACAAGAACCACCAACCCAAAAGAAAAGCCACCCAGTCGTGCACAAAAGACCCCTGCTTGAGTTGATGGAGGCAGCAGAGGCCGCAGCACTGAGTCCACAGACTGAGGACAGGGGTGCTCACTGAGGCAGAGCAGCGGGCCTCCCAGACCATAAGGGGAATAAAACAGGTGGCTTCTGGGTAAGAGACTAAATTGAGAGTCCTACTCTCCAGAATACTTAAGAAATTAGATTTCCCCTTACATTTATTCTTTGAGAATAGGGTACATATAGGTATGCATACTATGATCAGACACATGATAAAACAAGCAAACACATTCCCATATGACTTCTACTCTGTCCTGGGATTAATAGAGAATTAGTCAAATAGTTTAACATGTGGAAAAAAACCCTCAAATTCATATGGGTGGACATCGTCTCTCAGGAAAAACTGATAAGCTTATTTATGAAGAGATTGATGAATTTCTTAGAAAAGTTTTAAATTAACCTTAATTAAAATTAACATGTTTTTACATAAGATATTCATATTTTATTTATTTTCTTTTTAAAAAAGCATTTTATTGGGGGCTCATGCAATTCTTATCGCAACCCATACATCCATCCATGGTGTCAAGCACATTTGTACATTTGTTGCCATTAAAGATAATTTTTTATTAAAGTGTAGATATAGACAGGCAACTTTAAATTCCTCTATTTTAAAAATGCTTAGAAATTAATGTTCTCAGTCAGCTTAATGTTGTCTATTTAGTCTATGTGTTGGGCGACAATACACAGACAAGTGGCATTGTGCACATGAGGAAGATCGTTCATAGTCAGGCAAGACTGTTGGAGAAACTGAATCAATTCAGAGCCCATTACTATATAAAAACTAGATGAAAACGTGAGCTCAGTAATATGTTGTTTGGAGTACTGTCTTTCACTAATCAATAAAATAGGATGAACTATTTTATGTATAATTTTAACCTATTTTGTTGCTGCATGCTATTGTGCCAATTCCAGCTGAAAATGACCTGATGGACGTCTGATAAGATCACACTGATCCCGTGAATTGGACTTTGCATGGCTGTCCACCAGGTCAACAGTTGCAATTCACCAGACATCCCACGAAGATGAGCGAAGGCTGCGACTTTGAGAAACCCAGAAGGGCCATTGCTAAACTTCTCTGTGATCGCAATGAGGCAGGATTGACTCAATGACAGGGAGTTCACTATATACAATATTTGGACCCTTTAAGAGCCTTTGCGGAACCGTGGTGTGTAATGATTATGCAGTGGGCTATCATCATCAAGGTCAGCAGTTCAAAGCCTTCTCCTCCCCTAAAGCGTTAGTCTTGGAAGCCCGAAGGGGCAGCACTGCCCATCCTGCAGGTCGCCACGGCCAGAGTCACGTCAATGGCGGAGTTGATGAGAGGAGCCGGGTGGTGCTGGGAGTTATGGGCTCCAACCCTCCTGCTGCTCCTAGGAAGAAAGATGGAGCGACCTGCTCCCTGAACATTTACGCCCTCGGATACGCTCTATAGGTTCACAATGGGGTAAATCCAATCCGTGGCAGTGGGAGATTTCTCTTTTCCCCCCTTTTAAATAAAGACACGAGGCCAAGTCTGGCATCTCCAGGAGCTGCCGGTGAGTTTCCACGGCTGGTGTTTCACTTGCTGTCCGAGAGCGTGGCCATGCGACATTGGTAGTCTTATTATCAACTAGGCATCTAAAGACAAATGCAATAGATGTGAGAAGTAATCTTGATAAAATAGGATGACACGTTTTCCATGTTGGTGTAGTTACAACAAGTGTTTTTACAGAGCCTTGGTGGCCTAGAAGTTATGTGTTGGTCCGCTAGCCACAAGGTTAGCCCTTAAAACCTCCAGCCTCTCCACAGGAGAAAACGAGGCTTTCTGTTGAGTAAAGAACAGACTCAAAAACCTACAGGGGTGGGTCTACCCTATTCTAGAGACCGCCATGAATAGGAATGATTCAATGGCAGTGAGTGCGTGATTGAGTGACAATATCTTAAACGGTCTCAGTCCTATTTTGAATGCATAATAGTTTATAGGAATGAATAATTTTATGAATTACTTTTATATTCTTGTTTTTTCTCTCTATTATTTTATATTCATAATAAAGCACTAAGTTACCACTTTTACAGGATTTCAAGTGAAAAGGAATACTTACGCTGGGAGCTTTTTTGGTTTAGTTGTGTTTTAATTATAAATCACACGTTAGGATCCTTTTATTGGCCATTTCTAAAATTATAGATGAACATATGCAACAAAATTGTGTAATGTGAAAATTGTGGAAAAGAGCAGTTAAAATATTTCCCACAATGACATTGAATTTCAGAAGTTGTTTTCTCTTAAATAGTCTCAAAATATAGCAATACTAAATCAAATTTAGATTAAGAATACTGAATCATATTGCTGTCTTTATTTAGAATGTGTCTAGTAATATTAAAATTTTCAATAATTAAAATATGTTAAACAGTGCAGTTTTATTTTGAAAACATTTTAACATAAATATTTCACATTCTAATTTTAATTAGAGATTTACATTCTACTTTTCTATTCCTGATTATCTATTTTATCCTAAGAATTATTAAATGCACAGCTCATTCGCTATTTGCAAAACCTCAAGAAGTATTTAAAAGTAAAATCCTTTCTTGGTACTTAAATTATCTTTCTTCCTTGGTAATTGCTTAATAATTGCTCCTTTATTAACCTTAGATGCTTTCTCACAGGTATAATGAAATGCTTATGACAATAGGAAGTAGAAGATACATCAATGATGCTTACCTTTACAATCAACAATACCTCCTCACCCTTTTAAACTTAAAATAGCATTTTCCTGAAAAAATGTGAGTAATAAAATTAATTTTATGCATTTTGAGAAATCACAGATGTTCTATCTCCTTGATTAAAAATAAAAATTCCTTATCAGTATTTTCTTTGGTGGTTGTAATTTACAGCAAGTGAGAAATCCATTTAGCCACTATTTCAAATTTATTTCCAAACCAGCAATTAAGCTCAATTCCATGGATCACACTGATTTAAAGGAAGGAGTTATTTTGCTTTTTCTGGTTGCTGCACAATTCTCAAACTATTATTATATGATGTGTGCTTTCTGAATGACTTCGGGAGAAAATAATAAAGGATTTCATTTGGTGTTAGTGTATTATTGTATCTTAGGAAAACTGAACATTTTGTTATAGATATATATTAAGTTTTGGAAAGTCAGGCAAAAATATTGTCTCAGCAGTATACCTTTTTATATTAACTCATATCTGTATTAAAAGTTACTAAAAAAGGACTAATAAAAGCAAATTTTCTATCATTTATTAATTGTATTTAAAATTCACATGGATCTATTAAAGACACTGTTTCGACATTTTCTTTCGATGCTTAAGCGATTTCAAACATTTGGCATAAAATAATGAGCATATCAATGTAACAACTTGAAAAAGTGGGGGATGCCTTCTTTGTAACTGTGATTATAAACAGTCCAATTTAGTAGATGAATTTCCCCCACAAAATCCAGTGTTTGCTTGTGAACAAAATTTTAAAGGATTTCAACATGCAATGGATCTATATAACATTCAGAATGACGAGCTTCCATGCTTACACTGAGCTCAACAGAAGGCAAAAGCCCCTAAATATACTGCTTCTTTGGCTCAGTGTGGTAAGAAAGCAAAGCAGTGTGCCAAGCCTAACTGAAAGGACCTTTGCATTTGCCTGCTTCAGATGGAGATTGTGGTTGCAATAAAGTTAACCTCCATTTTGCGTGAAATATGCAGCCCCATTAGCAGCGATTTTTGTTCTGAATACAAGAAACTTGCAGCAATCTGTTTCTCTAATTGTCCTGGCAGCTTAGGAAAACGACGAAGAAGCACATTTGTTTTAATAAAGCATCATTCTGCTCCTTTGTATCGCCACGTCTGATTAGGAATACAGTCACCCAATGAGATTCTGTCTGAGGAAATAGCACGTATTCCATTCTTGGCAATCTCATAGATTTTGCCAAAGATTATAAAATGATCGAAGGAGTTGTAGTCATGAAATGATCCGTCTCACAAATATTGGGCTTTCCTTGTAACCGATCAAGAAAAACAAGCCTTTGGTAACTCTAGTGATCATAAGCTACAATACAGAACAAATTACCAATAACCATTCCTGATCTAACTACCATGTGGTAGACGCTGTTCCTCTAATGGTGTGATGTGTCCTTGGTGCCTGTAGGTCTGTCTGATCTTCTACCTTCTTTGACATCCTTGTTCTGGAAGAGTTTTCATCTCACCAAGTTCTCATTCCTGCGCGTTGATATAAAAATAACCACTCCAGCAAATACAATCCTCCAACCGATTGTAAATCAAGGTTGCTTGATGACTACCACGCAGGCACCCGCCCTGCCAATATTCAAAGAAGCCATCTGTGGAAAGAGATGAGACACAAAGTAAACTTGATGGACATAGAAAGAATATACTAGTTATGATATAGTTCAAAACAGAAAACCAAATATGCTTACATTTTTCTATTCTAGCCACAAAGAGAGCAATACAATGGAAATAAAAAAGAGGAGCTTATACCAAGGGCTTAAGTAGAAAGAAAATGTTTTGGAAATGTTGATGTCAACATATATACAAGTGTACTCAATACAATTGAATCATGGATTGTTATAAAATTTGTAAGAGCCCCCTAATAAAATGATTAATAAAAATAAATAATTAAAAATTAATATTTTTACACAAATGCAGATATTTATATTTTGAGATTTTTAAAGCAATAGCTTACCTTTATTTTAAATACAATAGAAATACATGATTATTTGTAGTGAAATAAAAGTGTTAAACAAATGTCCCAGCCAAGCTTCCTTCTGGGGGTGTGCACGGGCCTATGTTTGTGATGACACTTCATCACGATTGACTGGAGTATATTTTAGATGAAAGATTTATTACACGTATTGAAATTTTGGGAACGTTATTTCCCCAGATATTATACGGAATTAAATATGTGATTCATTCATTCCAGGCAGAGATATGCAATGAAGTAGCTTCAATATTTTGTCATAAATAAGCAATAATTATAATTGCTATAGGGCTTATTAAAAAAACTTATGACAGTCATGGAAATGAGAAGTGAGTTCATTTTTAATAATACTGATAATAAAATTGTCTAGGAATATATTAAAAGCAATATTTTTCACAGAGCTTATAATGAAAATGTATTCCACTGAGGTAAGCTGATATTGTAATATTTTGGACATTATTATATCAATGATTATTATACTTTCCCCAACATAATTTATGCACATAAAATACGAGTAAAGAGTAGATATTCCAAGATTTAGTAGTCTGAAAAGAATGTGAACAAAATGTAACAAATAAAATAGATAAGAGCACAATAACTTCAGTTCATAGATGATTCTATTGATTGAGAGAGGTCATGCCCTCCCTCTCTAAATATGAAAACCAGCTACCTTACACAGGAGCGCTTTAAATGTACTTCCTCTTTCTCTTTATTCCTCTATAGGTTTACATTAAAAGGGAAAAAAACCCACCTCTTTCTATAGGTATGTTGTTTATTTTCACATGCCTTTCATTAAATGCATTATTTTAAAACCTAATTTAATATTCTATTCCTTGCCTTAAAATAAAAGGTGGTTATTGAAATTTGAATAGATTTATAGTTTCTTCTGCATTCAAAATATTATTATATTATCATTATTATATTATTATATTATATTATGTTGAAATATTATTATATTATTATAGGTCACTATACTTATTACGTAATGACATCCTATGCAACGTTAAGTGAAATAAATATTTTTAAAGTAGCCCAGCTTTTATATATATATACACACACACACACACACACATACACATATATACACATTCATTTCCATCAAAATATGTTCAAATGTAATAGTGGAGGACAGTGGACGTATTCTCCCAGTAACATATGTGGTTTCATTAGGATGCGTTTCAAAAGAGAGTTTCAATTAAGACAGCACATCCCATACTCTCTTTTGGATTCGAATTCTATTATTTACCATCCTTGTATCATCCATGCTGCTGTGCTGATTCCATGTGGACTGAGATGATGTCTTATTTAGATGGCTGCTTGTTCTAAGACACGTTTCTTACACCCCAGATGCTATTCTTTTGGTTGCAGAGCACTATCTTGTTTTTTCACCACACTTTCTTATAGCACCCAGATCTTTAGTGATCTCTCAATGAGGGGGTTGTTATAAGAACTTCAATTGTGAACACCCAGTTTGCAGAAGGTTATGGATGACAGAGGAAGGCCAGAATCTATTTGCAGGGTCCCCACATGAAAAAAACCTTCAGTGAATGTCCTGTAGACATAGTGCAGGGCTGTGACTCGCCTTACTATTTGATAGAGAGCATTGTAAAGTGGATTTTTTAGATGTATTAAGGTGAAAATGTCATACTTAGTTATTCGATCTCCTTTTTGATCAATCTTAAAGTTGTTTTAATATTTTCTGTTTTCTTTTCAACTGATGTTTTTCAATGTTTTGTCTAGTCTCATCATTGGTGGTTTTTGTTTGTTTGTTTGCTTGCTTGCTTGCTTCCTGTTTGTGCTTTGTATGATTTCCTGTATATGAAATCTAGGCTAGATCTATAGTGACAGAAACTGGATTCATTATTGCCTAAAAGCATGGCAAGGAAGATGGAGGGCAATGGGGAGCTAACAAAAATGAGTGCAGAAAGAAAATATTCTCTTTAATTTGGTAATGATTGCACATACTTGTTTATATGACTGAGTGATTAAATTGTCTGATATGTGAAGTATATGTTAATAAAATTATATTTTAAAAAGTGGCTCCCAAGGGGAACTGTTGGGCCAGTAAAATTAAGGGCAGGGATCATCTTAGAATGCTATCGCAGTTTTGCTGTGACTTCCAAAGGAATAATATTGGTAAGTTTTCCTGAAGGACTCGGGTTCACATTGGGAACTGATTAGGAACTAACGAGAGTGGCGACACAGGGAGGGAAGGGGGTGTAGAAAGGGAGAACCAATCTCGGGTATCTATGTGTAACCTCCTCTCTGGGGGATGTGCAATAGGAAGTTGGGTTAAGAGAGACGCCAGGCAGTGTAAGATAAGATAAAATAATAACTTATAAACTATTAAGGGTTCAGGGGGAAGGGGAGAGCGGGGAGGGGGGGAAGGAAAGCGAGGTGATTCCAGGAACCCTAGTGGAAGGCGAATTTTGAGAACGACAAGGGCAACAAATGTACTCAATCGATGTATGTATGGATTGTGATAAGAGTGGTATGAGCTCCAATAAAAAGATTTATTAAATTAAAAAAAAAAGAAAATTAAAATGGTTGGCCTATAAGGCTTTTGTTGGGGAAAAAATACCACCTCCACATGCTAATTTTTTCAAATCATATTTATTTTTCTTTTTAAAACTCAAAGAACAGTTCAAAGAGACATGATTTAGGTCCCTTGAAGATGTAAAAGCTGCTACTTTTAACACTGTGTAAATAAAAAGCTCACCGTTTTTAGGAGAAGCACATCTCCAACCCCTCCCCCCACCAGTACCCATTACCAGCGCAGCTATTGTGACGGGATTGCCCAAACCACACTTCTTGCCATTGAGTTAATTTTGAGTCATAATGACCTTATAGGAAAGGACAAAATTGCTCCTGTGTGTTTCCAAAATTGAAACTTTTCACCAAGGTAGAAATTATTTTCTTTATCCTGAGGAGTAGCTGGTGGTTTAGAACTGCTGGCAGTCTGGTTAGCAAACCAGTGCATAAAAGATAGACAAAAATACTATTTTCAGAGGTGAATAGACCTACATGTAACATGATATCATAAAACAATAGATTCACATTTTAATATTTTTGTGAGTAAAGATTGCTATGGTTTTGTAGCAGTGCTTTCTACTTATCCCTGTATTACTATCTCCTATTAACATTTTTTCTCCGACTAACAGGCATGTGCATGTTTTTTTTTCTAGAAACAAGAGTAAATCTCCGTGCTTCAGTTTATACAAACCCAAGTTATGTGTATACAAACCCAAGTATACAAGTATACAAACCCAAGCTATGTGACTGCATGCATTTTCTACTGTTTGTCGTTTATTATGCCATAGTTTTCTAACACAGCTTGACTTCAGAGACATGCTCAAATCTAAACCACTCAAACACAATAGAAATATGGATTAGAATTGGATAGCAGTATTTTAAGAAGTTTCCAAGATACTTTCTGATGAGCATTCAATATGGAGAATTATTCACATTTTTATAAATTAATCATAATTAGTAATTTTATAAATTAGTCACATTTAGAAAGTGAATACTCCTAGCTCAGGATCAACTAAACTATATACTATATATCCTCATATATAAGCCTAGTTTTTCAGCACTTTTTTTCCTTTTGAGGTTTTTATTTTTTTTGAATACTTTCATTGGGGGCTTTTACGTCTCTTACATAATCCATACATTCATCCAGTACATCAAGCACATTTGCATATATGCCACCATCATCATTTTCAAAGCATTCTCTTCCCACTTGAGCCCCTGATATCAGCTCCCAAATTCCTCCCCCTCCCTCTCCCACCCACTTGCCCTCACCAACACTTGATAAGTTATGGATTGTTATTTTCATATCTTACATCATCCTCCATCACCCCTCACCCATTTTCCTTTGTTCATCCCCCTGGGAGAGGGATATAGGTTGATCCTTGTAGTAGATTCCGCCTTTCTGCCCCCAGCCTTGCCTAATCCTCCTGCTATCTCTACTCTCATTGCTGGCCCTGAGGGATTTATGTGTCCTGGATTCCCTGTGTTGCTGGCTCTTATCTGTAGCTGTGTGCATGTTCTGGTTTAATCTGATTTGCAAGGTAGAATTGTGATCATGATAGTGGAGGGGAGTAAGTAAGAACTAGAGGAAAGTTGTTATTTCATTGGTGCTACTTCACCCTGACTGACTCATCTCTTCCCTTTGACTCCTCTGTGAGGGGGTGTTCAATTGTCTACAGATGGGCATTGGGTCTCCACTCCACGACACTTCCCCAACCCATTCATATTGGATGTGATTTTGTTCTGGGTCTTAGATGCCTGACACCTGATCCCATCAACACCTCATGATCACACAGGTTGGTGTGCTTCTTCCATGTGGGCTTTGTTTTCTCTGAGCTAGATGCATGCTTGCTTATCTTCAAGCCTTTAAGACCCCAGAGGCTTTTTTTTTTTGCTATCTGGGTACCATCAGCTTTCTTCACCACATTTGCTTATGCATCCATTTTGTTTTTAGGTTTCCTATCGGGAAGGTGGGCATCACAGAATGCCAGATTGTTAGAACAAAGTATTCTTGTGTTGAGGGAGTACTTGAGTCAATGTCCATCTGCAAGCTTAATTCTCTTTTTTTTTAAACATTTTATTAGGGGCTCATACAACTCTTATCACAATCCATGCATATACATACATCAATTTTATAAAGCACATCTGTACATTCTTTGCCCGAATCATTTTCAAAGCATTTGCTCTCCACTTAAGCCCTTTGCATCCAGTCCTCTTTTTTTTTTAACACAAGTGAGTACATAGTTTTATTCCCCTCTTGCTATATATATTTACATATGTACATTCCTGGAATTTAGACCTCTATAAATGTCCTTTGCCTTCTGGTTCTTTCCTCAATTTCCTTTTGCTTTCTTCTTGTCCCACCATCATATTTTTGGTAAAATTAGGTGCCTCAGCTGATATTCAGGTTGGCTTATACTGGAGTATACGTGGTATGTATCGTGGGAAAATAAACTCAGGCAAAGTGAAAATAAAAGTATTTACAATCACAATTCTTCATTAATTTATTTGAGAAGTGATCTTGGTCCTCCTACGCTATGCCAAAGGCAACATCACACTTTGTGGACATGACTGTAAGTGAAATGCAGTTTCTTGTTTCCCCGTGGCCTATAGATGGGTGCACTATGGTAGTACGATGACAACATATTGTTAAAATCCATAAAATAATCATTTAAACCAGATAAGGATCCATGGTGGTGCTGTTAAGTAAGCATTAGACTGAACATCGCAAGCTAGTTGTTCAAATCCAATCACACCCTGTGGATTTTCTAGTCACTCTGAGTGGGAATCAATCCACAGCTGTGGATTTGGATTTGTTTTCTAGTGCCACGATGGTGAAATCGCTCAAGAACTCATGGAAAGCTTGTTTGAACCTGGGGAAAACAATCTGCAGCTCTGGCCCCATAGTGTTTGCAGCCTCGGGAAACCACACCGAGCTCTGCTGCTTAGTTAGTCAAACGCTGACTGGATGGCACACAGCCACAAAAAGGAAAACAGGATAGTTTGCCTTTTTATATTGTGAAACACCAACTTCAAGAGTCCTTCAGGAAAATATGACAGGAATTGCCTAACAAATAAGGGAATTCTGTCTTGTGAGCTGTATCTTAAGAGTTTTCAAAGGAATTTAGTGTGGGTCAGTTAGTGGTCCCTCAAGTGTCTTAAAATATATAAATAGCAAAAGGATGCAGGCGTAAAACCATAAAATAATTTTTAGAGTTTAAAAAATAATGTTTATACTACTAAAATAAAGTTATAAACATTTAAAATCCCACTTTTATGTTTTTACAACACTATATCACACACAAAATACGACAATAAAATACAAATAAGGGAAATGGCTTTTAGGAGGTTTTTATCTCTTTTTACTACATACGTTATTTTGATTTCAATTTTAAAGGGATAATATGTTTATAGTTAGTTATTATCAATATGTAATGAAGGTGTTATATGCCTATAAACTTCATTTATTTAATGTTCATTTGCATAACTGGCACATTTAAAATATATGCCGATGAGTGGCCACATTTTTCTAGCAAATCAATACACAATCCTTGTTTTGTACCCTATAGAATTTCTAGGGAATCAGAGAAGTAATGTTAGGAATTATCTTCTAAGATTCTGATGCAGTTATGAAAAACAATTATTATATGTTACCAGTTTGTTTTTATATTTTCTGCCCTTTCTCTACAAAACACCTCTTTCACAGCAGTAGTAAAACAGAAAAGTATTGGATTTATTTCTTTAAATACTCTCGATTTTTTTCTATTTTCTCCCATTCTCTTGTTCTGTAGACAGATATATGATTCTACACTGAGTTTAAAGACCATTCCTTTAGGGAAGAATATAATTCCTAATTCAGGAAATTTAGTTGAACCATTGGAAAACTGACTGGATACTCCAAAGTCAACATATCTAAACATTACCATTGCACACACACCACTAAAACCAGCACAGTCAAGAATAGTTGTGCAGAAGAGTCCTGTTACTCCCAAGCAAATTATCAACTATACAGTAAATTTACCTCTCTCAATGCTTTAGTTCTTTGTATGAACTTCAATCAATGTCTGTGTTAAAAAAATGAGTCCACTGAGAAATATGAGAGGTGGTTGTTATTCTGCACAGCTAAATACAATTTTGGAATTTTACTGCACGTATTTCCATTTAGATTTCTGAGAGAACTGAGGATAGAAATAATTAGAGAGGTAGAAAATAACAAGAAATGAAATGAAAGAACAAGTTTCTAAGCGGAGATATATGCATACTATGGCAAGCAAGGTATAACTGCTACACACAACAAAGTTATTTTTGTTTTGTGCTAGTTATTTATTTGTTTTTCTAAATGGACACTCCATTGGGTAAATCAATCATTTTTGTTTCAGAAAAATTAATGATTTATTTTTAATCTGCTCTCTACCATGCCAAAAGAAAATAACTTATACAGAAGACAGTAATTACCTGTGTCCACTCATTAGTTTGTGGATCATAAGATTCCATTGTGTTGAGATATGTCTGCCCATCATAGCCACCAACAGCATATAATCTGTCACCAAGGAGACAGACCCCAACCGCGTCTCTTGGCATACTCAAAGGAGCTACCATGGTCCAAGTGTCTGTTTTGGGATCATATCTATAATACAAAGACAATAGCACTTAAAATATTCCAATCACTTTGGATTTTCATTATACATGTAACAAAAAGACTTAAGTTTTTAAGGTTCAGTCATCTCATCATGTGTTTAAGCTAATATCTATAATGTTTTTAGGTACAATAAAACATATCTAGATTCTTAGAAATGCAAGAATAGTCTTTAACTCGTCTTCTTTAAACCATGTCTCAGAGATGAGTCTTAATTTGCTACAAACAAGAGGTGAGTGTCAAAATAATTAAAGTTTATATATATACATGATGAGCTTAAAAAGAGGAAGATGTCTCCAATGTGACTAGGATAAATATGTATGAGGTGGGAAAGGTGATTACTAAGGACATTTTTGATCGGTTCCTGGATTGCTTTGACTCAGAGTTGGTTTGAGTTTACCAGACCAAAGAAATAAAACTCACTGCTATTAGGTGGATTCTGATTCGTAGTGAATCTGTGATTTGAGTCTATTTAGTATTATAATTAAAAAAACCTATGAAGATTGAGAAAATAATTCCTGAAGGAAACTATGTCAACATCATTTGTTCCGGAAAGATTGGGGAAGCAAGTGACAAGTGAGGGATCACATGCTATAAAGATTTAATTGATCAAAAATTAGCATTTAGTTTTTCAATAGGATAATCACTATATATTGCAAATGGATAATTTATATTTTGGATGGAAGGAATCTAGTGAATGTTTTGGAGACAGTACTTTATTTTAGTTAAGGTGAATAATTAAACCATTCCATTTAATCTGAATTTGCAGGTTCAGATAACACTAGAAAAAAACTAATGAGAATTCAATAAACATAAGTACACATCCCCATATGGTCCTCATGATTTGATTTCAGATGATGTAATCCATTCCTTGATGAACTCTATTGTGAGCAGCCAACCTGGGGTAGGAAGATCAGGTTGGACACTATCCCCTTAAAAAATCACAGAAGTGGTGCAGAAGTTTCTTTGGGGTTGTGGCCTACTCCTTCATAAAGTGTACTATGAAGAAGCTAGCTCTCTCTTCCTGTTTGCTTGCATTCTATATCTCGGTCATCATCTTGTCATATAACCTGCTGACCGTAGGTGCTGCCCACAGTCCGCCATATTCCCTGGCAACTCTGAGTTCGCTTGACTCCGCAGCCATGAACCAGACATGCTGCCTGGTTTGCCTTCCTGCTTCCAGGTCTGTCAGTCCTGGGGAGCTCCTCAAGTCAGGAAGAGCCTGACTTGCTCACTTTCGATTCATTCACCTTGGAATCCACCAGCTAAATGTCTTCCTCCTTCCGGCTTCATCAGCCTCAGATGCAAGTCAGCAAAAGTCCCCAGCTTCCACATCTGATCCATGGATGTAAACCAGACTGGACTCAACACTTCTACTACTATGTGAGCCACTTTCTTGTGGTTTTATTTCTCTAGAGAACCCACTTTAACACACTGCTTTTAGTCTTTCATTTGTTTGTTTTACTTAAAAAAGAAAAACAAACAACATACACACACAGAGGAATAACAAGAGCAATAAAACAAACAGTATAATATAAAGAAAGCTTTACCAAATAAATGGTAAGGAGTACCCTAATCAATTAATAATTCAGAGTAAATATTATTATTGCAGAAAATGTTATATTAATTTGCACAACATTGTTACAGGGTTGGTGGGAATGAGATGAGATATGTGAAATGAGAAACTGGTTGAATGCCTGCAAAACCTTACAGCACAGACTGCTTCTCATTCACTACCATCGAGCATCGAGTGGATGCCAGCTCATATGGGACAAAGTAGGCCTATCTCTGTCAGTTTACACGATTGTAGCTCATTATGGGAGGAGAAAGCCCTATCTTTCTCCTGTGGAGCAGCTGCAGGTTTCAAACAGGTGGCCTTGTGTTTAGCTCCATGCATAACCAGTAGGGCACCAGGCTGGCTATTATCACATCAGAATGTAAGTTAAAAATATGAGGCAAATAGATAAAGGCATAACTAATATATATACCCTTACAATAATCTTCTATAAATAACTTGAACATTCTATGAATAGTTCTTAAATGTATCTAAAGATAAAACATGAGTGCATTGTAGAAGACTATAATGAAGGAAGGGCTGCCACCCTGAATGCAGAACATTCTACAGGAAAACAATCTAACGTTTCCACCACACAATGAAACAATGAAAATAAATAAGCTTTCTAAGTTAAAGGTGATTTAACATATGAAGAAATGCATTGAGTGAAACTTACTTGTAGTCTAATTCAAACAAATTGATAACATTGTGAAAGACATTTTTTTTAAACATAGAAATCCATGAAATTATAAGTAATTGTCTTATTAATTGGGATAATAGAATTGCAGCTAGTACTGGGATAAATTCAGAAATAGTCTGGTTGAAATTACTTATTTGAAAATTTCTTTAAATAACAGAATTATTTTAAAGGGTAATTGAATCATGGGATTTATTTTGTTTTAGAAATGGAAAGAAGGTGTCTATGCATGTACATTGTAGTTTTTGTGCAGCTTTGTTGGCACTTCATCTACGTACATGGTAACTTTCATGTAAAGATTTTTCTTTACATTTTATTCATTCCTCAATACAATCATAGACTTTTTGTCACAGTCTCTCTACTTAATACCTTTTTCTGGTCATATTTTCCCACAGCTGTTCAGTCAATTCTGATTCTGAGTGATTCTCTAAGACACAGTAGAGCTGCTTCCTAGGGTTTCCAAGATTATGCATTTTTAGGGGAGCAACTGATTCAACGTTCTAGGCAGAGCAGCCAGCGTGTCTGGATCACAGATCTAGTTGCCCAACATCTAAGCCACCGGGGCTCATTTGGTCACCCTTTAGTCCCCACACAAGAGTCATTCCATTTGATAGAATTGTATTGCAACTGTGTTCTGCAAAGCAGGCTGCATCTATTATACTGAAATAAAAACGGTTGAAGAATCACAAAAAAAGTCAACACTAGTGACCTAAATGATAGTAAATACATTTCTAAAGGCGTGGCATTTCACATGAAATTCTGACGTTGACATACTTCTTAAATACCCATAATGGAGAGGATATTAAACAAAAATAATAGTAGACAATATTTAGGATTGTGGATTTATTCTGATGGGTAATGGTCATTTAAAAATACATTTCCATAGTTGCATGAGTGGAATTTAACATTATTGCTGCATATTTTTCGTGCATAAAAATCTTACACTTTATAATTGAATGAAACAAAAGTAATTCTAAAACTCTACCTATCATTAGTGGTAGGTAATATGCTTTTAATGTATAGTGAAGACTGTTCAATCTTCATCTAGTAATATTGGCAATATTTAAATATATGTATTACCAGCAAAGAGACAAGTTTATGGTGACTCCTACCCCCACCCCATTTTATCTCAAATATTGAGGGAGGCTTATAAACCTCAAAACTACCAAGTGATTTTTTTCTTTTGCTATTACATTAATTGTTGGGGGAGGTCAGATGCTTACAAGCATCCTCCCTGAGGGCAATCAGTTGCCAGACTGGAGTGGGCCTACTCCCTGCTGTAAAGGACAATGGACAGGCCTGCAGTCATCTACATGGTTCCTGTAGACAGAGTTCACACCCTACTGATAATGGTTCCTGTGGAGATCCAGAGAACAGGTCAAAGTTAAGCTGCCATCCTAAATCTAGGATCCGCTTATCTTGTCACATGCATACCCCCAACCCCTCCTCTTCCTATTGCGTGCATGTCCCTAGACCAACCCCTCATTGCTGTATAACCTACAGTGAAACCCCTTCCTGTGGCGTATGTCTTTACCTGTAAAGATATATAGGCCTGGGTGAGCAATAGAGAAACCTCCCCCACTCTCTAGGCTCCCTCTCTGCTCTCCTGTCCTAACTCCACTGTTTCCTTTCCCTTTGCCCTCCTTCCCTTCCCCCTCACTCCACGTGGACCACCAGGCAGGGCTGTGGTGCGCATTCTACCATGAAATGTGTCTAACTCCCGTATTTAATTCTCTATTTTATCTCTCACACTCTCGATGACGTTAATGTAATACTTAGATACCTCAAGCATACAATTGTGCTTACTGGGCCAGTGATTAGAGGTGGGGGGCTGGCACCCCCAACTCAAACCACAATTACCGTATCCATATTGATTTTCCTGTATTCAAGAACTATTGTGGATTCACCTCGTAGCCTGGAGACATAAAAGCTATTACTTTTGAAATGAAAAACAATTTTTTTTTAGCTTTGGATAGGACCCTACTGATTTTTAAGCATTTTCCAAACAATTCCTAAGCATGAAATCTATCATTGCTAGTTCCACATTTTTGACAGATTCAATTCCAAACACACTCACTCTATCTATCTATCTATCTATCTATCTATCTATCTATCTATCTATCTATCTATCTATCTATGCTTCTGTTTGTCTGTTCACAAAAGCATAAGAGGGGTGTCTTGTTGTATTTACCCTGTTTGCTTTTGCCAAGTCTCACCTTGGTCTTCATTGTCAAAATGGGAGAATGCTTCCAAGACTCTATTAAAGTTTATGGCCCCAGTCAGGAGGAGCACCAGTGGCTAGCAGCTGAAGCTGGCTATAAAATGCAAACATGCTGGAGACATATGATAAAGGAAAAAAAGTTCGTTTTTCTTTGAAATTCCCTTTAGAATTTTTGAGGTGCCATGAATTCTGTGAGCAGTACTATTTTTCTACACTTGAGGATCAAATTCAGCTAAAGTATTTAAACCAATATTTAAACAATATAAACACATTTACTTTGATAACAAGCAGAATTGGAAATCTCGATTTTACTAAATTAATGCAAGTAATATTTACAGAGAGAGCAAACAAGAAAATATAGAATGGATTTCCATAACTGTCTCAGTTATGTTTGTCTGAAAGAGGCTTCCTGCATTGATAATGATTCACCAAGCTCAGGAAACTAAATAAAGTTGCTGAGTCTGAACTGGTCCCATGACTTTGAAGTATGTGCACACGCACGTGTGTGTGTGTGTGTGTGTGTTACAAGCTTAAACACTAGGTCATACATAAAGAGGAAAAATTGAAATCTTTGTAAAGATTATGGATAAAAGATTCTGAGTGTGGCTTTGGCGGTAGAATTCTTGCCTCTGTGCAAGAGAGCACTAAAGCATTGCAGCAGGCAGTTCCACCTCTATGTCAGTGGCGAGCTGTGTGTTCTCATGATGTTTAACCGCGTTTAGTGTTCCAGATTATGACAGACTGAGAGGGCAGAATGGATGATCTAATTCTAAAATTCAGCAAATGAAAAACCTACAGATGACAATGGACCTATTTACAACACGGTGTTTTGCTCTTGTATGCATGGGGTTATCATGTTAAAAGGGCCATCTAACAATAGCTAAGAATACTTTAGAGATTTAAATTAAATGAATTTGACAATAACACTAAAATAATCTGAAGTTATTTTGAAATTGAGCTATTAACACTAAATATACAGACCCTCTCCCTTGTATTGATAAAGATTGGCCTCCCCCCGCCGCCACCACCCCCGCTCCCCACTGTTCTTCAGTCATACCTTCGCCAAAGAATGGGAAAGAGAATAAAACACCTGAGAATCAATTTTATGTCAGATCTTGATCATAAGGGGGTGGGGTGGGGGTGGGGCATATAAAACATACTTTCAAATTCTCATGAATTCTCAGTTGATTGCCTACTAGGGAGGAATTAGCTGCTGGCAACCTCATGCTTAGCATGAAAATATTGTTAGATATTCATGGTCAAATGAATGGAAGCAGAACATTGATTGTCAGACATGGTGTGGGAGATGGGCTGCTGAGGTGAAAGGCACTTAAGACATGACTGAGGAGGAGCTGTGTTCACACAGTACAGTGGACCCTGGGAACATGTATGGAGTAGACCCTGTGGATGTAAGCTTTCAAGATTTGCATTTGATGATGTGGCACAATTAAAAATGAGAAGAAATATCTACTAATAATTTGAACTGAGAGTGTACAAAGTATGAATCCAGCAAAATTGGAAGTTGTCAAAATGAAATGAGATGCTTAAATATCAATAATTGAAGTGTAATGAGCTGAAATAGGCTGGTATTGGCCATTATGAATCATAGCAACATGTGGTTTACTGTGTCAGGAATGACACAATCAAGAGAAATGGTGCTTCTTTCATTGTGGGAAAAGGACTTTCAAGATCTATCTTGAAGTACAATTTCTTCTGTAATAGGATTATATCTATACAAGTTCAAGGAATCTAGTCAGTTATTGAAATTTGTGAATCAGTCACTAAAGCTGCTGATGCAGAAATTAAAGAATTCTACCTATATCTTCAATTGGAAATTGATAGAACATTCAAGATATATTGATAATTTTTCACAATAAGAATTCAAAAATTTAGAAACAAAAAGGACAGAACAATAGTTTTAAAACACATTCCAGGTGATAGAAATTAAGATGGGGACCACATGATACAATTTTGCAAGATAACGACTTGTTCATAGCAAATGTATTTTCATCAGGCATTGACTACAGACATGGACTTCTCAAAATGGAACACACAGAAGTAAAATGACTAGAGATGTAGGAGGAGATGATGGAGAAGTTCAGGATCAGCGGTGAAAGCCAGACTAGGCAGGGGGACTATGGAATAGTCCATCAGTTGCTCATATGTAAATTCAGGCTGAAGTGCACAAGAGCCAAAATATGACCATGAGTCTATCCCACCTGAATTTCCAGAGCCTCTCAAATCCAAGTTTGCTGCAGTGAACACTAATGACAGAGGACCGGGGGACAGTTCAAGGAAACCAAGCATGTCTTCACGAAGGAAGCAGAGGGCCATTTAATATACAGGGAAGAACGGAAGTATGAAGGTGGCTGTCGAATGAGATTCTGACACTAGCTCTTCATCGTAAGCATAGGGAAGAAGTGAGGAAGTCAAAGTGAGGCTCTGCAAGAAAAAGTCAAATATTGTAATGAAAAGTCCAATAATCTAGAATTAGAAACCAGAAATGAAGAACACTCCACGTATCTGAAATTGAAAGAACTCCAGAAAAGTTCAAGCTACAAGTTGCAATATTCAAAGATTCTATGGGAAAATATAGAATGACGTCAGAAGCACCAGCAGAAGATGGAAAGAATGCATGGTCACTGGCCAAAATTAATCCGTTGCTCTTCCCCCAGTTTCGGAGGAGGCACCCGGGTACGCACCAAGAGCACTGGAAGAAGGAGTTCGAGTCGCACTGAAAGCCTCTGCCCAAAGCGAGGCTTCAGGATTTGCTGGAAAACCAAAGTGAAGGTTCCGATAAGCTGAGGGAGCCCTGGAAGCAGCCATTTATCTCTGCCAGAGAATGTAGAAGACAACTATTTAGTCAACTGACAAGAAGAGATCGATAGTTTTGCTCATTCCCAGGAAGGCTACAGAATGCTCCCATTAGAGAAGACTGTTCTTGATATCAAATGCAAATGAAATGTTGCTGAGGATCACCAATGGCTGCAGCAATGTATTGCCGGGATGCTGATATACGCAGATTCAAAAACCTTGCTTGCTACCTGTGCAGTGGACCTGAAGAGTTTACTGATGAAGATCAAGGAATGCAGCCTTCAGTGTGGATTACTACTCAGTTGTAAAGAGTACCCAAATCCACACAATTGCCAATAGGTAACAGCAAGGTAAAAGGAGAAGAGGTCGAAGTTGTCCAAGATGTGCTGTTTGAATACGCCATCAGTGCTCTTGGAAGCTGTAGTCAAACTTTCACACATATGCATCACATTGGGTAAATCCGCTGTGAAAGATCTTTCCAGTGTAGAAAAGCAAAGACATTACTTTAAGGATTAAGGTGTACCTAACCAAGCCAGGGCATTTTCAATCACTTGATTTGCATGTGAATGTTGGGCATTGAATAGAGAATAACAATAATACGTGCCTTAATTTTGTTATTGTATTATGCCATGTTGACTGGAAATTTTATTGTTAAACCAAATTAGTATTGCTGAAATGAACTGGTTGAGAGAAAATACTTCTTTTTATATACTCAAAGGTTTGATTTTCTAACACTTCTGCATGTTTTACATCTATATTCCTAAGAGAGTGTGACTTGTTGAAAATTTTTCTTGTGTAAATTGTTAAGTTGTTGCAATTTTTCAAATTCATTTTCTTTATGTGCTAAAACTCAAATTTTTAGTGTGACTACATTAAAATATGTTATTATTATAGTTTTAAGGGAGACCTACATTTTCATTTCCATGTGGCTATTTTGTTAATTTTCTCTGCTCTCGCCCTCTTTCTTACATAAGTGCACAAAGTGTTAAAGAAAAAAGCCTTAAATGTTTTAAGTTAAATTTATAGATTATCAGAAAAGTACTATAGTAGCCTGAAAGAACTTTTGTTATTTTCTTATAGACACTGCCATAAAATCTTGAAAGATACTAAAATGATTGTTTTAAGCCACTACGATTTGGAGGTAACTCTTAAGTCATAGATGATAAAGTGATAATTAACAATTCCAGAAAATCATAATTTCAAAATCTCATAATGCAAACCTGTATCAATCTAATTTTGAAGAATAATACTGAAAATTATCTGTGTCAAAAAACATCAACAAATGTCTAGCAGCATCTATGTCTAAAGATACCTATTTGAAATGAAGAAATTAATAACTAGAACGACAGAGAATGACTTGATCGAATTATTTTTAAATATTATATATTTTTGTAAATTTTATGATAAAACCCTATGAATTCGACCAGGAATATTTATTTCTTTATTTATTAGGTCAGTATTGTCAATAGTCATTATATGGTAAATATTTCTGATACATAAATGTCTTCGATATATTAAGAGAAAAAGAAAGGTATTGAGTGCACTACTAGAATTTGCTTATTTTTAATAAAATGTGTACTTTAAAACTTAGAAAAGAACCAAAGATAGACATCAGAGGAATAGCAGAAGTAATTTAGGGTGACAGAGTTATACTTGAACATGGTTTCCTTTAACACCTTCCCCAAGATAAACATGACTTACTTATAGTTAAGAAATCATAACCTTTAAAAGTGTTAAAGACAAGACTGCAATCAAGCATAAGAGAATAATTTAGTTTTAAATATAGACCTCATGATAGAAATTATGATCTGTTTATCCAAAGACTTGTCTTTGGTGTATCTTCCACATAAGCTCTAAGCCAGTGCTCCCTTGGACTATTTGGGAATAGCAGGTTACTTTGCCTCGGAGGTGAGGCGAATAGTTTGCAGCTCATCAGGAAGTCATTTCAATCATTACTTTATGCAGGGGTAGGAGGGAGTCAGTGTAATGTTAAAGATTATTATTTCTTCTATGTATTATCACTGTATTCCAGACCTTCTTGTTGATTATGTGTTTAATCCTTATTTTTAAAATCCAGTCATTTTGGGACACAATTTGGTGCTGCATTCTTTCCATCTTCCTTTAGGCGCCTCATAAAATTATTATGGACACAAAACAACTTAGAAAAGAAGATGAGTAAACTAGTTGTTTCCTTCCTGATTCAATATCCTATTCTAATTTTAGATGAAATATTTTTAATCATTGAAGTAGGTTTAGAGGAGGGATATTCTTAAAAATCTTAGTTTGACTTGGGGAAGTTTTAATTATATTCACTGTTCAAGGTTGAGGAGAGGAAACGAGTTATTAAAAGAGCTGCAATTATGAAAAATCTAGCTAAGCTGACTCCTCTCAGAGAGAGTTTTCTCGTTACTCTGGAGCTTTAAGAAGGAATTCACCTTATTGTCAGTCAACAGAATGTGATATACTCTAGGGACATTAATATGGGTTAAAACTCACTTTAAATGGTTCTTAGTAGTTCATCACTGAAGAATGGTATATGCTATAATCACTTTCTTTGCCTTTAAGGCCAAAATATGATCACTGATAGCATTGAGAGCCCCAACTATGTCCTTTCCAATAGCCTCCTCAGCTTGCAGGTTGAAGACTGACACAGGCTAATACATTCTTGCATCTCTGCAGGATATTACAAGCATCAGGCATATCGACAGAATTATGTTTCTTCTTAAAGCGGGCAGATGCATCACCTGCTACCTTTCTCCAAAGACAAGAGGTTATTTTGTTATTCTCTGTCTCCAATTGAACTCTTATCTCATTAGCCACTGGTATACACATTTCATCGCATTCCATGCTAGTTTGCAGGCAGTGCTAGTTAACAATTGCTGCACCATTTAGAATGTATATTATTGTAAAGGAGGGTAAGTGCAGAGTGGAGACCCAAAGCCCATCGGTAGGCCACTGGACACCCCTTTACGGAAGGGTCGCAGGGAGAAGATGAGCCAGTGGGCACAGGGTAGCAATGATGAAACATGCAACTTTCCTCTACTTCTTAAGTGCTTCCTCCCCACCACTATCATGATCCCAATTCTACCTTACAAATCTGGCTAGACCAAAGTATATACAATGGTACAGATAGGAACTGGAAACACAGGGAATCCAGGACAGATGATCCCTTAAGGACCAGTGGTGAGAGTGGCGATACCAGGAGGGTGGTGGGAAGGGCAGGCAGAAAAGCGGAACCGATTACAAGGATCTACATAAAACCTCCTCCCTTGGGATCAGGCAACAGACAAGTGGATGAAGGGAGATGTAGGACAGTAAGATATGACAAAACAATAATAATTTATAAATTATTCATGAGTGAGGGACATGAGGGGAGGGATGGGGGAAATGAGGAGCTGATATCAAGGGCTCAAGTAGAAAGCAAATATTTTGAGGATGATGATGGCAACAAATGTACAAATGTGCTTGACACAATGGATGTATGTATGGATTGTGGTCAGAGTTGTATGAGCCCCCAACAAAATGATTTAATAATAATAATAATAAATGTAAGCCCTCTAATGCATTGAAGAGGTGAATGGACTTTGGGCCTCTGCTCAAGTCTTCCCTCAATGCAAGAACATTTTATTCTGAAAACCTGACATTTTGTCATGCTCACACTCCTGACACGATCACTGAAGACAAAGCGGGTGCATAAGTTAATGTGGTAAAGAAAGCTAACGGTATCTGACTATGAAAAGATATAGTATCTGGGGTCTTAAAGACTTTAAGTTAAACAAACTGCCACGTAGCAGAGAAACTTCAAGCCCACATGGAAGAAGTACACCAGCCTGTGTGATTATGAGATGTCAACAGAATCAGGTAACAGGCAGCAGGAGACCCAAAACAAGCAAACAAACTAAAACTCATACTGCTGAGAATTAGGGGAGTTAGAGCAGAAACCCAAACCAGACAAGAGGACATCCTCTCACAGAAGAGTCAGTACGAAGGGATGAGTCAACCAGGGCACAATATAGAACTGTTGAAACACACAATATTTCTCTGATGGGTTTTTTGTTATTTTTTTAGAATTATTTTTTCCTCTGGTGTTTTAAGGCTTCCTCACCACCCCAATATCATGACCCTAGTCCTGCCTCTCAGTGCTGGCTAGACTGGAGCATGTACATTGGTACAGATAAGAGTAAACAACACATGGAATCCAGGTCAGATAAACCCCTCAGGAACAGGAATGGGAGCAATGATACCAGAAGGGTAGGGGGAAGGTGAGAGCAGGAGGGGAGGAAGGGGGAACTGAATGCAATGATTGACGCATAACACCCACTCCCAGGGAGATGAACAACAGAATTGTGGGTGCAGGGAGACAGCAACTGGTGCAAGATGTGAAAAAAAATTATAATTTATCAAGGGGTCACGAGGGTAGGAATTGGGGTGGGAGGCAAAAAGAGGAGCTGATACTAAAAGCACAAATAGAAAATAATGTTTAGAAAATGATGATGGCAATATACATACAAATGTGCTTGATACAATTGATGTATGAAAAGTTCTAAGAGCTTTAGAAGTTCTCAATAAAATTATTATTTTGTTTTTAAAGTAGGCCCTCTAAGTATGCAGGTTGGCATAAACTCTTCATGTTTGATAAATAAATATACACATCAGAAAATTAAACCTAATTCAGTGCAAAAGAAATAGCAAGGGCTATGCATAGCAACAATGAAGAAAATAACAAAAGAGTAGTTAGTTTAATCCAATTGGCTATAGTATAAGATCTTACGAAGGAGATCTTTGGGAAAATGTCAAAGCTCGCACTAACATTGTGCATTTAAACAGCACTCCTTTGTGAACATTTTAGAGTCTCAATATGTACAGGCATGGGCTCCACATTAAATACATAAATGTGCTAGTCAAGGCCTGAAGTCATGGTGGCACCGTGGTTAGTTGGACTCGTGCTCTCAGCTGCCGCATGAAGAGTCAGTGATGTGACAAGCCACCTCTCTGGAAAAAATGCAGCACTCAGCTTCCCTAAAGAGTCCCACTCATTCACTGAGTCAGTTTCAACTCACAGGACCCTTCAGGGCAAAATAGAACAACTGCCCTTGTGAGTGCTGAGCCTATAAATCTTTATGGGAGTCGAAATAGTTCAAGTTTACCGTGCCAATCTGGCCAATAAACACATGTGGGTTAATTGAAGGGCAGAAGGATAAATGGCTAAGTGAGCCTCTCCTTTTAAGTTCTCCCGTCTCTTGTTTTGTGATGGTCGGACCAGGGTGCAGCTGCCTTAGCCAGTTCCCTGATTCAGCTGGCAAGGCTCACTTCCTGCAAGACATCCCTAAGGAGAAGCCGCATGGACCTACCCTGATGCAGGCCTGGGTGCTGGAGCAGTCGTGTGGAGACCCCTGCCAGAGCTGAGATGCTTACACATTCAGTGATTTGGCTTTCCTCCTGCAGTCAGCATCATACTGTGTGTTTTGTGAGATGGAGGAGGACTTTTTGGATTGGTGTTGGACATAAGGGTTAATGTTGGAATTGTGGGCTTGGGCGCACTGGGTTCGGATGTTTTCTTGATGTGTACTTAACCTTTTATATAAAACTCTCTCTTATACATGAGTTTCTGTGGAGTTGTTTCTCTAATGTACCCAGACTAACTCCAGAGTACAAAGCTTCATCATTCTCCCACAGAGCGGCAGGTCGGTTTGAATTGCGGGCATTAGAAGAAGTTTTGTATGGAGCTCCCCAGGCCTCGAGGGGTCTATAAAGACTACAAACCTGGAAAGCCCATGGGACACCTCCTCTTTCCACATGGTTGAATGAGTTAGAATTGCCCTGATGGTAATGGCTTGGTATCAATTTAATGCAGTGGGTATGATAGCGTAGTTAAGGTATAACTTTGGGATTACATCTGAACGGAAGGCTTAAAAAATTAGAGAAATGAAAAAGAATCCAAAATTACATCTGAACCTATAATATTGAGATTTTGGTTATTTTTAAAGAGTTTTTTATTCACATGAATGGTATATTCATCCCAGTGTGTCTGGCACAAACCTGTGCCAGTCATATCAGAAAAAGCCATCTAAAATAAGAGTATTTAATATAGTTCTGACAAAATATGACACAGTTTTTCATCTATTCTATCTGACAGAACTATATTAAATACTCTTATTTTAAGATGGCTTTTTCTGATATGACGGGGGTAAATTTCTTTAGATAGTGAAAAAGATTTTTCTATTTGTTACAGTTATATTAGATCTTAAAATACTGTTTACATAAGATATAAATGTACATTTTAAATACAAACTTGAATAGCTGGTTATTCTTATGAGGCCGCACCTAGAAGTCTGAATGTTTTATTGAATAATGTCTAGAATGCATATAATTATTGATATTGAGGCTATAATTATGAACTTTGGCTGAGCATTAACATGTAAATTAAAAGCTACAAGTAAGGGTATCTATCTACCTATCATTTATCTATCATCCATCTAGTGTATATCTTTTTATGGCTATCAATTTACAGTTGTTCTTAAGCTCTTTTTCTTTGTGGGGGAAATATAACATCGTATTTTCTTATGCATGACTGCTTTATTGACTCATAAATACCTATGCTGTGTTAGAAATCATCCCAAGTAGTACACTAGAAAAAGACACAAGTTAAGCTACATCATTTTCAGGGTATGGAACATGGTGGAGAAGGTGTTATCAAATAGGTATTTTAAAATGTATAATTTTGATAAATTTAACAGAGAAAATTTCCTTGTGCTACCAGCATTATAAAAAGACAACTCTGTCTTCTATATGAAAAATAGATTGGATAAGACTGGGTTCAGAGCACAAAGTTAGGTCCAGGAGGGTCCTATTATTTTGGTGGTAAATCTGGGTAGTGCGAAGTGGTAATTAACAGGTCCACTTGCTATCTGAAATGCTGGAGGTTAAAGTGTCCTCAGAAGGAATGCCTGGCAATGTACTTGTAAAAATTCCATTTGGAAACCCTCTGCAGCACGATAATATTGGTATATTCATAAAGTCAAAATTGATCGTGCTTTATGGGCACTGACTTGCTCTCCTGAGATATTCCCAGTAGGAGGAGGTTGGGCCATGAAGGCAGACATTTGCATCTGTTGTATCAGCTCTTTGAGGTTCCCTTCCAATTTTAGCTCAATCCTTGCTTTCTTCCTTACTTAGAGTCGAAGTGTCAATAATCTTTTAACTAAAGACAGCCCAGACCTGAATGACATATTTTAAGCATTATATAGCTGTATCTTAATAGTACCTTTATACTTTCATAGAAACAATTGTGGTATGAAAAAATTGTCAGACAAATAAACATAAAGTGGCTTCAAATTTTATGAAAAAATAAAAGGAATAAGAAAACAATGGAGTTTTCCCATGATATTTTGAAGGCCCCATGTCTGTCTGTCTGTCTGTACACACATTGGTACTTGGGTGTCGGTCCACACACATCATGCTGTAGACAGCTGCGATCCGTGGATGGCTGCAAACATCTTCTCTCTGTGATACACATGTCAATTTCTGTGACACATGCAGCAAACTTTTGTTAGGGTGCCTTCAAAATATCAAATCCACAGGGTGGCTTCTAAGGGGATCTGCAGGTCAATTAAATTCAAGGGACACAAGTCAGCTCCCAAGTGATCCCTGCTGTTCTTAAGTACTCAAAAGAGCTAATCTGAGTAGAATTAGATTTAAGGAAACAAGGATCTTGTGGACTCAGTATAAAGAAATATTAGGGAAATTGATAAAAGACCAAGGAAATTATACTGAGTAATCCACTCCCACCATTAAGACAATGCTTTTGTTTTGAGGGTAACAAGGGCTAATACTAATTGTAATGAGAAATCATAACTTATCCACCAAACAACCCTCAACCTGTTCTCTGAGTTCTTTTGGTTCTCCAAACTAAAAAAACACATCTCAAAGAAGCGTGGTTTGTATCTGAAGGATGCCCAAACCTCTGTGTTGTGTGTAAAGAGAAGACTGTAGACTTATTCAGGGAAGGATTAGAGTTATGGAAACACTTTCCTCAAAAGTGCATTGAGCTAGATGTCAGATATGTATAGAAATGGTAAGTTATAGTTTCTATACTTTTGTTTTATAAATATTTCATAGTAATACTGTTGGACTTAAACTTAAGTGTGTATAAACTCAACCAACCCAACCCAAACCAATCCAACCCAAACAAAACCAAACTAAACCCAATGTTACCAAGTTTATTCCAAATTATAGCACCCCTATGTAGAGTTTCTAAAGTTGTAAATCTTATGGGGGAGACAGCCTCATCTTTGTCCCCCAAATCAGCAGAAGGATTTGAACCACTAACTTTGCTGTTAGCAGCCAGTGCCTAGTTCACAGAGCCAAGAAGTCTCCTTCTCTCGGTAACTGTCTCTCTCTCTATGGCAAATATATACATATATAAACACATATGGAAAGACATAGTATTGTATAGAACCTTTTGCTATTTCTAATTATCTTTTTGCCATTGATCATATATTAAAATTATTCACAAATAATTCTGTAGATGCATTGCATGTCTTGATTTATCGATGATTTATTAATATAGAATGCAAGTTACAGAAAGTGCAAGAAGGCTATTAATCTGACCTTCACTGAGATCTCAGGAAGAATCAAGCTAGTGGTGTGTGCTTCTGCATTACTTACACGGCTCATCCACACTTCTGTTCTCTCATTTAACATAGGTATGCTTATTTAAATCTCATTTTGTGTCATAAATGTATTCCTAGACTGAATTATTTATGCTTCTTCTCACAAACAACATTTCAATATATTATATGGCAAAATTAGAAGAAACTACATGAGGGAAATGCCATTTTAAGAACAGCATTTACACCAGACATTCATAAAAGTAAGATCCTCATCTTATCCATCTACTTTATAATTTCTCAAAGGAATTTCAGAGAGAAGTTGAATGATCCATCACTATATTAAAATTTGTTTTAAAACTAAGATTGTATGTTCAAAATATAAATCTTATTTCTTTTAACTCTGATCACTGTCACCCTGTTAAGATCTGTGGTTCCTAATTTCATAGGACCAGATAAGGTTGACATAAGAATGTGTGGATTTAATGCACTTTTATGTGCATATATAACCAAAGGCAATATATATATATATATTCTACATATTAGTGATGCTAATAAACATGGCTCTATATTTAATAATTGAAATGGGTTAAGTTTGCACATAGTCTGTTTACCAAAACCTCTCTCTATTAACAGAACCAGGTGGTGCTGTCAGGTAAACACTGCGATACTAACTGTCAGTGATTCAAACCTACCAGCTCTTCCCCTGGAGGAACTTATGGTTACCTGCTCCTGTCAAGATTTATAACCTCAGAAATCTTACAGGGGTCATTGTGAGTTGGAATGAGCTAGAAGGCCCACCATTGTCATCAAGCTGATTCAGACTCATAGCGACTCATTAATCATAGTCGACCTGTTTCTTGGCTTTTCTGTGTCTGTAAGTTTTCACAGGAGCAGAAAGTCTCATCTTTCCCCCATGGTGGGTTCGAACTTCTGACCTTTCTGTTAGTAGCACAAAATGTGCACCACTACACCGCCAGTGGATCTCTACTACTAAAGGAAAACACTTGGTGGAAAAAGCAACATGCTTAAAAAAAATCTCAAATAAAAAGAATACTTTTATTCTGGTAACTGGCCCACTTACAAGCATGATTAGAATATATTTAACTTCTTAATATCAAGTGGAAATTTTAATGGTGCTTAAACTTACAAGGTGCAAGTTAGCAAATTGTTTTGCCAATGCACCTGACATTTTGCGTGAAAATGTTAGCAAGCAAACCTGTTCATTAAAATATCAGAAGAGTACTTTGCTACTTAACTAATGAGCAATTGGCCCATCCGGATTGCTTTCCTTCTGATACGCAGGCCACAGTGCTAACGTTTGTAACTCCTATTTCATTCTGTGCCCCAGAATAAAAATATCATGCATCCGCCATGAACTTAATGTAGAAATAAGAAATACACATTGGAATTAAGTCATGGAGAGTTTCTAGGAAGCTAAGATGTACTAACTTAAGCCTACCTCAATATATTATCCCTTACCCCCATAACCTACTCTCAATGCCATGCATGTCAGCAAGAGGCCGTCTTACGTGATAGCCTTGATGACAAAGTGGGTTACACTGGTCAGCAGTCTTAAACCAAAAACCATTGTGAGAAATAAAGATAAAGCTCTCTCTTCCTTTGAAGAGTCTCAGAAATCCACATGATCATTCTAAGCTGTGTTATAGGGATCAGGATCAACTCCATGTCAGTGAGAGTCGAGTGAGTAAAATCATCAAAGGCTTTTCCCTAACTGTGTATCTCGATGCACCTAACACAACAGCACCAAACGATGCACAGCCCTTAGAGATTGTGAAGCCAGAATCCAACCACTAGTGTCTGTCGGTTGTTTTTGGTATTAGCTGTGGTGGCTTGGGTGTTGCTATGGTGCCGGGAGATATGGTACTGGTATTTCAAATGCC
Organism: Tenrec ecaudatus; assembly: GCF_050624435.1. Lineage (NCBI taxonomy): Eukaryota > Metazoa > Chordata > Mammalia > Afrosoricida > Tenrecidae > Tenrec > Tenrec ecaudatus. The sequence goes on along the minus strand of NC_134540.1, from coordinate 26,796,589 downwards.
AGCAGGGCCACCCAAAGTGAACAGGTTTCAGGTAAGCTTCCAGACTAAGAACAGACTACAAGAAGGAATGGGCCATCTACTTCAGAGTAATTAACCACTGAAAACCCTATTGATAACATTGAAACGTTGTCAGTTACTGTAAGCCCAATGAACAGAAGCAAACCACTGCAAGAGGGCGTGCCAGAAGATAAGCCTTTAGGTCAGAAAGCATTCAGAATATGACTGCCTAGGTCAGAAAGCATTCGGAATATGATTGAGAAAGAGCTGCTTTCTGAGAGCAGAGTGAACCATAGTTATGTGGATGGAGTAAAGCTTTGGGGACTAAAGCTCTCTGAGGAATTCAGTGGAGCACTAGGCCCTTTTGACCACTTATTAAAAGACCTGAAAAAACTTTGTTACATGTCCTGATAAACAACTCAACCTTGAGCCTTTCTCATTGGCATTACAGTTGATTGAGGTCATTAGTAAATCCTTCCATCATGAATCTTGTTTGTGAGTTCTATGCTGCCATTCCAATGTATATTAGAACCCAGAGAGGTAAAATAGAGAATATTAATTAAAACAGAAGAACAACTAATATTCACATTTATGGATCAACCACTAAAGCTAGTTAAACACAATTTGAAGAATTTTACCAAGGTCTTCAGTCTGAAGTTGATCAAAAATACAATCTAATATGGATGGATAATTATTGGTGAATGGAATGCAAACAAAGAAGGAACATTGATTGAAACAAGGTTAGGGGCTGACTGTGGAACAGATAATCATTTATGCATTTATAATTTCATGAATTCGAAGAAATGAAAACAATTCCATGGAGCCAAAATACAACCTTGAGCATTTTTCCCTTGAATTTTGATAACATCTCAAAAACAGATTTGATGCATTGAACACGAATGGCTTAAGAACTGATAGATTGTGAGATGACATTAGGAACATTATATATAAAGAAATCAAAAGGTCATCATAAAGATAGAAAAGAAAAGAAGATCAAAGTGGGTGTCAGAAGAAACTGTATGACAGGGGTGCTCAATGCGTAGATCGCGATCTAGGAGTCAATCGCAAATGTAGTGTGGGTAGATCATATGCATTGAAAAAATAGACATAAGCCTATCATCAACCCCATCACTTACAGTGCACTATACAGTGCAGCCAATCAGATGCAATCTTAGGTGTCAAACGCACGCGCAAACAACTGAGCTAATTGCCGCAAAACTAACAAGCTAAGTTATCGCCAATTTTTAGACTTTTTTTTTTCTCTCTCTTAAACGTAAGAAAGGGTATTAAAATGAGGGGGTGGGGAGCTGGACCAACTAAGAAGACAAAAACGTATCACTTTCACACGGAATGGGAGTTTTTGACACTACAAGCCGACATTCAGCTGAAGTCCAGAGCGCAAGAACAGTTCTGGAACTTACTCGCAGAGGGAAAGTACTCAAACCCGAGAAAATGTGCTACTTCCTTGTCTGCATTGTTCGGCTCTACTTATCTATGTGAGTTAGGTTTTTCCCACATAGAGTGCACGTACTCTTCCACCATGACTGATGATCATTTGGAAGTGTGCTTGAGGCTGGCTGTCAGCAGCTACTGCCCAGACTATGCATCCCTGGCTCATTCCATTCAGTGCAAATCATTAAACTCAGATAATGACAAAAAATGTACATAGTTAATTGTGTTGTGTTGTGCAATATGGACTCATGAGGTTATGCAAGGTACATAAACATACATTGTGCCTATAAAGAATTTTCAATGCACTTATGAATAAATGTAATAAATATATGTATGTTTTGCAATTTTGTAGTTGGTATATCTTTTTGACCTGATTATTTTATAAGTAGCTCGCATGCTGAAAAATGTGAGCACCCTGCTCTAAGATCTTGCTTTTGATCAAAAATGATATTGTAGAGTGAATGTCAGAAGAGACTCAGACATTTATTCTTAATCATAGAGTAGATTAAGAGTAAATGGAAGAAACAATGAAGCAGAGAGCAAAACAGAACATTTCAAAGGGCAGATAGAGAAGATTAAGTAAAACTTTAGGCTAAAACAAATCTCCGGAAATTGATTACAAACTGAAATGATTCACCAAACTAATTACCCACTGGAAACAGTTACGTAGTTATCTATGTCAGGAAATTTGGAAGATGACTGTATGGCTCACTGACTGGAAGAGGTCCATATGCATACCCATTCCAAAGAAGGGCCACCCAACAACATTCAAATATTATAGAACAATATAATTCATGTTGCATGGAAGTACAATGCTGCTAGTTATCATTCAACAATAGTACATTGATAAGTCCAGTCCAGATTCAAAAGAGGACATGGAACAAGAGATACCAGTGCTGAAGTCAGATGGAGCTTGGCTGTAAGCAAAGATAACCAGGTTCGATGTTTACTTGTGTTTCTTTGACTATGCAAATGTCCTTGACGCTGTGGGTAATAATAACCATGGATCCCCTGGAGAAGAGTGGGAATTCCAGAACATTTCACTGTGCTCGTGTTTAACTTGTACGTGGATCAAGAAGCAGTTGCATGAACAGAAAAAGTGAATGGCACATTGTTTAAGGTTGAGGAAGGACTTTTGTCAGGGTTGAATCCTCTCACCATACTTATTCAACCTGTATCCTGAGCAAGTCATCAGAGAAGCTGGATCATAAGAAGGGTGCAGCCTCAGGATGGGAGGAAGAAAATGTGGGACCAGTGCATGGCATCATCTTGCTTGATGAAACTGAGGCGTGTTTGAAGCCCTTGCTGACGACAGACAAGGAGGATAGCCTCTGCATGGATTGCAGTATAATTGTAACCCGCAGCTTACTTAATGCCCAAATGATTGAAATCCTCACAACGGGAGCCTGGTTAACATTATGATAAATGGAGAAAGGATTGACATTATCCAGGATCTCCTCTTGCTTACATTCACATCCAATGAGCTGGGAAGCAACAGTCAGAGAATCAAAGGACTCAGTTCATTGGGAAAATCTATAGAACAGGTCTCTTTCGAGTGTCCAAAAGCAGGGCTTTTACTGTGAGGACTAAAGTGAGAAGGATTCAAACCATGGTATTTTCATTTGCCGCGCATGCATGTGAATGCTGATGTATTTGAATCACGATGCTCGTGAAGACGATCGAAAGTATCATGACTGCCATAAGAACAAGCAGCTCTGTCTTGAAAGAAGTACAGAATGCTTCTTAGAGGTAAGGATGGTGAGGCTTTATCTTCACGTGTTTTGGACAAGCAATAAGGAGAGACCATTCTCTGGAGAAGAACACCATGCTTAGTAATAGGAGTAGCAGTAAAAAGGTCCTTGACAAGATGGATTGAACCAGAGGCTGAAGAATCAATGGTCTTGAACATGAGAAGAATTTTCTGGCTGGCACACAGGACTCTGTGGTTTTTTGTTTCACTGTATATTGGGTAATGAGAAGTCTGAGCAGAAGGCACCTCCCAACCACAAAAACTGCAAACTGGAACTGGGCCAGAATGTGCCTGAGATGTTAGACTAAGTGCGAAACTAACATACCTTTCACTCCAATATCTGAATTTCTTGTGTTTTAAGATGGAAACAATGATAAATATTTCCTCCATATATCCAAACAATAGAAAAGAAGTGTATTTTTAATTATTTTGAAAACATTGAGCAATGAATGGCATATACATAGAGCAGAACACAGAAGACAACCTGGGAAGGACACATAAATAATATATTCAATTATAAACAGATAATTGATATTCACACTAAGCAAATGACTCAAAGCTTTGTCATAACCAACCTTTAAATAAATTAAGGACAAATCTACTCATTTTTAGGTTATGGTAAGAAACACTGTAGCACTTTAAGTAAATATTAGTTTAAATCAGGAAGAGAACCAGAGGACTATGGAGTGTGGGATAAAGGGAGGAGGAAAGAAAGGCAGGAAGGATAGAAGGAAAGAAAGAAGGAAGGATACTCTCCAAGTTGAATTTTCCTTCCCAAATTATGCCATGTTTACAACTATTTGAATTATATAGGTAATAATGCTATTTACATTTCCACACTACTAGTGTTGATGGCTTAGTGGCTATGTCTTGGGCTTCTAATTATATGGTCAAAATTCTAAGCCACCAGCCTATTTGCTAGAGAAGAAACTGGCCCTTCTACTCTAGTAAAACTATTCTTTCAGAAACCCACTGTGGCAGTTCTACTCTATCCTCTGGGGTGCTCAGAGGTCAGCATAGACTCCTGGGCCATTTGTGAGTGCTCTGGGGTCTTACCTCTCCACATAATCTAGCAGCCGGGAGCAGTGATTTGAAGCTGGCGCATCATGACCTCCCACCGCGTAGAGGAAACCGTCACACGTGGCCACACCCACCCCTCCTCGCCTCTTGCACATTGGAGCACACATATTCCACTTGTTGGTGTGAGGATCATAATACTCCATTGAGCTCAAACAGGAACTTCCATCCCGACCTCCAACAGAATATAACCTACAAACAGTGGGGAGAATGATTTAGTGATAGAATCAGGATGACAGAACTTTTGAAAAATAAGTATCTATTCTATGTACATTTCAATCTCAATATAGACCTAAATGCTTTAGAGATAGATATATTACTTGCAATAGATTTTTAAAAGGCAATCTTTGAAATAATAACTACAGAGATTTTTATTATTCTAATATGCCATGCATTAGATTAAATAGAATCAAATAAAATTATTTTTTTAGGCTCCATTGTATTTAAGGAGTGTTGTGGAGTGAAATTCCTTAATGTGACTCTTCTCATGTTTCTGTAAATCCCACCCAATGACTGGGTAAGGGCTAGGCCAGTAGGATATGTCTAACACTAGTACATGCGTTGGTGGGTTTTCATCACCACCCACTGGTTATACGGATGAACCATTCTTTAAAGCAACAGAAATGAGATACATCCAGGACATCATATGAGCATTTCTAGATCTCTTCTGAAATGGCAGAAGCCAAGACTGGCGACACCAGAGGCTGTGGAACAGAGACTCTTAGAAGCAGCAAGGAGACGAAGGGATACCTTTCCCTTACCTGACTTGAGACGATGGAATTGTGAAGTAGAGCAACAGGCAGGATTTCTTCCTAACCCTCAGAGGGAGAAGCCAGGGGACCTTGTTGCTGAGAGGCCAAGGACTGGAGAGATATGTGGTGGCTGGCTGAGGGGAAGTATTATGGTAAACCAATAACTATATCCGCACTGTTGACTGAACCTGGCAACCTCCCTAATGAAACTCCATGATTGTGAATATTGTCTGTGAGTACTGCGTGGTCAGTACAACTATTAGACGCAGCATAGAAGCAGAATTCCATGGGAAGCATGCTTGGGTTGGTGTCCATATATAGAGAAGGATGGACCTTGGAGGCGGGCTTGATCCTTGCCTCTTGGCAATATGGAAGCCAGAAGAGGTCAGAGGTGGCCCTCTGCTGTTTGCAGCAAGGAGCTGTCCATATTTAAATTGTTTGTTGGTAATATAAATAATATTAATTTTTTGTAAAATTTAGTAATGAAATTTTAAAGTATAGAAAAACATATTAAACTGCATTTTGTTCGTGAAAATAATCTTAGTTGTTATTGAGCAATCATTGATCAATGTATAGGTAATGTCTCCCTCCTAGTTTTTCCTTACAATTCAGAACACTAAATAAATGTAATAATCAAAACAAGTACTTTCAGAATAATTGGTTCTTAATCAGTGTCTGAGCTCTGGTTAAAATTATACAAATAGATGTGACTTTAATAGAGAAAGAAAACTAAATAATACATCATTACTCTGATCAATATAATAATGCTGAAGTTTGGTTAATACATGCATTTTTCTCATACAATCATGTACTATACAATGTCTCTTCAGGAAACAGCAAACTGCATGTACATCCATAGTTCCATAAGGTCGTATTAGAATTCATCAGTCCCATTACGAGAGCAGCTGGCAGTGAATACAAAGAGCATCCTGAATATACCACGAGCTTCCTGGACATAGTATGTGTACTTCACATCTATACAAAGTGACTGACTTGTCAAGATACAATAGTATGGTGCATGATCATACACGTGTCTTGATAGTCATAATTAATGTCTGAGGTACAGTTTTGCGCATGCACTGTGGTGTCCTTTCTATTAAAAAATACCACTTAACTGTATGCTATAATTCATGAACACCAACGTCCAATCTCTAGTATTGTTCATATCTGTAATGATGAAATGTTACCATTCTGCTTAGTTTCCTTTTAAAAATGTTACCGTGAAATATGTCATAGATCCCAAAGGTTACAAAACCAGTTTATGATTGCAGTAACAAAAGACAGTGAAGTATTGATTTGAAGTGAATCTAAAGGTTATTAAACACCATGAAATTGGAAAATCAGTGGGTGTATTTCTTGTGGAATAGACATGTTACATTATATAATGACGAAAGGGTCAAAAATGAAGAAAAAATTCCCCAAGCAGTTAAAAGAATCATTCCACTGACAGCTACAAGGCTAACAATCTTTCGAACGTGGCCTAGAGCACAGGTGGAGAAATTGTAAATACATGGATTGAGAACCAAGCACAAAAGCAAATCCTTCTCACGCCATGACAATCATGGCCAAGCGTGTTGGAAATGCGTAAAGAGAAAGGAGGAACAGACTACAGATTGGTGCCTGAACAATGGCCAAATCAACCAACGTCCTCTTTCACAGGCTGTCTCGTGGGCATTAAGAAACACATGATGGTGATCATGTTGTTAGTACGCATTGCGATAGGAACCCAGGAAAATAACTGCTGTTTAAATGACCAGAAATGCCATGGGCTTTCCTGATTAAATAAGTCTTGCCTATTTCGTGTATTCAAGAAGATTTGTTTCCATAAAATATAGATTTGCCATTTACTCAATGTACTTATTTATTCAAGGAATTCTTCAAAAAATATTTGAGGGCTTAGTTCATGTCATATACCATTAAGTTTATGATTGTACCCATGGGCAAAGTAGGAAAATCATTTTATTAAATTCTACTGGGAGTAGACGAATAATATTCACAATAGCTACACACAGTGCTTTAGAAGGAGCTACGTGCTTGAGACATGGGAGAGTCGTGATGGAGGCTCAGGGGTGTAACTGTGGTAGCGAAGGAGGTGGTTGAGCATTGGCTATACTACATGAATGCACAAGATCTTGCCGTGAAAGTGATGTCTGTGCAAAAAACTAAGGAAAGTTGGTAGAAGAGCTATAGTTAGATATATGTGGGGGCCATTTGATAAAGACATTTCTCATACTTTGCATACTATATCGTTAGGGAGATTTATTTCCCCTCTCTCAGTTTCTAAACTAACATACCAAACAAAACCAAATCCATGACTTTGCTGTCTGACTCAGGGAAAGCCTAGTGGACTGGAGAGATGCCCCACGGGGACGCCAAAGGCTGTAAATCTTTATGGCTGTGACTTCCATCCCTTTCTCTTGTGTGAAGGCTGGTCGTCTCAAACTGTGGGGTTGCTGGTTAGCTGCGGTGCACTAAAACTGACAGGATGGTGCCTTCCTTCAATAGATCCACTGGACACGTTATTTCCTGGCATATATAATCTTTCCATAGCTGCTGCTAGGTGTGTTGAGTCAATTCTTATTCATAATGATATTGTAGTGAACTGCCCCATGAGAGTTCCTAGGCTAAAAGGTCTTTCCCCACAAAGAAATATGGCGAGTTCAAATGACAAGCTTTTCTTTCGCAGTCGAGAGCTGAATCATTACACCACCTGTGATCTTCATATTCTATTGTGCAACAGCTTTAAATTGCGCTAAATATTTTAAATGTGCTATTTAACCAGATTGCAAATCCTGGAAGCATATTTTAAATAAGTTGTTTATGTTCCTTTCAACACCTGCATACCATGATAAAATCTTTCTGATTGCCCAAGTGTTCCTTTCTGAATGTAATGCTGTAGACAACTTGTGCTCTTAATCTTACGAAATGTTCAGATTGACCAACAGAAACATTTTCAAAGGACTGTATCAGATAATTTAGCTTCCAACAGCACCCAGAAGTGAAATAATTATTTACTCTGAAGCTTTCTTATTATTTTAAACACTCCATAAATTCTGAAGGGCATTGATTTCTCTGTTTCATTTAAAGTGAAGATGCAACTCAAAGAAGCGTCTTACTACCTTGAGATATTATTATTGAGATTTAACACAATCATCTTTGAAGAAATGTCACCTATTGCTTAAATAACTGTATTACAAGGTAATTGGCTCAGTCCCTGATACATAGCTAGTGTGTGTTTGCTCTAAAATATATCCTCTTTTTCTTCTATTGTTTCAAAGGAAATATTAGATTCAAGTGGCTCTATTTGCTTATGCACATTACCCTGATAAATTAAGCTATTATTTTACTTGAAAATAGCTTTTCTGGTTATAAAATTATTTCACATTAACAATAAATTAATTTTTTCTATGTTTCTAAAAGAATGATAATGTTAAACTTATTGCTTAATTGTGTACAAAGAGCAATGATAAATAATTTGTATTCATAGGTTAAATAAAATTTGCTTAATAAAAATTATACTCACTTTACAAGAAGATTTAATATACTTACTTTGCATGTGAGTTAATTATATTTAACATTTCAAAAATCTGGGATTATAGAAATTATATGCTCTGATTATTAAACACACTTCTATTATCAAAGCTGAATATTATACTGTTTATCATTTACTTTTATTTAGAAATAGCGTGTTCCTAATTTAAGACTTATTTTAGAAAACTGATTCTATTATAAACTACTATTCATGTAGTTCTCTTCCATCCTCATGGCACTTCATATGACAGATCCATGGCTTAAGGACTGCTATAAGCAAGCTGACAGCGTTTTTTTGAAAAATAAAATTTTGGTATCTGGTAGATACTATTTTATAAATTCCTTTTAAAAGCTGAATAGATTGTGGATATATATATATGTATATATAAGATATTTCTTCATTTGACCTATATTGTGTCCATTTTTATGACCTTCATGGTCTACTGTAAGTCTCTAGTTAAAATATTATTATTTAGTATGATATATTAATTAATATTATAGTATAATTACGTGAAAGGAAAAATATATATTCTTCATTTTTCTAAAAAATTGGAAAAAATTAATTTGTATTAAAGATAGAAGGTTTTTCTTTTTATTTGATTCATGGATTCACTATTAAAGCCACTCGATAAACTTGTATGTCAATACAAAGATTTTTAAAATAAGGTAGGTATGCATTCATGCCATCAATATTGTTAATCTATTTATTTAGAAACATTAAATGACTAAGAACTAGAATGTAAGAATCTATGGTGATAATAATCGCTATTTTCATTATTAAGATAATAAAAATAACTTTGAAATAGAAACAATGATCACTAAGAAGATAGAATGTTATATGCAAAACATTCATGAACAAGCAACAGAGATTTACTTTGAAATCTATGTAGACATACTGTATCCTAGTTTCCCTCTTTGTTATTGATAACTACAAGCTGAGTTACTTTCATTGCTACTTCATAACTGTCATTTTGCTATTGTTATGAATCTGTGAAAGGGTCTTTCAACCCCCAAAGGGGTCACGACTCACAGGTTGAGAACCACTGCTCTAGAATATGACACATTATTAAGTACTGTGGATGGTCTGAAACTTTAAGATTAGTCTACTAGAGTTTCATAGATACTAACAGAAGACTGGAGAATCCTGGATTAGGAAGAAATGAGTTTGTTACTTGTAGAAAATGATTCCTCTTGTCTCCATGTTGTAGCAGAGTGATGCAGGGTGGAACAGGTGAGTGCCATCCGCATGGTGAATTGTACCTTATCTGAGGAAATGCCCCTTTCAAACTGGTCTGTGGGGCCCTGTGTCGCCATGGATATGCGTTGGGCTGCAACCGGAAGGTGTGCAGTGCCAAAGAACAAAGACTACACTGTCTTTTCTGGTCAATCGAGTCAGCAGTGGCTCGCTGGCGCTGAGTGAGAGAGTAATGGCAAGTGGTGAATCCGTGACAGAATTTCTGACTTCTTTCAGGAAACGCAGCTTTCATCCGGGCCAATGTACTTCATGTGCTTGTAGCACCGCTCTGTCAGTGGAGACGTGTGTTCATGCTAACCTGTTTTCACTAGAACTGTGGGACTAAAGTAGCTTGGGATGAAAGGCCTGGAGTTCGAATTCTGAAAACCAGTCAATTAAAATACATTGGATCCCAATGTCTTCTCTAAAACCAAACAGAGACCAGCACATGACCAGGAAGCATTGAGTTGGACTGTGCATGGGAGCACCATGATTCTGGAACTGTTTTGTGGGAGCCCACCTGCCCAAACTAGGCTCTGGACAAAGGCCTTATCTTTATTCTAACAGTGAAGACATAAATCTCTCCACCCCAGAGAAGGAGACTCTTTCTAGCTTCCAAGGCTATTTGATCGAACAAATATCCTTGAATATACGGTGAAAAGAAGCTGTTGGTACTTCTTTCAAAAAGAAATGAGGTAGCCCGAAGAACCCATGGAGAATTGTCTATTAACCCTCTTTTTCTGACCGATTACACTGGCTTCAAACACAGGATGAGAGAGAAAACGGGAGGCATGCTACTACTCCTTTTAAGACTCCTTTAGCTCTGCTCCACATCACCTTTGTCACATGCTGGAATATCACACCTGCGAACACCTAACTGAAGATGTTGAATTGATTTGAGATGGTCAGATGACAGCTGAAACTTGGTTTCCAAATGGTCATGCAAAAAAGGGAAAGTGAATATTGGGAGACAGTTATAATTTTCTGCCATACCGTTAGACTACTCCCTGTCCTTTACGTAATTATACATTCATCTTTACTCTATCAGTTCATTTTTACTAACTATATTATTAGATTCTCTAAGTTTTCCATGATCAATTCATATGCCTTTTTAGGAGCTTGTCTTCCCTTACAACCTTCTATCTGTGCCACGAAATTCAACTCTATTTATAACTTAATCTCTTTCTTGGTTAGGTTAATTAATATTGGATATGATTTGCCAAGGGTCCACACTTCAAGAATAGCTAAAACAATTGCTTTTGGTATCATTAGTTTTCATAGTAGAACATTGTGCTATTTAGAGTAAGATACAAATTTTACATTTTGTGTGTGTGTGTGTTGAGAGCAAAACTATCCCTTTCTGTCTTTTTCAAAGTGTAAAAATTGTACAAACAACAATATTACACCTCTGAAGCAATTCTCAAGAGCCAAAAAAGTGGATCGGTCTATTGTTCCCTAATTGATATAGAACTCTTTCATTTAATCAAATAGAAGACTTGCTGATATGATAGCATAAATACTGCCACATATGGCTTTTCACCTGATAGAATTATTGATTGCTCACAGTACATTGTAGAGAAGGTCACTGTGTTTACACCAATAGAACCAATCTGACTGATTTTCTTTCTGATTACTAGTAAATTTTGATAAAAATTAAATAATCTGAGCATTGCCTTCCAGTCTACTCTACACCGTCCATGTATGTCAGAGGACAACAGTGGGTTTTCAGTGGCTGTCATTTGGCAGAAGCAGTTCTACAGGACTTTCTTCCTTGGTACAGCTGTGCGGACTCCGCCCACAATCAGTCTCCTTAGCAGACCAATACAAACTGTTCATGCTACCCAGAGATCTAATCAAAGCTGATGCACATGGCAAACTCTGGCTGAAGCTCACTTTCATGGTAATACATGCCACAGTAATCAAGATTGCTGTTTGAAGACTTATACCCCATCTACCTCGAATTGTTCAGCTCTACCCATATTTAATAGCTAAAACAGTAGACTTCAACATAGCAGCCATTAAGGTCTCAGAAACAGTTTATTCGATCACACAGGAGGTTACCATTACTCAAAGTGTTTGCAGTAACAACGAACAAAAAACACCCACATTCACTGACAACCTGAAATTTGTTAAAAAGACAAATCAATTTAGATAATTGACCATAACTCAGAATCAAGTGTTTAACAGCCAAGACCTGGCAGAAATTGGTCATTTATTTACCCCATTAATCCTTGTGATTTTAATTTTATGTAATCACTTCTTCCACCTGCGCATTTCCTTTTAAAATAATGAAAGCTCTCGGAGGGTGGATTTAGTTTATTTACTTTGCTACACACCATGGTCAATAAATGTTTCTGAGATTTTAAAATATGAACATATTACTGGTTTTCAATATGAGAATAAAGGTGATTCATCTGTGAAAACGTACACATACAAAAACAGCACCTGTTTAAGGTCCACTGAAGCAAGACTTTTATCAAATGTCAGGATAAAAATGTAAACATGTTTTTGGAATAAAAAGATGGAAAGATTAATTTTAACTACAGTAGAGGTATTTAAAAGTCCTCGTGGGAAAGTTTCAGATTACACTAGATGCTGACATTGACATTGTAGATGATCTGACAAGGGTTGAGCTTCTTGACAGCATTAGTCTGAACAACGGTCCATTCTGTAAGCACTGGTCCTGGCACAAGGAAATGCATCCAGGGAAGTGGGATTGAGTTGGGCTGTCACTACAGAGAGTTTTTAAATGGACTCCTAAGGTTAGGAAGAAATGAGGGAATCCTAAGTAGGCATTGAACAATGCCTTACTTAAAAATCAAACTAAACAAAACAATACAGGGGAAATGAAAGTTACAAAATCAAAGGTGAATATATGCAGACAAAGGAGTGTCAATAATCATAGCATGCTCTAGCGAGTCGGATAATTCCATATGGTTTATGGCTGGGATTGGCGGTTTCAAGACAATCTGTGAGAGCAACTCTCACAAGGCAAGTCTTACAAGAAGACTCACAGTGACCTCAAAGGACAGAGGAGACCTGCCCTGTTAGAGTTTCTAAGGGAGCAGACCTTTATTGTAGTTGATTGCCTAATTTTTTCCCTCCCCCCGAAAAAAACAAATCAAAACAAAACAACACTGTCATCACTGAAGTTAGTGGCCCACTGACTGACCCGCTTCCACCAGAGCTCCATTGTTGAGTGAAGACAGAGTGAAACCAATGGTGGGGAGTAAAGCACTTGGAGACAATACCCTGCAGACTGAAAGGTCTGGCAGGACTACTGGGTATTCCAACTGGGAGTCACACATGCCATCTGCTGGCAACACACATTCACATTCAAACTACTTCAAACCACTGGACAGTGTCTTAGTAGGACTACTTTCAAATTAGATTCTGATTATTGGATAGTTTCTTGGACTTTTTGCATTCTTCAGCTAGTGTATTCCTTATGAAATAGAAATATAACATCACTGCCTTATTTATCCATTGAACAAAGTACTTATTTTGGCCAAGTTGTTACATGACCAGGCACCTGCCTTCCTATCGATTAATTTGACTCTTTTTCCTTATATTTCAGCCATAGTATACTATAAATTGTCCTCCCCTTTTTTTCTTTATGGCATTTCAATCTGACACTTGAAAGAAATTGATCCTTCACATTGGAATACTTCTCCAGGATCTTGAAATCTGACACATCAGCCAGTCTCATCTCAAAAATAATTTCCTTCAAGAGGGTATTTTACAAACTTTCAGACTCCATTTGTAACCCAAAGTAATAGCAATGACTTTCTTCCTTTCTTTTTCTTTCTCATTTGAAGTTCCCCCTTTCATTTCTCTCTCTCCTCTTCCATCTTTCATTCTTTTAAATAAAATAATTCCAAGTCAGGCTGAATTTTAAACAATCTTTAATGTAATCCTTCAGGAAAAGAAATACCAACATTTGAAAATGAAAATAGAAAAAGGATCTTGTAATGTAATGCACCTTGCAAATGTGGTTTATTGAAGCAAAAATTGTTATGCTAGATATTAGGAGTGGAAAAATATAACAGACTTTATCTCCTGTTAGCATTATATGTTTAGAAATACAAGTGAAAACTTCAGATTACACATGCAAAAAGTGCATCTTCCCTTTGGGTTCTATTAACGGGAGGTATGAATGAATGGGTGCATCCGTTGTGCCACTGCGAATCATGAAAGAAACCCACGGTCCCAGTGTGCTTCGCAGATTCCCTCATGGGCATAAACCTCAAGACCAGTTACGGATGTGTCCAAGTAATATCAGTACCCTTTTTGAGTAAAATAAGGGAATGAAGGTAAATAAAACAATGTCATTTCACCACAACCTAAAATGTAAAAGATTCAACCCAAGCTTGGGAGCAACAAGAAAATAAAAAGAGCCACTAATGCAAATATTATTTTAGAAATGCCTATTTCATGTTTTTATAAAAATATATTTTCCTAATTTACTGAGTTAAACGGGCTCTCTACTGACAAGGGATGATATATCTCACCCTTCTTGGAAAACCATCCAGAATGTATTGTAACCTGATGTAATTTTCTTTTTGAATCATTCTGAACATACTCATTAATATTCAGCTATGAGCTGTTTTTTGTTTTGTTTTTCCACTTCAAATGGTGTCGGGGATAACCCATGGCCGAAAGGGCTGTCCTCTGTTATTTTATTAGTCTTAATTGGGAAAATATTCAAAACACTTTCAGAAAAGCAACAACCAGTGCAGAATGACACATTAGTGATTTGTGAAAATGAAACGGGAGAAAGCATCACATTTGTAGAGGTGGGAATAAAAATAAACAACTGTCAGAAGGTGACGCTAAAACAATTTTCTGGTGTGTGCCTGGAGTGAAAGGTCACTTGCTGGTGATTTTGTTTATCTCTAAGGAAAAAGAAAAGGAAAAAATAGGAAAAGCAGCTAGATGACAACAGTTGTCAGACAGACTATTGAGATCTTTGGAATTATACTTAGGGAAAATATTAAAACCAAAATGAACTCAATACCATCAAATTAATGTTGACTCATAGCGACTCTATAGGACTGGGTAGAATGGCCCCAGTGAGTTTCCAAGAAAAAAAATCTATCCAAATGACAGCTATAATATTTTGACTTAATGGAGAAATATTATTTGATCAATAATGAAATCATTCAAATTAATTGCATAAGGTAGGATTTAAATTTGGGAGCATATATATTTAAATGCAAAGACTTTAGGAATAAAACTTGAAATGCTATTAACACTCTTATTCTAGGAAAGAATAGTGATATTAAAATAAGTTTGGATTTTTTTCTGTTAAGACAGAGCAAAACAAAATGTTTTGAGATATTGTATACTCTAAGAAAATATAAGGTCTATAAAGATAGCCTGCCTGGTTTTCTAAGTCTGTGTTTAGTCAATTTAAGGGGCTTATGAAGAAACTGGGTGAATAATGCAGTTTTAACAATAAATGATAATTTACTAGATTAACAATGCTTTTATTTATAAAACTTCTATCACATTTATTTCTAACTACAGTTGGAGAATATTTATTAAAATACACATATCATTTTAAAAAATAAGGAAGATCCAGGATATTAGACAAGGGCCATGTAATTATCAATATATTAAGTTGCAGCAAAATAGTGTTGCTAAACTCACACACACAAGTAAGTTAATGGGAGACTGTTTGTTCTTACCTTGATTCTGTTCTACTTCCATTTTGTCATTTGATTTTGGAAAAAGTACTACATAGTGACCTTAATCAGATTAAATGTAGAGTGTACATCAATGTGTATCCATATGGATGTATGTCTTTGGAATATAATGTAGCAAATAAGATAACAAAAAGCGAGCATACTCTGCATCGTGTTGAGCATTTGCTGTGTAGGTCATTTAATAAGCTATGCCTTCTCTACCAAATACAGGATAAGAGTATTTTTAGATCTGAATGAAGGATGAGAAAAGTCACTCGCTTAAACTGATTGGTACTAATATTAAAACATTAGAAAATTATGTACTTATATAAAATATTAGAAAAATAAGGAGGCAAAAAATGGCTTTCTCCTATAAAGTTTTAGAATTATTAACACCCAAGAGAAGCGATCATTCTGTGTTACCAAACATGGATGATATTTTTAGCCAAAAATAACATAAAGTCAGCTCAGGAAAAGTCCATGATACAGGAAGATGTATGCAAAAGGGCATGGTATCAATGAAAATTCTACTTAAGTCCAAATTATTTTTTTTCTATACCAAAAGAAAAATTAAGGAAAATGGCTGTAATTTCAAGAAGAAAGAAATGTATATGGAAATGAGATGAGAATATATGCATTCGCAGTTAAGTAATATAACAATGTTAACGCAGAAGAAAAGCGGTTTGTTATGCTTTTTTGAAGATGTATAAATAACAAAATGAAGACTATTATTAAAGGGGTTTAGGAAGAATTCACTGTTCAGAGACCAGAAAAACTGGGTCGAATCCAACTACCAAGATGATCTCCTGTGACTAGGATCGTGGTAGAAAGTCCTGGACAGAGCGAGAAGGGGAAAATGCTGAAACAAAATTTTCAAAAATATTGAAAGGACCAGTTTTCTAGTTTGAGACAGACCAGTGGATCTCCAGAAAGTTTAGCCCCTAGATACCCTTCAAACCTGAATTAATCTCATCCTCAGGGATCAATTTTCAGCCAAATATATAGACCTAGAATGTTAATAGTAATAACAACAAAGAGGAATGCGTTACTGAATAAAATCATCCTTACAAGATCAAAAGGGCAGCGTTTGCCCTCACACACGTTCAGTGAAAGGAAGGGGTAGGAAATAGACAAATGGAAACCAGTAACCCGGGGAAGAAGGGAAAAGACTGGAGACTGTAACCTGTGTCACATGACAAAATGTATATAAGTCATTCAATGCTAAACAAATATGCTCTGTTAACTCTCACTCAAAGTAGAACAAAATGAAAATAAAGTGTATTCGTAGGACAAGCTAAACTTTCCCTAAATGAAACACCAACCCTGCTCCATACACTTTCTAGACTTGTAATATTTACAGAAAACTTCATTTGCATATTTATCTCATAAGGCAACTGATGAATTCATACCACTGACTTTCAGCTATTATACCACTAATTTGCCTACTACAAGATTTATTAATTCATATAAAATAATGCCAAGACATTTCTTTTAAATAACTTACAGATAAGATCAAACAAAAAGTTGTTTTAGGCCAAGTTTGAAATTACTCTTCCAACAAATCTCAGCATAACAAGGAAGGTATCTGAAGAGTATCCCAATTACTTTCTATAAAGCATCATCTGCCTCTGAGATCAAGAGGTCTTACATAATTTCTATTCCCTTTTATTCCTTCATGTCAGATTTTCAAATCTGCAGAAGCAGTAAGATTCTCCTTGTTTGTTTGCTTGTTTTTCTCAATAACTCCAGTCAAAAGAAGGCCAGATATTAATGTTGACAGATATTAATTGATATTGACATTGGTAATAATATTAAGCTTTAAAAAGAAAATTATGATCCATAAACATAAATGAATAAACATATATAAAACGCATTGGTAGAAAATTATTTGCTTTGTCTTTCCACAATTCGTGGCAATCTCTTTTCTTTCAACTGACATCTTTTTAAAATAAAGCATATTGTCCTTAACCAAAATTTTCATGAAATATTTGAATCGGGCTTTGGACAAGATAGATGTCCAAGAGAGAAATAAAGGGTCTTAACCATTCTTTAATAAGACAAATCACAAGAATGGTCATAGGAAACAAACAAAACCCAGGTAAACTTATTCTTAAAATTGAAGAAGACATATTTCTCTCACAGAGTGTCTGGTGGGATTGAACCATTGACCTTGCGATTAACAGCTCAGTTAATAGCTCACTAGGCCGCCAAGGGTCCCATTTATTTAATTGAAGGTGTTTTTTATATTTTGTTAATATATAGTTATTTAATATAAAGGAAAACATACTCAACAAGGTAGACCTCACTGAACTAGATATGAAGTGAATTCAGACTCAGTAACCTGATATGGCAAGGCAGGAGAGCTCCCTGTAGATTTCTGAGACGTCCCTCATAGCGGAGCTCATGGTTCCAACTGCTGATTTGCATTTAACAGAATGCGTCTTGAACTGCTGAGTCGCATTTACCAAACCCTCTGTCACCCAGGTGTGCACCCACCATGCAGCCGGTGCTTCCACACGAATGTAGACTAAAACAAAAACTCACTGTCTTCGAACATCCCATGTGGCTTTCTGAGGCTGCAAACCTGTAGGGAATAGAAAGCCTCATCTTCCTTCTTTGAAGGAACTGGTGGTTTCAAACGGTTAGCCTTGCAGTTAG
Organism: Tenrec ecaudatus; assembly: GCF_050624435.1. Classification (NCBI taxonomy): domain Eukaryota; kingdom Metazoa; phylum Chordata; class Mammalia; order Afrosoricida; family Tenrecidae; genus Tenrec; species Tenrec ecaudatus. The sequence goes on along the minus strand of NC_134540.1, from coordinate 26,778,451 downwards.
CAGACCACCATGGAAGCCTATATACTAGATCCCTTGGAAATAATGTAGATACACCTCATATATTGGTTGACATATTTAAGAACAAACACAGGTTCCCTAGAGAAAAATGACTGTCTCAACATTTCTCTGGTGACTCCTGCTCTAGTTTTAAGTCTACTGCTCAGCTCTACAAATTTCACATTTGTCAGCTACATAATCATGTGAGTTAATTTATAAATAACTAATATTGATTCTGTTTCTTAGGAGGTATTTGAGTGGTGATGACGCAGGTACTAAAAGTGCTTCCATAGAGAGGGAAAAAGGATGTTTTCTGAATTGGTCTGGGACTTTCTTCTTCTTTTATTGTAGTTTCAAAACTCTGACTAGAAGTAAAAGCACTCAGGGCTAGATATGCAGATATAAGGACATATGGATAGTCCATTGAATAATATAATAGTAACCACCTCCTCCAAACAATAGACAAATTCATAACAATCCAGCATATGAAATGTCATCATTGTATGTTCCTATCTAAATATATACAAATGAAAAATTGTTGTATTATCCTATATTTGATATCTAGGATAGCTAGGAATATTTTTCTTTATCAAGTAAATTTATGATGAGGTTATCTGGTCGCTCCTAAGTGTAATGAGGAATTTTCAAAGAAGGAATATACCAAGAACTTCATATGCCCAACTCACTGACCCATTGACATCATTGAGTCCGTTCTGATTCACGGCTTCTCTATCTAGGGTTTCTGGTTTAAAAAAGGAGAGTCCTCAGAAATGAAATGGAACACATGGGCATTTGTGAGCTGAGATGTTTCCTGGTCATTTGGCATTGGGTCATTCATTATGTTTTACTTAGCCTGGAAAAACACAATCAAGGAGTGTGGTGGTGACATGAGTGCCAATTTTTTAACCATTACTTGAATGTCAGCCTATCATTGGCTTTTTACTGACATCCTTACATAATTCAATGAGGACTCCTTGAACTATATCCTCCTCAGAAAACTGAATTCAAAATCTACTGGGTCTTGTGATCCCCCAAATTGTGAATTGTGTTCTTTTTCTCTTAATCTTATTTCTTCAATAAAGCCCCATGTTTTAATTTTAAACAGACCCAAGTTTGATCTTTCATATGAAAAAATTTGCTCAAGACCATCATGTTGTGGTTAGGTACCATCAAGTCGGTTCTGACTCATATTGACACTGTATACAACAGAACAAAACCTTGCATAGTCAATAAGGCACAAGTAAACATCTTTCTGGTGCTCTCTGATTTCAGCCTAGATCCATCTGATGTTAACAATGATAATATCCCTAGTTATATGTACTCTTCTTCGTATGATCTGAACCTTGGGCAACTACCAGCCCATGTACTTTTGCAGCCATTGTTGGGTGATCTACAACAAAATCATATTTGCATGTGATCTCAATGATTATTTTCTAAAATCTGTGCTTTTATTTGGACCACCTTTCTTTGGGATGGGTACAAATATGGATGTCTTATAGCCAGGTAGGCAGCTGTCATCCAAATTTCTCGACATGGATGAGAGAGAGGCTCATCAAGTGCTGTGCAGCTTCTTGAATCATTTAACTGGGAGTCAGTCCATTGATTCTTGGAGCATTCCTTTGGCCAATGCCTCTGTGCAGCTTGGACTGCTTTTAGTGCGATTGGGTCTTGATCATATGCCACTTTCCACACAGTTGGATATCAAAGAATTCCTTTGGTACAGTGCCTCCCTATATTATTTTCATATTATTATTTTTACTGCTTCTAGAGATTTACCTAGACTGGATTTCATATACAGAAGAATATACAAAAAGAAAAAGTAAACACAGAGAAAAACCTCAACCGAAAAGAAAGTAGAAAATATTAAGAAGTAGAAAAATTTGAAATGAGTCAAAAGGAAGGTCAGATGTTAACCTAATTGCATCTGCAATAATCTACTTTCTGCAGTTTGCTCTTGCATTCACAATCCTGGTTTACAGACAGAGAATCCACGGAAGGATATAAACCCATGTATATTTCCCTTCATTAAAAAAAGTTGAAACAGCTTTAAAATTAATCAAAGAGGAACTCAAATGATAACACATTACAATTAATCCAACCACATCTGTCAGGATTGACTTTACAATGCTCTCTGTTGGATACTAAGGCTACTCAGATGCCTTCCTTTAAAGTCAGAAGGGATTCACGGTAGGCACAGTGCACGTGTGACCCGGAAAAAGGATTTTAGGCTTCCACCGTCACCCATAGCTTTCTGCACACATGAGTTCACAATTTAAACTCTGATATCCTTCCCTCCTTCGTGTTTGAATTTTTTTAATTTATAATACTTGGCTCACACAGGTTGGTGTGCTTCTTCCATGTGAATTTAGTTACCACCTCACTTAGGTGACTGCTTATTTTAAGACAAATCTTTAAGGGCATAGACACTCTTCTTTCGGATACCTGGGACCTATCTAATTTTCCAATATACTTGCTATGGCTCCTATGTCTTCAATCATCTCTGCATGTGGGCAAGCAACAAGCCGGGCCATGTCACAATAACAAATTGTTCTGATATTGGGGCTAGAACTAAGCCCAAACTCAAATTCTATTCATATATATGTCATCTATATATATATGATTCATTTAGGAGACATTATCATTTTATGTTAGAGAACATTAGCAGTCATCCTTCTGGGGCATAAGGTCATTCTCTTGATTGCATAATCAATTTTGATATTTCTTGCACGATTTTATATTTTGCCCATGGATTCTTTCAATAATGCATTTGAGCTGAATTTTCTCGTAAGATCTTACCATTAAAACATACATATCAGGGCACTATTATTCTTTCACTTTCCAACTCCAGGTCTTTGCACATTTCATTATAGTACTTTACTTTTTCTTCTGAGCTGCCATTTGAAATTTTCTGTTCAGCTCTTTGGTTTCTTCATATCTTCCATTTTCCTTGGCTACTCTAAGATTAAGAACAAGTTTCAGAGTATCTTCTGACACTCCTTTTGATCTCTTCTTTCTTTCCTGCCTTTTTAATGATCTTTGGCTTTCTTCACATTGATGTTCTTGATGCTTTCTCATAAGTTAGCAGATCTCCTATCACTAAAGTTCACTGCATCCAGTTTGTTCTAGAGATCTTCTTGAAGTTCAAGTGGAATTTATGCAAAGTCATATTTTGGTTTTTCTGCACTTGTTTTCATTTTATTCAGCTTCAACATGAACTTAAATATGAGAAATTGATGATTTCACAGCTGGCCCTGGCCTCATTTTAGCTGCTCATTGTGAGCTACTCCATAGTCTTTTCCTACAGATGCTGCCGATGTGATATCTCTGTAGGCATCTGGAGATATCACCTTCTGTGTTCTGTCACCTTCTGTCACCTTCTGTGTTGTTGAAAAATGGTCTTGCAATTAAAGACTCATTTGGTCTTTCACATTTCTATCATGTGACCTCTATTTTCAATATTATCATCAATACCATATTTTATAACTACTATTTCTTCCTCTTGTTTCAAACTTACGCATTCCAATGGCCAATAATTATCTATGTATCCTAATTGCATATTTGATGAATCTAATAGTTAAGATATTAAAAAGTCTTTAATTTCTTTGTCACAGCTATAGTGGCAGGTGCAAAACTATGATTAATATTACGTTGATGGGATTTCTATGTATCTGGATAGATATGACCCTATCACAGAGAGCCTTGCACTTCAATATAGGTCCGAAGTGTCCTTTAGGAAGATTTATGAATTGTTATGCCTCTTGAATTTATCTTCTTCAGCATAGTGAAAACTATGACTTTCTGATTCAAAACGGCCAATACCAGTCCATTTCAGTTCACTAATGCCTAGTACCTCCATCTTTATGTGTCACATTTCATTTTGATGACTTCCAATTTTCCTACATTTGTACTTTGTACATACCAAGTTCTGATTACTAAAAAATATTACAGCTCTGTATTCTCCTTTTACGTCGTGCTCCATCAGCACATGATGGTTCTGAAGGCTTGACTCCCTAATACTTGGCTCCAGACACATCATTACAATGGACTACTATCCTTGGAGAAGGCCGCTCTTTCTCCACTAAAATTTGAGTGCCTTCAACCTGAGGGACTCATCTTCTGACACTGTCTCTGACAACATTCTACTGCTGTTTATGAAGTTTTCAATATCTAACTCTCCCCACCCCCCCCCCCCACAGCCACAAGGTTTTCAGTAGTTAGTTCCTCTGAACTAACACACAAATCATCACAGTATAAAAAACTGGTAGTCACATGATGTACAAAGCACATTAAAGACTCTTAATCTTTAAATGAAGAATGGTCAAAACCAAATTGTCGACAGTGCTGAAGTTGAGGATTGCGACAGGGAGAAATGAATGGAAATGTTGAAAAACACAGATTGGTATATTCCTGAAAGAGTGTATAAGGAACACCAAATTCCTACTCCTTTTTGAAACCTAGGCCGATTACTCAAAGCAACACTAATATGCAGATTTTTAGTGTACACAATTCATGTGAAATAGTTTTGTTTGTCTTTATTTGGCAATTGATGTGCAGAAGTTTTGACTTCTGGTTCAGATGGAGAAAAAAAAATAAACATATGTTATGTCCTATTTTGTTTGTTATACTTGGAAAAAGAATTTTAAAACATCAAAAACTAAAAATATCAAAATGAAGTTTTACTAAAGCAGTTTAGTAATTGTTTCAATGAAAGAATATCCATTCAATAAATTTTTGTTCTGATGAAAGAGAAACGCCTACTCACTTGCCATTTAATGCTGCTACCCCAACTGTGCTTCGAGCAATTGACATGCTGGCTACAAAAGTCCACTGTTGACCTTGAGGATCCCACCTCTCCACGGTGTTCAGATAGCTCCAGCCATCATGGCCTCCCACTGCGTAAATAGGGCCTTCCAGGACCGTTACACCTAAACATTGAAGACACGTTAATTGAGTGGCTTATATCATAATGAAATGCTTATACAGTAACAATGCAGGTTCCTTCACTAGAGGCCCCTTCTGTGAAGAAATGATTGCATCCAGGAAGAAATTAGGAACTAGTAATGGCATTATTTCATGAAAAATGAAATACAAATTAAGAATAAAAAAATAAATTTTATAACCTAGTTTATAAAAGAAAATTAATTTCCTTATTTCCTAAAATATATACTATCATGTAGCATCTAAGATAAAGCAGTGTGAGCCATTGCCCTGGTCTGTGCGATCTTCCTATGTTTGACCTCACTTTTGCAGCCACTTTTTCAATACATATATTTAAGAGTCTTCTTCTTTTTAACAGACTTTCTTCTTTACAAAGCCAGAAGTCCTTCTCCAGGAACTGATTCCTCCCAATACCATGCTCAAATTATTTGAGGCCGAGTCCCAGCATTCTCACTCCAAAGGAGTGTTCTGGCTTCCTTTCTCCAACACTGATTTATTTGTTTTCCTGGAAGTTCATGACATGTTTAGTTCTTCCCAGTAACTCTATTGCAGTAAGTCTTCTCTGTTCTTTCTTTTCCACGTATGATCCAGCTCTCACATGGACACGAGACATTAGAAATACTGCAATTTCAGTTCAGGGACACCTGACTTACTCATACTAATAGGCAAATTCTGAAGTCAACACATGACACATATTGAGTCTTTATTTTGAAAGATAGTTATACATAGCTGTTTCAAGGACTTTATGACAAAATGTTAAGCAACATAATGCTATCCATTAAAATATAAAGATAGTGCTCTCTGTGTTTTTGATTTCCCACATAATTTCATGGTAATAGTTTTCCTAAATATTCTTGTTTAGGAAATAGACACTGTTCCTATTATTTTTATTGAAATCATTAAACACAAGCAATTAAAGCAAATAAAATGACCTGTGAGTAGTCAGTTAAAGAATTTATACAATGCATATGTACTGCTTCTCCAGTAAATTCCCTTCACCCTAAATTGAGTTGTTTTGATGTTATAGAGTTGAAACCTATTTAAATGCATGGATAAATCAAAGCTCTTATCTGGAGAAATTATCTGATGACTTTTCTTCTAAAATGTTCAAAATTGGATTAGCAGTTTACTTCCAAGTTGACCAGTCAGCCTGACAAAATGAATTCATACCGGTAGAGCCTCGATGATTCACTGTGTGAGTGTGACAGTGAATGGACTACCGTCATTTCCCTGAGTCCCTAAGTCCCACTTCCCCAGATGACACAGAAAGGGCCATTTGAATCCTGTATACTCGGTGTGTTGGGATACAAGAAAGAAATCTGCTTTCTAATGGTAAGTGAACATTACTTCTGAGAGAGATACAATTTTTATACTTCCAAGCATGCCTTTCACTTGGGTAGAAATATCATCTTTAGTTTCCTGTTGTTATTAGGTGCCTTCAAATTGGTTCTCACCCATAGCGACCTTATGTCTATCAGAACAAAGCACTGCTGGGTCTTATGCCATTCTCATTATTGTTCCTATCCTTCAGCCTGTTGTTGCAACCACAGTGTCAATCTATGTCCTTCAGGGTCTTCCTCCTTTTTTCACTGCCCCAGAACTTCATCAAACATTCTATCTTTCTCCAGGGACTGCTCTTTCTTGACAACATGTCGACCATAAGTCAGAGGAAGCCCCGCCATCCTTACCTCTAAAGAACACTTTCACAATACTTCTCCCGAGACAAATGGTTTGCCCTTTTAGCGGTCCATGGTACTTTCAATGGTACTTTCATGGTACTTTTTCCATCAGCAAAAGTCAAATGTGTCAATTCTTCTTAAGTCTACTTGATTCAGTGTCCAACTTTCACATGCACACTCATAAGAGGCAATTGTAAATAGCCTAACTTGGGTTTATTTAACTAAACTGTTTAGCATTCCTTTTTAAGATAGTCTAGGGCATTAATCAGGTAGAACCTTCTTCCCAAGCCATGTAGAATCATGTCAAACTAATTGAGAATATCTCCCAACAGTGACATGAAAGCAAAATACTTCATCCATTTATTCAATGCATATTCATGAAATTTTTATTATGTGTCAAGAATCGTTCTTCTCACTGAGAACACAGTTTTGATCTAAGGTCATGTCTTCAAGGAGCTCATTTATATTAGTCAAAAGGGAAATGACTGCTTATCACAATGGGCAAATCTGCATATCACATATAAAATGGCATAAATTAAGGGTAAAGTAGCTGATTAAAATATTAGCTTAAATATCATATTACATATTGAGGAGCGCAGGTGGAGTAGTGATTCAGCATTGGGTTGTGATTCCAAAGGGCATCATCTTGAACATCAGCTGCTTCACAGGAGAAAGATGGGGCTGTTTACTCCCATAAAAAGTTATCGTCTCTCAAACACAGGTGAAGTTCGGCCCGAAAGGGTGACTATTAATCAGCATTGATTACTGGAAGTGAGTAATCAAAATGAAAATATTATGTTTAACTAACCTGAGATATGCTTTTACAGTAGTAAATATGTATTAGTATGGATGAAAATGCTTCCCCCCAAAATATATAATAAATCCTAACCTCTACACATGTGCTTATAATGAATTTGGAGAATGGGTCATATTTACTATATTAACAAAAGAGGATTCATGTAGAGTGTCTATTAAGTCAATTTCTTTTGATACACAAAAGATATAAACAATCAAGCAGATTAACAAAAGACAAAGAACATACCTCTAGTAATACAAGCAATACAATTTAAAACCAATAAAAAGAAAGCATTCATGTGAGAACATGAATTACCAAAATGTATTCAAATATAAATGGAAGAATCAAGTAAGTGAAAAATAGACCGTACATAGAATTGAAAACATTGTAAAATGTTTTCTACTATTGAAAATATGAATAAATTACATGAAGCTCTCTGTAGTTACTGCATAAGCATTGGACTGGGAACTGCAAGGGCGGCGGTAAAATCCCACTCACTTCTTATGGGAGAAATACGAGGCTATCTTGCTACCATAAATATTTACAATTTCAGAAAATGTTGGGGGTCACTATGAGTCATAATTGACTTGGTGGCAGCGAGGTTTCTTTTGTTCTTCTTTCTTTCTTTTCAGAACCCTATAGAGGGTCAATACGATTTGGAATTTCCTTGATGGCAGTCAATACCAGAAAATATCCATGACTAGTTTAAAAGATTTTTGATCTGTTATTAGATTAGTTCATAATTAGTTTTGCTATTTACCTTCAAACTAGCTCGGATTTATGGAAGCTTTGTGAATCCCAGAACAAGATGTTAGATCTGATTTTAACAGATATAGCAATTGAACTTATGGAGCATTCAAGTGCACTTAATAAGATTGTGTGCACACAGAAGAAGTTATGGAGTGCTATAAACAAGAGTTATCTTGGGTTGGGTACCAAAATGCATGAGAATAATGAGAAAAGATGCAAACAAGTAGATAAGTAAAACCAAATCTCTAACAAAGAAAATTATCTACACAAGCCTTTTATGCACAGTTGAAAATCTGAGATGTGTTAGTCCTGCGATTAGTTAATTTTCTGTCATAAATCCATCACTTAGATACGTATATTCATAGCACACTATGAAGGATATGCAATTGTACTTGGTAAAATTACCTATAAATTGTAAATCTTAATGACTATCATATTGTGCACATCAGGTAAGCTACATTACAGTTAAATGAGGCAATGCGATGTGATACATGAAGAAAGAGGGAGTTCTTTGTATGAAAGCTTGACCGCCGCACCAAAGGGAAAAAAGGAAAACGCTGATGATCATGTGTATCTCTGTGGGGTACATGGAAAAGAAAAAGGGGGGGGAGAGCGTGCTCACAGTATAATTAGAGTGCCACGCAAATTTCTCCTTCCAAATCCCCAGGACTTGGACCCTTTGTTTCACCCTGACCCTTTTGGATTCAATTGTTTTTGCCATACAATGTGTGTTAAGCCAGGGACCTTGATGATTTTTTTTTGTTTTTACCTAATGGTCCTTGGGGAGAAATTAATTGGTAAGCTCCAAGAGATACTCTTTACCTCACATTCGTGAGTGTCCAAGCCTGTTTTTGAAAAGAAGCTTGAACTTTTATGTACCGCATTGCATACGCTACATTGCTCCATACTTGCTTTGACCAAGGGCGGCAGTTCTGGGGGATAGTATTTGTCATATCCCTGTCAAAAGATAATGACACTCACATAGCTGTCAGATGACTCTTCTGTGACCAATATTAGTGTCTATCGACATAGACATACAAAGGGAGTGATAATAATTATACTGCTACATAATAGAAGAAATGGAAAAGTTAAAGGTGTCTGAATGGAGCTTGGCTACACAAATTTGGCATTTTCTCCTCAGATAGAAGCATGATATAGTAAAATGCAAAGATGATAGATGCTGAATTGACTTCCCTCCACCCAAAGGCATCCATTCAGAATGTCAGAAGGGATATGATTTGGACATGGACTCCACCAGATTCAAAAGCTGTCAGGTAAAGATGTTGAGAGAGGTAGTTTTACATTCAAAGTATTCCTAAACCCAGCAGGTGTCCCCCTTAGAAAAAAAGGAGACACACAAGGAAACATATTGAACAATGTGATGTGAAAATGGAGGCAGAGATTCGAAAGCACAGCATAGCCAGGTAGCAACTTATTAAAGAATGCCAAGGGTGACTGTCAATTGCCCAAAGCTAGAAGAGATGAACAGCTATTTTAATTGTATATAGTCTAGATGCAGCAAATTCTGCAACATTTGTTTTTAGTCTTTCAACTTATGAGTTTGTAAGAGAGAAGTTTTTGTTGCGTTAAATCACCTCAAATCAGAACCATGCACACCACCTTTAACTTTACTCTGACTCACAGTGGCCCTGCTGACAAGGAGACATGTCCCAGCGAGTTTGAGACTGTACATTTTAAGGGAGTAAAAAGTCCCATTATTCCCCAAAGCATCAACAGATGGTTTTGAACTGCTGACCATAGGGTTAGCAGCCAAATGAATAATCATTCTGTCATCAAGACTCATTTTAAAATATCCAGTGTGTAATATTTTGTTATGGCTGTCCTAGGAAACTAATATAAAAGTACAGAGTAAGATATTAATAATGCATTTATTTAAAATTCTCAAATGAATTAATAAAAGTATATTTCCATGAATTTAAGTTTTATATGAAATTGTGTGATTGAAATGGGGACCTAGAATTTTACATCAATATTTCATGTTAAACTCTGCACATTTCATACTATTACAAAGAAAGTATCCTCCTAAAAATGAAGCGATGGCAACTAGCAAAAGGTTTACTTTCTAAAAATTTTAATATGAGAGATAAACTTTTCTTACTAAACAGAATTTTAATAATTAAATTTCTTAAAATTGAGTTAAAGAATCTAAACTGCTATTTTTTCCCACACTGAAGAACCCATTTAGTAGGACAACAATGAACCAATTAGTAGAATGCCAATATCATATGGATTGTGGCTGAAAGCAGAGAATATTAGAAATATGTTTTCCAGGTTTTTTAATTGACTTTTACAGGCATGCTACTGTGTGGATCACAAAAATTATGGATAACATTATGAAGAATGTGAATTCCAGAATGTGTAATTATGGAAATTCCAGAGCACTTAATTGTGCTTATGTTGAACCTAAATGTAAACTAAGAAGCAGTCATTTGAACAGATAAAAGGAATGTTTGGGGGGTTAAAATAAGGGAAAAGATGCTTTAGGGTTTATCCTTTCATTATATTTATTCAATATCTATGCTGAGCAAATAATAAGAGAAATTGGTCTATATGAAGAAGAATGTGGCATCAAGATTGAGAAATAGTCATTAACTAATCACAATATGCAGATAATGCAGCTTTGCTTGCTGAAAGGAAAGAGAACTTCCAGGGCTTAGTGATGAAGATAAAGCCAGTGTGGATTACATGTTAAATAAAGAAAGCAAAAATCATCGCAACTGGAAAATTTAAGCAACATCACGTAAAAGGAGAACTGAAGTTATGAAGGATTTCGCTTTGCTTGAGTTTACCATCAACACCATGGAAACAGGAAAACAATGACACATTGCATTGGCAAATGAGTTGCAAAATATCCCTTAAATGGTTTAAAAAGGAGATGATCATATTTTAGATGAAGATGTTCTAGAACCAAGTCATAGAATTTTCAATTTACTAATATATATGCAAAAGCTGGACAAAGGATAAGGAAGAAGGAATACGAATCAATGCTTTTGAATGACTGTGTCAGCAAAGAATATCAAACATGCCACAGATTTTCAGAGAAACTGAACACGTGTGTTGAATGAATGCCAGAATGAATGCCCCTTAGAAGCATTGATGGTGAGACTTGCCTCACATATTTTAGCAAAGTTATCAGGAGGGATCCATCCTGGAAGAATTTGCATCGTGTTTGGTATAGCAGAGAGCCAGCCAAAAAGAGGGAGCTGCACAGTGACATGGACTGACCAGTTATTAAAACAATAGCTCAAACACAGGCGCTATGATGAAGAAGGCATAGGACCTGGCCTTTTTAACTTCCTTACTATGTGTGTTAGTCCGGGTAGACTACAGAAACAAATTCATAGACACTCACATGTGTATAAGAGAGAGCTTTATAGATGAGAGCAATTTAATATTGAGAAAACATCCCAGCCCAGTCCAAATCAAGTCTGTAAGTCCAATATTACCCCATATGTCTGATACCAATTGATAAAGTCCTCTTCAGATTCATGAAATACATGCAATGACACCGAATGCAGGAAGATCACAGGTCAGTGGGTGGGAAGTCTTGTGGATCGAGTGGCATTGTAAGCATCTCAGCACTGGCAGGGGTCTCCACGTGGCTCCTCCAGCTCAGGGCACTAGTGTAGCTCCATGTGTCCAGTCAGCTGGAACGTCTCCCAGGGAGTGTGCGTGTGTCACACCTCCAGCGAGGTATTTATCTCCTTAGCTCCTCTAAATGAGGTCATCAAGCTGTGATCTGATTGACAGACTAGACTCCACCCCCTCACTCTTGAGTCTAAAAGTAACTGCCACAGCAGGAATGACTGTAAATTAGAACTGACTCCGGGCCACCTAACAGCAAAGCACAGGATTGCAAACTCCTGCTCGGTGGATTTCTATAATACTGTTCTAAATAATAATAACAATAACTATGGAACTGCACAAAGAATCAATAGCTGCTTTTTGGACTTGGATGGTCAGTAAATAAGTTTTCCTTAAAGTCACAGTGGACATAAACTTGGAGGAATATGAAGGAGTGAATTATTCATTCATTATACAAATAAGGCCTATTACCACAAACCAATTTTCTTCATTAACTTGAAATGAAATGCACAATCATATCAATTTTTAAAGATGTGGTTCAGTAACCAAAAATTTTGAAAGCTGTAACCACGGGAAATTTGATACAAGAACATTATTCTGTTTGTGGATCATATTGCATTTTTAAAGTCTATCATTGTGCTGATTTAATACTCATTATTTAGTAAATGCTTACAGAGAGAATTTACAAATTATTGAGTAGAATAATTACAAAATATATTAGATATTTTATCCAAAGTATTTATTTTTATTATGAATAATAAAGGGAAATTACCTGTTTTCATTTTGCCCATTGTATCACTTATAGTGTGGTTTATATAATTATCATAGAAAAGCGGTATGTTCTAATTGATAATTAAGAAATAGAATATCAAGGTTTTAATGAAGTGTGCTTTAAATGATAAGTTTTAAAACTTTTTTTCAGGATAGCAAATTAAAAGAAGAGTGCATTGTCATCTTGACTAACCACATCTACATATTGAAAGCACCTGTTTCATCAAGACTAAGCTTAAGGAGACACACACAGACATCAAACACACTTATTGCTTAAAATCATCTTAAATTTTATTCTCTCAAAGAATATTTCCACCAAGATTTTAGTACATTTTTTTCTTCCTTACTCACCGTGACCTATCCTGATATGAGTGAAACTCTGATAATTAAATACTTAATTAAGGTCTTTGCTATATCTTTTTTGATTATTATAGCCAACTTGAGGTAAGAAATTCTGAGTCTATTGTAGGTTATATACACTAAAATAAAAAATATTAAAAAACTCGTACTTAAGGTATGTATAAAAAAATGAAGAGGCGACCTGTTTACAAAATGGGTTACTGGCAAGGAAGGCCAGTGGAACATGCTGCCACTGCAAGGGAGAAAGAGGGACTTTTACTCCTGTAGAGAACCCACAGTGGCCATTCTACATTGTTGTACAGGGTTACTATGTGTCAGCATCAACTCAATGGCAGTGGATAACACAAACTGAACAAGTGTGTTAGTCTGGGTGCTTTAGAAAAACAAATCCACAGAAACTTGTGTAAAGGAGAGAGTTTTATGTAAAGGTTAAGTGCACATCAGGAAATCCCAACCAGTGCTACCCAAACCCACAGGTCCAACATTAACCCATATGTCCAACACCAATCCACAAGGTCCTCCTCCATCTCGCAAAACACACATTATGACGCTGACTACAAGAGGAAAGCCGAATCAGTGAACATGTACGCATCTCAGCACTGGCAGGGGTCTCCACACGGCTGCTCCAGCACCCAGGGCTGCATCGGAATAGGTCCATGGTGCTTCTTGGGGATGACTTGCAGGAAGTGAGCCTTGCCAGCTGAAGCAGGGAACTGGCTAAGGCAGCTGCACCCTGGTCCGACCATCACAAAGCAAGAGACCTGAAAACTAGAAAGGTGAGGCTCACTGAGCCATTGATCCCTCTGCCCTTCAATTAATCCCACATGTGTTTATTAACCAGGTTGGCACAGTAAATTAACTACCTGAACAAGGAAACTACCAGACACAGAAAAATGTTTCCCAGTAATAATTTTCTGTAATCAAATTATGTTCATTTAGAACAGTTACTTTATGAATTAGCACTGTTGTGGAGGTCCTTGTGGACTAAGTATTTAAAATAAATACATGATGACATTTCATTATAGAACATAATAGAGTGTCTGAAATATGACTAATTAATTAGTTTTATTCTGTCTTCAGTATACTTTTAATATACTAGAAACGTAAATGAAGGGACAGAAGTCCTACGGTGTATAAGCAATGAACAAATTTGGCTACTCATTGAAAAATTATAAGCAGATTCCTCCCAGAAGATGATGAAATAATTGGTGTTTTACTTAAATTACAAAAAAAATTGCCAATAAAAATTCTATGGAGCAAAAATTCTACACTGTGACACAAGGATATAGCCCCCCCAACCACACCCTGAAATAGATTGTTTTAAAGCTATATATTTATCTCTCTTTTTTCCCACAAAACAACCTTATCCCCTTCAAAGTATTTTCCATAACACTTAATATATTTATGAAATCTGCTACTCAACTTTTGGAAACAATTTTAAAACTCATCTGTTTGCATGGCTTGAACAGCACCTCCCTCGTTGTTTTCTTCACCTATTCTATGTCTTCAAATCACCTTTCATGCCCTCTTCTTTCTCAGAAAAAAAAGTAGTAGCACGGTGAGGTCAGATGAGTAATGCATGAGGCAAGAGAGTCATGCTGCTTTTTGCCAAAAACTGGTGCACGGAGAAGACTGTGTGAGCCAGTGCACTGTTGGTGGCAAAACCAGCCCCCGTTTGCCACAGATCAGACCTTTTTTGGTTGCACACTGTTACACAGTGTTTTCAGAACCTCTAAATAGAAAACTTGATTAACAGTCTGACCTGGTGGAATGAACTCCAAATGCACTACACCCATGCATATTAAAACAATAAATGAGCATCATCTTGATCTTTGATATCACTTGAAAATCTTTTTTGTGGGGTGAGGTGATATAGCTTGAGTGATGTTTGCTTTCAAAATATTAAGAAGAGCACCATGTCTCTTTGTCAGTCGGGACCTTGAAAAGAAAAGGCCGGGCTGCTTCAGAGCTGTTCTTTCAAAGCATGGCATGTTTCCATCAATGTTCTTTTTTCCTGGTCAGTCGAAACAAGAGGCACAGATTTTGCAGTGATCCTTCTCAGTCCCAAATCTCCCATGAAAATTTGCCGAACTGAACTTCAAGCTCATTCAGATTACCTCCCCATTTCTTCAATGCTCCATCATCTGTCTTCAAGAACAAGTGTATGCATTTTGTAGATAGTCTCATCCATTCAAGAAGTTGACGGGCATCCAGAAAGAGGTTTGGAATCAATTGACATTTCACCTTTCTTGAAACAAGCAAACAACTCTACCCTTGAGGTTTTCCTATAGTGCTGTCTTTGTAATCCGTGTTCAACATCACAATTGTTTGTGCAGCATTTTTCCAGAGCAGGAAACAAGATTTCCCAGTTGCACACTCATCTCTTAAATTGGCCATCACACACAAAAAAATGAGCTTCAAACATAACTGCTTTTATGAAAATATTCACTGTGATCAGAGAGAACCTTCCTAGAAGACGCCACTGGGTTCGCTAACTCAGAGAGTGTTGCTCCATGTTTTCCTAGCAGGAAATATGTGGGCTACAAAAGGTCCATCCAGAGGAGTTTTTCTTTTTTTTTTGTACCCCTTCTTACAAGAGACCCATGAGTTGAAATCAAATTGACTGCTGAAGAAGATATAAAGGAACTGAAAGTTAGAGACAGCTGTGAAGGGATGAATAGAATTTCATGATGTAGAGTAGAGAAGCAGAGGTAAGTCAGCTGTGGTTTACATTTAATTTGGCATAAAATTATGTATGAATGAACTCAGATCATAATAGGAGAAGAAAACAGCAGAGATTACTATAAGAGGTAAACAATAAATATTGACAATTGCGTAAAATACATTAAAGTGCTTACAATTGGGCTTTGTTGCTTCTGAGCTAGATGGCCACTTGTTCACCTTCAAGCCTTTAAGACCCCAGATGCTATATCTTTTGATAGCTGGGCACCATCAGCTTTCTTCACCACATTTACTTATGCACATATTTGTCTTCGGTGATCGTGTCATGAAGGTGTGCATGGTGGAATGCCAATTTAATAGAACAAGGTGTTCTTGTATTGAGGATGTACTTGAGTGGAGGTCCAATGTCCATCTGCTGCCTTAATACTTAACCTATAGATATATGCAAGTAGATATATTTCCCCATCATCATATATAAATATATTTACATATGTACCTGCCTTTATTTAGACCTCTAGAAATGCCCTTTACTTCCTAGTTCTTTCCTCTATTTCCTTTTACTTTTCTCTTATCCCATTAACATGCTCAGCCTTCATTTGCGTTTCAGTAATTTCTCTCAGTTATATTGCCCTTGCTGAATCCCTACAAGGCCTTTCACACCTTCCTTGGCACTAATTTTGGATCACTTGTTGTTATCTTGTCCCTGGGTTGGTCAACATCACCTCCTTTGCCCTACCTTCTCTTCTCTCATTCCCCCCTGGAACTATCAGTCCCATTGTTTTCTCCTCCAGACTGCTCATCTAGCCTATCTTATCTAGTTAGACCTGCAGAGATATTAATATGCCCTAAAAATAAGACAAAGCAACAAAAGAAAACATGATGATAACAAAAATCACCAAAAAACAATTACCAATAAATAATTAAATTAAAATTTAAAAAAGGAAAAACCTGTAAATAGTTTAAGGTCTGTTTGTTGGCCTCTGAGAGTGTCCTCCAGTAGATTCCAATGGGGTGCCACATCCTGACCCCAAAGTCTATCCTTTGCCCACCACCCAGCGCTGCTCCCCCCACTGCTCTGCCGCATGCCCTTAGTATTTTGCCTCAGTGTGGTGGGGTCAAACCAGGCTAATCCAGACACTGAATCTACAGTGTTGTCCGCAGTAGGGCATGGGTTGACTAGGGACATCAGGTCTCATAGTGGGACCAGATATATGGTACACTCTGTGCATTGGCTATTCTGAGCCAGATATCGTCCTCTAGGCTTGGTGGTCCAGGGTGTGCTCCACTCTCTTTTACTCCCAGTTCAAGCAACAAAGCCAGATGGAAGAAGCACACCAGTCTGTGTGACTACGAGATGTCGAAGGGATCAGGTATCAGGCATCAAAGAACAAAAAATCATATCTTTGTAAATGAGGGTGAGTGCAGATTGTGGCCCCAAAGCCCATCTGTAGGTAATGGGACATCCCTTTACGGAAGGGTCATGGGGAGGAGACAAGCAAGTCAGGGTGCAATGTAGCAACAATGAAACATACAACTTTCCACTAATTCTTAAATGCTTCCTCTCCCCCACCCTCACTATCATGATCCCATTTCTACCTTACAAAGCCAGCTAGACCAGAGAATGTACACTGGTACATATAGGAACCAGAAATAGAAGGAATCCAGGACAGATGATCTCTTCAGGACCAGTGGTGAGAGTGGCCATACAGGAGGGTGGAGTGGAGGGAAGATGAGGTAGAAAAGGGGAACCAATTATAAGGATCTACATATAACCTCCTACCTTGGGGACAGACAACAGAAAAGTGCGTGAAGGGAGTGAGATGTCAGACAGTGTAAGACATGAAAAAAGAATAATAATTTATAAATTATGAAGGGTTCATGAGGAAGGGGAGATTGAGGAGAATAGGGGAAATCGAAAGCTGATAACAAGGGCTTAAGTGGAGAGCAAATATTTTTAGAATGATGAGGGCAATGAATGTAAAAATGTGTTTGACACAATGGATGGATGGATGGATTGTGATGAGTCATATGATCCCCCAACAAAATGATTTTTAGGTGCTTACAATTCTAGAGAAATGATCAAATATGTTTTAGTATTAAACGTTGGCACCTGGGAAATTAATAAAGAGAAGAGACTAAAGAACTAAGCAATTCCCCTATACTAGAGAATGGCAATGTGATCCAATAAGTAAAATAATTTTACTTATTATTATTTGATAATTATGTTATACAGATAGCTAGTATTGATTCCATAGCAAATGTAAAACACATACTCTTCAATGTGTTCTTTAGGAAGTTGTGATTTCAATGGAGCAAAACATGAGGGAGTGTAACAGAGCAGCAAGGGGAGCAAAAAAATGAAGTCCCCGGGGATCCCCAAAAATAGCCTTTAGGGCAGGGCTTGGCACTTCATCAGAATAGACCCAGTCAGATAACATTCATAAAGGCAAACAGAGTGACATATAGGCAGGATAAACAATCCTGAGGAGAAAATAAGGGGGGGCATGGGTGCTGGGGAGAGGGGGGGAAAGGAAGGGTGTAGCCAACAAACTCAGGGACAAAGGAACAACAAGTAATTTAAAATTGATGGATAAGAATGCTTAGTGAGGTTTGATCAACCGCAAAGTAGCCCAGAGAAATTACTGAAAGGCAAGTAACAGTCAATTATGATAGTGGGACAAGAGGAACATAAAAGGAATAGAGGAAAGAACTAGGTGGCAAAGGACATTTTTATATGTACAAATAGAGGCATGTGTATATGCAAATATATTTCTATATCATGATAGGAACATAGATCTATGTACATATATTTATATCTTAAGAATTAAGGTAACAGATGGACATTGGGCCTCTACTCAAGTACTCCCTCAATGCAAGAACACTTTGTTCTAATAACCTGGCATTCTGTGATGCTCACCTTCCTGACATGATCACTGAAGACAAAATTGGTGCATAAGCAAATGTGGTGAAGAAAGCTGATGGTGCCTGACTATTGAAAGGTATAACATCTGGGTTCTTAAAGACTTGAAGATAAACAAGCAGCCATCTAGCTGGGAAGCAGCAAAGTCCACTGGGAAGAAGCACACCAGGCTGTGGCGTGATCATGAGATGTTGGCAGAATCAGGTATCAGGCTTCAGGAGACCAAAAACAAACAACCATATTAATGTGAACGTGTGTGTGTGTGTGTGTGTGTGTGTGTTTGTGTGTGGGGGGGGGCGGGGCATTGCACCAAGTAAAGACCCAAAGCCCATCTGGACATGCCCCAGAGAACAGTCACAGCGAATGGGTGAATCAGCCAGGGTGCAGTATAGCACCAACAAAATATACAACATTCTTCTAGTTCTTTAATGCTTCCTTACCTACACCCATACCCCATTATCAAGGCCATAGTTCTATAAATCTGACTAGACCAGAGCATATACACTGGTACAGATAAGAGCTCTCGATACAGAATGCAGGATAGATGAAACTCTCAGAAACAATAATGGGACTAACAATACCATGAGGATAGGGGGAAGGTGTGGGGAGGGAGACCGATACTGCTCACAATGATCAACGTATAACACTGCCATCCCCCTCCCTGGGGGACAAACAACAGAAACATGGGTGAAGGGAGACAGTAGATGTCTAAGATATGAAAATAATAATAGTTTATAGTTTATCGAGAGTTCATGAGGGCAGGAGGGTAGTGGAGGGAGGGGAAAAGTTTAGGAGTTGATAAATGTGCTTGACACAATGGATGAATAGATTGTTATATGACCTGCAGAAGCACCAATAAAATGATTTTTAAGTTGTGATTTAATTATCTTATTCCTGTAATCTCTGTAGAATCTCATCCTTAAGAAAATAATAGTTAAATATATACTTTCAACCTTTACCAACTTGAATCTCTTTGCTTCAGAATTGTCTATCCCAATCTCCACCCATCCAGCCATCACTGTCCACAGGTCCACTACTACTCCTACATCCTGAAGGCTCCTGATTTTTGTTGCATATTTGTTTGTTTTAGTCTGCTCTCTATTTATAAGAGATTGCTTAACATTTTGTACCTTTACAATTTTTCAAAAATAAGAGAAAATAATGTTAATTTGAAACTGCCTATCCTAATCTTTGGTGTGCTATAATACTGGAAATAGATTTTTATTCATCGTCTTCAAAACAGTCTTAAGAAGTAAGAATTAACTTCCTCAATTTAGTTTTAATGAGGTACTTATCCTCACATATCCATCTTAAATACTTTAGGAAGGTGCTGACAATTTAATATACCTTCTGTGCCTTTCTAGATTTAAGGGCTAAGGTTAGAGACCCCATCTACACACTTTCCAGGTAACAGCTCTTGTCTGTCATGTCATTCTTAGCTACATTCAAGATGCAATTGACCTTTGTTAAGATGTTTTCACTTTGGCTGTTCCCAATCAAAGGCAATTGTTAAATATAAAATCAAAATTAGTAGAACTTTCTTTTAAAAAATGATATAACACAAAACTTTTCATTGAACACCTTTAAACACTATGGTTGAGGTTTGTAATTTTTTAAATGCTATTTTTTGTAAATTCTATTAAAAAGATAATGTTGTAACAATTATATCATGTATTCTCTGATAGAATGATACATAAAGAGGTATAGAAATCAGATTTTAGAGATCTGATTTCTAAAACAGAAAATTCCACCTTTCTATGTTTAAAATTTATATTATTGTTGTAAAACTTACCAATATATGGTGTCAATTCAATAAAAATAAGTACATTTTGATCCTGGAGTTGTTTGTTTTTTCTTTTTTTAATGATGAATTTGAATTTTTTGAGACTAGTAAGTGCTATTCTAAGAAGCAGCATAGAACAGTTTGTTGATTTTCTAATTTCAGTCCTGCTAAATGAACATAGCTATATTTAATTACACAAAACAAATTTAAAAACCTAACAAAACTATTAACTGTTAAGGTCAAAAATAGTTGTTAGTTATTCTCTGTTGTGGAAACAGCCCATCTTTCCCTCTTCCATCTGCATGGATACACACGATTCTATTAAATAGTCTTAGCAGTTTGCCCTTTGATTAGGAGAAATGTATTGACTCACGGGAGTTTCCTAACCCAGAATCTGCAAAGAATATTTAATAATAAGAAGTAACTATCTGTTTAGTGTGATGCAATGTAGTGAGAGACAAGAGGTTAAAGTATTTTCTTTCCCTAATTAGGACCAAACAAATAAGCTAAGTTAATTTAAGTCCATTTGCTCCTTATACCATTTTTCCTATTATTATTCCGTTTATTCACTTGGGATCTAAGTTATAGTGGTGCAAATATTTTAAAATCTATTACTAACATATTACTGTCAGTTCAAATCCATCCGGCAGCTCTGTGGAATTAAGGCCTAGTTATCTGTCTCAGCCAAGGTTACAGCTAAGAAAACCCTGTGGAACTGTCGTGTTCTGTAATACTTGGGATCTCACTGAGTGAGACTTCATGTAATCGCAAAGAGGATTGCATGATATCAATATTTTGCACTAATTGTTTATATTGGCAATTATTGAGATTCAGGAGAGTAAAGGGCTTACTAAACAGAGGGCATTGGAGAGATGGGTATAAGATTGAATGCATAAATATGACTTTAACACTTAAAACTTAGCCAGTTGACCCTCCCCACCCGCCCCCCGCCTTGGTGCATGGTAGACCTGATCTGGTTTTCAACATTTTCTGTACTTTTGTTTTGTTTCTATTTTTATATTAGGGTGTATCACAGAGGTGTTATGTCATTGGAGGTCGTTCTCCTTAAGTGGTGTTATATTTTTTTCTGTTTATGAAACTCAGAGTGATGAACCGATAGAGACAGAAAGTAGAATAAGGGTTTGGGGGAGGGGTACAGTGATTGCGGGTGGGGTTAAAAGGAAGACGATGCCAAGGAGATGAGGAATGTTTGAACACTGGATTGTGTAACAACTGTGCAATTCTGATTGATGTGATTGAACTATGGAATGACATATGTATTAACGTCCAATTTATAATAATAATAAAATTTCCAACAAGAGCAAAAAGCTTCAAATAAAACCAAAGCCACTGCCTTTTAGTTGACTCTGATTCATAGTAACCAGATAGGACAGAGACTTTTAAATCTTTACTAATGCAGGCAGTCTCCTTCTTGGACGAAGGAGTGACTTCTGGGTCCAAACTGCTTACTGTGCACTTAGCAACTCGTCAGCTCTACACCCGCAAGGCTCCTAATGGCAACTTGGGCATGTTGAATAATCAATATTTCATTCATACTGATTTATTATAGATTATGCAATGATGTATATTCATTGATGTGGAAATATCAGCAATGTATATTCGTTGATGTTGAATACAAAGCCTACCCCATTTATTTTGATGGGGCAACATAACTAAAGAAGTCTTAGTGGAAACTGTTTTCAAACTTGCCTCTTAACTGGATTTGCTGGCGAAAGACCTGACCATTTGTTTCCACAAATATTTTAGCCTGAAAATCCCTATAGGGTAGTTAAAGAATATCACATGGGATTGCTATAGTTGAAAATCAGTTCAACTATTTACAAAACTTAAGTTATACCTACTATTAAAAATCCTATTGAGTTGATTTTGACTCAGAACATTTACATGGCAGGGTAGAATAGCCCCAGCGGGTTCACAGTTTTATGATATAAAAAAACAGATTGCTACATCTATCGCCCATGGAGGTGGGTGGGGGTGGTAGCTGCCGGATTGTGGGTTAGCACCTGAACTTTTAACCCCTGGGCACAGCATTTACAGGAACATGGAAGAGAGTGAGAATAGGCGCAAAGATGCCAGGCGTCATCCCGGTGGTTCTCACTTAGAGCAACCCTACGCCCTTCAGAACCGAGCACTGCCTCAGCTGGCCCCACCTCCCTCTACTGTGATATATGAGCCCTTTGCTCATCATTCACCCACCGCGCCAGTCCAGGTCCTTGATGGTCTTTCTCTTCTTCTGTGACCTTCGACGCTACCAAGCACGTTCTCCATTTCCAGAGACTGCTAACACCATATCTATAATATATAAGGTGCAGTCTCCCATCTTCACTTCTAAGGAGCATTCTGGCTGTACTTATCTCAAACAGCTTTGTTTGTTCTTTTGGCAGTCCCTGATACTTTCGACATTCTTCACCAGCACCATTTGCTCGTGCACTTCTCATACACTACTTCTTTAAAGAGCTGAGTGTTGACTCCCCCTGTACCTTTGGTACAGTGACTTTGTGTGTTCTTTCACTCTGGCGTTGATGCTTATTGCATTGTTCAATATTCTGCCTATAGAATCTTTTAATATTGCAACTTGATTTTTTCAGTTCATTCATGTATGTTCCATGAGTCAAATCTATTTGTGAGATGTTCTTGAAATCCAGGTAGGATATATTCAATACCATGTTTTGGCAACTTTGAACTTGTTTTAATTTTCTTCAGCTCAACTAGCAATGTATGAGCCAGTGATGATCTGTTCCATAGTCAGCCCATTACCTTGTTTCATCTGCTGATATTGAGTGTCTCCATTGTCTCTACCCATAGGTGTCATCATTTTAATTTCTTGTATTATATATGGAGAAGTGCTCATGTTACTCATCATTTATGTTGTTGAAACAAGCTCCTCATGAGGAAGAAGACATTGGTCTAGTAAGATTCTGCCATTAGTTCCAGCGTTTGTTTGTTTATTTATCACCAAGACGGATTGTTTGTTTTCCTTTAAATTTTCTTTTTTTGGATGCTAATGAGTCTTTTGTTTTGTTTTGCTTTTTAAATCATTTTATTGGGAGCTCATACAACTCTTATCACAATCCATGCATCCATCTATTATATGTCAAGCACATTTGTACATTTGCTGCCCTCATCATTCTCAAAGCATTTGCTTTCTACTTGAGCCCTTGCTATCAGCTCCTCATTTCCCAACTCAACCCCAGCTCCCCTCTCCCTCAAAGTTTTACGATTACTATTCTTTCTTTATTTTATTTCCAACATTCCCTTCCCAATCACTCATAATAATCTATACAACTTGATTGTATGTGTAATCAATATCAGACTGAAGAGGTTGGTAGAATTCTTTAAGTTAATTCATTTTAGTGGTTGGCCTGTAATGTTGAATATTTTATTAAATGAAGTTCCTTTTATAAATATAGCTATTACTCTATAACAGACAACATTGTACTTCAAGATAGATCTTGAAATGTCCTTTGGATGATGAATATCTCAATAGTAAGCTTAAATGACCTGATATTGGCTATTTTGAATCAACATCCATGTGACTTAAGATGCTGGGGATGACAAATTAAAGAGAAATGCAACAGACATACAGTGTAATATACACAACCCTGAAATCTCTCTGCTTTATGTGTAGATGCGTTGATAGACACAAAGGTGAACAGATGTGGAAGGGAGCTTGAGAGTGTGTGTGCATGTATTTGACAGAGAATATTTATGCATGTGTATTTATACTTGGTGAAAATATAACCATAAATATGTTGAAACATACAGGCAGTAAACTTATGGCAATGTCTGAGACATACACCTTGAGTGAATGACATCACACAGTTCACAAGGCAATGTTTTACTTCTTACTTTGGTTCGTAGCAACTAGGGTCTTAAAAGTTCATGAGCATCCATTTGAGTTCCAACTACTGTTCTTTGTCCTTTTGAATAAAATAAGAGTGATGAAAATTGGAAGAGAAATGGAAATGATAATTGAAGTGGACTAATGGAGCATGCAAACATCAGTCTCCATTGCCCAGAGACAAAGTAAGCGAGTTGGGCCCCAGTTACCACTGCCATCCATGTACACTGAGAGAATCACATTAGAAGACCCCAGATAGAGTGTGATAAAATGTGGAACAAAATCCAAAATCATAAGAGACCAAGTCCCCTAGTTTAATAGAGACTGATGAAACCACAAAGACTGTGGTAACCCTTAGTCTCCTCTGCTGAATTTATAAAAGGAAGTTATGAAAAACAATAGCCTTTGCTGAATTTATAAAAGGAAGTTACAAAACAATAATGAAAATGCTGCTTAATTTTGTCTAGGAGACCCTAAAGCAATGAACCAAACTATGAACCCATGCATCTGTCTTTTTATTATCAATCTATGAGGGAATCCATATATTATAAATGAGATGATGTAGTAGGAAAACTATGAACTTGTTCATGATTTAATGTGTTCTGATATCTCTGTATCAAAACCTTTTTTGCTCCCTCTTTTATTAGCACATAGAGTGAAACATGTTTGGTTGACATCTTTCTTTATTCAGATGCCCGTTAGTTAGTGTTTGACTATTTTTTATCTGAAAGAGTGGGGAGATGCTACAGCAAAGGTATCATTTTAGAAACTCATAAACTTTTATTCAGGTGAAGACTACTACAATAAGTCAGATTATATTAATTCCCTGGTTTTATTTAGAAAAATCTGGTGGCATATTTGTTAAGCAATTATTTCCTTACTGGTGGTTTGAACCCACCAAGTCGTCTAGAGGGAGAAAAGACACACCAATCTGCTCCCATAAATGTTACAACCTAGGAGATCCCATTAATGTTCTGTTGCATAGGGTCACTGAGAGTTATAATCAACCCAACAAAAACATTCTTATTTAGTGGACACCTACTTGTCACTTTTTGAATATTTTATTATTTGACATTGCAAATTTACCACAATAGTAAAATATCTATGTTTTGAATTAATAATATGCAATATCAATAATAATCTGGGGCTAAGGAATGTAGAAATGCTAAGCAAGGGCTATGATGGTACGGTGGCTGGGCCGTGCTCCATTTTTGCATAATTCTCATATACTCATATTTACCTGGTCTTTGGAATGTAACTCTGCTAGTAAGTGTATAATTGATGAGAGAAATGATTCATTTCTGTTCGAGAAATAAGTGGTGATTAATATATGTAACCTAAAGTATACTGCCTCTGAGCACCTATGATTTTGGGTCACAGTTGTATAGCAATCTAGGAAGGTCAGAGCTTAATTGCTTCACACTGAGAATGTAGGTCAAGGATTTCTCAGGCCAACCATAGTGGAGTCCGCTGATTTAAATATGAACTTTGCTTGTGCTATAAGAGCTGCACTTGAGTTGCACATATACTTTACCTGTGATGAGTGCTATTTCTTCAAATGGCTTTTCTACCCACGTCCCTGCAGCTCCCACCAAGTGAATGGTTGTAACTATGCAAAGAGAAGGTATGTAAAACTAATAGAGGTAATTGGTCAGTTTTCACTCCCACACCGTCTTGGTGAGGCATCTTGGAAGCAGAGGATTTCCCAGATCATCAGGGAAGAAGAGCCACCAGCAGAGCATCTTGGAAAGAGGCAGAGACCAAGACTGGGATCAGCAACACTAGAGGTCAAGACAAGGAGACCCAGGGACAGAACAGAAGAGTGTCACCCCAACTATGAGACTGTGAGGCAAGCGGCAGGCTGGCTTTCTTGGCCGCTGGAGCGGAGACCAGTGAACTAAGTTACAGAGGCTGAGGAGGTGAGAGAGTTTGCCTACGGGCTGAGGAGTGGTGATGCTGTGGATAAGTTCCCGTATATGTATTGTTTATGGATCCTCGCTTTTGGCAACTTATTAATCTCTTGATATAGCCCCCAACTTGTAAGGATTGTCTGTGAGTTCTGTGTGGCCATTGCAATGGATTCTCGAGCAGATACGCAGTTACTTTGGGAGGAACTGTTGATAAATGGTGGTGTCAAAATGGCCAAAGAAAGATGGGAGGTCGGTGCATATCTGATCTCTACCTCCTGGCCACAGAGGTCAGATGTTGCCCTCCATGCAATTTCACCGTGAACTGTACTATAACAAGAAAGCAAGTTTTGTTTTGTTTTTCTTGTTGATTGATTGTGAGAAAGTATTGATATCTGTACATCAGAAACTGATCCGATATTTTTATTCATAGACACAGACACTAGGTCTGTAAGGATTATAACTAAGCTGGCAATGACCTACAACTAATGAGAGATGTTATTATTCATCAAAAGAATTCCAAAATGAATATTCCAAATTTGGCACATGGATATAAAATAAATGTATGTGCTTTATATAAAATAATTGGCACCCCCCAGATATATATTTTGTGTCTAAATAAGTACATATATTTTGTATTATAGTTTAGATCTTAAGATGAATTTATTATTTCATATTAACTTGATAGTATACCTATATGTCATTCAATATATGATTTTGCCTCTAAAATGAATTTTAATATCTTTTCAACATACTGTTAGATTTTTATACAAATAAAGCAGCTCCCTCCCTTGGGAAGTATTTCTGCAAACATGTAATGCTAGTTTTCTTACAGCAGTATGTTAAGGGAAACAAAATGGTACAGGGATGTTTACAAAAATATCTTCTGGATACAGAAAGTTGTTGCTAGAAAAATGTAGGAGGCTATTTGTATATTTGCCACCACTTATATGTCAGTTTTCCATACTGTGATGGCTTGAATGTTGCTGTGAAGCTGGAAGCGATGTCACTGGCATTTCAAAGCCCAACAGGGTCACCCAAAGTGCACAGGTTTCAGCAGAGCTACCAGACCAAGGTCAGACAAGGAAGAAAGGCTTTGCTCTCCACTTCATAAGAAGAATCTTCTGAAAGCTTTATACCTAGCTTCTAAGAACTGGCAAATACTGAAAGCCTAAGCAAAGGAAGCAGAATATTGTCAAAGATACTCTCAGAGGATGGGCCCCTCAGGCCCCAGGGCACTCTAAATGTGACTGAAGAGGAGATGATTTCTTGGAGTGGAGTCTAAAATGGTGTCATGAGTCAGTAAAGCCTATGGAAGTGGAGAATTCAGGATTTTCACTTGCTGGTGAGGCATGACTCTAGGTAAAGCTAAACACCTGCAAAAATATTCTAATAATTTGAACTTAGAATGTGTAAAGTATGTATGTAGGAAAATTCGAAGTGATCTCAAATGAAATGGATTGCATGAAGACCAGTATCCTAGACATTGGGGAGCTGAATGGGACTGGAAATGGGCATGTGGAATCAGAAAATCATATGACTTACAACGCCAGGAGTGACACATCAAGAAGAATGACATGACATCATTGTCAGAATGGATCACGCTAAACCCATCATGAAGAAGAAGGCTTATTAATAACTTGCGGTGCATATGACATAACTTTGCTTGCTGAAAGTGCGGAGGAATTGAAGCACTTTCTGATGAAGATCAATATCACAGCCTTCAGTGTGGATTACAACTCAAGGCAAGGAAGACCGAAATCTTCACAACTGGCCCAGGAGTTAACAGAAGGATAAATGAAGAGACGGTTGAAGTTGTCAAAGATTTTGTCTTACTTACGTCCACATTCAGTGCTCATGGAAGCAGCCATCAGGAGATCAAAAGATGTGCTGCATTAGGTAAAGCTGCTGCCCAAAGACCTCTTTAGAGCAGTGGTTCTCAACCTTCCTAGTGCAACAACTCTGACGCAGTTCCTCACATTGTGGTGATCCCCCAACTATAAAATTATTGTTGTTGCTACTTCATAACTGTCATTTTGCTACCTCTATGAATTGGGCAACCCCTGTGAAATGGTCTTCTGACCCCCATAGGGATCACGACCCGCAGGTTAAGAGTATTGAACAGCAAGGATGTTACTTTGAGGTCTCATGTGCACCTTACCCAAGTCATGGTATTGTCCATTTAGCATATGCACGTGAAAGTTGAACTCTGAATGAAGGAAGACCAAAAGAATGCATCTGAATTTTGGTGCTGGAGAAGAATATTGAAAGTGCCACGGACTGCTAAAAGGATAAATAGCTCTTTTGGAAAAGGTAAGAGCAGAGTACTTCTTAAATGCAAGAATGGCAAGGCTTCGTCTTATATATTTTGGACATATTGCCCGAAAAGACTAGTCTCTGCAGAAGAATATCCAGTTCTATTCTGTCCTAGAAGATCACTATGAGTCAGATATAATCATGCACAATTTTTTTTCTAAATACACATTTTAAAAGAAAAATTGGAATTTTTCTAGCATTACATTTTATTTAGAAAATTAATATATTTTTCATATTCATTCTGGAAAAAAATCAAGAATTTTTCTGTATAAAAGTTTCTTCCACTACTGTCAAGTTGACCCTGACTAAAACAACCTTACAAGACAAAGTAGAATTGGTCATCTTTTTCCCTCAGAACAGCTGGATTTGAACTATCCATTTTGTAGTAAACAACCCATTCCTTAACTCACCAGTGTATTACATCTTAAAACCAAACAAACTCACCACCATTGAGGTGTTTTCAACTCACAGCAGCCCTACCCAACAGGATCGAACATGTCTCTGTGAGTTTCTAGACTGCGAATCTTTGTGGGAGTAGAAGGTCGCATCTTTCTCCTTCAGCAATGGTTGGTGCTTTAGAACAGCTAACCTTAGATCACAGCCCAATGTATAACCACTACCAATGCTTTCGACACTCCTTTTAAGTGATATAGGCCTACCTCAAATAACACATATTTTAAAATATATATGTATATATGTTATTTATTGTTTAATGTACTTCCTTGGTTAGAGATTTCCTAAAAAGTATTCTCCCTGCCTGAAAAGAGATAATCCATATAGCAACTCACCTAAAGGCCTTGCATATTTTCAACTTGAACTCTTTTCTAATAACATTAAACTGTGTCGAGGCACCTAATTTGACCACAAAAACTGCATTAAAAATGTGCTGAGAAAACTCAGCTTGCACACGAGTATATACAGTACTTGTCTATGACAGGAAAATTTGAAGATAGTTACTTGTCCAATGGAAAGGAAGCGATCCAGTTTAGTAAACATTCCAGAGTAAGGTGACCAAACAGACTGCTCTAATTAAACAACAACATCATTAATATCACACACAGGTATGACTTTACAGAAGGTCATTCAGCCACAGGTTTCAGCAGTATATTGGCAGGGAGCTGTCACAGTTTCAGACTGGATTCATAAGAGAACTTGGAACACAGGAAGCAGAGAGAGCCAGAAACATATTTGCCTGTGTTTTATTGACAGCCAATGCATTGGACTAAGTGGAGCATACTCCGTTAGGGATAACTTTGTGAAGACTGGGAATTACAGAACACTTCAGTGTGATCATGCAGAACTTGTATCTGCATCAAGAGGCAGTGGTGGGAACAGAACAAAGGAATGCCATATGTCTTAAAATCAGGAAAGAAGGGTATTATGTCTGTATTCTATAACCATACTAAATCAATCTGTGTGCTGAGCAAATAATCAGAGAAACTAGAGTAGATGAAGAATAATAAGGCATCAAGATTGGGAGAAGGTTTATTTATAATCTTTGATATGCAGATGACACAACCTTTCCACCTGAAATGAGGAGGACTTAAAAAACTTGTTGAAGAAAATGGGGGATCGCAGCCTTCGGTATGAATCACAACTTAATGTAAGGAAGACTAACATACTTGCAACTGGATGGGCACCATCTTGATAAATGGAAAACATATGTAGGTTTTTACGATTTTGACTTAGTCCTATGCACAATCAATACTCATGGAAGCAACAGTCAGGATAGCATCCTATGCATTGCATTAGTATAATCTATTGCACAAGACCTCTTCAAAGTGCTGAAAAACAGTGAGGTTATTGAGGACTATGGTGCACCTGACCCAAGCCATGCTATTTTCAATTGTCTCACACACAAGTGAAAGATGGACACCAAATAAGGAGAACTGAAGAATAGATGCGTTTGAATTGTGGTTCTGGTAAAAAAAAAAACTCAAAGTTCCCATAGACTGCCAAAAGGATACATAGATATATCTTGGAAGAAGTAAAGGCTCTTAAGAGGCAAGGATTGTGAGACTTCTTCAATAGAGACTAGTCCCTGACAGAAGACATCAGGCTGTGTACAGTATTGGGGCAGTGAAGAAGGGGAAGATCCTCATTGAGATGAATTCATACACTGACAGCAACAATGGGCCCAAGCACAGGAACAATTGTGAGGGTGGAGCAGGAATGGTGGTGTTTCCTTCTGTCCTGTATGGTGTCATTATGAGTCAGAATGGATTCAATGACATCAAACTATAACAATAACAAGAGTTGGAATAAATTGTAGGACAATACTTAACTTACCTTATTTCTTGGGTAAGAAGTTAAGAAATAAAACACACTGCTAAACACAATGAAGTTATGACTAAGAATGCTAAATGATGAAGCACATCTAATGAGACACAAGGAGCCTTGGTAGCTGAGTGCCTACATGCTTTTCTACTCACTAAAAGTTCAGTAATATCAGCAACTTCTGGAAAGGAAGATTTAGCAGACTTTGAAATACTATGGGGCACTTATACATCAATTGGAGTAAAAAAAGGCAATACTTTTAAAATATATATTATATACATCTAAGTATACCTGGGCTTCAAAAATTTAACAAGAAGGTATTAAAAGATAATTAAAAATTTGAAGACCCCTTGTGTATATGTGTAATTAAAATATTTCAATGTTAATAAATATATTCTTAAGATACAGACCACTGTATTTATAATTGTTCTATATTACACACAAAAGAACATGACCTTAGATGTATATATTTTTTATAGATTTTAGTACATTTGGTCGAGGGGGCAGCTGGAATTCTCAGCTCCTGAAAATAGTGGTTTGGTAATGGGATCCACTAGAAGGCAGGGTTTATTCTTTGTTTATTTACAATATTTTCATAAATCCTCATCAAATTGAAAAGCATGGTGATTTACATAATTTATTACCTTTATTTTAAAATCAATTAATTGAGGGTGTATTCGCAGTGATACAGATGACACTTCAGGCCCTTCATTCACCTGAATGAATGATCCTCATGATGAGTTCAGATGGCAGCTATATACGTGCATTTTTCAAAATGAGAGCCACTATCATTCCCACGAAACAGAACTCTGCCAATGAGCTCATTATACTCATTTTGAAAAGGAAACGACATATTGCTGGAAGAAGTAATACACTATTATTTAGAATAAGGTATAAAAATCAATCCCCCCGGAAAGAAAGAAATGACAAAAGAATATCTGCCAAACCTGTGGAGAATTTTTGAGCAAGTTTTGACACTAATGAGCCATATGAACTTCAATAAGCTACTTAATCCTTTTCAGTTTGTTCTTTTGTAAATTTGAGATTCCTGAGCAAATATTCTCTTAAGTGTCCTGTAAGTCTAAGTACATATTAGACTACATTACTTTTTGCTTTCATGGCTTTAGCAGGCCATTATCACTTAAATATGAAGTTTGAAACTCTTAATTCTGAATAAATTTCTTTGAAAAATAATTTTAAATCATTCAAAACTGATTCATATATCTGGGTTTATTGATGAAGGTATTTACAGGATATATCAAAAGTGAAAAACAAAAAGCAAGGAAAGCTCAAAAAAAATAAAAGCAGACATTAATTTAGCAATCAGAACCTGAAAAACAGGAACTGAAATTTTGATATTCTGTGGTTGAATTAATCTGTTCCCACCTCCATAAAAGTTATTTGTGGCAGAATCACTTGAGTGACCAGATAATCCTCAGGGCTTCTAAAAGTAGACTCTGATAACATTTCTATGTAATAAGAAAAAGGTAACAGGTAATTTTACACCTTGATTGATTTTGTACAGTGTTATAACAGTGAAGAAAATTACCAAGAGAATTTTACAAAACCATATAAATGCTTCACTATCCAACTGAAAATATTAAAATGTGTTCACAGGATGATATTATAAAGATTCTTTTTCTCTAGTTCCATAGCATTTCACATAGTAAACATGACTGGACATTGTTCATTCTGTTTAAATATTTTCACAAGAGAATCTAACATTCGTGCATATAATTTACCATATACTCTCGAGTATAAACTGACCTGAATATCAGTCGAAGCACCTAATTTTACCACAAAAACTGAATTAGCTGATGGTGCCCGGCTTCAAAAGATATAGCATCTGGGGTCTTAAAAACTTGAAGGTAAACAAGCAGCCATCTAGCTCAGAAAACAACAAAGCCCACAGGGAAGAAGTACACAAGCCTGTGTGATCACGAGGTGTTGAAGGGATCAGGTAGCAGACACCAAAGAACAAAAATCATCATTGTCTTTTCACCTTTTCCATATAAACGCTGAAGATGAATCTGTACATAAGTAAGTATGGTGAAAACGGTGGATATTGTCTGGCTATTGAGCGATTTAGCATCTGGGGTCTTAAAGGCTTGAAGGTAAACAAGTAGCCATCTAGCCCAGAAGCAACAAAATCCACATGGAAGAAGCACACCAGCATGTGTGATCACGAAGAGTCGAGGGGACCAGGTATCAAGTACCAATGGGGGAAAAATCATAGCATCGTGAATGAGGGGAGCACGCGATGGTGACCCAATGCCCATCTGTAGACAACTGACATTCCTTGCAGAGGGGTTAGTGGAGATGAGATGAGATGAGTCACTCAGGGTGCAGTGTAGCATTGATGAAACTCACAAACTTCTTCTAGTTCTTAAACACTTCATCCCCTCTATCTATCATGATCCCAATTCTAACTTGCAAACCTGGTTAGACCAGAGGATGCACAGCAGTGCTGAGGGGAACTGGAAACAAAGGGAATCCAGGACAGATGAACCCCTTAGGACCAGTGGTTAGAGTGATAATACCGGGAGGGAAGAGGGAAGTAGGGGTAGAAAGGAGGAACCAATTACAAGGATTACATATAACCTCCTCTCTGAGGGATGGGCAACAGCAAAGTGGGTGAAGAGAGACACCAGGCAGTGTAAGATATGATAAAATAATAATTTATAAATTATCAAGGGATCACTGGGGGCAGAAGAGAGGGAGGGGGAAAAAAGAAAAATGAGAATTCAGGAGCCCAAGCAGGAAGCGAGAGTTTTGAGAATGATGAGGGCAACAAATGTATACGTGTGCTTTACACAATTGATGTATGTGTGTATTGTGATGAGTTGTATGAGCCCCGATAAAATGATTTTTTTGAATGTGCAGAAAAACTCGGCTTATACACAAGTATATGTGGTATACTAATAATGTATATTTAGTGATCTAAATATATGCACTGGTTTTATATATGTGTGTTTTTATATGAAACACACATATCCTTTGGCTGAGAAGTACTGTTCTTCCTTGATTTCTGTGATAACTCATTTTTTATTATCCAATTTATGCCTCATATCCTTCTGGATACCTCTTCTAATTCTTCACTCTGACTTTAAAACAAAGTTAGCATATCATCATTATATATTATACCTATAATATATCATTTTATTTTTATTGTATCTCTTCCTACTTTAATGTCTTTGAAGACCAAACATTAGTTATTGTTTTATTCCGGCAAGCCTACTGTATTATGAAGTGGGTGCAGTTTTCATGGTATTTCTGTGACTAAAGGCATTAAACAATGCATAATCCCCATAAGTACATGACTAAAGATCTTGAAAAAAGACAAGGAGAGAGACAAAGAGTAAATTTATGGTTTTTAAAGGCATCCAGTTGTGATATTTCTGTTATAGCATCACTAGATAACTAAATGAATATTTAGTAATATTTTGGAACAGTTTATATAAACAATTTTGTTATCCATTTGAATTATGGTCCTGGAGAATAATATGCAAAGTACCATGGATTATCAAAAGGACAAACTGATCTGTCTTGGAAGAAGTTCACCAGAGTGCTCCTTAGAGACAATGATGGCACGACTTCATCTTACCATCCTCGCAGCATGTTGTCAGGACAAACCGGTCCCTGGAGAAGGACATCATGTTAGTGCAGTGCAGTAGCAGCGAAACAGAGCAAATGGACCGACACAGTGACTGCAGCAATGGACTTAAGTATGGGAACAATTTTGAGATGGTGCAGGACTGAGCAGTGTTTTACTCTGTTGTGCATATAGGGATGCTACAGGTCTGAATTTAAGAACAACAGTTTTGTTATTTACAAATTAAGGTAACAAATAATCTTTTATATTGATATTGGCAAATTTAATTAAAATAGGAGATTAAAAAAGTAGCAAAACAAGCAAAATGATATTAAATGGAATCTACTATATGATTGCTACAAGCTATGTATACATTTTTTTAATATCACAATGGGAAGCTGATTGATTAAAAAAAAGTAAGACCTAGTTAAATACACTGTTCTAACTTGGGTGTAAAAACACAGAAATTTCTCTGGAAGAGAAAATTGATAGTGTGACTCTTGCATCAAGAAGTATATCTCTTAAATATTCTTATGTAATAGGAAATGTTGAACCTTGTGAAGTCCCTGTACACTTCCAGTGGTTAAAGGTCAACTTCCTCGCGTGGTAAACAAAGGGCAAGAGATGCAATCAACATGAAGTTACCTTGGTAGAAAGGCCTGGTGATCTACTTCCCAAAAATCAGTCACAGAAAAATTCAAGAACAATTCTGCTCTAACACATATAAACTCTCTCAGAATCTGAATCAACTCCATGGCAACTGATTATAGTATTTGTAAGTTCTAATTCCAAGAACCAATTTCTATGAAGATTTCCATGGGTCTTTGGCTATTTATCAAAGCCATGGGTAGTAACAACACTTCATTTTGTTTGCCTTCCAAACCTTAATATCACTTCAGAATACATAACACTGTATTTCTTAACAAATTATTATGGAGACAGCTAAAACATAGCTCTTGACTAATTCATATCGCCGAGGAATCAGAATGGGAATCAATCATACATTTTGTGATATGAACTTTTACTTCCAGAAATTAATAATAGAATTTTTAAAATCCACTGTCATGAAGTTAATGCTGAGTACAGCAACCTGACAGGACAGGGAAGAAGGGTCCCTGTGAGTTTCCTTGACTGGAACTCTTTATGGACCTAGCAGCCTCATCTTGCTCTTGAATAATCAATCAAGTGAAACACTAATGCTTTTCTCATTATGTACACAGATTGGGCAAACAATTCTGTGATTACATGATTATGTTTCTAGGAAGGCATTTATGATACAGTCATACTTAAGGCAAGTATTCTTTCTTTTATTCCTCTTTTTGTAGCATAGTGGTTACAAGTAAGGCTGCTAACAGGAAGGTCTGCAGTTTGAAAGGACAAGCCACTTTAGCAGAGAGAGACAGGGCTTTCAACACTCATCACTTGTTCCAGCAGTTCTACTCTGTCCTGTAGACTCATTAGGAGTCGGAATCTACTTGATGGCATCACCTAAGGGAATTCTTAACAGTGAAAAGCAGTATTTATTCTTACAAAGTATTAATTTATACAAAACTATAACAGTGAAAATATCTCATGGCATATGTAAGCTTAGATTTCACTGTGGGACAATGAGGTATTGATTATTTGAATATTGAGATGAGCTATATTAATAGCTTATCAATATTCCAATTATTTAAGACAAATTCTGTTCAGATGTATTGGACTTTGTGACTTTCTCTTCCTTCTGCCATCCTGCCCTCTTGCCTTCCTGACTTTCTTCCATCTTTACCGCCTTCCTCTGTCTTTTGGGTGGGAGAGTGGAGAAAGTAGTAGCTCTATGTGTATGATATTTCCAAGAGAAATGAATGGAAGAGCAGAACGTAAAGGAATACAATTTTCAAAATATTTTTGAACATTCATATAAATATATATATATGTATTTTACCTATAATAAAAATGCATGAGTATTATGATTTTCTTTTTGTTCAACTTATAAAGTCTCAACAAATATGATAAATTTACCTGTTCTAAAAACTTGTTTTCATGCCTTATATGCTATTTAAAATTTTTCCCATTTTATAACATATATATACATATATATCTACTGAAAGACATATAGTACAAATCAAGAACATATGCATATCACTTCATGTATATGAGTGTATGTCATGAAAAGTTCTATCATTTTTTTGCAAACCCAACCTATCCCTATTTTTTCATATCTGATATATGTCTTTGTTTTTCATATCTGATATATAATAAACTGGTGCCAGATGTATGGGCTAATATCAGACTAATGCACTTGACCTGAACTGAAATGGGATGTTTTCTTAATATAAAATTACTCTTCATATAAAGTTCTTTCTTATACATGTATGAGTGCTGTGACTAGAATTTGTTTTTCCAGTCAGCCTAAACTAAAACAATAACATTGTGGAGTTACATAATCTCCTGTCAACTTGAGTGAAGGGGTGGAGTCTAGCCTGTCAATCAGGTCATAGCCAATGATGCCTCTGTGTGAGCATGGCCTTCTCCAGAGGATTCTGGGAACTCCTGTGTTCTTCCTTGGAGGTAGGACAAACTTTCTGATTCATATTTATGTTGACAAGCTATCTTGAAGCTTGGGTCAGTGAATGTTAACAGAAGATTTGGGAATTCAGAGTCGCTGTGAAATTTGTGCCTGCGGTTCTGACTAACCAGAAAAAAGAGCGTCAACTGGAAACATACATGCTGTCCTTTGAAAGAACAGCTCCAAATCAACAAACTTATTGTTCCAAAGTCATTACTGGTGATGAAACATGGTGCTCTTCTTAAGACCCTGAAAAAAACATTAATGAAGCCAATGGAAGACACCATTGTCCTACAAAAAAGTTTATCATGGAAATCAAAGATCAAGATGATGCTCCTTTTTTTGTTTTTTTTTGATGTGAGGGTGATAGTGCATTTGGAGTTCATTCCACCAGGTCAGACTGTTAATCAAGCTATTCAGAGGTTTTTAATAGAAACAATATATGACAAAACAGTCCAATTTGTGGCAGACGGGGGACTGGTTTTGTCACCACAACAATGTATCAGCTCACAAAGATATCCCAGTGCACTGGTTTTCAGACAAAAGCGTCATGCCTCTCCTGCCCAAGCACCTGATTCACCTGACCTTGCCCCCCTGAAACTTCTTTTTGTTTCTGCAAATGCAGAGGGACCTGAAAGGATAGCTATTTGAGGACATAGAAGAGGTGAAGAAAAAATGAGTGAGGTACTGCCAGCCATCCACACAAATGGGTTTGAAAAATGTTTTCCAGACTGGAATCACAGATTTGAAAAATGTATTAAGTGTAATGGAGAATACTTTGAAGGTGATAAGGTTGCTTGTTAAAAAATATTAAATACATAACGTTTAAAATGCTGGTATTTTTGGCTACCCCTTTATATATCATGATCACTGTTAGTCTGGTAATTATCTATATGTTGTTCTTGTTTTTATCTCTTATTCTATTTCATTATTATTTTGGTTCTGGGTTTTGGTGTTGATATACACCAGAAATGCAGGATGGGTAGTCTTGGAGACAGCAGCCAGCCAGTGGGGCAGGTGAGCATGGAGCCAACAATAACAGGAACAAGGGAATAGTAAGAGTCCTAAGATGGACTTTGTGGAGGGGGTAGCTCTCCTGGGCACTTTGGATCAATCAAATTGTATCTGATAAGAATTACTGAGAGGTGAATGAGAGGAAAGCATAATAGTTGGGTAGGATAAAAAAGCAAAAACAAAATCATATATATAAGAATATGTATATATTTGCATATATATATGTAAATGTACTTTGGGCCTCTACTTAAATTTTACCTCTGTGTGAAAATGGTTTATTCTTATAATGTTTCACTTTTCTATGTTCTTATAATGAAGCTGATACTCAGGTTCTTGACACGATGGATTGCTGGAGACAAAATGGGTGCATAAGCAAATATAGTGAAGAAAGCTGATGGTGCTCAGCTGTCAAAAGCTACAGTGTCTGTGGAATCAGGGAAGCAACAAAGTCCATGTGGAAGAAGCACATGAGGTTGTGTGATTTTGAGGTGCCCATGGGAAGAAGATAAAAAAACACACATCCAAATTGATATGACAGGATTGGATGTAGTAGAGACCCAAAGTCCACCTATAAGACAACTGAGCAGTCCCTCCTAGAAGGGCCTCATGGAACTGAGGATAAATTCAGGATGCAGTGTGTTACTGATGAACCACATAACTATTTTCTAATTCCTTAAGATTTCTCCCCCTTACTATTATAGTCCATATGTGATATACCTCATAGGTCATGTTAGACTTGCACATGTTCCTTTGTACATGTAAGATTGCTCAGTACATGGTAGTTAAGATAGATGACCCCTCAGAGACAGTGACTGCAGTAAGGGTTCCCTGGAGGTGTGGGAAGTGAGGGGGAGTAAAGGAGAGGGGAGGTGATAGCATTGGTGATATAGCCCCACTCAATGGGACTGAACTACAGTTCAGAAGGGAACAGATATATTGGAATGAGTAAGCTATGTCAATAAAAATATTATTTAATAAAAAAGACTAAGAGTAGAATATGGAATGTTGGTTGATTATTCCCATGAACAATTTGGGAACTTTGCCATGAAGCACCATTACAAAAAAACATTGATCATGGATTCAATCCAGGGATCCTGACCCAAAGAGAGGAAATTCAGGACAGAATTTCAAATTCTCATTGACTCGATTCTTCCTGAAGCCATAAAAGCTCGATGAATCCTGGAAAATATTGTCCCGAACTAATTCTTAAATCTTAAATAGAAAGTAACCTATGAAGTCTTGTAACAGAAAATTAAAATTTTTTCTTAATAGTAAAAATATCTGCTGTGAGAATTACATTCTGAAGAATTAACTGCATGAATCAATAATAATATAAAAACAGGAACTTGAAAGTTTTAATAGGGAGCTGAGCAGACAAGACATTGATGCTAATAGCATAGGAGCAACTCCAAACAAAGAAGGGTGAGGATGTTTGAACAACACAAAGAAAGTAACTATTGTCACTGAATTGTACAAGTAGACCATGTTGAGCTGATGGATGCTTAGTTTTGTGTATTCTCAACGATAACATAATATAAATATTTTAACATTATATGTAAATTGCCACATTTACACTCAAAACAACAAAATAACTCCTACCATATTTAAAATATTGAAAATGGAGCACAGATAGTGCAGTGCTTCAAGCACTTGGACACTCATCAAAGATAGGCAAGCCTAACTCCCCAGCCTCTCTACAGGATAAACGTAGGGCAGTCTGCTTTTGGAAAGGTAACAGCTGTCGAAAACTTATGAGATTTTTTTCTGTCCTAGAAAGTTTCCATGACTTGGAATGGACTTGACAAAAATGAGTATAATATTCCTCCCTCTCTGCTCATGAT
Organism: Tenrec ecaudatus; assembly: GCF_050624435.1. NCBI lineage: Eukaryota > Metazoa > Chordata > Mammalia > Afrosoricida > Tenrecidae > Tenrec > Tenrec ecaudatus. The sequence goes on along the minus strand of NC_134540.1, from coordinate 26,738,812 downwards.
ATCTAACTGTCAAAAGTATTGTCATAACATCTTACTTAATTTTAATAAATGTTTGAGAACAGGCATAAATATAGATTTATATGCTTGAAAGGCATAAATGCTAACCTAAAATCTTGCTAGCATATTCAGGCCACTGAGATCTTAATTAGCTTAATTCCCTAGGTAAATGCATTACTCCTTTGGTTTCACAGATATAATATGCATGGAATTGTTATATAGGTAGTGCCTGACTTCTGATGCCTTTGAGGTGTGAACTCCACTTACAGCCTTCTGGTTTTGTTGTTGTTGTTGTTGTTGTTTTTAGTACTGCTTATCATAAGTAATATGTACTGCATATGCATTGAATTACCTAATTAAATGATGTTATACTCAGATGTTCACTTGCAGATATTTAATGTTATCCTCGACAAGTATAAACACTGTAGTATAACTGGCAATGTCCTAGTCAACAATGTCGTTGGTTTCACAGTTGGGGGTCAAAACAAATAGAAAGTTGGATCATGTTAACTCTAATAATATATGATAATTAAACTGCTCATGCTCCAGTTCCTGATAACGCTTCATAACAATGTCGACGTCAATGATCAAATCAAGATGTAGAAGTGGTATATCTATCTCCCGATAAGACCACTGTGATTCAGCTTTTAGCTCAAGATATAATCACCACCTTATACATCTTACCTACGGACTACACTTGCTCATGGAATCGCTGCCAGTGATGGACATAAAGTCATATATTATTTCTAACAGAATTACAATATTCTCCATTATAGCAGAAATATTGATTATCTGAGAAAAGGGGAAGCAGAAGATATGGAAAGAGTTGGTGGCTAATGTGAATACACTGCAAAAATTTTCTCAGAATAATATGTTGGATGAGCTCAGTGAAAAAATGACTGAGGTCAGTGGTAAAATTATTGAATCTAAAACCTAGCATCACTAATGGGGAACAGTTCAAAGTCATAAGTAAGGGGACATAACAGATCACAATCAAATGGATTGTGAACAGAGAAGAAATGCTCAAGATGAAATAAAGAATGAGCCAGAGGCAGGGGAGAAGTAGACCAGATGGTGCAAAGAAGGGGTTCACTGGAGTTTTTCTCCACTCAGTCCAGGGGCACATCCAGCTATTCACATCCTCCAACTTTTCTGCTGACATAAAGATGAAGTTTCCCTCTCCTGTTAATATTACAGTTTCACAAACCCTAGGGAGCTATTACTACTCTGTGCTAGAAGATCACTATTCATTAGAAACAACTCATGGGCAGGGGATTTGGTTTGGAAGACTTGCATGAAAACGTGAAGATGAAGATCTTTGCTAAACTTGCAAGTCAGATTTGCTAAACAGCAAGATATTCCTGCAAATATATGAAGCAAATAAAGAAAGGAGGATAAAGAAACTCTTACCTTTTTAAACAGAAATACCGTAACTATTCTCAGGAATAATCCAAGTGATTCAGAACATTCCATAAGTGGAGTTTATTGCAACTAACAAAATGCCCATATTGTATAACTCTTCTTCATTGTCAAAGTAAATCATGATTTGTGATTTTCCATGTATATATGAATGTATTAAAATGTATACCTGTAACTTTTATGTCATATTTATCACCTCCCAAACCAATACATATCAGATTTATGAATGCTTCAAATGAAAGTCAATAATGATGAAAGCAAAATAACTCAATAATAATAAAAGTAGTTTCCGTTGTATTATTTTATTACTTTTCCTCATTAAGTTGTCACGATGTGATATGTTGATCACATGATCATCTTTAGCAGCAAATAAACTTATAGAATTATGTAAGAATATTTTTCCATATAAGTCAAGGGGAACAAAGCTACATAACTAAGATAACTAAAAAGCCTGATGTGGCTGAGTCTATTGCAATTTACAACCATTCTCTAAGACTGAATGGAACTGCCTCAGAGTTTCTAAATCTGTCAGCTCTATAGAAGCAGACTGCTCCCTCTTTCTTCTCACAAACTGGGTGCCACCTGTGTGCTTAACCCCTGTACCACCACTGTTGAAAATAGTTGTATTCATTACGATCAATTCAGGCTAATTTTTGCTCAACTGTATGATGTCCAACAAACAGCAACCCCAAATGATGGGGTAGAAAATCATAGCACTGTGTGGTGTGAAGAATTAGCCAGATCTTCTTCCTGCTGAGTTGGAGGCTGAGGCTGAGCCACCAGCCTGGATAAGCAGCAGATTTTGATTAACCATTTGCCTCATCAAATCCCTTCCAATATCATACAGGATTACACATTTTTTGTAATACTACAGGCTACAGAGTAGGAAATGTTTAACTATGAGCTAGCCAGATAGGAACTTCTAGTTTCTGGATAAATCAGGACAGATTGCTAATGTAGCAGCAAATCCCATCCTGACAATTATACTGAAAAGAATGGCAAGTAAAAGAAGTGAAAACTTCAATAAGATCATTAATAAATTATGGGATTAATAATAGATGTGACAATTCAAAACCTGTTCAAATGTAGGCTACAGATTAGTAAATGTGAAGTTTATGTAATTTGCAATTTTATCTTAAAGTGAAATCCTTGGGTTTTTGTAATAAAGTTTAAATTACAAAGTATTTTTAAATAATTTTATTTAACAATTTCAACGTACATCAAAACTGCAGCATTAACTTCGGTTTAGTGTTTTAGGAATGAGGAAGAGAAAATGGAAGGTATTCAGCAAATAATTTCTTATTAACAGGAAGAAAAGTAATATCAGAATCCAGCATAGTTGCCATGATTTGGACCAGGGCACCGTATTACATAGTTCCAATATCACCTACTTATTAATTGCTCTTAATTGATAACATTATGACAGCATCTAATGTATACTTGCTGAGGTCTTTTTATCATGTTATAAAACAATAAATAGTAATAGCTAAAAGTATGGCTACATAACGATACGATGTAATTATTTTGGCAAAGTAAATTGGTCATTATCTATCTTTCATATTTATTTCATTTTACTTTTAATTTGCTGCTCTAATACTCTACAGTTGTGAGAATGTACTCATTGTTGCCTAATTCATTATCAAGACATAATTAGACACTCAAAATGCTCATATTCTAAATATATATAAAAAGCACTTAATATTCTGTGTATTTTATTGGAAGCCTTCAAAAAGAATAATTTTTATTTTACTTTACCTTCTTCATGGTACCACAAGGAATTGGAATTCCTTATGAAGTCCCCTTATTCCATAGTTATTTCATTTTTAAGTAATAAACCAATGGAAAAAGAGTGGCAATAGTGTTGTATGTAGCAGAAACAGTTTTGTGGTGGAGGGAAGTCAACAGAACTTTTCAATAAATCCTAAGTGGTATAGCTGAAATTTCCTTCAGGTTCATTTCCCACAGGACTCATTAAATTCTACTTCATATTTGGCTTACCCTATTGTCAGAGTTAATTCTAATGCATAGAGGCCCTATATTAGGTTTCTGAGACTGTAAATTTCAAAAACAGAGCCTCATCTTTCTTCCACAAAGTAACTAGTGGCTACCTGTTCAATGCTCACAGGAAAACACAAACAACGCAGTTTTAAATTTGAAACTCCTTACTTGGCTTACACTAGTTGTCTCAGAGATATTGTGTCCTACAATTTACTGCATGTACACCAATAAATATAAACAGCTTGGAGGCCCATTTTGTGCCTGTATTCTTGTGATTTTAACAAGAGATTTAGACTTATGTGTGTATGATTCACTTAGAGTCACTGTCTCTGTCATGATCTTCATGAGACTCTACTAAATAATATCAATAATTACATATATACACCCATACATCTCATACAAAATTAATATGTGGTATTGAATACAAATTAGGAAAGGTCATAAGACACCCTATGTGAGTCTCATGAATTAGTAAAGCTTATTAATTGGTTACAAATGTTTTCTGTTTCCAAATCCAAATGAAATATATACATGCTTTATTAAAACTGGAAAATATTAAAATTTGCAATTGTTTCTTCATATTATAAATGTAATATTAATTCTTATATGTGTAAATGTTGAACTGTGCTCCTGTTCTTAATTCTGTAGAAGTAAAATTGAAACAAAGGAATATAACATCAAGTTTTTATATTTGTTCTTCTGAATATATCAAAAATTTTATAAGGCTATCTAAGTAAATTGATACAGGAATTTTTTTGTGACAGAAATTCTTATGATTTTACCTGTAGTATAAAATTGTAATTTGAACACTTGAACATTAAAAAATGAAATCATTTGACTTTAAAATAATTATTCATAAAATCATACTTCTCAGCAAGAATTAAAATACTCACATCTTAAAACTTTGTATAAGAAAACCCAGTCCTTTTAGTGTGACTATGGCAACATCAAACCAAATTCTATAATAAAAATTATATTAAATTGCAATATTTTATGTGTTTGAATGATAATAATAACCAGGTAAAGGCATTGTTGAAAAAAGTTATGTATTAGGTAAGATAAAATATCATTATTAATTGGGGACAAGACTTCATATCTTAAAGTCATATACATTTCTTAATTATAGCAGCTATGTGAGAATTTATAATAAAATTTTTATTAAACAAAATATGAAACTGAGAGAAGAAAATTACTTAGGTCAAAGAGCAAAGACAATTTTATGAAATCATTATCACCCTCAGTAAGTTTTCTATTGATTTACTTTGGTCAACTACAAAATTAAATTGCTTATTTGAAATAAACCCAAAGAGAATATCAAAGAGCCTCTGCGATAATTTTCTTACCATTTTTCTGACATTGAAATCATAAGGAATGTTTAGGCATCAGGTCCTAATCATTTCAATCTGAATAAAACAAGTCATGAATATTTAATATGCAGTATTACTGTGCTAGTCTGTGTAGACTAGAGAAACAAATCCATAGAAACTTGTATGTGTATGAGAGAGCTTTATATAAAGAGTAATTGTGCATTAAGGAAGCATTCCAACCCAATCCAGTCCAAGGCCATAAGACTGATATTAGCCCATATTTCTGATACCAATCTATAAAGTCCTCTTCAGACTCACAGACACAGGCACTGGCACTGAATGTAGGTAGACTGTCTTTGGATCCAGTGGTGCTGTAAGCCTCTCAGTGCTGGCAGGGGTCTCTACGTGGCTTCTCTGGCTTCAGAGGTCTGGTTGCATCAAGGTAGATCCATGTGGCTTCTCCAGCTCAGGGCACTAGTGTAGTTCCATGTGTCTTATTAGCTGCAATGTCTCTCCAGGAGTGATCAGAGAGAGAGAGGTATTTCCCACCTCCAAGGTGCAAATACTGGATTTCCCAGAATTCTCAGGAGGCCAAGCTCATACAGAGGCTTCATTGGTTATGACCTGATTGACACACTGGACTCCACTCCTTCACTCTTAATCCGCTCAAGTCCCAAATTGACACCAGATTATGTAACTACCAGAATTACTAATAGGTAAATTTAGGAAAGGGGTTTGAATTGGTCTAATATAGATCAAAAAGGTTGTTTTTGTCAGTTCATAATCATTTTATTAGCTTTTTTGGGGGGGCGGGTTTCTGAGTTTCAGGTGGCATATACATAAATAAGAAGAAATATGCAAAGGATCTTAAAGTAGAATGATCATTAATATTTGTTTTGAAAATGTTTTAACTTTTTCCTTTCAAAGTATCTTTGATATCAATAGTGACAACACAATTAAACTATGATATCACTCTAAAATGCATATTCTAAAATGTACTATCTACTATGTGGCATATTGCAGGTCTTCAAAAAAAGCAATTTTCATTTTACTTTACAAAAAAAGGAATTCTAATCCCTTATTAAATCCCTCTATTTATGAAGATGTAGAGTGCTTTTTAATTTACAAATTCATTTTATATACATTATCAGTGCACAACTTCCTAAAGTCCATTTGTGACAAATCAGGATAGTGCGGCTTAGCATTTACGTGATGGACCAAAGTCAGTCCAATCTAAAGTATTAGGCCTAAGGCTCTAATCTAGATCTTCTGAACCCAAATATAGTTGTTCCACTTCCACTGATTACTTTATAGGCAAGGTCAATTGAAATCATATTGTGCTGACCTTGAGTGCTAGCTTATGTGTCACCTTTTCCCCTGGATTTTTCAAAGTGAAATTCATTTTCAAGTGGAATGCTTTAGTTGCAGTTGTCTGATCAGAAATTTAAGAGTGACGCACTTAGGTCAATATTTATATATTCCGTATTAATTACATTTTCTTTGGAGCTGCACTAATCTGGCCTCCCCATGTTAGCATAGAAATGCATGCATTGCTCTTTTTAGGTGCCTGAGAGTCAATGCTGACGCATAGGAATCCTAGGCACAGCAGAACGCAGCACTGCACATCCTGTGTCATCCTGACAATTGCACTTCTTCTTGAAGCACTTTTTGTAGTCGTTGTGCCGATACACTTCTACAAGGATCTTCCTCTTTTTATGAAGCTGCTTTTCCTTTTATTGAAGTTTACATAAGATCCAACATACTTTTAAATATAAGAGCACTATTATAATACAAAATTTGTCATATTTATCTGCCAGTAGTAGTGAAAGAAAGCAATTATTGGGAAGTTTAGTATAGCAAAGTAATGTCTTTTGCAGTCTCTACGATATAAAGTCAGCACATGAGGCAAAAGTCACCATTGAATATCAAGTCACCTTAGATACAGGCTCATAAAAGTTCAAAATCCTTTAATTTCTTGCAATTTTTGCTGGGACCCTGACCTTGGTGTTACATATGCTTAATTACCAAGCATGATGTCCCTTTCAAGGGACTGATCTCTCCTCACAACTTGTCCAGAATAACTGAAACAAAGTGTCACTATCCACACTGTAATAAATTGCGTGGAGGTCGATATAGCTGATATCTTTTCACTTCCCTAATGTGATGAGGAAAGGGACAGACATACCTCCATGCTTCATCGTTCTTTAGCTAGTCTTACCCTTCTCCCAAGCCACTCTACATCTATGCTAGGTTCAATAAATTATTTCAATGACCACACAGAACTCACAGATAGCACCCCTTCTTAAGGGGGTTTATAAGGAGACTTAATAGATTTTCACAAGTCAGGATCAGTAAACAGTAAGTACACAGCCATTGGTTCCCTGAGCCAGAAGTGGAGTCTCTCCCACTTCTGTGTCTCAGCTATGTGGTAGCCAATTCTTTCTACAGTTATTAGTCTCTTCACCACATGGTCCCTTGACCTTTGCCTCCACGGGCAGGAAGCCAGCCGGGCCATCACTCTGTCCCAGAGTTTCACAGTCTCAGACCAGATAAGAAGAAGGCACCCCGCAGTCTCTGCACTGCTCCTCTGACTATCCCTGCACAATCGGTGATGCATCATGTGCTTTAGATAGACATCTTCCTGGTGCTCTTCTGTGGTCTTGGGGTTTCTCTCTGCTCTTCTGCTCAAAGAGGGCCCATCCCTATAGCCAGGAGTCAAGTAACAGAAAGTGACCCAATTCCCTTTGTTAGTGTCACACGCTATGCAAATAGTGTTCTCATTTGCATAGTCCCAGCCAATCAGTTGGTGGGAGTAACAGAGAGTTGGTAGAAGAGCCATAGTAAGCACTTTCGCTCAACCACACTTACTTCTCCCTCTCTCTCACTCTCTCTTTTTAAAATCATTTTTACTGGGGGCTCATACAACTCTTACTCCTAAGAAGCAATTTGACTATACTTGTTCAAGACAGATAGATCCGTGTGTCGTTTGGGCAGCCCCTACCAATGTTCTTCACCAGCACCATAAGTCAAATGCATCAATTCTTATTTGGTCTTTCCAAAGTAATCTGCATATGGTGGTATTGAAAATACCATGGCTTAAGGGAGGCTCACCCAAGTCCTCAAGGTGACTTTCTTGCTATTCAATACTGTAAAGAGAGCATGTGCAGCAGATTTTCCCAAAGCAATGCATCTTTTAATTTCTTGACTGCTGTTTCCATGAATATTAATTGTGGATCCAAGCCAGATGAAATCCTTGACATCTTTAATTTGATTTTGTCTTTTTTCATAATGCTATCTGTTAATCCAGTTTTGAAGATTTGGGTTTTATTTACATTCAGTTGTGATCCATATTGAAGGCTGCAATCCTTGATCTTCATCAGCAAGTGCTTCAAGTCCTTCTGGCTCTCAGTTAGCAAGGTTGTATCACGCGCATATTGTAAGTTGTGAATAAGCCTTCCTCTGAGCCTGATGCTGCAATCATCTGCATATAATCCCGTTTCTATGATCTTTGCTCAGCACACAGGTTAGATACATATGGTGAAAGGACACACACCTTATCTGATTTTTTAAAAATAAATATTATTTATTATTTGGAATTGAATGATCATAATGCATTCCAAAGGATCTTAAATCTAAAATTGACTGAACAATTATTGTCCTTTAAGTGTTGGTTTGCTATTATATTTGAAAATATGAGGGTTATTATTCTTTCCTGATGTTATACCATGGAATATTCCCTTGCTTTGTTTGAATAACTGCTTCCTAGTCCATGTAAATGTTAAGCATGAACACAATGATGTGTTCTGGAATTTCTATTCTTCTCTATGCTAAGCTCTATTTAATCCACACATTAGAATATTTTTAAATAATGAATAAGTGATCATCATTCTGATGTCCTCTGCTTCAGCGAGGATCCACTGAATGGCAGCAATAATGTCCCTTGTTCATACCTTCTTGTGAATCCAGTTTGAATTCTTGGCACCTCCCACTCTCTGTATTGCACCAACCATTGCTGAATGTCTTCAGCAAAGTTTTCTTGCATGTGATATTAATGATATTATCGTGGTTCATGGAAATGTAAGGTAGCCATATCATACCTCTATGGCTTCCCTGTTGCCATAAAGCAGGGGTCAGAAGTAACTGCCAGCTCTATCCTTTACCTCTTCAGACGGTAGTTTTTCCTCCCATGGTGCTCTACTTCTCTTCTAGGTTCAACAATTCTTTGTAACCACCACAGAGAACTCATAGATAGTATTCACAATTAGAGTTTATTAGGGAAGTCAGTAGGTTACCAGAAGGCAGGATCAGCAAAAAAATGGTCCTAAGAATCTTCTGTATCAAAAATAAATCTTCTATACTGTGGAAGGGCTTTGACAGAAGTATGGTTTGTCTTATACGTGACTGGAAACACACAAAAAAAATGCAGAATGGTGTCTTAAGTCACATCTTCAAATAAAATAGTCTGAAAATGTAACCACAGAAACAGAGGGTGTGGCTTGGTTCACACCCTCTGTGGAGGCCAATGTTGGCTGTTATTGTTAGAAGGCAGGAAGGTATTCCAACCCATAGAAAACTTCTGCATAACTGACCCAAACGCTGCTGAGTCAGGAGCACACTCACAGCCGTTGCTATGCTCAAGCCCACTGTGAGAGAGGATGCATCAAACATCTTGTGGAGAGTCATCCTCTTCTTCGCTGCACCTCTACCTTACCAAGCATGATGTCCTTCCACAGGGAATGATCTCTTTGGACAATATGTCCAGAATGTGTAAGATACAGGCTTGCCATTCTTAACCCTGAGGAGCTCTCTGGCTGTACTTCTTTTAAGACAGGTAGGTTTGTCCTTTTAGCACTCCGTGGTATTTTCCAATATGCTTTACTAGCACCCCAAGTCAAATGGTTCTCTTCTTCCACGGGACTTTTTATTCAATGCCCACCTTTCACATGGCTATGAAATAATTAAAAAGACCATGGCTCAAGTCTGGCTCACCAGAGGCCTCCAGTCATATCCTTATTAAGTACTTTGAAGAAATCTGCTCCAGCAGATTTACATAGTACATGGCATCTTTTACTCTTTGACTGCTGCTTGCAGGAGGTTTGATTGTGGATATGAGCAAGACAAAACCCTTGACAACATCAACTCTTTGTCATGTATCATTGGTTCAGCTGTGAGGATTTTGTATTCTTGTATCTTGATGTATTCTTCACATTGAGGTGTAATCTACACTTACGGTTGAAATCATTGATCTCAATCATAAAAATGCTTCAAGTTCTCCTAAATTTCAGCAAACAGGTTGTGTCTTCCTGCATATCATAGGTTGTTAATAAACTTTTCTCCAATTCCACTGCCACATTCTTCTTCATATAATCCAGGTTCTCTGATTATTTACTCAGCACACAAATTGAATAAGTATGGTAAGAGGATACAAACTTGACATACATCTTTCCTTATTTTCAACTTGGCATACCCCCCTGTTTGGTTTGCACAATGCCCTCTTGATCCATGTACACATCCCACATGAGCACAATCAATTGCCCTGGAAAGCCCATTTTTCTGAAGGTTATCCATAGTTTGTTACTATCCACACAGTCAAATGTCATGGCAAATAATGTATCAATATAACACAACAACACAATATCTTTCTGGTGTTCTCTGGTTTGAGCCAACATCCATCTCACAGAAGCAATGACCGTCTTTGCTCCATGTCCTGCTCTGAGTCTGGCCTGAGCCACGGGAAGTTCCCTGTCCATGCACTGCTGCAACCTTTGCTGGAGGATCTTCAGTAACATTGTATTTGAATGTGAGGCCAGTGATCTTATTCTGTTTGGTCACCTTTCTTTGGAATGGGCACAATGATTCTTTCCCAGTCAGTTGACCATTGGTTTTAGTGGCTAATGCTCTCAACTGGTTAATTCTTTGAGTGTGGCGTGAACTGCTTTCTTCAGCACCATAAATACTTGCTCATATGCTACCTCCTCTAATGGTGGGATTTCTACCAGTTCTTTTTGCTACAGACTGTGCCTTCTTCATTCTTTCCATCTTCTTTTGATGGTTCCTGTATCTTTCATTAGGTTGCCCATAGAATCTTTCAATATTGAAACTTGAGGCCAGAATTTAGTCCCACGTTAACCCTGTGACTGGTAACTCTCTCCAAAATTGGACCACAGCTACAAGAAGAGGATCTGAACTGATATGGTACCAAAAACAGTGTTATGGATGAAGCAGCCATATTAATTAACTATAAGTCAATTTTTCAATAATTACTACATTTTGTGAGGTCACCTTTCGTTGGACTGGTTATAAATCTGGATGTCTTTCAGCTGATTGGCCAGGTAGCTGACTTCCAAATTTCTTGTCATTATGCTCCCAATGCTTCACTACTATGTTTGAACTCCTCAATTGTTAATCTTTCAATTTCTGGAGCGTTGTTTTTCAATAATGCATTTAATATACCTTGGACGGTTTCCTGCAGAACCTTGGTTCTTGATCTCATGCTATATCTTAAATATTTGAATATCTTTTCTGGCCTATTAACCATATGATTGACTGATACAAAATGGTCAATACTTGTCTTTTAAGTGCATTAATTTCTGAGATATCAATCTTTATGTGTTTCATTTTACTTTTTATTTTCTTCCGGTTTTCCTAGATTCCCACCTCATACATTCTGTGTTCCAATTATCAATAGATGTTTAGAGCTATTTCTACTCATTTTGCATTATATGCCATCACCTAACAAAGTTCCTGAAAGCTTGACTCATAAACTTCATTATGCTTTACTGTACTTTGAGATTGTTGCTCTTCCTCACTAATATTTAAGTGCATTTTATCCTCATTTTCAGCACTATATCTGACAGTGTCGCTGTGCAATTTGTGAAAATTTCAGTATCCAATATTATTCAGGAGACACAAAAAAAGGTTTCAATGTACAATTTTTAAGAAGTAGATAGTGTATTTCTTCTTTGAGTTCTGTGTTTAGGCAGGAAGCTCTGCTGAAATCTGTTTTCCTTGGTGGTCCTGCTGGTATTGAAATACCATGACATAGCTGCCACAATTACTGCAACATGTGAACCCCACATATGAGGAACTAGAAGACAAGTGGTGGAAGCATGTATATACATTAACACAAATAAATTAGCCTGAAAATGGGAAGAACAGCTTCAACTATGCATTATTAACTGGAATGCAAAATATGCAAAGTATGACTCTAGGAAAATTGGAAACTAAAATATGAAATGGAATACAGAAAAATCAAGATTTTATAAATTATTGAGTTGAAATGGACTAATATTAACCATTTGACCAGCTAATAATATGGGTTACCCTCTCCGTAATGAAAAATTCAAAAGGAATGGAGTCACAACCATTGTCAAAAAGAATACATCAAGATTTATTTTAAAGTACAATGTCGTTTGTGAAAGAATAATATCTATATGCATGCCAAGAGGTCCATTTAATAAAATTTTCATTTAAAATTCAACAGCAAACAATAAACTAATTATGGAGAAATTTGAGGACTTCTAACAACATCAGTATGAAACTGATTAAAATCGCAATCAGTATATATCTAAAGATTAAGCAATTTGAATGGAAAAGTTGGAATATATGGCTTTAGTGACTGAAATTAAACTAGTGATCCCATGATTAGACATGGATCTCACCAGTAGAATACACAGGAATAAAATTGACTACATTTGTAGGAAGAGGTGATGGAGAAGCTCTATATTTTTAGCCAAAGAAAGGCCAGAGAAAACCAGAATAGATCATAGATGGCTCATATATAAATTCATGTTTCAGTTGAAGAAAATAAAAATATTCCATGAGAGCCAAAATGCAATCGTAAGTATTATCCCACTTGAATTTTCAGATCACCACAAAACAAATTTGACTCAATAAAGATTAGTGGAAGAAGACCTGAAAAGGTGTGAAATGACATCAAGAGTGTCATACATATAGAAATCAAAAGGATAAAAAATTTTGAAGAGATCAAAAGGTATGCCTAAAGTAAATGGAAGAAGTGATTAAGAAAGTGGATCAAAAGTTTCAAAGGACAATTTAAGAAGACAGTATAAAGCATGATAATGAAATGTGCACAGGCCTGGAATGAGAGGGGCAAACACAAAGAACACATTCCGCTGAAAGAGCTGATGAAAAAAATTCAGTTTTAAGTTGCGATGATGAATTCTATGCACATAATGCTGAATGATGCAAGAAAAATCAACACAATGGGAGATGACACAGGATAGCTCTCACAAAAGAATTGGTAGATGTTCAATGATTTCAAGAACAGCAGATTATCAATAACCAATGATATTGAAGTAACACATCCAAGCTCCTCTGAAGACACTGTAGACAATGAGTCTCCAGGAATTTTAATATGATCGAAAGACTTCAGCCAGCTGGAGCAGAAGTGGAAGCATTCACTCATTGATGCTAAGACATTTCAAAGAGAGGTATCTAGCCCAACCACTGGAAGAGATGGGTATTTATTCATAGTTCAAAGAAAAGTGACACAATTTTATTGATTAATATCATTTATATAACATTCAAGTGCATTTTGCTGAATATCGTTCAACAAGGGTTGAAGCAATACATCAATATGGAATTTCCAGGAGTTCAGACTGGTTTCAGAAGAGGTCATGACATGAGAGATATCATTGCAGACATCAGATGGATCTTGGCTGAAAGCAGAAAACACCAGAAAGATGTTTGCTTGTAACTTGCTGATTATACTCCAGCATTTGACTGTGGGGTAAGAACAAACTATGGATAATACTGACAAAATGGCAATTCCAAAACTCCATGTGCTAAGGTGGCACCTGCACCAGGACCAAGGGTCAGTGGTAGGAACAGAAAAATGGAAAAGGGGAATTTTTAAAAGTGGGAAGGTGTGTGTGTCAGGACTGCCTCCTTTCATCATATTTACTCAACCTGTATGCTGAACAAATAATCCTAGAGGTCAGATTATATGAAGAAGAACTAAGCATTGGGATTGGAGGAATTTAACTAAAAAGCTTCAATGTGAAAATTATAAAATCTTGTTTGCTGTAAATGAGGAGGTCTTGAAGCAGTTGATGAAGTTCAAGGACTACAGCCCTCAGTAAGGGTTACAACTTAATGTAAAGAAAAATAAAATCCTCTCAACTGGACCAATAGATAACATTATTATAGAGAAAAGAAGACAATGGTAAAGTGAAGTATCTGGCTTCTATCTAAGGATAATATACTTGTGGAAACTAGTTAAGTCAAATGTCATATTGTATTGGGTAAATCTGCTGCACAAGATCTCTGTAAAGTTTTGTAGATCAAATATGTCAGTTTGAAGTATGCTGGAACCAAGCCATAGTATTTTCAGTTGCCTCATTACAAGTGGAAATTAGACAATGAATAAGTTAGGCTGCAGACAACTTGATGCATTTGAATTATGATGTTGGCAAGGAATTTTGAAAATTCTGTGGACTTTCATAAGAACCCAGAAATCTGTCTTGGGAGATGTATAACCAGAATGCTCCTCAGAAGTAAGGATGGTGAGACTTGATCTCATGTCCTTTGGACATGGTATTAGGAAAGACTGGTTCCTAGAAAAGGATATCATGCTTGGAAACATAGAAGGCTTTTGAAAAGGAGGAAGACGCTCAAGGAGAAGACTTGACTGAGTGGTTGCAATCATGTTCTCTAACATCAACGTTATTTTGGAGGATTATGACTATGAATTGACTAGAGAGCATCTAACATATTTTGCTTCTACTTATTTTATGTGCACAAGACAAGTTAGAGAATAGAATGAGTAATATTTGTTTTTTATATTTTCATTATTACTCTCAGTTTAATACATGTTAGTCAACACATGGAAATGTCAAGAACTTTCAAAATTGCCACACATATTCCATAATTTATCAAAAGTTAATAAGAACTGATAAATAATACTATTATAAGTATTCTTAATTATCAATAAAATATTTCCAGAAGCAAGGAGAAGATCTTACCGAGACCATGTCTATGCGTCGACATTGGGGGTAAAACCGTCCAAGTCTTTGTTTTAGGGTTGTAGCACTCAACGGTATTCAAAGTCTTTAAGCCATCTCGGCCTCCAATTACAAAGAGTTTGTCATCAATAACGGCCACTCCAAACTGCAGCCTCCTGCCGTTCATCATGCCTGCCTGGATCCACAAATTGGTTCTGAGGTCATATTTCTCAATGGTTGTAGCTCCTGATAAAACACAAAATCAAATAGTCACCAACTGATACCAATCCAACGCACAGCCTCCCCAAGGCAATGAACAAATTAGGGTGTGAAAACTTTTGTGTCACAGCCATATCTCTTTTTAAAAAAGGAAAGTGACAGAAAAACAAAGGCAGTACTTTATTTTCTCTTCGTGGCAGACACTAATGATCAAAATATACACAAATATGAGACTTGCCTGAATTACATAATAGCCTCACTCTAAACTATTGAGTGAATAGACACAGCCGGGCATGGCACAGTGCTGTCAGTAGATGCTACAACTTCTCTTTACCAGTGCTTTCCATTTTAAAAACTATATAGAATAATTCTGGTATGGAAAAAATAAAGATGATTAAAAACCAAGAAATAAAATGTTGTCAGTATAAATTTCTTAAAGAGAAGTTAATCGAATTAAGTGATCACTGTGCCCCCCTTAAAAATGTGTCCTATGTTTTACCAGAAGGTTTCCAAAGGTAATTTCGGAGATATGAGCAAATAGCTTACATGCTTGAACTTGCATGAAGGGATATAAGAATTCCTCTAAAATCTTTTTGGCCATCCATCCAATGTTGACTAATAGGAACCCTAGAGGACAGTTTCTCCATAGGATTTCCCTAGCTGTAATCTCTAGTTGATGGAAATTGTCTGCCACATCTTTCTCCTACAGAATTACCTCTTTCTCCTGAAAATCACATCTTTCTCTTGGTTCAAACCATGGACTTTCAGTTAGCAGCGAAGTGCTTAACTACTTCTCCATCAAGGGTCCTTCTCTGAATAATAAATAATACTCGAAGCCAAACATGTTATATTCTACAGAGAAAATAACATCATTCCTATAAGGTTTTTATATACAAATATCAGAAACCCAGAGATCCTGACTAGTAAAATTAATACTGGAAAATGATACAAGGTAAATTGCTGTGAGTTTTGTTTCAATGGACTCATGTATTCCACATCAAACACGCCTGCCTACAATGAAGTCACAAATGTGTACATTGTTATAACAATAATCCCTGATGTTGCTTCAGTGTTTGATCTTGATGTTCAGCGTCACATTCATCAACGTTTCATTTGTAATGATTAACATGCTTCCAAAGGAATGTGTGATATTTTTGGGTAGTTTCCCTTAAGCACTTACACTCCATTTCATTGGAGTTATAATAAAAGCTTGCATCTAGGGGAAAATATTCCTCTGAGACATATTCACTCATTGAAACCTAACTCGCACTGATGAAAACAAAAACAAATATCTTAGTAACAGATGTTTCATACTAGCAATAAAAAGCCCACATACGGTGTTCAGTTTTTATTCAAATGTCGTTGACGACTAATAATGTAATCACCAAATAAGATGCAAAATCCTTTTTTCCGGATGTAATTTAAATCTTCAGTTAAATTTCACATTAAATAACTGTAAAACATTATAAAAAGATGAAGCCTTAAAAAGCATTTTAAGTTACTTTTTATGTTTAAATATTTATTATATGTTATATTAAATGTTTTAATAAAATGTGTATATATTGTTATTCTAAAATGTGCTACATTTCAGAATAATTTCAAGTTGATCTGTCTTCTAACAATATTTCCTAATTGTGCACTAGAAATTAAGAATAAGATCGGGTGCTTCCCTCCTGTGTCTCTCTCTTGCTTAATGATTGGCAGAAGAAATAGAACAAAATAATTATAAATAACCCACTACCAGGAGGCTCATATATTTTTAGATACAGTAGGAAATGAGGTGAGCATTTGAACATCTATACTTCCATTAGTGTCCAGAGCTAAGGTCAAAGCATAGTAAAATATTTTAGGTCCAAATATACTCCTCAAAGAAAAATAATTGGCAGTGGATGAAATGAACTACCTCTGAATTATCAAAGCATTTTATTTTTAAAATAAGCAACTGAAAACTTAATTTACATTTGAGAAACTCTCCACCACAAACTATATATATTTGTTTTTGGGGTTTTTTTGTTTTTTTTAACATTTTATTAGGGGCTGATACAACTCTTATCACAATCAATGCATATACATACATCAATTGTATAAAGCACATCTGTACATTCTTTGCCCTAATCACTCTCAAAGCATGAGGGAGGGGGAAGTGGGGAGGGAGGGGGAAAAAAAGAAAAAAAAAAGAGGACCTGATGCAGAAGGCTTAAGTAGATATATCTTAAGTAACAAAACATGACAGATTTCATTACTTTTATAGTGTTTTCCCTTAAATTTCAGCCTTCAGATGTGTCTTATTTTTTTCCAAAACTATTTAATTGGGAATGAATACAGATATCACACCATTCCATACTTCAATCACATCTAGAAATATTGTACAATTTGTATCACAATCAGTTTTAAAAATTATTTTCCTTCTAGAACACCTTGACATCAGTTTCCTTTTACCTCACTACCAGCACAGATTCTATCCCCCAGAATCTTTTATTCTCCTTGCTGTGCCTAGAGCTTCATCAATCCTGGGTTTCATACACGGAAAAACAGAAAATCCTATAACAAGGATTCAAGAAAGTCAGCCCCAATGACATGACACATGGGGATAAACCCTAATATGAAAAAAGAAACAGACAAAGTACAGATAATGTTGAACACCAGAACAGGGCTAATGCGCATGAAACTGAAAAACAACTGACAAAGCTTTAACAGTTCAAGTCAGGTTTATTCTTTAGAGCTTCTATGCTCACCTCTTCAATACACTCTATTTAGTAACCACTTTTCTCCCACCACACTACTGTGGACAGAGGAAAATCACCGGGGACTTATTCCAAATGTAGATCCCACGAATGTACCTTATTCACCCACTGTCATCCATAGCCTTCTCCAAACCAGATGCTCATAATTTAGGCCTGATACTATTATGTGATTCACATTCCTTTAGTCACTGATGTTGGTGTGCTTTTTCCATGTGGACTTCGTTGACATCTCATTTAGATGACTGCTTGTTTGGAAACAAGCCTTTAAGACTCACAGACTCTATTTAATCTTATAGCCAGGCAACATCTCATGTCTTCCCCTTTACTGAAACCAAAGAAAGTTTGAAGAACTCTGTGGCACTTACATAATATCCTGTCAACTTGCAAAGGGGTGGAGTCTAGGCTGTCAATTGGGCCATAGTCAATGAGGCCTCCTTATGGGCGTGGCCTTTTCCTAAGATTCTGGGAACTTTGATATTCCTCCCTGGAGGCAGGAGACACTCTCTACTTGTCTTCCTGCTGACCAGTCACATGGAGACCCACACCAGTGGTGAGATGCTTTCACTGCCACTGCATCCCCAAGACTTCCACCCATGGCCTCTAATCCTCCTGCATTCAGTGTCATTGCATGTGCTGTGTGAGTCTGAAGAAAAAAATATAGAGAGAATGGTATCAGACATATGGGCTAATGTCAGAGTTATGGACTTAATCTGGACTGGTCTGGGATATTTTCTTAACATACAATTACTCTTTGATATAAAGTTTTCTGTTATACACATTTGGGTGTCTATGAATTTGTTTCTTAAGTCCACCCAAACTAACACATTGTAGTACCTTGGGAGAGGGGTACTAGAGAAACAAATCATGAAGATGGAGGTTGGGCGCTTGTTCGACCTCTGCCTTATGGTAGTTTTTCTTCTTTGGCTACCCAGAGGTCAGATATGCCCATGTCGTTTACTGGGTTGTTTCTGGAAAGATAATGGGAAGTTAACGTTTTGATAATTTTGTTTGATTTTTGTCTTGGGTAATTCCTCAATGAAATGTTAAAAATGAATGTGATTAATGTATAGTTTGAGCTCTGAATCACACCTTGAATTTCTCAGAGATCATATAGTTTAGTGAAAATGACTGGCAGAAGGCCAAAATGGCTGACAGAAGACAGACCCCTGGCTTGAAGCTGTCAGAGGCCTAAGGACATATTTTGTATCAATTGAATAATTAAGATTTTGATAAGTTTAAATAATTTAATTTCACTGTTACAATAATTAAATTTTGTATATAATTCTATTGTGTTTATACTGATTTCTTCTACTTATTTTTATTGATAAAAATGATGGATAGAAATGTTTATTGGGAAGTAAAAATAGAGAGTTTGAAAAACTACTTGCCCTCAGCTATTAAATTGGAATTTAAATGGGTTAGGACCACCTGCAAAGCAGGCTCTTAATGAGACTTTGCCACATATTGAATTGTTTACATTTTAGTTTTATACTGTTAGGTACAGATATGATTTTTATTATTTTGTTTAAAAATTATATATGGTTAAAGAGTTGTGTAAAAGTGTCAAGTTGACAAGGGATGGTCTGTTCCAGTTGCAGAATTTCCTGTCAACTCGTGAAGGGGTAGAGTCTAGCCTGTCAATCAGGCCATAGTCAATGAAACCTCCTTGTGGGCATGGTCTGCTCCTGAGGATTCTGGGAATGCTGATATTCCTCCCTGTGAGTGGGAGACACTCTCTGTCTTCATGATGACCAGCCACATGGAGACAACTGATGGAACCAAACCCTGGAGTTGGAGGAGTCACATGGAAAACCCACACTAGTGCTGAGATGCTTGCACTATACTGCTTGGAAAATATTTTGCACCCACTGGCCTGTGATATTCTTGCATTTGGCACCATCACATGTTGTGTGTCAGTCTGAAGAGGAAATTAGAGACTAGTATTGGGCACATGGGCTAATGTCAGATTTATGGACTTGATCTGGACTGGTCTAGGATGTTTTCTTAATATACAATTACTCATTGATATAAAATTTTCTATGACACACAGATGAGTGTCTATGAATTTGTTTCTCTAGTCTACCCAGACTAACACACACTCACTGATAAAAACCACTGACTAGTCTTCAATATAAATTCACATGAACATATAGAAAAGTAAATCTGCTTAGAATTAGAAAACTCAAAAGGAAGATTATAGTCAGCATTCTTAAATTTTAAAAAAATGAAGAAATTCAAGCCTTGAGCTGCAATATCAAGGGGTTCTAAGGCAGAACAATCATTGGAAAATGCATAAAACATCAAAAGAAGCTCTAATGAATATACAGAGTCACAGAACTAGTCAGCATGCAACTATGTTAAGATGTAGAATAAGTTCATGAACCAATGGAACAGAAAGAATAAGACCAAGCAGCAGTAGCAGCATTATGGATAACAAGGCTGCACGAATTGACAGGATACTAATTGAAAATTTTCAACAAGCTTATGAAGTACTCAGAACCCTCACTGGTCTATGCTAAGAAATTTGAAAGACAGTTACTTGTCCAACTGATTGGAATAGATCCTGATTTTGCCCATACGAAACAATGGACACCACAAAGATTGAGAAAATTAAAGAACAATATCACTGATAACACGTGTAAGCAAAATTTTGCTGAAGATGACTCAAGAACCATCACAGCATTATGTAGACAGGGAGCTACCAGAGGACTTAGAACAAGGGTCATCATTGTTATGTCAGGGGCTCTTGACTGCACTACACAAATACATTTGACTGTGTAGCTCTTAACGAACTATAGATAGCCTTAAGAAGAATAGAAATTCTAGAACATTTGATTGCATGCATGTGTACATGGATTAAGAGGCAATTGCGTGAACCACAAAGGGAATATTGAATGGTTTAATATCAGGAATAGTGTGTATTAGGATTGCATCCTCTCACCATACTTACTCCATGTGTATGCTGATTTAATCAACAGAGAAGATAGATTATATTAACAAAGTGTGTTAGGCAGGGTCCTCTAGAGAAACAGAACTGGGACACTTATAAATAAATAAATAAATAAATAAATAAATAAATAAATAAATAAATATATATATATATATATATATATATATATATATATATATATATATATATATACAGCACATAGGAATATAACAGTTAATTAGTCCACAAAGCAGTACAGAGGGCTCAGTTCAACTCACTTCTGTGGAACAATTAATATACTGAAATCCTTCAACTCTTGAAGGCTTCTGGGTGCAAGGTCAAGGAAGCAGACAGCTGAATCTTCCCTAGTACAATGCAGGCAGTCTGGCCACAGGCAGCAAAAGCAGAGTGGGTCAACAACAGTCAGCAGCGCAGGATTTTAGTGAAGCAGGCCCTGATGGGATATTGAACTCAAGCAAAGCAAGATGAAAGGCTCCATCAGCCTCAAGTTTAAGTACTGTATATACCAGCAATGTTATTAAACAGGTCTCAAAGGAACCTCAAGCTCTAGCAAGATGATCCTTGGGTGGGTATTCCACAGGTAGTGTAGTTCACAAGTTGAGGCAGAGAACTAGCTAAAGCAGCCATATGCTGGTTTGATCACCAAAAGGCAAGAGAGAGAAGGGCAGCACTTTGCCCTCCAATCATACTGCGACCTTATTAATCTCAAAAGTTCCTTTTGGCCAGGTTGGCACAATAGATTGACCATCACAGAATGATTTGCATCAGGAATAGAAGAAGGCTAGTAACAACCTTCAATACATAGAAACACAACCTTGCTTACTGAAAGTGTAGAACATGTGAAGCACTTGCCGACAAAGGTCAGGAATTGCAGCCTTCAACATGGATTACAACTCAAAGAAATCTAACATCCTCACAATTGGACCAACAGCTAACATCATGATAATTGGGGGAAAAGCTGTCAAGCGTTTCATCTTGCTTGGATTAACAATCAGTGGTCATGGAAACAGCATTCAAGTCATCAAACAATTGATTGCACTGGATAAATCTGCTGAACAAGAACTTTTTAGCATGGCAAAACAAAGATGTTACTTTGAGCACTACTGTGGGCCTGATCTAAGCTATGATATTTTCAGGCCCCTCAGATGCATGAATATTTTTTCATATGCATGATAAAGTTTGATTGAATAAAGAATAACCCAAAAAATTGATGCAATTTAATTATGGTGCTGATGAAGGACATTACAAGTACCATGGACTGCCAAAAGAACAAACAAATAATTCTTGTAAGAAGTATAGTGAGAATTTTCCTTAGAAGTCAGACTGAAGAGACTTCATGCCACTCCTCTGTACATGGTGTTAGGAGAGATAAGTCCCTAGAAAAGGACACCATGCTGATAACATAGAAAGGAAGAGAAGAGGAGGAATACCCTTAATAAGATGGGTGGAAGACATAATGTCTGCAAAGATGGGCTCCAGCACTGCAATTTCAAGTGTGGCACGGGCCCAGACAATGATCTGTTCTGTACACGTAAGGTCTCGGTGAGTTGGAACTGACTCACTGGCACCTGATAATGACGGCAGCAACATGAA
Organism: Tenrec ecaudatus; assembly: GCF_050624435.1. NCBI lineage: Eukaryota > Metazoa > Chordata > Mammalia > Afrosoricida > Tenrecidae > Tenrec > Tenrec ecaudatus. The sequence goes on along the minus strand of NC_134540.1, from coordinate 26,716,620 downwards.
TTGATGCTTTTGAACTATGGTGCTGGCACAGAATATGAAATATACAGCAGACTGCCAGAAAAATGAAGGTGTTAGGATTTGATACCTGAAGGCACACTCTCTGAAGAGAAGTGTAACCTCAAATCTCCTTAGAAGGGATTGTTAGATTTTATCCACATACTCTGGGCATGTAATCAGGAAAAGAACACTGTTTGGTAACACGTAGGGACAATGAAAAGTGGGAAGATGTTTAACCAGATACATTGAAAAAAGTGGCTGCAACAGTGTACTCAATCATAGGAAATATGGTGAATATGATCCAGAAGTCGGCATTGCTTTTTTTGTTATTTATAAGATTTCTCTTAATGAAGATATAGTTCAAGGCAACTAATAACAAAAGTGTTGTTCTTAGATGCCATTGTGTCAGCCCTGACTCATATAGACAGCAATATTGTCCCAACAATGTTACTGCATAGGAAATATAAGTACTTGTTTGTATCTTTTGTTTTCACATTATATACAAGGAATATGCCCCCCAAAACATAATTTTTTCAAAGCTATGTGTTTAATTATTTTTACAAAACAACACATCACCTTTAAAGTACTCTCTATTCAATAATACAATACATTCATCAATTTCATTCTTGGAAACATTTTACAAACTCATTTGTTTGAATGGCTGAAAGCACTTCCTTCTTTTTTTTCATGCCCTTTTTCATTTGTGGAAACAAAAAGAAGTCTCACAGAGCAAGGTCATGTGAATCAGGAGCATGGGACAAAAGAGGCATGCTGTTTTTGCCACAAACTGGCACAGTGAGATGGCTGCAGGAGCTGGGGCATGGTTGTAATGGCAAAACCAGTGTTGTCTGTCAGAAACCGGGCCTTTTCTTGCCATGCACTGTTGAAGGCGATTAAAACTCAGTCTTGAAATGGCTGAGAAGTCTCATGACCTATGTTTCAGTATTGGCTGATTTCTTCTGCAGCTTAACATTTTGAACAGACTGTCAAGAACAAGAACAAGAAAGTATGCAAGGTCTTGGAAACAGGTTGTTTAATTTTCTCAAGGATGTCTGGCTTGGCAGAAGATTGAGTTGCTAATGTGTGTCAAATGTGCTTGCTTAACAATGAAATAATTATAACCCCGGGCTGTTTCTGCATGGATAAAAGGATTATGTGGAATAAACTCAGGGCTTCTGTATTCGCTGTTGCTCTCCCAATATTTTCTGTCTTTCTTTTTTTCCTTAATCCTCACTCCCCCTCAGAACTGTTTGACTCATCGGCAGGCTCCTACAATGCACTATGATGCAATCTTTTCAGAACCACTAGATAGAAAGCTTGATTAATAGTCTGACCTGGTGGAATAAAATATATACTAATATACTACAAGTGGACATTTCCGTCCATTTGAGAAGTTGACGGACATCCAGAACCAGGTTTGTCATCAATCACCATTTCACCCTTATTTAAATAAGAAAACCACTCATACACTGGAGTTTTTCCCACATCACTGTCCTCATAATCTGTGTTCAACATCACAACACTTTCTGTAGCATTTTTTCAAAGAAGGAAACAAAACAGCTACATGCTCTTCTCTTAAATTGGAAAGCACAAAAAATGAGGTTTGAGTGAAATTGCTTTTCTGAAAAAAATTCCCTGTGACCAGAGAGAATCTTCCCAGGCAATGCAACTGGATGCACTAACTCAGAATTATTGTAAATTTAATGGATAAAACAATATACACTTGTTGCATTACAATTCCAAGGCTCAGAAGTCTGAAGGGGGTCTTCCCTTTCTACATTAAATGTACAGGAAGGGATGCTTTATTTTCAGTAGGCTCTAAGGGGAATTAATTCCCTTGTTCTGGAATCATCCTCTAGAAGTGACTCATATTCCTTGGATGGTTGTATGATTACCCATATATAAAGTCAGCATAACTGTCTTTCTGATCATTGACAATTGTGATTCTATTTGACCCACTCTGATATGATTCCAAATGATCCTTTTATCTTAAAATCAGTTGATTAGCATCCAGGATTCTCCTCACAACATTAATTTCTCCTTGCTCTAATAGCACAATGGCTATACTCTAGACCAGTGTATCTCAACCTTCCTAATGCCGTGACCCTTTAATACAGTTCCTCATGCTGTGGTGACCGCCCCCACCATGAAATTCTTTGCATTTCTACTTCATAACTATAATTTCCCTACTGCTTTGAGTCAGGCGACCCCTGTGAAAGGGTGGTTCGATCCCCAAAGGGGTCCCAACCCACAGGTTGAGAACCGTTGCTCTAGACTATTAGCCCCGTAGTCAGCAGTTCATACTCACCAGCTACTCCACGTAAGAAAGACACAGCAATCTTTTCCATGAATAGGCCACTTTTCAAACCCCACGAGGCACTCCTAGTCTGTCTTATGGAGTTTCTATGAATTGGAATTAGTAGTAATGGGTCTTAAACTATACAAGATTTAAATATTTTAAAGCATTTTCAATTTCCACATAATATTATGAGCCAGTTATTACTATAATGACAATATTGAAGAAAAGAAACACGATGAACAAAAGTCTTAAATAATTTTGTCTCTTTGCTAAAAATAAAATGCTACCCTATTCAACATTCTCATTTAATGCTTCCTCTCCCTGTTGAACAGGGTTCATTGCAATTAGCAAGAAGGATATTTACAATGATCTCTTCCATTATTCTATATCCTAATCCCTGGACATTGAGTATTATTGGGTATTGCTCCTTTGATTGCCATCTTACATGGCACTAAACAAAAACAAATTAACCTATTTCCTTAGAATTGATTCTAGTTTATGATTCTAGTTTGCCTCATAGGAGATAGGGTCGGATTGTTCCAACGTGTTCCCTTGTTTGCAATCTTTACAACATCAGGGGTCTACAGAGCCAATGGGTAGGTTCAAACTCCCAAACGGTGAGTTATATGACTATTGCAGGCCACTTACATCGTCCAGGGAATTGGGTGGCAGAGTTGCCTGTAAAACCAAGGGCATTACCTGGGTGGAACTGGCTGTGATAGGAAAGAATAAAACTGCCCCTAAGTCTTGCAAGGTTATAAATCCTTACGATGGTGGCCCAATGTTTCAGAAAGCAGATTGCCACCTGTTTTTTTAGTGAAGCAGTGGATGAGGGGTCATCAGTTTGCTGAGTGGCAGCCAAGTGCTTTAACTACTGTGACACCAGGGCCCCAGAAAATCCCAGAAATCCTTAACCACAAAGAGGATTGTTTGTATGTTGGTTTGTTTGTTTGTTTGTTTGTTTTCTGGCCTGTGATGGAAAGGGAAATTCGGAATTCAAAGGGAAATGAAGCATACTAGAATTTGAATGCGGGGAGCACAACTCTAAGCACTCAGCTGTTTCCCAAAATATTGACAGTTCAAGCCAGCGAAGTGAGTCAGCAAGAGAGACACTGTTGGGGCTGCTCTAAGCTCGCACATGAGGTCACAGTGATCCAGAACTAAATGAGAACACGAGCTGTAATTTGCCAAGGCACTCCTATACTTTGCTGCTGCTGTTGTTTTTAGGTGCACTGAAGTGGACCCTGACTCATAGGGATCCTATCTACAAGGGTGTGACACTGCCCAGTCTTGTAGAGTTCTGGGAGTTGTTGCTATATTGGTTCCATTGAGGCAGCCATTGTTAATCAAATGTATAAGGCCATGCTAATTTTCAATGACCCTCAGTCCGGCTTAATATCCTCTCAAGGCATGGGTACCACCTCATGACATGTTCGAAGTAAGTGAGGAAAATCCTCTTGATCCTGCCTTCTAAGGTGTATTCTGGCTCTATTCTTCTAAGACAGATAGGTTAGTTCTTCTGGCAGTACTTGCTTTGTTTGATGATCTTTTTCAGAATTGAAATGTATCAATTATCTTCAATCGTTCTTATTTGTTAACCAGGTTTCAGATGCATGTTTCAGATGCATATGAGGTGATTGAAAATATCATGACGGGTCAGGCAATCCCCAAACCTGCTGCCATCATGTTCATTTTTACTGATGGTGCCCTGTATAGTGTTTCTAACACCCTAATCTTAATGGAATCTGACAGCCTCATCATTCTTCCCTGGAGTGGCTGGTGGATTTGAAATGTCAACCTTATTGTTAGCAACGGTTACCTCATAGCACTGCCAGGACTCCTCAGACCATAGTTATTTTCATTTGCATTTTTAAAATGTATGAATTATTTGATGTCTATGATAACAAGTATTTGATTTCTATGCTAGTTTGAAATTACTGGAAAGAATTTGCATTTTCCTCCTGATAAAAGAAACATCTTAGTCAAAATCAAAAATAGAAATAATTGAAGAAGATTTTATAAAACTGTTCATCCATTGAGAAACATAACTGTTTTTAGGTGCACAATAGGAATAATTTTACAGATAGTCCATTATGACAATAGAGAGGATAGAATTTGCTTCACTATCCTAATTTGGGTATTTAGCAAATGTACCAATCTTGAACATAGCATAAAATTAAGTAATACAATTTGTCTGAAATGACAATATGGATGTCACAGAGAATTCCAATAAAGAATATAAGTCTCCTTTACTCAACTCACCAGAGAGGCCCTCAGGTCCTCGCACAAAGTCTTTTTAAATATAATTTTAATGCAATATTAATAATCTGAGTCACATGATTTTCAAGCTTTTGAAAAAATCTATACATTAGGTTGATATAGAGCAGCTGAAGGAGCTCTTGCTGATTATAGAGAGTGGGGGGGGGACCCAACAATTCCATTGATTTAATTCAAATTGAACAGTCACTTAACTCTACCCTGGTGGCATAGTTGTTGCAATTTGGGTTGATGACCACATGGTCAACTGTTTGAAACCACCAGCTGCTCTGCTGAACTGTTCTACTCCTGGAAAGAGTGACCATCAGGGAAGCCCACAGGTCACATCTAGTCTGTCTTAAAGGATCACTGTGATTCAACGACCGTGAATTTAGCTGAGTTTGACTTTATGGTCACAGAATTACCTAATGATTTGTTTTTACTGTCAGGACCCAATGTATAATAGCAGACATCACAGAAAAAGAACCTGGAAAAGGTCAGGGAAGACTTGTATTTATTTTATTTCATCATTGTTAGTAACTATCATTTTCACAACATAAATAATCAATAACATATTAAATGAATTTCGCAGAAAATGATACACCTATTAACAAGCATTATTTTGTGAGGGGTCACAAGGTAGAGATGAGCCAGTGAGAACGTAGTATAGCATCGATGAAACATACAACTTTCCACTAGTTGTTTAATATTACACACACACACACACACACACACTATCATGAACCCAATTCTACCTTACAAATCTGGCTAAACCAAAGGATGTACACTGGTACAGATAAGAGCTTGAAACACAGGGAATCCAGGACAGATAAAGCCCTCAGGATCAATAATGAGAATAGCAATCCCAGGAGGGTAGAGGGAATTTGAGTGGTTAAGGGGGCGAGGGGACGGATCACAATGATTGGTATACCCCCACCCCAGGGGGACAAGTAACAGAAAAGTGGGTGAAGGAAGACAGCGGTTGGTGTAAGACATGAAAAAAATTATATATAAATTATCAAGGGTTCATGACGGTGGGAGGGCGGAAGGAAAAATATGAGGAGCTGATACCAAGGGCTCAAGAAGAAAGAAAAGGTTTTGAGAATGATGATGGCAACATATGTACAAATGTGCTTTACACGATGGATGGATGTATGGATTGTAATAAGAGCTGAAAGGACCCCCATTAAAATGATTATAAATAAATATTGTTAAGTGGACATAACTCTAAAAAAATTAAAGTACATTTCATTTTCTGTCTATTCAAAACAGAATCCCTGAACATGAACTCATATTATGTGACATTTTCAAAATAGTGATTTATTTTATAACTAATAAAATGTGCAAAGGATCAGCAAATTCATTGCTTTGTATATTACTATTGAAATGCCCTAGGTACAAGTAAACACATTAAAGTTAACATTTATTCAAACTTAACTTTTCCTTGATAATGTGGGCACTGATGAGTGAAAAATCAATATAAAACAAAATAAAAAGGTGACTCACATGCCAATTTGTAGTTAACATCCAAGTCATTGAATTGTCTGTCCAGAAAAGTAGTTCAGAATATGAAGGAGCGCCGATTGCATAGTCGTTAAGCTTTGGCCTGCTAACTGAAAGGTCAGCAGTTTGAAACCACCAGCCCTTCAGCGGGAGAAGTTGGAGTCTTCTGCTCCCTTTAAGGGGTACAGTCTCAGAAACTCACAGGGCCATTCGACCCTGTCCCGTGGGTCACTGTGAGTAGGCATTGTCTCAAAGGCAGTGAGTGTGTTTGGAACATGAGGTTCGATTTATCTCTACCTAAAATTCAAACTTATAGGGATTTTAGCTTTATTTTTCTTAATGGCTACCAGCTGGGAAATCTATGAATAATTGATTTTTACTAACTTCAACATTAAAATTTATATTAGTGGCATGTTACTGACTGATGAGTGTAGAAACTTCATGTGTTTTATAATATTTTAATTTTTATTCTCCATGGGTAACTCTCTGGAAGTAATTTAAGGTAATTGGGATTCTCTTTTCATTTTCCAAAGTATAGTCATGAATTAGAAGATTAAAACTAGGTGTGTATGAAACACTTGCGTACATACACATATAAATTCTATCGCAGGTTTGCAACCAGAGAGGAAATAATGAAATAGGAAGGGAATGCACACTCGTAGTGAATAGCACATTCCTAGGGAGATTGATGAAAAAGAAAGCGCTGTGTACTTCAGAACTTGTAATTATAGCAGGCATTTTATTCAGAAACACAAACTTATTCAATCAACATTCACAGAGAGTTATAGAATGCACAATAGAGTAGGCTAACTCTTCTGACTATGTGAACGCAAGCTGAAGTTGCTAGTAGGCTAAATTTAGAAGAATCAGACCTATTTTATCCTGGATTCATTTCTAGCAGAGGCACTAAAAATAGTTTCAGCTGAGATGGTAACTAGACATTTTCTCTTTCTAGTGAAGAGAAGGGAATGCGAGGGCATCTTTTTTAAGGTGATTGACTTTTCCCTTGAGAAACGCTCCCTTCACTATCTGCGAAGGAACATGACAATCATGAACTTGAGTCTTTGTCTGCAGACTCACTGAGGAATATTTAAATAATTCAATTTTGCACAAAAACCTTTTTTTCATGATTCTAAAGAGTATTAAGGATCCAGAGACTCTGGATTCGCCTTGGTTTTCCAATGGGATCCTTTGGGAAGTATGCTTCGCTCCAAAAACAAATATCCCTTGGTAGCAAACTTGGCTTTGGCTGTCATGTTACTTAGGGGTGTGGGGAGTTTAGTTTCTCTGATAACAGTTTCAGCTGGTGACCCTGACCTGGTATTCTCCAGCGATAGGCTAAGTTCAAAGACAAAGTTCTATAGTGGAACCACAGGAACTGAATGCAGTTTCTGAGACAGACTTTAAGAAAAGCAGTATTTGAAAGGACAAAATCAAAGAGTAAGCTTTTTTTCTTCTTTTTTAATATAATGTTTCCTTAGAAAAGCCACACGGTATTTTAAATATGTTCCCCTCCCTAAAGCTCTGGCTTCTGTGGTGCAGAATTATTTTCTAAAAATCATATGTTAATTACTATTGAGTTTGTTGCCTTAAAAAGTATCCAGTTATTGGATTGTGGTATGAAAACCTGTACTTTAGAAGTATTGAAAATGCAGCTAGTTCAAGTAAAGCCGAGGAAGTAAACAACAAGCCAATAAGGCTAAGCACTCTTAGCGATTTCCCTTTCCATTGTTGCCTTCAACAAGACTGATAATGACACCAAGTAAAGTACATGATTCACCAAATGCTTCCATGTAAAGGAGTTCGCTATCCATTAGAACAAAGAGCAAACATATCAAAACTTATTTATAAATTTAGACCATTTCTTAGCTTAAAATATGTGACACAATCTAAGTTGGCCTTAAATCTTAGCATATAATTATACATGCACTTAAAAATATGATTCACTAATAGAAATCCCTAAGAAATTATAACTTTTAGTCAACTTTTCCCTCTCCTTGATTATTTTGCTTCAGCCCCTCTGACAAGTTTCATACTTTAAGAAGATTTATTCTGGGTTCATGTAAATACGATGAGGCTGCCTGATCAAAATCAATACGTGACCTTTTCTTGCCGTTTTGCAAGAAGAGTAGAGTTTATCGTCCTCCCCTTGTCCTCGTGGTTAATCACTACATAAGGAAACAAGTGCTGCTGGCACAGTCTAGACAGGTTATCAGCATATTTAGCCTCTCTTCAATTATGGTTCCTTTGAAGTTCTAAATATCATACCAGGTTATATAGGAACAGCATAATAATGCAACTCATTTATTGTTTTCTTTACTTTATGCCCCATGTGCACCTTAATTTTTCAACAGTTTGTTCATGTTTGTTGTTGCTGATGCCCTGTCATTATGCTACCCCCACTTGTGTATATCAAATAGTACTTCCTTTTTATTCTCTTTCAAAAATAGAGTCATTTTCACTTGCAGGGCTCCACTATGCATGCATTTGATGCACCAAAGTCGAATCCTAATTTAGTTGCTATAATATGTTGGAAGTGAGCAAGTGCATACAGTATACAGGATTAACTCTTCTATCCAGAAATGGCTACGTAAAAAGCATATGCGCATTATGACCAGTCACTTACAATGTCACTTGTTCAATGTCTACAGATAATCAATTAGAGGTTCTCTCTCTTGTGCTTTTTGTCCCTAAAAGTAAAACCCACTGGAATTTTTCAAAAATAGGTCACTGAAAGAGAGAATCATCAAGTAAAATAAAAAGCTATTTTGTTGTAAGGTACCGTATATACTCGTGTATAAGCCAAGTTTTTCAGCACATTTTTAATGCAGTTTTTGTGGTAAAATTAGGTGCCTCTATTGATATCCAGGTGAGCTTATACTCGAGTATATATGGTGCAGTAGAATTGAAAGTAAATATATTTTTAGGAGAAGTACGGTGTGTTCCTTTGGGCATGTCATCATACTGTGGCACATGAGAATTGCCTGTGTGTCCTCATTAGAGTTGGGCCAAGGACAATGAAGTGTGCCTGTTTTACTGCCCTGCCTTGTTTACTGCTGTTTTTGACTCTTACATAGTGCTTGTGAAAATACTCTTTACACATCTTTGGCTGTCCTGAACGCAGCTTCTGAGACCCGCACTTGGAAGTAGAACTTACTTGGAAGGCGATCTCAGGAATCAAACGTGAGAAGGCAGAGTCAGGAACAAGGGAGGAAAAGTAACAACAACAACAAAAGTTTCAGAATTGAACTAATCACTACTATGGGCAATAAAGACGCTCTTGGCTTTGTCTTGTTTGTGTGTGTGTCTGAGGTGACTGGAAATTAAGTCAAACTATTTCATCTTTAGAACAGATTCTGAGGCATTTGTTCAGCTCACTAAGGATTGCCTTTGAGGTTCAACTCCGCCCACCCCTTGTATGCCTGGGATTCTATGGCATGTGAAGCATACCGGGCATACTCTCGATGCTTCGAAGAAAGTTCTTGGGCTAATGACCAAGTAAACTAGGAGGTTACTTGTGATAAAGCATCTCAAACCAAAATTCACTGGAGTTGATTCTTAATCATAGCAAACCTTTAGGGCAGAGGAGATCTGGTGTTTTGGGTCTCTAAGACTTTAACTATTTGCAAAAAAAAAAAAAAAAAAAAAAAAGACTACTTCATCTTTCCCCAGAAGAGTAATTGGTGGGTTTGAACTGCGAACATCATGGTTGGTAGCTCAATGTGTAGTCTGTTATGCCGCTAGAATAAGCAAACAAACAAAACCAGTCACTGCCCTTGAGTGGATTCTGACTCATATTGTCTCTACAGGGCAAGACAGAGTTCCCCTGTGCATGAAGACCGTGGCTCTGTAAGGGAGGAGATAGCTTCATTGCTCCTTCAAGGAACTACTAGTGATTATCAGTCCAACTTGTCATGCACTATGCATCTTATGATACAAAGCTCCTCCTATGACACCATAGTTATTAAAATTAGTCATGCATAGAACATAGAAAAATTAGTTTTAGATTATTTTGCTATTGGTTCATTTCCCTTTGCTAGTACCTTTGAAAATTCCCTTGACCTAATGATTTTTAAGAGAAGAGAGTACAATTTTTAGATACGATCTTAATGCCTACTTACAGATAATAATAGCTAACAAAAAGTAGAAAACACATCTTAAGGAGTAAAAGCACAATAAAAATGCAAAAACTTATCTCTAAAATATCTCAGTTCTGCTTGCAATCCTTTGCAGTGTTTGACTTCAATAACTTTCTGCTTCAGAAAGAATAATTTCTCTGAGAATTAATATGATGTCCTAAACTTTGGTCAAAGTTTATGGGATATAGCTGATGACCAATTGCTACAATTCGAATAAGAAAAGGGCCCTCGAAACGATGCAGTGACACAGTGGCTGCAGTGGTGGGCTCTACAGTAAGGATAAATGCGAGAACGGTGCAGGACCAGGCAGTGTTTCTTTTTGTTTTACATCCGATCACGATGAGCCAAAACCTACTCAAGGGCTACTGATAATAACAAAGGCCATCTTAATCCTGCCTATGAGTTTTCTCTAGGAGCTATACTTTCTGTTTTATTTATTTATTTTTACTGATGATATAACCTGCTTGGCTTGATACTCTATTGTGTCTCTATCTTATAATAAAAAATGTATTGGTACTACAAGGCTTGGTATTATTAAATCTAAATTTAAGGGTTTTAGTATCCCTATGGTAGTTCCATTAAAACAAAAGGTTTTATTTTTCTTCCTAATCTCATAAGGCAGGGTTAGATAAATAGAAATTTTCGCAAATTTTTAACTTGAGAGGCTCCATGTTCTTTTATTTTATAAAAATTATACTTTAGTTATTAAGACGACTATTATAGAAACAGTTTTCTAATACTAAAAGAGAATTGGAACAGTACAGCTTACCTAAATTTTAATTCCTGCTTCAACATTTGTGCAATTAGACAAGTGTTTTATAGAGTCCCATATCAATTTATACAGAGAAAATATAATCTAAGTTTTACGTACTATAGGGAAATTAATTGTTTACATATATTAAATAGGTAAAAATGAATATCCTTGACTTCTTAGTGATATTTTGATTCCTATACTAATACTGATTTATAGATTAATGTTAAATCCTAGTCATTGTCAGATGTAATGTTAATTTCTTTTTAGAAAAAAAAATGTAACTGTGTGAAAATTTCTTATATCATATAAAATTAATCTCTGTTTAAGATTAATTCCAGTTAGAATTAATATTTTAAAGAGATTATGTAGAGTGAAGTATTCTTAAAAATTAAAATGAGCCATTTGATCTAATATTTCATATCAATTACAGCTGGCATGCAATTAATTCGAAATCATGGTTAGCCCATGTGTGCAAAGTAGATCTGAGTCCATAAGGTTTCCAATGTGAAAACCTCTGGGAAACCAACTGTCATTCTTTTCCTCGAGTCCCTCAGATTATATTATAAGTGTCAGCCTTTTTTAAAATAGTTGATCACTAAACTATTTGTGTTACCAGTGTAAAATTACTACTTATTTAGAAAAGACTTGCAGATAAATATAATTATGTTCATTGAAAGTCACCCAAAATCAGTATACTTACTGTTAAAGTTAAAATAAATCTTGCACAATATTATAATACAATTTTCATACCTTTGTCCCCCAAAATGATATACTCAAAAATTCACTGCCCTTGACTGAGTTCTGACTCATAGCGACCCCTGCAGTTTCCCAAGATCTTATCTGCTTACAGAAGTGGCAAGCCCAGTCTTTCTCCCGTGGAGTTGCTAGTAGTGTCAATCTGCTGATCCTGAGGATTGCAGCCCAATGCCTAACCACTACACCCCTGAAATCCAGAATAAATTATATAGTCTTCAGGGATTAAAACAAATACTGGGTACATTAAACGGTATTTATTACCCTCAAAATGATGATATAGTATTGTCATTAGGTGCCACCCACGTACTTCTGACTCATAACAACCCAGAGCTACAACATACACAAGACTTCAGCAGCACAATTGCTGGTATCATTGAGCCTATTGTTGCAGCCGCTGTGTCCTTACAGTCCTTGGGGAAAGTCATCTTAATCTCTTTCACTGACAGTCTACAGACCGTGATGCGCTTCCCTAGTGGCTGGTCCCTCCTGAAAACATGCCCAAAGTATGTGAGATTCAGTCTGCTGTCCTTGTTTCTAAAGAGCATGGAGACTGGCTGTACTTCATGACCGATCTGTCTGTTCTTCAGGCAGTACAGCATTCTTGACAACACCTTAACTCAACAGCACCTTGGTGCATCCATCGTCCTCTCTTCTTCCGTATGCATTGTCGAACTTTCACAAGTATATGCTGTTGTTGTTTGGTGTGTTGGGTCAGCTCCATCTCAGAGCCACGCTATTAACCACAGAAGAAAATAGTCCCCGGTCTTGTGCTATCTTGACAATTGTTACCATATCTGAGCCACCATTGCAGCCAATGCGTCAACCTTCTGATCAAGGGTCTTGCTCTCCTTATGTCCATCCACTTTACCAAGCAGTATGTTTTGCCAGGGGCTGCTCTCTTCTGACACACGTCAAAGGGCCGGAGACAAGGACATTATTCTTTCCCCCAGGGAGCATTCTGCATACTGCTTCAAAGGGAAGCATACTGCTTCAAAGACAGACTTGCTAGAGCTTTTGACAGGTCGTGGTACTCTCCGTATTTCTCACCAGTGTCGCAATTCAGTGCATTGTTTTCTTTGGCCTTCATTATCCAATGTCCAGTTGTCACATGCCTATGAGGCAATGTAAAATACTATGGCTTGGGGTGGTGCGGGCTGCCCTGGTGTAGCCTGGTCAGAGTTGAGGGTCCTGTCGGAGGCCCCGGAACTGCCCAGCTCTCCGATGCTCTAGCTTTGGTTGTCTAGGCTGTGCTGTCAGTTCGTGCCAAGTACAGATCATCTGAAGCACCGGTGGGGCTTGAGGACAAGGCAGTGGCCTTGGGCAGGAGGATGGGTGCTCCACATACCTGTCTTGATTTTAATCATGCAGTATTTCTCTCTTCTTTTTGCACCACTACCTCTTGATCTATACATATTCCTCATGAACACAATTAAGTGTTCTAGAAGTCTCACTCTTCTCATAGCTACCCATAGTTTATTATGATCCACACAATCTAATGACTTGGCATAGTCAAGACATCATGGCTCTGCCATTACGAATGAATATACTAGAAAATTTCCCTCTATGACCAGTAACCACTGTTTGTATAAACAGCGTCCAGTCACTGAAGAGTTTAAATTGTGCACCTCAACAATTCGTATACTGAGGTTCCTAGGCAGCCTAAAACTGCATTAAAGTGCTTTTCTCAACAGTGTTTCCCACTCTACACTATTGGTTAAATTAATGACGCTTATCAATAGAGTTACCATACATCGCACTAAGATGATTGATGATGTTCTCTAACATAGAATCATAATGACATTTCTACAGTGAATCAGAGACATGTAATTTTTAAATATATGAAGCAATTTGATGCTCACACTCAATTCTAGGTGCACTCTGAGAACAATTACTTCTTATGACACGGCTTTGCTTTACGCACTGAAGATACTGGTGCTATAGCAAAATGTGGCAAAGGAACTAGACAGTGTCCGGTTATTAGAGAGAATAGCATCTGTGGTCTTAGAAGATTTCTCATCAAACAAATAGCCATCTGAGGGAGGCCTCAATTGGGCCCACATGGAAGCACACCAGCCTGTGTGAAACAAAATTTTCCAACGATGAAATCCAAACCTGATAGAGGGAATGGTATCAAAGCTTAAATTGTAAACACTTGATCTATGGATGACAAAGGGAGCCCCACATCCCAACTCCAAAGTCCACCCTTGGATTAAAGTCCACGTGGATTCCCTCACGTGGACCATAGATGATGGGATGTGAACAGCCTTGCTATCGTGTAACGTTCAGTGTGTTGTTTTGTTTTTCTGTATTTTATTATCTACTTCCCCTGTATTTGAAATCCAGGATAGGTGTGTAGGGCTACAAAGCCAATGATTGTATTGATGGTTTCTTGGGGATATGGCATGGGAGGCTGGGGGACCAACAAACATGAGTACAAGAAAGACGTAAGTGTTCCAAAATTGATTGTGGAGATGGTTATACAATTCTTTTTAATGCTTGAACTGGCTAGTGGGTGGGAAGTCTTATGGATCCAGTGACAGTGGAAGCTTCTCAGCGCTGGCAGGGGTCTTCACGTGGCTCCTTCAGCTCCTGGGCACTAGTGTAGCTCCATGTGTCATTTCGGTAGGAATTTCTCACAGGGAGTGAGTGTCTATCCTGCCTCCCATGAGCTATTTATCTCCTTAGTGCCTCCAAAAGAGGTCAAGCTGCAACCTGATTGACAGGTTAACTCCACCCCTTCACTCCTACATCTCAAACTGACATCAGATTATATATATACCACATGCTGCAAATTATATTTTTCTATAATATTTAAATATATTGATATATTACATTATAAATATATCATGTATTAACACAAATAAGCAATTTTTATTTTTCTACATATTATTTGCATGTGTACTTACTCAAGTAAAGTAAGATATACATTAAATCGATAGAAGATAATTAATATTTGTGGAAAATTTTCCAGTAACTATGCAAATGTAAAATTAATGCCTTCAAAAGTGTGTTTAGTTTTTATACAAACCATTCACTTTTTGAGGGAATAAATAGGTAATTAAAATCAAATGTGTAAGTTTCAATTGCCACAGTTACTACGCTCCCTTATAAGTACCTATTTCTTTACCTCCATTCTCTTCTTCATAATTGAACTCCCAGCATGCAGCTGCCTAACCAATTACATATCTTAGCAATGGAAAGCAATTCTAAATACATGCAGTGCATTATGTGGCCAATATTTTCTCCTAAAGTATAATGTAAAAGAAATGGATTAAAGGTTTAAAGACAAATAGCAAACAGAAGCAGAGATTATAGACTGGAAATAAAAGAGGTCTTTTTTAATTATCCCCCTAAACTTAAATCGTAAAAGATAGAGTTAGCATTACTTTTGTTGGCGTGCCATAGAATGACACACAATGTGTTCTGCACATGCAGAATTACATACCTTTGTTGTTATCCATTCCTCCGACAGCATATAGGGTTCCAACTGTAGATTTTCTGGGTTTAGTTCTTGGACTCTGCATTAAAGTCCTTCTTTCTGGCAATAGATGGTATTTCATTGCTTCCAGAATCAGCTTTTGACATTCTAGATCATTCTTAAATAATGCGTGATTTTCTAAGTCAGCCAATATCTGTGAATAATATACAAGGGTTGTTAGTAACACTTTAAAGAAATGTGTCTATAATATCAATAGGGCAAGTCAAAATCAGAAAGCTAAAATATCACCCCATACTAATAGAGAAACAGAATGTATTATTAATTATTGTTACTGGGAAGTACATATAGTTAAAATTCATGGTTTCCATAAATCAGAATAAAAATTATTTGAGTTTGATATTATTTGACATACTTTCACCGCACAGAAATTAAAGTGCTTTGCAGACAGCTATTTTCCATTCCACTTCCTCTAAGGGAAACTGCACATCAAATATAGTTGTCTGTTGGTCATAAATATGTTCAATGATGAAAATTGACACATATTCTTCAACATATTAAGGCATAACAAGCCTATCCTATGTATGTATGTATGTATATATATATAATATATATTATATATATATATAATTTAAGACATTCTGGGTATGACAAACTATTTTCAAATCAAAGAAACCCAATGTAAATAAAAACACCTACTTTCATAACATTTAAGAATACTAAAATTTTAAAGCTCTGTCTAAAAGAATATAACAGTTTAACAGAATTTCGGGATATGTAAATGTCCTTCATTCTTCTTATTCGGTGCTGTGAGTGGATCCTTACTCATAGCAACCCTATAGAAAACCCTAGATAAAATCCTACATAAAACAGAAAGAAACACTTCCCCATCCTTTGCCATCCTCACAATTGGTCTTAAGTTTGAGTCCACAGGTGAAGCCACTGTGCCAATCCATCTTGCACAAGGTCTTCCCCCTTTTCTCTGCCCCTCTACTTCACCCAGCATCATGTCCTTCTCCAGGGATTGGTCTCACTTGACCACATGTTCAGCATGCGCCCAGGAAGCATTCTGGCTCTACTTCTTCCAAGAGGGATTTATTTCTTCTTGTGGCGGACCATGGTGCTTTCTTCACCATGTATCAGTGTTATTGCTTTTTCCACACTCTTCCTTATTCAATGTCCAACTTTCTCATGCATAGGAGGCTATTGAAAATGCCATGCCTTGGGTCAGGCAACCCTCATTATCAGCAGCACAAGCTGGTATTTCAACACCTTGAGATCTTACCTAACTGCTCTTCCATGAATGTTGGTTGTGCACACATATACTTAATTCATCTGTGTGCATCCCTATTTGCTAATAGTCCAAACCATCATTATTTTTGGTCTTTCTCACTCATTCTTTATGTTCTATTTTTCCTTCTTTCTTGTTTTAAGTAAATGTGTTTCCGTTTCAGTGGCAATGACAGTTTTGCATAGGGTTAGGACAGCAAGAGGCTGACTGTAACATTGACTCGATGACCTTTCCATTACCGAGCACTGTACCTCATCTACAAACAATGTTCATCGAATGAAAAACTTAATACATGGTGACACTATGTAATTAAATTACCAATTTCAACACACTAATTTAATCTTAATTAATTTATTTGGCTACCCTAATAAATTACTAAAGGAGGCTTCAAGAACATAAAAAGACATAAAACACTCATTTATACCATGCAGGAAGGAGAACACAAAAGCTATGAAGCTGAATAAGCAGTCTAGCATATTAGTGACCAGATGCTAAATTATAAATGTGAGGATTTTTAATTAAGTCATGGCTATATTCTCTTTAGCTATGTTCTTATTATCCATCTCGATCCCAAACATTAAATCAGAAAAATAAATAAATAAATTGAAAAATTGTTTAGAATAGCATATGGAATCTCTAACAGAAAAATTTTAAGAAAATTATTATTTTTATCTTAGTAGAATACTTGTTTTTAAAACATGAAATATCATATATATAAGGAACAAGACCTCAGTGGTCTATATAAGCTTAAAGGGGGATATTTTTAATATGACCCATGCTTGCTTATGTAAGTTCTAAAGTATCCTTTCATCGAAAACTTTCTCTTCTCTTATAAGAGAAAAATAAACTATCTTTCACAGGGATATGTATATATAAATTTAGTTGACCTTTAAAAAATGAGCAATAGCAAACAATGACAAAGTCATTCTGTCATTAAGTATACACTCAGGAGTAACATATCCAGATTAACAGTTTAAATTTTTCAAAAATGCAGAAGACACTCAAAGTGTATGTCATTCTTATATCATTTACTCTGCCAAACTTCTACACTCCAACCAGTGGTTTCCCGTGAGGACAGTTGAAGCACAGACCATCTCAATACCATGGTCAGAGTGGAGGAGAACAAACTAACCGCAGGCTCCCTGACAGTGGTGGCAGGTAATTCTGTGCTGCAGGGTGAGCAGTCCCCAAGGCAGCAGCATCAATAGGATTGGTGACACACCTAACCTCTGGTGATAATACATTACACTTGTCACCGACCAGTCAATGTGCCCTCTGCTTTGGCATAGGGGAGAGAGCAGGAATTTAGGTAGGTGAGGCTATGCCTCACTCTCAGTCCTGATTGAACGCAAGGCAAAGTTGGACCATTCCAACCATCCAAGGATGGTTTACCAGCTGACCCCACTCACAGGGCAGTGATGTCATGTTTTAAGGTATAGGGTGACACCAACCCTAGAGATGCCACTAACATCAATGAAAAAATGAAAATATGTATTCAGATATTGTCTTAGATTTTAGATAATAAGGTTCACTTTTGGAGAGCTGTTGGTAGGCAGAAAATCACCTCTTGCTACATCAATTCCCTGTAGGTTGTAATAAGTATCATTCTGACAAACCTGTGACAATCGTTCTGTAGTTTTTGGTTTTTGCTTATTCACATCAGGGTGCATCTCAGAAGTGCTATAGAGGGGGCGGTTTACTCCCTTGAAGTTGTAATACAATTTTTTTCTGATTTTTGGTAAATGAGAGCCAGAATTAATGAACTATAGGGACAGCAAATAGAATAAGGGTTTCAGGGATGGGGTAGAGGGAAAGGAGCGCCAACAATAGCAGCAAGATGATACCAAGTTACCCAGGAAGAAATACGTTTAGAAACAAATTATGGAAGCAATGGTACTATTATGCTTAATGAGACTGAATGAGGCATTGACATGCCATTTGGGTTAATTCCCAAGTAATAATAAATTGAAAGAAAAAAACAAACATATATCCAGGAATGTGCTTTGGATTCACACTAAATCCCAGCTCCAAGTTAAGAACGTCATGGCCCTGCTCAGACTCACCCTCAGGAAGGGAACACAGAGGAGACAGGTGCTTTGGCTAAAAATAGTGAAAAAATTACATGAGGCCTGACTATTAGATACAACAGGATCTGGGGTCTTAAAGGCTTGTCTCCAAACAAAGTAGCCATCTATGTGAGATGTCACCGAAGTCCACAAGAAGCATACCATCATCAGTCACTGAAGGATTGTGAAGCATATAATCTGAAGGGGAAGGGAGGGATTGGTATCAGAGCCTAAAGTCTGATAATCAGGTTTACAGAAGTCAATGTATAACAGTGGGGCCTAAGATTCATTGTTGGAATTACGTAGGAAATACCCCTCCACAATTCAGGGCTATGAGGAAAATTGTTACTAAATGGACTTCATTGGAGGATTGAGAGCAGAAGGCATGTCTGACTGAAACAGTTAAAATTGGCAACAGAGTCCCCCGTGCTGTATGCTGAACCTGATCTCGTTTCCAAAATTTATGGACTTTTGGTTTTTCTTCTTTTTTTTTGGTTTTTAATTTTCCATATTAGCAGGCATCTCAGAAGTGTTATATTAGTGGGAGGCACCCTCTTGGAGTTGTAGTTTATGTTTTTTTCATTTTTTGTTGTATGAATACCAGGACCAATGAACCTATAGAGCAAGCAAGTGGAATAGAGTTTTGGTGAGAGCGGGCCCAGAGGTGGGGGCAGGGTACAGGGGTTATGATGTCAAGCGATCCTAATAGGAAAAGAATCTTCCATTCATAAACAGTATGAAAAGAATATTCTAATCATACAACTGGTACCAAATGTATAATTCTGCTGGATGTGATTAAAGTATGGAATTATTTAATATATGTATTAATCCCAATCAATAATTATGATTAAAAAAATCTCCCAACAACAAAAGGCTACATCCCCAAGGAGGAATCTCTGGAAGATGTGGCATGCTTACACCCTTTCACATGGTCCCAGTGGTCATAAAATCTGATGGCCACAGCATGTCAATAATGGAAAAGGCGACAAAGAAATAGGAATATGCATGAAAATTAATAATTTTTCAAAATAGATTACTAAAGTTTATCATACCTTAATAAAATATTCATCAATAATAAACAAAAATTAATTTTATCTTTTATTTCAATGGCTATATATTTCTCAGCACTTACATGTGAATTTAATTTTTTATAATTAAGGTCAATTACCGTGTGCTTCCAAATTATTGTAACAATTTCCTTCTTTTTACATATGTTCATATTAAATTTCCTTTGACAATATTCTCTTTCAATTTGAAGTTCAGATTTATCATAATAAAATGGTTAAGGTATCTACCTTGAGCAGTCCTTATATTTCCTGGAATGGCCCTATAATTACATATATATACATTTATATTTATAAAATGAAATATAGCTAAAATTATCCATTTGGTATTTTTTATTATTCAATTTTAAGTTATTCAATATCATTGTGAGATCCTTTATTTTACAAGAAAAATAGTAATATGTTTCAAAATTGTGTTTACTTAGAAACACTCATTTTTATATACAATGTGTACAATAACTCTTTACAAGATAGAATTTATTCCAAGCATAAAAGATCCCAATAATTATGACAATTGGAGACACAATTTTTGTAGAATTTCTGGTTTTGCTGGCTGATAAACATCAGACTCTGCACTATAACTTTGGCAATATAAATCCCACCTACCTTCCAAGGGAGAAAGTATCCTGAGTTGCTCGTGTGAAGATATAAATACTTGACTAAAATTTCTTCAGGAACCCTAAAATCTATAATGAAACTATCTTGGTTGTAACGGCACTTCTCATGGACAATTCTTTATAATGTTATTCGTTTTAACGTAAATAAGTCAAGGTAGAGAGATATACAGACAGAATGATGGGTTTATACACAGGTAAGTAAGGGAGATGGGGAGAGAGGTAAGAAATAGAGAGGATAGATAAGAAGCATCTCAATATATTAGAACAAATTAAATTCCAATCAGTTCAGTGCTAAAATATCTTGTCTTCATGCTAAACATGTGGCCAATGGTACAAGGCATATCTCTTTCTCTATGCAAATCAATACTGACAAACAAGCAAAATAACTATTTGATTCAGGAGATATGTCTTCTAAAGGATATGACAATAAATCAGCAAATGCAGATATGTTACTCGTGTACTTGCTTCAAGGTTGTTATTTCACTATAGCCGCCAATCCAAAGTTATGAAACTATTTGTCACCTTGGAAAAGGTTTTTTTTTTTAATAAGTTAGCCTAAGTTCTAGAATCCAAATATATTACCCTCATATTTTCTCCACTAATATATTTTTCAGACCCCATTTAAGGTGAGTCATTTGTTATTGGAATGCCTCCACTATAGTCACTAGCTTGTTTTTTTAAGTTTGTTTTATATTATTATAGGAAAAATACACCACTCACCAATAATGATAATACACCCTGCACATTTGCAATCACACTCATGCCAATGACTCGATTTTCAGACAAACATCAGATTCACAAAGGGAACAGTAAAATTAAGGAGGCCAGCACTCCACATGGTAATCAACCATTTCAGATCAAAGGGGCAACATTTGCTCAAGGGAAAAGCTCAGAAGGGTGAGTAAGGAAGGAGAAGTCAACATTGGAAATACAAGGAAGGAGTGAGATAAGTAATGTTACCTTGTACATCGGAAAAGAAAATCCATTAGATGGTGGCAAGGTGGGGTGGGGGTGATGTGTGAATATGAATGGAAAACTGATGTGCTCTGCATAATTTTTCTGGCTTTTTTTGTTCTTCACAAATGTAGTTTTAAACTTGCTTCAAACTTCTTCCTGCATGCTAGGAGGAAAACCTGTCAAATTATACCTGAAACTCAAACTTAAAATGGAAAAAAAAAATCAAAACCCACTGCCATGCAGGAGATAGTGACTCATAGGGATCCTTTAGGGCAGAGTAGAATATTTCGGGTTTTTTGTGGGATGATACATCGTTATGGGAGCAGACAGCCTCGTGTAGAATCACTGGTGGTTTCAAATGGACGATCTTGTGGTTAGCAACCCAACCCATCACCCACTTTGTTACCAGGCTCCTGGACAACATGTAAGTGTTGTAGCAACACACACACACACACAAAGTGACCACATAAGCAACGTTGTGCCAGTCCCCATAAGAAATAACATGTCTCTCATCACTAAAAGAACAGGTTATTGACAATAATGCAAAAATTTTGGAAATATCAATTAGTTATTCCACTAATACTTGAAACAATTCATCAGTGCTTGAATATCAGCTGTAACTGGAATAATAACTGAAGCAACATGAACCCATTTAGCAGTCTGTAATCCAAAAGAAATTCATTACCTTTGAGTAGATAGATTGTCTTATTACACGTGAGAATCCCATTAACTTCCATTGGTTGGGGGGGGGGGATGTCAATGGATAGAATCATCCAATTTTAAGAGACTGAAATATATTCTAGCCCATTCCATGGAATAACTACTATTCAAGGTAAACTTTAAGCAGATAAACATTTTTAATAACGTGAAAGCAAATTAAATAGACCACCGTATATTATCTTCCAGTGTACTCATTTTAAGAGGAAAGCACAAATTAATGTCCTTCTAAGCCTTATGTCAGATATGTCCCAGGAAATGAGAAGAAACAATCTATGCAATAAGAATGGCATCATTAATTTGATTCTGAATACAGAATTATTTCATTGCCTTAAGATGAAAAATAATTGGTGAAGCTGACAGTACAAATAGAGAAGAGTAATGGCATAATAAAAACAAGTAGAGCCCATAAAATTAACCCAAATGATAGTCCTTATTAGTGACAAGTGAAATGGATTTTATGCTGCTATTTTATGATTAACTTTTATTTATTTAAATTAGTCTTCTTGCCCCAATGGTAATTTGAGATTTCAGAATTCCTACAATTAAAATAAGTGATTCTGTGCCCAGCATGAGCTTCACTTTCACCGGAACAATTCCATTTTTCCCCCAAAACAATTTTACTAGTAGCTAATACAGATATTATGATTCCTAGTTAATCATATCAAGATATATTATACAATCACTAACACAATCATTTCAAAACACTCTTTTCCAGTTTAAACTGCTTGACATCAGCTCCCTTTTACCTCCATCCATGTCCCCCACAACTGTATCCTCCACAAAGAACTATCACTTGACCTGTTAATTCTATAAGCTCATCAGTCCTGGGTATATGAAACCCTGGGTATATGAAAAACAGGGGAAAGAAATCTAACAAAAATTCAAGAGGATCACTCCCAATGTCGTAACACATCTGAGATAAACCCCAATAGGAAGAAACAAAAAAACAAACGAAAAAAAATACGGAAAATATTGAGAACCAGATTAGGTCCAACATGCATCAGAAGTTGTAACCATTCAAATTAGGTGCATCATTTTGATCTGCTATAGTCATATCTAATATACTCTATAAGATATTCAGATTCTTTCCATCTCTCTATTATGGATAGAGGGAAATCACCAGAGGTCAACTTCCTCTGTAGGGCTCACAAATGTATCTTGAGTTCCCATTGTCATTCAAAGTTCTCTGCAAAGGAGGTTATCACAGTTTAGAATCTGATATTATTCCCTCTTTTGGCTTTGGACTATATGATTTACAATCCTTTGGTCACTTATGCAGTTGTGTTTCTTCCATGCGGACTTCGTTGACATCTCAATTAGATGGCTGCTTATTTGGAGACAACTTTTAAGACCCCAGGTCCTATTTTATCTGATAACCAGGCATCATCTAATTTCTGCACCACACTTTGCTATATCCCCATATCTTCTGTGTTGCCTTCTGAGAGCGAGTATCCAGCAGGGCCATGATTAAAGAACTAACGGTTCTTAAATTTGAGCTAGGATATAATGTGAGCCCAAAATTCATTTCTGGATCTATGTTTGTTTGTTTTTCATCTGTCTTTGGCTCCCTTTCAAAACCTCCTTGTTAATTTATTGTAGAGAGTCTTAGTGGGCCCTGGGCTTTTCTTTTGGTGACTCATTTATCCAGAAAAATATCTAGTTGGCACTTTCTGTGTGTCAGGAACTGTTCTGGGTCCTAGAGACTGGCATTCACATCCAGCCCTAATCCATCAAACTCCACTATTCCCCTCAATACTATGTTCCTAAATACACACATGTCTATGCTATATTGCCTTGAACACCACATATAAGGGTGTTGGAATCCACAAGTTGGCATGGGGTTTTTAGTGTTTAGATTAAATCCAAAGTTCATCGCTTGGTGGTGAAAACTTTTACAATGTACTTGTAGCTAACTAAAATGTTGTAAGTTAGAATCCATTCAGAGACTTTCCTTGGTAGCAAGACCTAGCAACCTGCTTCTCAAAAAATACCCATCAGAAACCCTGTGGAACACGCAGTTCTACTCGGATAGACATGGAGTTGCTATTAGTTCAAATCAACTTAGCAATACATTACTTAGCTTTTGTGCTATGTTAGGTTCACAAGCACCATTAATTTCTTATTGTTTTCAAGATATTGGATATCCTTAAACATTAATGTAGTTTTTGATAATGAGGTAGTTAGTTTATTGTGCCAACCTGGCCAAATAAACACGTGTGTAGTTAATTGAAGGGTAGAGGGATAAATGGCTCAGTGAGCCTCGCCTTTCTAGTTCTCAGGTCTCTTGCTTTCTGATGGTCGGACCAGGATGCAGCTGCCTTAGCCAGTGCCCTGCTTCAGCTGGCAAGGCTCATTTCCTGCAAGCCATCCAAAGGAGAGGCCCATGTACATACCCTGATGCAGCTCTGGGTGCTAGAGCACCCATGTAGAGACCCCTGCCAGCGCTGAGATGCTTACACATTCACTGATTTGGCTTTCCTCCTGCAGTCAGCATCACTGTGTCTGTTTTGTGAGATGGAGGATGAATTTGCAGATTGATGTTGGACATATGGGTTAATGTTGGACTTGTTGGCTTGGGCGCACTGGGTTGGGATGTTTTCTTGATGTGCACTTAATGTTTATATAAAACTCTCTCTTATACATGAGTTTCTGTGGATTTGTTTCTCTAAAGTACCCAGACTAATACAGATAGCTATAATATTAATAATCCCCAATTCATGACAACTCTATGGAAAGTGAAATATGCTTCCAAGTTTTATAGTTGTAGATAAGACCTTTATGATCCATAAGATGTTCATTGGATGATTTTTTTTCAGGAGACGTTTACAGGCCGTTCTCAATGTTTGCCTTGTTTGTAACTCCCTCCTGAAATCTGTTCATGAACACCATCATGGACAGAGAGTTATTATTTCACATGAAGGACAATGGCAGAGAAATGGGTCAGAGTTTCCATAATTAATGGCAAGACTTCTACCATTGAATCCCATCTGCATCCTCACACCAATTTGCCTATAACTTACACTACCAATTAACACAAATAATAGTTCTTATTAGGGTTGAGTGAAATGGATTGTATGCTACTATTTCTTAAATTAGACTTCCTACTGCATTAGTAATTTGAAATTTCACAATCTCTACAACTGAAATAATGTACATACTCAAATATAAGCCGACCTGATTATAAGCCGAGGTACCTAATTATTACCTGGGAAACCAGAAAAACGGATTGACTCGAGTATAAGCCTAGGTTGGGAAATGCAGGATGTAAATTAACACAGAGACCAGAGGGGAGAGACAGAGCGCAGCCACAGACACATCCTTACCAGTTCAGCTGCGGGCATAAGTGAATCACTATGGGTGCATCTGCGAATTGGAGCCATCCACGTCAGAGGATGGCTCTGATTGGTTAGATGTGAGTAAACAAACATTTAAAGCCCTGCAGTGTCAGCAGGGTTTTGAATGAACAGCGGAGGAATGGCAATCACCCGTGAGATGTTACATCTCGCTGGGGTACCGTGGACCCGTGTATAAGCTGACCCCCAATTTTTCAGTACATTTTTATGCTGAAAAACTCGATTCTACAGGAGTATATACGGTAAGTGATTGTTATCCTACCCATTTATATTTCTAATTTCTTTAGCCCCATTAAAAGAGATATGCTATTTTGTTCTTCCAAATCTCTACTCACCTTTTCTAATTTTTTCTTAGTGGACCAATGTCTGAAAAGACTTTTCTCTTTGGATTTTCTATTCAATTATAACCCAACCACCAGAGTCACCTTTAAGGCTTAACTCCATGTTTTACATAATTGCTCAGGCCACTGTCAGTATCATTTGTTTGTATCCATCCCATCTGACTTTAACTCTTCCCATGTAAGAAGTCATTTAGGGTTTGTGATAGTTACATAATCTCTTGTCAATTTGAGAGAGACTGAAGAGTGAAGGGGTGGAGTTTAGCCTGTCAATCAGATTGCAGCTTGATGACCTCATTTGAAGATGCTAAGGAGGTAAGTAGCTCCCTGGAGGGGGGACACAGACAAACTTCCTGGAAGACATTGCTGCTGACAAGACACAAGGAGCTACCCTGGATCCCTGAGCTGAAGGAGCCTCGTGGAGACCCTTGCCAGCGCTGAGATGCTTACAATGCCATTGGATCCACAAGACTTCCAAACCACTGACCTGTGATCTACCTTCATTCAGCGTCATTGCATGTTTTACGTGATTCTGAAGAGGACTTTGTAGATTGGTATCAGACATATGGGCTAATATTGGAATTATGGACTTGACATGGACTGGGCTGAGATATTTTCTCAATATTCAATTGCTCTTGTATATACAGCTCTTTTTTATACACATATGCATGTTTATGAATTTGTTTCTCTAGTCTGCCCAGACTAACACACGTTCATATACATGCTAAGTTATTAATCCACAGACATCAGGTAAAATGCCTGAAACCTCTTTTTTGGGCACCATTAACAGGATAATAGGCTATTAGGAAATGTTCAAAATCTGCTTTAGATATTGCACATTTATTTTCAGAAAAGAACATATAATTTATTTTAAACAATATACTTAGTATGGATTAAAAATTAATATACTTAGTATGGATTAAAATACAGAGGCAGATATACATCCAGTAACATAACTCAATTGATAAATTAATCATCTTCATAAGTATTTATGGTCATTCAGAAACAGTTGATTTTGATTGACCAAATATCTATATTAAGGAGCCTCAAAAAATTATGAAAAAATGAAATTAAAAGATAAGAAAATGTTCATGAACTGATTGAAATGTACTTGTATCTCTGTATGGAAAACAATTTATGTCATCATAATCATAGTCATCACTACAACTCTTTTAAATGAATTCTTTTGCTGACTTTGTACACCGTTTTCCTCTAGGAGGCATTATATTTGGATGCTCCATCACCCGTTCAAGTTGCTATATTTCAATCAGAACTCATTCTTTCCCATTAGCTCAACGTCTTTCATCCTTTATTGATAGCTTACCGTGATATTTCATTTGCACCCTTGAAAGGCCCGTGGGATTGGGTCTGCCGTAATTCAGACCCTTGCATGACTGGCCCTCTTATAAACAATTCTATGAAATTTTCAGGATGAATAATAATTTGAATTTTTGTCTCTGGCAGAAGCAACCATGAATGGATCCCAGACTCCTCCCAAATAATTTCCTAAAGCACAAGCAGTCTAATTCACTGCCTGCTGCATTGTTATGATTGTTTGCACTGCAATTGACAATAACTCTTAATTTGACTTAACACTTTGAAGATAAATTTATTTTCTTCATCGAATGCTGTATTTTTAGTACAGTTTGGATCTTGAATGATTTTGGAGTTGGAGTTTGAGCGATGAGGGCCTTTATCATTATACACAGTTTTACTAGCTCCCACCAGATGGCAGTATGTATTTAAAGTGGGATAGCAACTTCCCATTAAATTGTGTACTCTCCAAAAATGCCTGCCATGCCCCTATACTCCTAGACCTTATCATAAACTTTCCTGGCTTGGATGGACACGTTCTCTAGTTACAATTGATGCTAGCTTTCTGAACTCTCCTTCTGTATATCCCGTATCTACTAGCAACCAAGAGAAAATAACCTCACTTAAAAAGACTTTAAAATATGTCATTATTATTAGTCATACAGATTTACTAATATCTTGTGATATATTTCAATATTTTAATAGTAGATATCATTAGCTGAGATTAATGAATGGTTTTATAGTGACGTCAGATACTCAAATTATAACCTGATTTTACATTATGTTATAGTGAGTAAAATACTGCTGAAAGAATAAAATTCAATTATAATGCTCAGGGTTATACTGTATTTCTGTTTGGGTTTCTTTTGAGAAATTTTCTGAGTCAAAAGTTAGAGCTACCCTTCCTGTAGCCTTGGATGGTCCATAACTAACAAGAGTAATGCAAATGATGTGGTCATTTTCAAGCACAACTTCTTTGAAAGGTATACATCTGATTGTGACCTAACACTATATTCCAGTTAGATGACAATCTATCTTCTGAAAAATATCTCATGTAACAAGAAAGAATTATAATTACTCTACTTCTGGATAATTTATTTCAAAGAGTTACCATGTGAAATTGTGTATAAGCTGAGTATTTCAGCACATTTAATGAAGTTTTTGTGGTAAAGTTAGGTGTGCTGGCTGACATTCGGGTCTATTGATACTTGAGTATATATGGTAATTCTGGTGATATGAAGCAGAAGATGTTCCTGAAAGTTCTTAGACACAAATATTCAGGGAAGTGTTTGAAGAGGCTTCATTCAATTTAAAACAAAAAGATAAAGTAACAAAACCCACTGCCATCTAGTTGATCCCCACTCATAGAATAGAGTTCACGTAGGCTTTCTTAGACTGTATGTCTTTCCTGAAGCGCACATCCTCATTTTGCTCCTGTTGAGCAGTTGGTGATTTTGAATTGCTGACCTAGTGTTTAGCAGGCCGATCCTTAAACCACTGTACCAACAGGGGTTACATTCATTGAATTTACTGTTTATTTCATCTTACTGATATAAGTACACCCAAAAGTAAGGTCATGGCCATCAAACTGATGCTGACTCACAGAAACTTTCTAGGAGTTCCTCCTGTGTGTTTCTTGGACTAGAACTTTTTACTGGAGTAGAAAGTTTTCTCCCTCAAAGCACCAATGGTTTCAAACTGCTGACTCTGCAGTTTCCTTGTTGACTTTGCTGTAAACACTATGCCACCAGGGGTCTTATGGATATCAGATCCCCAATATCAACAACAGTGTGACGCTGGTCCTAATCTTTCAGACTGTTTTAGCTCCATCCCAAGCATCTCTAAATAAAAACCTTTTCATTTGCCTCACACTCACATTATGGTGTCCACCAGTGTGTTGCTTCCCCCCTTTCACCAAGGAAGTTAGATCAAGAATTTTAATCACTGCATATTTTCAGATTTCTTTAGATTTACTCTGATCAAAGCCCCACACTCCTCTTTGATCATCATCAGTGAAATAAGTTCCTGTGAAAACATCAAGGTGGATGCATCTTGCAACTCAATAAGAGATTAAAATAACTCATTGAAGTGAAGCTAATTCTCCTGGGTAGACACACTGCCTGGAGAATTTCTAAAGTGTGGGTATGAAGATAAGTTGTTCAAACAACTTTGCAGAAAAACTACAGAGGTAAGGCAAAAGAAATTTATTAATATAAATACTGAGAATATAAACGAGCATTTTTAATGTGCCAAATTCTATGAGGCATAGAAAAAGGTATTAGTCCATTACGCAAAGAAATGTTAGAATACACTGGAGAATATGGTTATTATTTCTCAGTGATTAGAGTGACGGAGCCTTACTGAAGCTGTCTGGTAAGCTTTAGTTGGGGGGTTCAAGTATGATCCTATCTATATCATTAACTTTAATATCTCCAAAATACATTATGTGAGCTTTTTTCTTCAAAAACCAAGTCTACAAATCAAATGTTGAATCACGTGGCTTATGCTCAATGATTAACTTAAGAGTTAGTGGTTCACCCTCCCCACTGGCACTATGGAGCTGGGTCTTGCAGTCGACTTTCAAGATTAATCCACCCACCCTCTGCCACTGAGTTAATTCCAGCAAAGGCAAGGGTTTCTGTAAAACTGAAAAACATTAGTGAAAAAGCCTCATCTGCCTTCTGAGGAATGATCTGGTTTTGAACCATCCATATTACAGCCAGCAGTCCCGTGTTAACCCACAGTTACATCAGGGACAATTTTACTCTATAGCACATAGTGCCATCATAATTTGGAAAGGAGTTGACAATAACTGACAACAATGATCACACTTAATCATTTGGAGAACAACTTTATATGTGATAAGGGATTTAATCCCAGAACAATCTTACTCCAAAAGCCAATCTCATTGCCACAGAGTTGATTCTGATTCCTATTGACCCTTTAGAACAGACTAGAACTACCCCTATGGGTTTCATAAACCATGCATCTTTATGGGAGTAGAAAGACTTATCTTTCTTCCATGTAGAAGCTGGTGGTTTTGAACTGTTGACCTTATGGATAGAGCCCTGTGCATAACCCACTATTCCAACAGAGCTCTTTTAGGTATCTTACTTGAAAGGGTTTAATATTATTCCACTTGTCTCAGAGGAGGAATTGTATCTAAGGAAACATAAATGATTCACAGAAGTCATGAAGTACAAATCAAAATTCAGATAACAAACTTGGAGGAACATATTAAGGGATAAAAATGAAAGAGATGCAACCTCGTGGCATATTATGGCAAACTATTACAGCTAACCCCAATACCAAAATAATTGTAGACATATATAGAACTCCAGTCCTTTTGTTTGGGTTAATTATATAGGACCTAGCATTTAACCCAGTCAGGACAAATTCCCAACATAGTCTTACAGTTCCTTCACATAGTCTGATCAAATGAAAATGTTTTTCTGTCACTCAATACAAGCCTTCCAAAGCTGTAGTGTTCATGGTCACAGACAGCCTCATCTTTCTCCTATGGAGGGGCCAGTGAATTTGAACTGCTGACTTTCAGTTAACAGCTCAATGCTTAACCTCCTGCATGACCCAGGCCTTTTCAATTGTCTCATACACATGGAAAATCGGGACTATGTAAAAGGAAGACTGAAGAATTGTTGGGTTATTGGTGAATATTGAAATTCTAAGAAGGAGAAACAAATCAGTCCTCGGTAAGTATAGCAGAATGATCTATAGATATGTGAGTCATAGGCTTCTGTCTCTCATTTCAGACACGTCATTAGAAATAACTGGTTGCTGGAGAAGGGATAGTGCATGATTAAGCAGCACCCACTCACTGCTATCCAGTCAATTCTGACTAACAGCAGCTCTGTCGAGCAGGTGAAAATGCCCCAATGAGTTGAGACTGGAACTCTGTTGCCTGCAGTGACTGGTGGTTTCAAACTGCTAACCATACTGGTCACTACCCAGTGAGTAACCAGGGCTCGTGATAAAGTTAAGGGTCCGTGAGAAAGAGCAAGACTCTTAGGGACAGGATTGACACAACGACTGCAAAAGCAAGCACAAGCATATCAGAAATTGTGAGGATGGGAAAGGACTGGGCAACACTTCATGATGTTGTGTATGAGCAAGCTCTCTGCCACAGAGACTCAATGACTGCTGCCAACAATGTTAGAAACCCCATGTTCTTTTGTTTGGAAGAATTCAAACACTTTAGTCAATCTCACATTGATGGATCATGAAATCAAGATGCCCTGAGATTATTGCTGGTTATTGGAATGTGAAGCTAGAAACAAAGAGGAAGGATCAATAGTTGGTGACTCCATGAGGGTGCCTGTGGAGTACTGGAAGCCCAGTTTCAGAAGGGTGTGCATATAGATGGATGATCATCCGAGAAACAATAGCTTCACATTTTGATGTGTTCTTTCATAGAAGTTCCTATGAATTTGTAGGAAAGCCTTTTTGACTTGCCCTAGAAATCTGAAACTTTAACTCTCATCTATCTTCCTACCTATTACTTAAAGGGGCTTTAAAAAGCCTGTGGAAAAACAAAATTAAGATATATTGAAATTTTTACATCGACATATATGTACATTTTGATATAAGTAGGTGTAGTGTTTAAGCTTTGGTCTGTGATCTGCAAGCAAGGTTGACTGTTTAAAACCAGTTTCAGAAATCCACAGCGTGTCACTATGAATCAGCATTGATTAGATGGCTATGACAGTAAGATGTTATTGAATTCTTATATAAGAATTCTTATATTCCAGACTCTGGGGCCAGAGTGTGGCACCCCATCAGACCTGACTGAAGGACACACCTAGAGATAAAAAATCAAACCTTGATCTATTTACAGGTTTTTCTTTCTTTTATAAGTTTTTTTAATTAATTTATTCTTTTATGGGTCATTGGTTTTCGTTTTTGTTCTCATCACTGTGTTCTCAATCGTTGCCTATCTTGCTATGCCTTCACTCTTGGTGCATATTATTATCTCTACAGATCTATCTAGATAAGATAGGATGGATGAATAGTCTGGAGGAGAAAATAACAGGACCAATGGTTCCCGGGGGACAGAGGAGAAGGGGACGGGGGTAAGGATGTGGTGCTGTCCATCCCAGGGACAAGGGAGCAACATGTGATCCAAAATTAGTGGCAAGGAGGGTGTGAGAGACCTGGTAGGGATTCAGCAAAGGCTATGTAGCCGAGAGAAATTACTGAAACCCAAATGAAGGCTATGCATGATAGTGGGACAAGAGGAAATAGAGGAAAGAACTAGGTGACAAAGGGTATTTATAGAGGTCTAAATACTGGCATGTATATATGTAAATATATTTATATAGGAAGGTGTGGAAATAGATATATGTGCATATATTTATAAGTTTAGTATTAAGGCAGCAGATGGACATTGGGCCTCCACTCTAGTACTTAATCAGTGAAAGAACACATTGTTCTATTAAATTGGC
Source organism: Tenrec ecaudatus (assembly GCF_050624435.1). Classification (NCBI taxonomy): domain Eukaryota; kingdom Metazoa; phylum Chordata; class Mammalia; order Afrosoricida; family Tenrecidae; genus Tenrec; species Tenrec ecaudatus. Next base: position 26,684,301 of record NC_134540.1, on the reverse strand, counting down.
TTTCCATGATGCACACCTTCCCAACACAGTTGTTGAAGAAAAATATGTGCATAAGCAAATGTGGTGAAGAAATCTGATATATATATATATATATATATAGCATCTGGGGTCTTAAAGATAGAGAAGATTCTATTGGTAGTATCAATAATTTAGCCAATAGCATAGAGCTTAAAACACTATTGAAAAAAGAAAAATATAGACCAGCTTCAATCCATTCTACGCAAATCATTAACTTTATATAGATTAAAATTCTAATTTACTTTATTTATGCGCCAATGGGGGTTGGCAATAAGGTATGAATAACATGCATAAATGCAGAATCATATTAAGATAGTTGTGCAATTTGGTGTCAATTTGAGGATTAAGAGTGTAGGGAGTCTAGCATGTCAATCTGGAGATAGCCAATGAGACCTTTGTGTGGCATGGCCTTCCCCTGGGAATTCTGGGAACTGCTGTGTTTTCCCCCTTGGAGACAGGAGACATCTCTCTCTCTCTCTCTCTCTCTCTCTCTCTCTCTCTCTCTCTCTCTCTCTCTCTCTTTCTCTCTGCTCACTCTCTGCGAGACACTCTACTGACAAGACAGATGTCACTACTCTGATAGACTCTGTCCCCTAGAAACTGGAGGAGCCACATGGAGACTCCTGCCAGCGCTGAGTTGCTATTACTGCCACTGGATCCAAAAGACTTTGCACCCACTGGCCTGTGATCCTCTTGCATTCAGTGTCATTGCATTTGCTTTGTGAGTCTGAAGAGGACTTCGTTGATTTGAATCGGACATATGGGCTAATATTGGACTTATGGACTTGATCTGGACTTGGCATGACATTTCTCAATGTTCAATTGTTCTTGTATACAGACCTCTTTCTTATATACATATGAGTGAGTGTCTATGAATTTCTTTCTCTTGTCTACCCAGACTGACACACATGTCTACCAAACTAATTCATGCCATAAGAAATCAAGACAGCACTAAAGTAATAAATATATGGTAGCCTCAAGTGACCATTTACTGAGCATCCTCAACAAAGAGATCCAAATCAAAGGTAGCAACCTCCACGTTCCTAACTGTGGGAGAATAGTCACTTGCTTCTTCTCATATTAGGACCTTTCAGCCTTCAGTTCACAAGAGTGAGTCAATGCCTTAAAATCGGTTACAGGTGAGTTGAAGATCTAGCCCAGTTCACGGAGCGGAGTGCCCACGAGTTCCTCTGGTGTGGCCTGTGAAGGGTGCTGTGCACTTCGGAAGGACAGAAAGGCAATTCCCAATAGTGTATAGCACACCCACGGTAACCAAGGTCAAAGGTGCAAAATTAGGGTCAGTAATGGGTGTAGGCTCCTCTTCAGTGCTAGAGAAATATTATCAAAACTTTTTCTTTCCCCCTGTTGGGATGTTGGTCCCCCTGGTTTACAACTAACATAAGTGCAATCACTTTCTTTGAGACATTAGTGCCTCTCCTTGCCCCTGATGTGCCTTTAATTTTCAGTGAGTACTTGTAAACATACACAGCCATAGCGGAAAGTGTAGAGTAATACCTAAAACAACTGACAATAGAAATAACATGTGACACAGCAATGTTTTTTCTGGGCCTTACTTCAAAGACCTATGAGAGAGAACATGAACAGGAGTATGTTCTCACATGTTTACATGCAATTTGCAACAGCTGAAAGCTGGAAATAGCCCAAATGTCCCCAAGAATGGTTAAATAATCTCTGGTAGATGCACAAAATAGAATACTATGTACCCCCCAAAAGCTGCTGTATTCTGTACATTGTATTATCCAACACAGATCTCTGAACTCTACTATAAATGTATGTGACCATAGATGTATGTAAGATCAGATAGTGCCCAAACAGATGTTAGGCAGTACATGATTAATTTTAATCTGTGTGATATAGAAAGTGTGAATTTGGGGAAAAAAACTTGAGCAAGTAGGAATCAATCAAAGAAGAATATTAATTCTCATTTTATCTAATATTAGCTACTTACTCAATTGCTATGAGCAGCATTCTTGGTGTGTGTGTGTGGGGGGGATGCTAGTGACATTGTAAAGCTGTTTGCTTCACATATATTGAACAAATCTTTAGGAATTTTTACAGATACTATTGATGGAATGTTTCAGCATGGTTTTATAATAAAATGATTTAATGGAAAAGGTACAGACTTCAAAGCCCAACGATCTGGATCTGGATTGCCGCTGTAACTTCTTATGAACTTGGCCAAGACATTTAAACTTCATGAGTTTTAATTAATTCATTTAAAAACTGTGGATAATAAAGCCTCTTTTGCATATCTCAGTATATTAAATTGAAGTGAAATCAAGTATGTTAAATACTTCCATATATTTAAATCATATATCACTATATAAATTATTCTCCAATTTTGTGTAAAATTACGATAAGGAGAAGATTTATTCAATGAATTTATGAATTTTTATAAGATTTGCCTGCACCTATTAATTTTTATATATTTCTAGTTGTGTATTCTCCTTCAGAATTTGAATGCTTGAAAGAAACTTACAAATAGACTTCTTAATTGAAAACAAGTTAATGAAATCTGTTTATCTAAAAGCTATCTTTTCTTATTGGATATTCACCTGGGTATAATTTATCAATTCTTGTAAACTTTTGCAGCTCCTGTGCGATCCCACCCCATATACCCAGAGAACAGGGTGAATGTAATCCTCAGGGAACACATCTTTTTCTTTTTTTTCCAGAAAAGCCCCCACTTGACTGATAAATAATGTACTATGAGCTCTACCCAACGTTTCTTAGCGAACTTGCTTATTCATAAGTAATGTAACATAGTCCAAGAAGCTAATGAATTGTTTCTAAATCTCTGGTGTTGACATGCTTTCCTGAGGGGCTTCCATTGACACAGTTGCTTCCCTTCTCCCATAAATCTAGCTTCATCCTTATAGTTCCTATTCAGAAATCATTTTCTATATTCTTTGCAATTTTGATACTACTACTATTTATCTGTGTAAATATATTATCAGTTTTAAAAATTGTATCAGTGATATACTACTAAGAAACATTTGTACAGCATATTTAGTACACGTTTGCAATTTATTTGATCAGTCTAACCTCAGATTCTGCTGCTAAAATGGGAAACAAAGGCTTGAGTAATATAATTACCAATAACATTAGTATTCAGTTTTACCTAGTACCACATAGTTGATTCAGAGGAGGAAAGCATATCTTTTTAAATGTGAGTATCAAATAACAGGCTGATAATGGGGTTTAGAACACTTAACAGAGTAGCAAATAATACTTACATTAGTGTTAAAGGGAAAGCTTGAAGTATACAAAGGGAATATTATACTTATTCTGAATAAATATAATTATATTGTTTTTTACCAGAACAAGAAGCCAAATATTAGAAAAGAAGCAGATTCATGAACAAATCGACAGCTTCTGATTCTAACTTCCCATTCTACCAAAGGGCTGCTGAAAGTTCCGGGTTGGTGGGAACTATGTGTGTGGGAAGTACTCTGAAGTATCTGTGCTACAAATATGACTTTTCATGAATGAGGTCTTTGATTATTTTTACCATTTATTATTTTGACAGTTGAACTGGCATGTTTTGAAAGTAAGGCTCTTGACATTAAGTGGTTCTAATGATCCTACAAATTTCAAAACTTACCAAGGAATGTATAAGGTAAGTAAGTGAATTCAAGGTGAGTATTTTACATTGGATTTCCAAAAACAAAAAGAAAATGGTTACTATCTTCTGAGCAAAGTTGTCAGCTCCTTTAAAATATAAGGCTGACATTTAATTGGTAAAATGTTTAAATTACATTCTTCTGATATCTCATTAAGACCCATTAATAGATTCATGGCATTCCTATTATTGGATTTTATGCAACTATATTTGCATTTTTCTTTTTATTGTTAATTGTTTTTTTAATTTCTGTGTGTTTTGTTCTTTTTGATTCTTTGTTCTTTCTTGGCTATCACTCATATTTTCACCAATTATTAGCAACAAGGGAAGTATATTACACTTTGTAATGCCACTTCCACTGGGAAAACAAATATAATGAAGCAAAAACAACACCTGAGACCTGAATCTTGGCACAAGAATTAAACAGATGAGAAGAATATTTTAAATATGAAGGTCTTTGGAGTCAGGGACTTTCTGTTCCTTTCTGATATGCATTCTCGTCTCTATAAACACTCTTCTTCAGTTGAAGATAACATTCAGTTGAAGATATACATCCCACGATACTTGACTATACACATTCTTTAGTATTGTCTAAGTACTTAAAGTTTGAAGGAATTCATCTGCTTTTCTGCGTGACAGCTTACACTGGCCTGGATGACACAAATAGCAACAATCAGCATGTATTGAATAATACAAAATCAACGCCATGTATCAGTGACTAGTTTTCCATTCTAGTTGCGTTAGAAAGGACCTGTCGTGTGGTCGCGGCTTGCACATGGGGCTGCTAACCACAGGTCAACAACTTGAAGGCAGCAGCTTCTGCCTGGAGGAAGACGTGGCTTCCTACTCCCTTAAAAATCTGTTGAACATTTAGTTAATTAGATGTTTTAAAAAATCATCTGGCGGTATTTTTAAAATATAAATTTGCTTGGGGAGAGATTTTACAAAACTAGGTAATTGAACGTGGAAAATAATATATCCAATCACAAAAATAAGCCTTGAACTAAGGACAATAATATAAAAAACATATTAAGGATAATCATACAATACAACAATATTTATTGGGTGATTTAAAAGAAAATGGCTTGTTGACATATGAAATAAGAAGATAATAGCACTTGAGAAGAACTTTATTTTAGATAAATTCCTAGGTACTTTTTTGTGACTGGGGAACAAAGAAAAGTGTTATTGACTTGCTTTAAAAAAAAATGACCAATAAATAAAGTGAACATTTGCCATTTAAATATAATTTCATTTTTTGTTTATGGCATAAGTCATTTATCTTCCACATTTAATTCATATCTCAATATATACTAAGAATGATGAATATTAACCCAGATAGCGATTGGCATGAGTGAACTCTAATGGACAGAATAAAATGCCATCTTCTATTTTTACAATACATGAATGTTATAGGCAACTGCTCACTGAAACCAGATTTCTGGTATTCAAATTGATTAACTATTCATCTCTCCTTAAATTCTTAGCATATATTTTGCTTCTTTTATTCATAGGCGATTTTTTTGTAAAGAGTAAAGCACCTATGCAGAGTTGTAGCAAATTGGGAAGTTGTTTAATGGTTTGGAAAGCCTTCACAGTTGACTGAATAGGGAATAACACACTCATTATTATTTATGACTCTGTTTCCAGGTCTTTATAGGTCAGCTTATTGAATTCACTGAATATTCTGCTTTTCCAGCTCAGCAAAGCCAATTTTGCAGGCTACTTTGAGCTAGAAAGAGCATAGAAATGAAAGAAAGCTAATTTCCTTAACTATTACTACACCTAAACCACCCTGATTTTGTGTAATTAACATGAAATGTCAATCCATTGTTACCCAACCTTACAATCAAGTGTTATAGATACCTTATTAAATATAATCATTATACACAGAGCACCTCTGTCTATAATTGACATTGACAATTAACTTATCTGTAGTTGTCAGCCCCTGACCCGTCATGATTTTTCAGTCATCTCCTTCCTATGGATATGAAAGTTATCATTGAATAAGGAAGATCATAGAAAAATTGATGCATTGGGATTGTGGTAGTCCTGAAGAATATTGAGAGAATCAAGGGCTGCCAGAACAACAAACAAATCTGTATCAGAAGTAGAACAGTCAGAGTTCTTCTTAGAAACAAGATGGTAAAACTTTATCTTGTGTATTTTGATAGATCAGTCCTTGAAATGATATATTTTGCTTAGTATAGTAGAGGTTCAGTAAAAAAGGAATCCCATTAATAAGATTAATTGGCACAATGACTGCAGTAATTGGCTCAAACATTACAGCTGGGAAAAAGGTGTAGGATCAGGTAGCATTTCATTTGGTTGCACACAGCAAAACTGTGAGTTGGAACCAACTCCAACTTTTAAATTATTTTACATTTACTCAGATATAACAAATATTTGACTTTTAAAATAACTATTAGGTTTAATTCCTGAAAATCTATTTACAAAGTCATTCGCAATGCCAAATAAAACAAGTCTTTGCTCGTTGTAAACATGAATCATCAAAATTTTGCTGGAAAATAAGCAACATCATAGTAAATAGGGGAAATGTTGAAGTGCTCAAGCTTTCAATTGACATAGGTCCAAATCAAACAACCTAACACAGAAAATGTGGTGTAAAGGATAATCTCAAAATGTTCAAAAGCTAAGCTGTCCCTTCGAGAACTAAAGTGAGCTTGACTCAAATCATGCATTTTCAATTCCCACAAAAGCATGTGAAAGCTGCATAATAAATAAAGAGCATTAAAAATAATTGATATCTTTGAGTTATGACAATGACAAAGAATATAGAATACATCGTGAATTTTGAGAATGAATACATCTTAAGAGAAATACAGCCAGGTTGTCTCTAATGGTCAGATCTGACTTACATAGAATAGCACTTCCATCAGAAAGACACCGAGGAAAATCACAGAACATTATTTGAAGAAACCAAAAGTGAAGTGACCTCCACAAATGGAAGAATATCCTAGGCTCACGAAGAAAAGACTTAATATAGTAAAGATGTTAGTCCTGCCAAAGGCACTATATGTTTAATGCTATTCTGATACAAATACCTTCATCTTTCTTCAAAGAATTGGAAAAACTGACTATCAACTTCATAAGGAGAGGAAAGAAGCCCAGAATTAGCAGTGTATTCCTCAAGAAGGACAATGTAGGAGGGCTTGCTTCACCATACTTTAGGACCTACTGTACAGTTTCTGTGATCAAAAGTGCACAGTACTGAGATAATGACAGATAGTCAGACAAATGCAAATGAACCGAAACCCCAGAAATGAAATCATCAGCATACAGACAACTGATCTTTAATGAGGACCCCAAAAATATCAAATGGGAAGTGAATGCCCTCTTCAATAAGTAATACTGGAAAAAAATGGATATCTACCTGCAGAAAAATTAAGTGAGACCCTCCCCTCATTCCATGCACAAGAATAAACTAAAGGAGGATCACAGACCTCATGGTAAAACCCCAAACTATTAGCGTCATAACTGAGGGAATTGGGACAAATCTAAAAACTTTGGGCAGGGGGTACATAGACTATCAGAAATAGAGGAAAACATAGAGGAAGGAAAACTTAATGAGTGGGATATACTGGAGATAACATACCTGTCAATTGACTGAGAATAAGAGAGTCCTCAGACTGGAAAAAACATATTTAGTAATGAAGCATCAAACAAAGGCATTATTTGTCTAAAATATACAATACTCTGCTAACCTACAATAAGAAAAAATAATAGCCAATTGAGTTGGGAAAAGTATCTGAACAGAAATGTCATAAGGATGGAATTCCAAATGGCCAATAGACATATAAGAAAATGCCCCTGATTATTAGACACAGGGAAATGCAAATTAAAGCAACTAGGAGATACCACCTGAAATGCTCAATGACAGCCCAATTCAAAAAATCAGAATGCAACAAGTGTTGGAGGGGTGTAGTGTGATAGGAATTCTCATGCACTGTTGGTGGACATATAGCTATGTCTAGCTGTTATGGAAATTGATTTGGTGATATGTAAAACAGATGAAAATTGAGCTATCGTTTAACCCAGCAATTCCCCTATGGGGCATATACCCAGAAGAAGTAAGATACAGACCACGACCAGACATTTGTGCTCCAATGTTCATGGCGGCACAGTGAACAGTCACAAAAAGTTAGAAACAACCCAAATTTGGAATCAACAGACAAACGGATTAACAAACTCGGTTACATACATACAATGGAGCACTATGCATTCCTAAAAAGCAGTGATGAATGCATGAAGCTCATTGCTATGAGGGAAGAGTTAGAGGAAATTATGCTAAGCGAATAAGCCAAGCGCAAAAGGTCAGGTAAAATATGAGTCCATTAAGGTAAGTTTAAAAAGCACAGGAGGCACAGGGAGAAAGCCACTAAATGCGTAAATTCTGGGGACAAGGACAAGGCACTCTGGCAGGGTTCAGATCCAACTCAGGGATGCATATGGCAGCCAACCAAAAAGGAGGGGAAAAGAAAAAAAGATGAAGACGTGGATAGTGGGGTAACGGCACTAATTCATCCATGGAGAAAGTATTGTTTATGTCTCCACAGGAAAGGGAGAGATGAACCAGATCGCAACCTGGTACACCTAGCCTGAGGGCCACATACCTGTAAAGCAGTGAACAGCAGAGAGATCTGCATGGGCCAGCCTCAATCCAGCCCCAGAAGATGGCACTACAGAGAACAGCATTGAAGATACAGTTCAGGGAGAGTGGTGAGTCTGCTCAGACCACATGGGAGCAAACGAGAGAGAGAGAGAGAGAGAGAGAGAGAGAGAGAGAGAGAGAGAGAGAGAGAGAGAGAGAGAGAACCACAAAACCTGGCACAGCCAGCTCTGAGCAGCCATGGCACAGAGGGACCTTGGGCCGGCCCGACCATGAGACATGATGTTCCCTCACTGACCCACAGCGCTGCAGGGGACAACACTGGAGACACAGTGAGGGAGCTGTGCCCTGCTGATTCCCAACTGCTCCTGCACACACACACACACACACACACACACACACAAAGGGCAAAACACAAAGGGAACACAACAGAGCAGCAAGGGGAGCTAAGCAAAAAAGTTCCCGAGGAATCCTAAAAGTAGACTTCAGACTCAGAGGAGAGGTTTGGAACCTCATCAGTCTCAATTGGAAAACCTACATAAGGGTCAGCAGACAGACCTGGAACTATTTATAGCCCCCCCTCCGGACCCCCTCCCCCTTTTCCCTCTTCTTTTTTTCCCAAGTAAGGTAGATAGGATACACAATCTGGAGGAGCAAACAATAGGACTGTGGTTCTAGGGGGACAGGGAAGACGGGGATGTGGGGGGTAGGGCAGGAGGAGCCAACAAACCAGGGATAAGGGAATAAGAGATCTAAAATCAATGGTGAGGAAGGTGTTGACCATCTGGTGGGGATTGATGACGGTGACGTGCAATGTCACTGAGAATTGAATGAAGTTCAAACATGATAGTGAGGCAGGAGGAAAGTGAAAGAAATAGAGGAAAAAACTAAGAGGCAAAAGTCATTTATAGAAGTTTAATTATAGGCATATAGATATGCCTATATATATTAAAATTAATGTATATAAAGATGGGGATATAGCAGATGCACATTGGGCCTCTACTCAAATCCTCCCTCAATTCAAGAATCCTTTGTTCTAATAACCTAGCATTCTATGACGATGCTCACCTTCCCGACATGATTGCTGAAGTCAAAATAGGTGTATAAGCAAATGTGGTGAAGAAAGCTGATGGTGCCTGGCTCTTCGAAGGTATAGCATCTGGGGTTTTACAGGTCTGAAGTTAAACAAGTGGCCATCTATCAGGAAGCAACAAAGCCCACATGCAAGAAGCACAGCAACCTGTGTGATCATACCTCAGGTATCAGCCATCAGAAAGCCCCAAAGAATTATATCAGTGAAAATGAAGGGGGTCAGAGTGAGACCCAAAGCCCATCTGCAGACATTTGGACATCCCCTCACAGAAGGGACTCAAGGAAAAGACAAGCCTGGCAGGGTGCAGTATAGCATCCATGAAACATACAACATTCCTCTAGTTCTTTAACCTTCCTGCTCCCACTATCATGACCCCAGTTCTACCTTACAAACCCAGCTAGACTGGATCATGTACACTGATGCAGTTAAGAGCTCTTGACACATGGGATCCAGGAGAGCTAAACCCCACAGGAACAATATTGGGAGAAGCAATAACATTAGAGTGGGGAGAAGGTTGGGGTAGAAAGGGGGGACAGATAGCAATGATTCATGAATAACCCACCCACTTCCCTGGGGAATGAACAACAGAAACATGGGTGAAGGGAGACAGCAGATGGTGTAAGATAAGAAAATAATGATAATTTATCCTTTGTCAAGGGGTCACGAAGTGGGAGGGTGGGGGGATGGCACGAGGAGCTGATACCAAGGGCTCAAGCAGACAGTAAATGTTTTGAAATGATGATGACACATATGTACAAATGTGCTTGATACAATTGATGTATGGATTGTTATAAGAGTTGTAAGAACCACCAATAAAATGATTTATTAAAAAATAATGAATCAAAATCCTGAACTTCAACATCTAAAAAAAATAAAGAAACCAACACTCACATTAATCTTCAAGGGTGCTAAGTATCTCTTCACAAACTTGTGTCTCACTATAGCGATAAAAGTAGTGTTCTCTGAACTTCCAGAGAATCATGGGTCCAATTCTGTTAATCCACGCTAACACTCTGATTTCCCTAATAGAAGCTAAGCAAACGCAGGGTCCAGTGCTCGAAATCCAAAAATATCTGAAAGTTGAAGATCTTGTTTCTACAAGATTTAATCACGAAACGTGAATTTCTTTGATGGAGGTATGGCTTATGTGTTTTTCAGATCATAAGGTAACAAAGGATGGTGTCTAGTATAAAGATAAGGAAACAAAAAATGTGTCTTAGTTCACACACTCTACTAAACCAAAAACAAATAAGTCAAACTCACTGCCATTGAGTCCATTTTGACTCCTGGTGACCCTATAGGGTGGGGTATAATTGCCTTGTGACTTCCTGAGACTTTTAACAGTGTGGAAATCCTCAACGTTCTCCCATTTAGTAGCTGGTGTTTTTGAACTGCTGAGCTTTAGAATCACAGTATATAATTACTATGTCACCTGGTCTCCTTTGCTCTATTAAAATCAGGTCTTAATCCCATCCTAAGCCTGTCCATTAGTAGTGAAAACCCTCTAAAATGGGATTACATCCTATTTATACACCTAGATCACCATCCCAAGTTTTTGGATCATTTCTTCATAATTAGTGCCCATATATTGACAGATAACATTTACACTTGGGGTTCAACTGACATGTAAATGAGCAACTCTTACAATAAGGCTCTGGTTTTGGTTTCTGACAATAACAATTCTATTACTATAAGAAACAAAGATATTTTAAGCACAGAACTGCGTCATATGTAGGTTTCACATGTAGTATTTGGCCTGTGATTTTGAAATTTAGAGTTCATTCCTTTCTCTCACTGCTTGGTCTAACAAAGGTGGGACCGAGCAAGCAGTCCTTGTGATTTTCATTCTGATAAATTATAGATATATCGATAAGAAACACCCAAGGATGTTTGTTTGTCTCTCATAAATATTAGATCTTTTAATGCTAGTATGTTGTGCATTTCTGTTGCCACATCATACCGTGGGTTAGCAGCACTCTCTTTACTGCTAGAAGCAGATTCCTCCAGCCTGTAGAAACTAGCCAGAATTGAGAAGCAATTTAGAAAACACTGTCGTATGATATGTTTCTCTAGAATCCCACATGATAGTTCCTGACTGCATATCCATTATGCCTAACTGCACTCACACTTTGTTTTGTTTGCTTGCTTGCTTGGTTTTTTGTTCGCTTATCATTAATAAGGAGCTCCAGTAACATAGTGGATTATCCACTGGGCTGCTTACTCTGAGGTCAACAGTTTGAATGCACCCGTTGCTCTTGGGAGAAAGATGAGGCAATCTGCAATGAGAAATATGGACTTTACTGGAAGCTTTTGGTAGCAATTCTACTCTATCTCAAAGGGTTGCTATGACTCAGAATCCTCTCAGTGGCAGAGTCTTGGGTTTGGATGTACATCTTTATGCTCTAGTACTACCTCATTGCCTTTGAGTTGATGCCAACTCATAGTGACCCTGTAGGGCATGTCAGAACTGCTCTTACGAGTTTCCAAGACTGCAACTATTAGAAATTCCTGTCTTTCTCCTGTGGATCACCTGAAGATTTTGAACTGCCCACCATGGACATTGTATCCTAATTCATTACACCTCCAGGGTTCTATCTGTATACAAAAATCTGTATATGGGAAACATGGAATTAACATGTGCCCCGATTGAAAATAATTAAAACCAAAGTTACATAATACTCAACATCAATGTGATTATTCAAGGATTTTAAAACTTGAATTAAAAAAATTATGTTCTTACTAAATTTTGAGTGCTTCTTTTAAAGAACTTAATATGTACTATTTTTTTTACATTAGCAGCATACTGTTTTGTTATTATTATTATTAAAGTAAGAAGTTCACTTTGGGTGATAAATAGGTATTTTCTATATAATTAGGGTGTAAAAATATGCTCTTGATTCTCTGGATATTTGTTACTATCCAATTTTCTATTATCTAGGGAGTCTTTACTCCCAGATTTTAGAGTCATAATAATAAGGTATTTGATTTATCAGATCTGATGTTCTGGGAAATTAAAATCTCAGTTGTAGCTGTTTCCACACATGTGTGATGAAATTTAATTCTCCTGAGGTTCCTTCACGTAGTTGATAGTCTCCTTCTTTTCCATTTATAGATTTTTTAATTATAAAACCTCCAAAGTCATTGTAAATAGTTTATTGATCTTTAAAGTATTAATATTTTCTACTCGTTAAAATTCATGAATAATGATTAAAAGGAAAAGTACTATAAGTAAATGAATCTAATTCAGTAAAACATTGATAAACAAAATCAGACTTTAAAATACATTTGGTTTCTTTAAGTATATTTTGAAATGAATAAAATGTATTCAATTCTTTGAGATTTTATTAAAAGCACTATTCTTACTTATGCATCTTTCAGGCAGAAACATCCATGCCTAACACATACAATTAGCTGTCATGTTATTTCAAACAATATCAATTCTTAGGAACTGAAATTCTGCTTTGAATCACACAATATTATTTTCAACACAACTTTGAGGCCATGGGTTTGAGTTCCTCCTTGACCCAGTATGGAAATTGATGGTAACATAAATTAAATAAGCTTTACATTATCAAACAGTGAATGCATGAATTTCAGTCTAAAGTATAATCTAAATAAACACTGATTTATAGATATTCTTGTTTCATACACCATGAAAAATATAATCTTTCTATTGTCCTTTCTGATGCCAGCCCTAATATGTGTGCCTGAAATCTCACACACTATTTTCAATACAATATTTTGTTACATCATTATATAATTCTATATTTATTGGTGATCAATTTATGTACTCTCAACTTTAATATTGTTTGCTATTGGAAATGGACATACCACCACCACCACCCCATCCAGCCCCTTTGTAGCTGTAATGTGTAAGTATTGTCTGCAGAGGGTGCTGCAGAGCCACTGGAAGAGAAAGCTCAAAAAATATACCACCACAGAGTGGATTCCAACTAGAACTCATAGCAGCCCTATAGAGTAGAGTAGAACTCTCCCCAAGGATTTCGGAGGCTGGAACTCTTACTGAGAGTACGAAGCTTTATATTTCTCCAATTGAGTTTCTGGTATTTTTGATCTGCTAACCCTTCGCTTAGTAGCCAACTCATAACTCGTTATGCCACTGCCAGGTGTTTTCACTGAAGGAGAAAACAGGTGAATCCTGGTTTGGGTATGCTCCTTCAACAGGTTCAAGTATTGAATTCATTTTCTTCAGTCTCTCTCCTGCGTTGTCTGGTGGCCAGCTGCACCTAGAAGATTCCCTTGAGGTTTCCTGAAGAGTTGGGTAGGCCTTTGCCCTGACGGGACACCTCTCCTTGAAGAGATCTCCCTAGCACTGTTCTGCCATCCTTGTTAGATGCCATCGAGTCTGATCTAATCCACTGTGACCTTAAGCACAAGAGCAGGAAAGACTGCTTGGTTCTGAAGCATCCTCACAATTGATCCCGTGCTTGAGCTGTCGCACACTAGAGGACAGATTTCCAGAAAATTCCTTCAGCGGATCACACTACCGACTCTGCCATCCCACAGGTCATGACCGAGCTGCCTCATCCCCGTGGAGATACGCACCTGTGTCACAGACAGGGCATCTGGGAGTGAGGAAGAGTCTTCCTTGGGGGTTCTCTAGCTACCCCCGGGTACCAGTTATTTCATATATCATTTACTTCTATATTCTTAAGAGTTCTCGTAATTAACTACTTTCTTAATCCGTAATTAATTACAATTCCTGCCTGTCACTTTTCAGACAGATATTTCAAAGTCTTTCTTTTGAGGTGCTTCTGAGTGGGTTCAAATACCCAATTTTAAATTTACCATATATACTCGAGTATAAGCCAACCTGAATATCCGCCGAGACATTATTTTAACACAAAAACTGCATTAAAAATGTGCTGAAAAACTCGCCTTATACTCGAGTATATACGACAATAGTTAATCACTTAGCCCTTTGTTCCACCCAGGGACTGCAGCAGAGTCCTACTACCTCACTGCCAACAAGAAGATTCTGACGCAACGGGACTTTATAAGCCAGGGTTGCACAGGCTCTACATCTTACAAAACCACTTTAATTAACCTTCCTAGAGGTGTGCATAGGCATGCTTGTGTATGGCCGCTATGTGCCATTGCAGCGGTTACAACTCAGAGCCCCAAGAACGACAAAACAAACACTCCTTGGTCCACACACTCTCAAAATTGTTCCTGTGTTTAAGGCCATGTTGCAGCCACTCTGGGACCCCATTACCTTGACCTTCCTCTTTCTGGATGTCGCTCTCCTTTACAAAGTATACTGCCTTTCTCCACTAAATGGACTCTTCTGACATTTCCAGCGTGCATGAGACGATGTCTTCTCATCCTTGCCTTTAAGGAGTATTTTGACTGTACTACCTCCAAGACATATTTGTTCGTCCTGTTGGCAGCCCGTGTTATTTTTGATATTTACAGTAAGCAACACAATCCAAACACCTTGATTATTTAGTTGTCTTCATTCAATGCCCAACTTGCACGCGCACTGAAGACACTGACTTGGATCATACGCACTGTAGTCTGAAAAGGAACACGCTTTTTTAAAACACTTTAAATAGGTCTGTGAAACAGATTTACCCAGTGCAGTGTCATTTGAATTCTTGAGTGCTGCTTCCACGAGAATTGCCTGTGAATCCAAACAAGATGAAATCCTTGACAACTTCAATTGTTTCTTCTTTTACTACTGGCCCAATAGTGCACGTATTTTTTTATCACATTCAGTTGTTAGCCCTACTGAAGGCTGCAATCTTGGATCTTTGTTAGCAGATGATTCAAGTATCCTCGCTTTCAATAAGCAAGAGTGTGTGAGCTGCGTATAACAGGTTTTTAATAGACTTTCCTCTAGTTCTGATGCCACATTTTTGTTCATAAAATCCAGTTTCTTTGATTAGTTACTCATGACATGGATTGAAAAATTATGGTAAAAACATAGACCTTTGACCCACACCTGCCTTGATTTTAAGCCATGCAGCTTTAGTTTGTTCTGTTTGCACAACTGCCTCTTGATCCCTGCATAGTTTCTGCATTTCCCATTCTTCTCAAGACTATCCATAGCTGGAGCTCATACACTTTAATGGTTTGGCACGGTCACTAAATCACAACATCTTTCTGGTATCATCTGCTCTCAGCCAGGATTCTTCTGACATCAGAATTTACCCTCCTTAGTCCATGTCCTCTTCTGAGAGTGACTTCAATCTCTGGCAACTCCCTGACAATATCCTGCTGTAAATGTTGTTGGGTGATCTTCAGCAAAAATGTACTTGCATGGGGCATCAATGATATTGTTTAATAATGTGATTATGTACTTGGGTTACTGTGTAGTTACATAATCACCTGTCAAATTGCTGAGGGGTGGAGTCTAGCCTGTCAATCAGGTCACAGCTTGATGACCTCATTGTGAGACCCAACAGAGATAAATAGCTCACTGGAGGCCAGACACACGCTCCCTCCCTGGGAGACATTCCTGTTGACAAGCCAGATGGAGATATGATGATAGAGCCAGAGCCCTGGAGCTGGAGGAGCCAAATGGAGACCCACACCAGTGCTGAGAAGCTTCCAGCACCACTGGATCCACAAGACTCTCCACCCACTGGCTTGTGATCTTCCTGCATTCGGCATCCTTGCATGTCTGCATGAGTCTAAAGCGGAATTTATGGGCTAGTACCGACATAAGAGGTAAAATCGGACTATTGGGCTTGATTTGGACTGGGCTGGGATGTTTGCTTAATATAGTATTGCTCTTTTATATAAAGCTCTTTCTTATACACATCTATGTGTCTATGAATTTGTTTCTCTAGTCAACCAGATTAACACTGTTAATTAATAAAAATAATTGCTCTAGTACTCTGTGACCATATGGCAAAGGCTAAGTATACCATAACTTAATATAGGCTAAATTATATGTAATAATTAAATTTTTAGGTTTAAGTTGTTTTTGCTATTTTTATATGGATTTTGTTTTTCTGATTTATGAAAATAAATTAAATATTTTATAGTTGATCTTTTAAAAATAAGGATGCCTCAGGTAGACAAATTTGGGTGAATCCATTAGTTTAATTAATAAAGCAAAAAAATTAGCAATTATATCCTATTCAAATCCACTCAATTGAGAACTTTTAGTAAAGCTGGAAACAATACTCTCCTATTCCTTTTTATAACAAGGTACCCAGCACTCACTGATCACCTCATTGTAATATACCCAAATTGTAGACAATTCTGTCACATTTCTACCTAATCATATAGAAATATATAGTTAAAATAAGTGAAGCTAAAATTGTTAGGCCCTGGTAATTGTTTTCCATATCTTTACTCAGCAAATACATTAAGTTCCTACTATGTCAGCTACTTGATAAACAACATATTCATATCCAGTATTCTGATAAATACAGTCACAGAGAAGTAGAAAAAATCAAATAAACCCACACTTTGTATACCAGTATTGTAAGCACCAAAAGTCTTTCATATGAGGCATGAGTAATAAGAAAAACAGTGTCAGGGCAACTCATAAGATTATGTCATCTTTGCTAAGATGTAGTGAATAATAAAAACAGATTTTCAACTGTTTTATTATTGTTTTAAATTCCTTATAGACCAATGCCAACCTCTGTCTTTTGAATGTCACTGCTTTTGTTCCCTTGAATCAGCCGGTGCAAATATATGAGAGAAGGAACGACCTTGGTCTGCTCGGGAAAGAAAAAGAAGTTCAGTGTGTCTGGAAGGTACTGAGTAATAATAGGAATGAGGTCAGAGAACGAAGCAAGCGAGAATACATCGAGGACCTTCAGGCAGGTTTTATAATAAGGATAAGATAAATCATACACTTGAGGTGAGCTAATTCATATTGCAAAACATCCTCTCTTGCTGTTAACTGGAAAATTATTGGAGTGGCACAGAATAGAAGACGACAAGAGGGGAGGCTGTTATCATCGTGTGGGAGACATCCTGCCAGCATGTTTTACAGATGGACAAGTGTGATGCTAACACCAACAAAATGTACAGATGCAGCATGTGGCTTAGAATTGATTCAATAAGAATTCCCGAAGAAGTGAATGTGAAATGTCACCCGAGAGAAAAATTTCAAATAATCCTAAAACTTCTCTAGACCTGTGTAATTAAATGGTTGGTGGTATTGCTCACTGAGAATTGGGAACAAGGGCTTGGGCTTTGAAATTTTCCACTTTGGGAAGCCAATTAGAGTTTGGGACGTCCAACTAAAATTCTGGAAATTCAGTGGTTATTTGAGAACATCTTTGAGGAATTGTTATTACTAGAAATATCTTTTTAAATGTCATCATTTAAAAATATGAGCATAAATGCTATTTTCTATGTGGAACAAACGATAAATAGGGCATTGTGACATGTACCCACATGAAATAAAGAATAGATGGAGCCACTGTGTCAAATGCTGCTGAGAAGCTAAGAGAAAGACAAGAGGTAAAAAGCAGATGGTAAAAGGAGGGCTTTTGATAACCGCGAGTACAGCAAAGACAAACTAGAACGGGCTGAAGAGAGAGTCACGGAAACACTTATGTGTTAAGAGTTGGGATACTAACTACAACATCAGTGATTTGAAACCATCAGCTTCTCAGAAGAAGAACGATGAGGCTTTCTGCTTCCGTAACGATGTATAGCCTCTGAAAACCCCCGGGGTGGAGGGGGTCTGCTCTGTGTAATTGTACTCTGTCCCTATGAGTCAGAAGCAACTGAAAGGTAGTGAGTGATGAAAATAATTTCATGTTTTCTCAAATAAAGGAAATAGAGAATTAGAAGACTTTGGGTAGAAAATAATGAAACACTCAAAAATAATAAGTTTGAAACAGCACATCTTTGTAAATCAAATGGAATGATCCAATAAAGAGTGACCATTGATGATGGATAATAGATACTTGCAATGGAGGTTTCAGAGGTAATGATAGGATATGCATCACAAGCAATAAGAACAGCACTAGATAAAAGCAGAGATAATTGATCTATTGGGGGGGATATTGTAGTTCTATAATTTCATGTCAACTTGAATATGTATACAAAAGTGTAGGGGTGGAATTTAGCCTGTCAATCAGGTTGCAACCAATGACCTCATTTGGCAGTACAAACTGAGATATATAGCTCTCTGGAGGCCAGTCTCTTTCTCTCTCCCTCGCTCTCTGTCTCTTTCTCTTTCTCTCTGCCTTCATCTTCTTGCCCTCTGGCCTCCCAGACTGCTTCTGGAGCCCTACCGACCGTGGATCTACAAGACTGGCACCCACCAGCCTGAGATCTTCCTGAATTCTGCATCAGTACACGTGGTTGTCTGAGGGATTTATGGACTAGCATCAGACTTATCAACTTGAGTTGAATGGGTTGGAATGCTTTCTTGATATATAATTACTTGTTTATATAAAGCTCTTTGTACACATATATGAGTGTCACTGCATTTGTTTCTCTAATCGAACCAACCTACCATGGGGTAAGAAAAAGGGCTTACTGATTAGGCTCCAACTTCTCTATTCCTCCTTGCTCTACAAAGAAAGCTATTTGGTGTAGCTATGAGTTTGTGGATTTTCATATATTCACTTATTTTTATTAAGTCAATACTCTAGTTGATTTATAATAATGCTGAAATTGAACAAAACATATATTTTTAAAATGTAATATGGACTGCCACCATCATAATTGGATAAATGATTATAAATATATTAAGCACTTAATTAGTTTATATTTATGAAAAATATATTGGTTACTAGTTTGGATTTAATATTATAGTTTTAATATGTGTGTCTCTATGTTTGAAAAAGAATAACTGTGCTCTTTATTTTGGTTATGTAGTTTTAGTTTTGTTGTGAATACTAACTGCACACTGATGAACTTGTACAATCATTGATCTGACAGTAGGTAAATCAGAAAGATGGGGAAAAAGTTATAAACTAATAATGATTAGTAATTGTGTTAATGTGTTTGAACAATTCTTTTTTCTTTACTTATTAGTAAAAATAATATTTTGTTTTCCTTTGTAAAGATAAGATATAGAACAGACTAGTAAACATTTTTGTTATGGGATAGACATTTGAGACTTTGAGAATGACTGGATTTATTAGAGTCGTTTACAAATGGGGAAGACAAGCAGACAAGCATCTCGATACCATGTACTTCTCACCAATTTCAGATCCTGCACTATGAGTCATAGCTGATTTTTTTGTATAGATTTGGTCTTGGCCACTTTGCTTTTTATTAGGTTTCTTAGTTGTGGCTATAATTTTTATGACAACAGAGTCTTTATGTCACTGATATGAGGTCAATTATCTTATTTCCAATTGATTAAAGGTGGAAGGCCTTGTCGTGCGTTTTCATATTGCTTTGTTTACCATGGATTATAGTTTGATGTGAATTTATTAAAACAGAATTATTTCTGTAACTAGGAATAATATTTGGTTTCTAAAGCTAACACTTAGTTTAAACTTCTGTTTTATATTTTGTTGGATAATTTTTACTTGTTATTTTTATCATCAGTTTAAACCATATTTTTCTAAACCTAGGCAATAGTTTCTTATTGCATTTTAAACATATTTCTTTCAGCCTTTACTACAGAAAATAAGAGGAGATGTGCATTAGTACACTAGCACACACACATTGCTGGGTTGTTTTGAAGCATCGCTGGCTTTGGGAGATGGAGCTGATTGCTCATTAAGATGAGGAAGATTTGGACAGTGGGGGTTGAAACAGATCTCCTCAATCAAACTGCATACGCATTGTTTGCAAAACCAATGATATGTTCTGTAAAGCATCATTCAATCCATAATATTTTGTGGTTTTAAAATCGTCACAATCATTGGCAAGAAATATGAACCCCAATAAAAAGATTTATTACATTTAAAAAAAGAGATAAACAAAAACAAGTCTACGAACTGGAGGAATGGAAATCTGCATCTCTCCAACCTTCTAAGTAGTCTCTTGCTGCAGTAAAAGAATAATCCTTAGAATCTTTTGGCTTAATTTTACACAGAATTTAATTTCATTTATTTTAAAAGTTACATATCTCCATTTCATAACTCACTCATTAGAAAAGAGCACATCCTTTTTCTAATACTTTCATATACATTAAAATACATATATAACAAATTAATATGTATATGCATATTATAGGAGTCCTTATAATTCAATGATTAAAGCACTCAGCTGCTACAACAAATTCAGTAGTTCAAGTAAAAATCTCACTGTCCTTAAGTTGATTTACATAGAAACTTCTGGTTTCTGAGGTTTTAAAAATTGAGTTGAACTGAGGCTCCTGTACTGCTGTGTGGGCTAATTAGCCTTGCTATTCCTTCTCACTAGACAAACATATATATATATGTGATACACACACATATAAGTGTCCTGGTTTTGTTTCTCTAGAGACCCCTGCCTAAAAGAAATCTATATTTTTTAAAATGTAATACAAATACCAACTTTATTTCTTAAAGAAGTAGAAAAATGAATTACTGACATTATATGGAGAGGGATGAAACCTGTGATAAGCAAAGAATCCCTAAGGGAGACGAAAAAGCAGGAGGCCTCCCACTACTGGGCCTCACATATCAAACAGCCTGGTACTGGTACAATGATACATAGACATAGACCAGAGGAACAGAATAGAAAACAGAGAAATAAATGCATCCACTTACAAACAACTGATTTGGGCAAAAGGCCAAAAAACACGAAATGGGAAAGAGTTTCTTTTAAAAACGATGCTGGCAAAATTGTATCTTCATCTACATTTGAGTAAAACAGGATCTGTACTTTCCTCCAGGAGCAACAAAAACTAACACAAGATGGATCAGGGACCTAAAGGTAAATCCCAGAGCTACAGGCACCATTAATGAAAACACAGTGACCACTTAAGGGCCCTGTTAAAGGGCAAACACATACTACAAAAGTTAATAAAGGAAGTGCACAAAGGAGAAAACAACATTTATGACTGGGATGTAATAACAGTAGGACACTTAAACATATCAAAAGAGTAAAAAGAACAGAAAAATCTTTAGCAACCACAAAATGAATAAGAGAGTAAGGACTAAAATCTATAGAATTCTACACAACTTCAATGAGATAAAACAAACAATCCAATTAAAAGGTGAGTTCAATATGTGAACTGACAGGTCACCAAAATTACATTCAAATGGCTAACAAACACATATCAAAATGCTTAGGCTCACTAGCCATGCTGGAGGTGCAGATTCAAGCAACAATGAGAGAGCACTTAGAGCCAACAACGATTGCGAAATTCAAAACATTGAACACCAAATGTTGGCGAGGTTGTGGACATATTGGAACTCGTACATGTACAACCATTGTGAAAAGTTATATTGAGCTACCCAAACCAACTCTGGTTAGAACTCCCTGACAACCCAGTAGTATCTCTGCTGGGAATGCATCTCAAATGAGTAAATGACACCATATGAACAGACGTGGATGTGCACTTGTTTCCACAGTACAGTACACAATAGCAACAAGCTGAAAACACCCAAACACCAATCAGCAGAACTGATCATGAAACTGCTATGTGAACATAATGGAATACTGTACATCTCTACAAAACACAGTGATAACACGAGAAAACACCTCGATATGTGAATTAACCTGGAAACCATTACACGGAGTGTAGTCAGTAACAGTAGGATAAATAGTGTGTAAATCCATTACTATGAGGAGAAACATGAAGAAAGGGCAGGTATTTATTCTCAGTTCATGCCATGTTGTCTGCATCTCAAGCAATCATGGGGATGCCTGCCTGGTGCGGTTCTACGGCAGTGATTCTCAACCTCACTAATGCCGTGACCCTTCCGTACAGTTCCTCATGCTGTGGTGACCGACCCCCCAACCACAAAATTATTTTCATGGATACTTCATAACTGCAATTTTGCTACTGTTATGAATCGAGTGACCCCTGTGAAAGGGTCACTCAACAGGTGGAGAACCGCTATTCTAAGAACACTCCAAATCAACAGATTCTCTTCCAAGAGTGTTCAGTGAACCTTAATGACCATGTAAGTTAAAAGGTGGGGCAGGGGCGCGGTGCAGGGATCTATTTGTCTTGTGAAAGGTGATTTCAATTCTAAACCAGGTGGGAGAAGCTGCAATTGTAAAGAATAAATAAATAATGCTTAACATTATTTATATATTACCCCCACCTCCACCCCAATGGGAACATATGCCCATTTTTACGTCCCTACGTGGATATTTTTCACCTAGTTTCTATTCAACACTTGGAGACTGAGGCCACATGCTATAGACAACTGTAATAGTAGACTCTGTCCTTTCTGACATAGAATCGACTTCATAGGCCAAACCAGAAGTGTGTCATTTGGAGACCCCACTAAATAAACTGGATATGTCATTCTGGGTAGACTAGAGAAACAAATCCATAGACAATCATATGTGTATAAGAGACAGTTTTATATAATGGGTAATTTTACATTAAGAAATCATCTCAACCCAGTCCAGTCCAAGCCCATCAGTCCGATGTTAGCCCATATGTCTGATATCAATAAATAAAGCCCTCTTCAAACTCTTGAAACACATGCAATGATGCCGATTGCAGGACCATCACAGGCCAATATGTAGAAAGCTTTTGGATCCAGTGTCGTTATAAGCATCTCAGCGCTGGCAGGCATCTCCACTTGGCTTCTCCAGCACCCAGGGCTGCATCAGGGTAGGTCCATGTGGCTTCTCCCGCTCCCAGGGCTCAGTGCCATATGTCTTGTCCATAGCACATCTCCAAGGGAGAGAGGAGAGACAGAGACAAGTGTCTCTTGACTCTAAGGAGGAAATACAGGAGTTCCCAGAAGTCTCAGGAGAAGGTCATGCCCACACAGAGGCCTCATTGACTATGACCTGATTGACGGACTAGACTCCATCCCTTCCCTCTTAATCCTCTCAAGTCCCAACTTGATACCAGATTATGTAACTACTACACTGCACTTTGCCCTATGACTGCCTACAGCAAATGAAGGGGTAAAAAGGAAAGAAATGCTGTCTTAGATTTAAGACTTAATTTCTTGAGTGGAAGAAGAAGCAGATGACTGACATCCCATGGTGAGTGGTGTGCAAATCATTGGGCTTTTGTCCAAAGACCTTGCTTTGAGGGTTCAAGGACAGTGAATGATTCAAGGGCTCTTTGGGCCAGTCTCTAACTGGTACCAAAGGGTGGATTCCCTGGAGTAGCTCCTTATTTTTTAGGTACAATGGAGTCTGTTTCAACAAACAGCAAACGTATCTGCCAGAGTCAAATGCCTTGGCATAATCAATAAAACACAAGTAAACATCTTTCTTGTGTTCTCTGCTTTCAGCTAAGATCCAGCTGACATCATCAATGATTGTGCCCGTCCCAACATTGTATACCACAGGTTTTTTTATTCAAAGTGGCCAATATCTGTCCATTTCAGAACACTAATGCCTAGGATATAAATCTTTATGTCTTTCAATTCATCTTTGGCCACTTTCAATTTTCCTATACTCCTACTGCTTACGTTCCACGTTTCTATTATTAGTAGATTGGGTTTCAGCTGTCTCTTCTCACCTGAGTTATGCCCATTAGCAAATGAATATCCTAAAGGCTCCATTCCTCGAAGTTTATTCCATTCAAATCACCAGGGTCAGCTCTACTTTGAGAAGTCCTCCGCAGTCACATTTTGAGTACCTTTCAATCTAAGATGCCCCTCCTACTTCACGATTGGTGGTAATGTTCTACTTCCCTTTATTGCATCTTCAGTGTCTGACAATGCTTCCATAAGATGAATAAAGTTTTTAGTGGCTACTTTCTCCAAAGTGGGCCGGCCATGCTTTCTTTGGAGTCATCCTGCTGTGTGTAAAATGCGTCCTCTGACAAGCTGGAGGTGGGATCACACTGCCAGCCAAAGCCATGCATGGAACTCTTCCCTGGGATCTGAGATCCCCGTGCCATGAACCTCCAGGATCCAGGTGGCAGTTCTAATATCAGAGGAGCAGCACAGAACCTGTATACAGAACATGGAACAGGGTGGCACCTTTTACCAAACCACAAAACAAGTAATATAAATGAGTGGATCTGTACAGGAGGCTGACTTGTGGTGTGGGGTGCACCTGGAGACTAAATTGGGAAGTTGGATTTGCTGAATCATAGAATTGGATGTGAGTGCCTTTGGGCTGAGGCTTACTGGAGTGGGGGTGTGTGGTCTCTGGGCATTTAATTCAAGGAGTAGGGTTTGCTGACCCACACAACTCGAGCTGAATACCTTCAGGTTGAGGTTTACATTTATTAACATACCTGAAACTTTGTAACATATCCTGGCAAACAGTTACCTGAGCATTTGTCACTGGTAGTACAACCTGTTAACTTCCTTAATAAACCCTTCAATCATGAATCTTGTCTGTGAGTTCTGAGTTACCATTGAAATCTATTTTAAAACACAGAATATTAAAATAATAGAAATTAATTTAAATGCATCAGAAGGTTCCCAATAAATTACAATTTAAGATTGCCATATATTTGCAATTTTTATACTCTTTGCTTTTTTATGACGCGTCTTACTCGAGCAGGTATGACTCCATAAATGAGTGTTATTGAAAGTTTTGTCCTATTTCTAAATCTCATTGTTTGAGTGATTAGTGTCCAGTCACTTAAGTCTTTAATCTGTAGAAGTCACCAATCCATGTATCTTAGTCTAAAAATTTGATCTAAAATACATATGTATTCTTAAAGATATTTTACATTTTATACCATTGGTTAAATTAATACTATTAAGAGAATAGTATCATTATGCTCATGTGGAACTTGTACATTGATAGAAAGGAAGTTGTGCAAAGAGCAAAAGAGAATACTACATGGTGTAAAATTACAAAAGTATACCATTGGGTTGTACCCTCTCACCATACTTAATCATCAGAGTAACTGATTTATATGAAGGACAATGTGGTATCAGAATTGGTGGAAGGCTAACTAACCTGTGTTATGCAGATGAAACAACATGGCTTGCTGAAAGTGAAGATCAAGGGTTACAGCCTTCAGTCTAGCTTACAACTCCCCATACAGAAAACCAAAATCCTCACAAGTGGACCAAAATGATAAAAGGAGAAAAGTTTGGAGTTGTCAAATATTTTGCCTTGAATGAATTAACAATGGAAGCTAATGGAAACAGCTGACCAAGAGATCAAATGACTCACTGCTACACAACACCACTTCAAAGGGTTGCAAATCAAAGACGTCCCTTTGAAGACTAAGGTATGCGTAACCCTTGCCATGACACTTTCATTGTCTAATATGCAGATGCAAGTTGGACACTGAATAAGGAGCACAAAAGAATTGTTGTGTTTGAATTGCAATCTTCTGAAGAAGAATATTGGAACTATCATGGACTGTTTAAAAGAGAAACCCATCTGTCTTGGAAGAACTCAGATTAGAGTGCTCCTTAGAGAGAGGTAAGGAAGGCAAGATTTTGTCTTACATATTTTGGACTTGTTTTCAGGAGAGACCAGTCCCTGCAGAAGGACATCGTGTTTAGTAGAGGGACCGGAAGGAGGGGAAGGCCCTCAAGGATATTGATGGACACCACACCACGGCGGCACAATGGGCTCAAGCAATGGAGCACTTGGGAGGATGGAGAAGGACCATGTGGTGTTTTGTTCTTCTGTGCATAATATTGATATGGGTTGTAATCCACTGGGTGGCACCTAAAAACAACAGCAGCAATAGGATTATTTCCCCATGGGAATGATTTCCAATGTTCTCCCATAAAAAGATAATGATGTCATTAAAGTGGACCAGCGACATATACAAACCATAGTAGATGAATAGATTTTGAGCTTGAATTTAACCATAGCTACCAACTACCAACTAAGAACAATTAATTCCGTGACATGAACCTACTCAATATTTGTCCTCATGGAAAGATGACAACACTGATGATCCGGATTGTGTAGCAAAATATGGTAAAGAAATCAGATGGTGATCAGCTTTCCCCAAGACTGCCTTTGGCAATTCTAAAGGCTTATCTTAAAACAAGCAGCCATGCAGGGAGGCATCAGAAGAAATCATGTCAGCCTGTGTGATCCATGGATTGTGAAAAAATACATTCAAATCTGAAGGAGGGAATGGTATTCAGAGCTGAAATTCTGAACAACCCTTGTGGAGAAGGTCATAGTGAAAGCTCAAAATCGATTTGCAGGATGTTCGTGCAGGATGATCCCCCTGAAACTCCTGAGCAGGAATGTGTGTAGCCTTGCTCTCAGACAGAGTACATTGTAGGTGCTTTTTTGCAGGTGTCATGAGATTGAAATGTAACACCTTATCATTTCACCTTCCTTTTGACCCATTTTAAATTTGTTCTGTTAAAAAATTTATTTTACTTTAAATATCTTCTGCTTTCTTTTCGATTGAAGTTTTTCTGTTTATTTTGTTGGGTTCCTTTTGCATTTTAGCTTTTTGGGGGTATTTTTTTCTGTATATGAAATCCAGGATAGGTAAACCTAGAGAGACAATTTTATGACTCATAATTTCTTGGGAGCTTGGGTGGAAATGGGGAGTTAACAACAGTTAATACAAGAAAGAAGAAAACATTCTAAAATTGTGGTGATGGTCGCACACGTCTTGTTAATATATTTAAAACAGTCAATTATATGTCAGTGCAACTGTTAATTAAAATAATGTATAATCTTAAATTAATAATAAATAAAGCACAAATATACAAAATCAGCCTGGACTGAATAAATAAATGACACGGGAAAATGCACAAAGGGAGAAAAGACTGAACTGAAATCTCCCCATGTCAAGTTGGTAAATTGTTTTAACACAAAAGACTTTTATTTCTATCAAAATTTCATCTTTGACAGTAGTCCATCTTTTATGTTTTTCTTGTCAGTGAAGTGTCTTTCCTTGTGGTTACTTCATTTTAAATTCTTGAAAGATTTTATAAGCTATTAAATATAATCAAAGAAATTCATACCTATAAAAAGTACAGATTGTCTAGTTCTACTTAACTTTGAAATAAAAGGTTTTCTCTACACTTACTTTTAAGCATTTCTTTACATCTTGTGATCTCCTCCACCTTTCTTGCTGTCACCTTGTGTTCTGTTATATATTACTTAGCAATACAGTAATATTTTGAGCAGCTCACAAATGATATGCTAAATATTGGTCTCTCACTCACCTCATCTCATCATTTGCCTCCTACAGAACTGCTAGTGAGTCTCAACTCCAGAGCTTCTAGTTAGCAGCTCAGTGGCTAACTCACAGCAGCACCAGAGCTACTTTCTGAATGACTAGAGATCAATTGTTGATCTTTGGATGCTCACTTGCAAGCTTATAAAACCACAAGCACTACAAGATACTGAATTTAACAGTTTGATGGTGCCTTAAAAAGCTTACCATATAGCTCATCAATTTCACATTAAAAGACTTAAAACTATAGATTTAATGGATACATGTACACCAATAGGCATTCATTGCAGCACTATTTAAAAGAAACATGAGATGGAGATTATCTAAATTCAAGGGGGAATGGTTAAGCAAATTGTAGCTGATACACTCAGACAATAAGATTATTGCAATCTTGATGCATCCTGCAGTATGACGGACGCTTGAAGCCATCATGCTGTGCAAAAACCAGAAGGGAAAATGCCGCATGACTTACATAAAAAGAGGAGATCGGGCAAATATATGAAGATTATGTTTTTCGTGATTACCTTGGGTAGGTGGGGTGGGGGTTATATTTAAGTATATTTAAGAGTACTGAGTTTCAATGTATGGGGAATTCACAATGAACAAGGGTGAACCCACAAAGTTATTAGTGTAAATTTTGTCAATAAATTGTATAACTATTACAACTTAGATTGGCAAAAGTTGAGTGCTAGATATACTTACAAAAATAAATTTTAAAAGTAGGTGCTGTGAGACTGCTTATGCATAAACAGAGACTCTGGGTATTGAGTTTCTTGAATTGAAGGTTAGGGTCATGGAATATCCTTGCTAATTAAACTGAAAGTGTATTTATTGCTTCCATATTATTTTGTTCTCACATCTCTTCAATATAAAAAGTGTTGACAACAATAAAGACAGCAACAAAAGCCACACATTTCATTATGAGGGGCTTAATATATGATGAGTAAATGGTTTGGGGGTAAAAATATCTATTCTCAACACATGATTATTTCAATATTAATCAATATTTTGATTTATGATTTAATACTTTCAATATTATTTAATACTTTAAATATCCAATCTTACTCTACACTACAACCTTGGTATTAAATTATCTCCAAATAATTTTTCCTACTATTAAAATTTTACTCTATTTACTTTTATCTTATCTTTACTCTACCACCTTTTTTAAAAAAAATACAGCTTATCTACTCTTAATGATAACAGATATTTAGGCACATGTGCTCACTCAAATATGTAAAAGGCTATAGAAAATCTATAATTTGCTCCCTCTAAGAATTAAGGACCAAGCCTATAATCAATGGTTTCATATTCAACAAAAATTATTTTCTGATAATTTTAAGAGCTTGAAAATATAATCCGAATGATAAACAACCTCAGCAGCTTGGCCCATGTAAAAGGTTAGAAATTGCGAGGTTCAGTTTTATCTTGTTAAAAAAACCTGCCTGAACCGCATAGGAATTAGGAAGCCAATTCCAAGCACACATATAGGACAGGTTTCTGCATAGCATAAGGAGAATCCCTTCAATATTTAGGTCTATCAGGAGCACATTCTGAACTGCAGAATTTAATAGTAAATCAATTAACTGTACTAATTCTTAACTTGCACTTTTGTGAAATGGAAATAATATTTATTGCATAGAGATCATATAGAAATTAAATAAGTGTTGTTTTTTTATGAAGCAAACTCATGACCATGGAGTCAATTCCAATTCACAGTGATGCAATAGGGTAGGGTCCAACTGCATCTGTGAGTTTCAGAGCTTGTATCTCTTTGCGGGAAAAGTGTGCTACATAAAATAGCTCAGAATGTGATTTAGATATGATTCCAGTTTTCTTATTCCTTCTCTAGTTTCTGTATAGAAGCTTTTAAAAATACTGGATTCAGTCAAATAAATTATCCTTTTCCATTTAAGAGGTGGGAACAAAGGAAACGAAGAACTGTGAAACCGCGATGTTCACAATAGTCTTATCTCAGTTTCTGCTCATATCTGACTAGCCAAAATTTGAACAGAAACTTTATTCACTATCCCTGAGACCTTTAAAATATCACTTAACATTGTAAACATGCTTGTCATTCTGGATTATAATAATAGTCATCATCATTGCTAAGGTACTCTTCCATCATTTATCTATTTGTAGTATTGTGGTGGAAATCAAATGAACTACATCTGTGGGAAGAGACAATTGAAAAAACAATTGATCAATATCAGCAGCTAAAATCAGTTCCAAATGTGTAACAATCAATTGCTCATATGTAAATTCAGGTTGATATTGAAGAAAATTAAAACAACTCTAGGAGAGCCCAAATAAAACCTTGAGTATATCCCACCCGAATTTTGAAAACATCTTAAGAACAGACTTGATGCATTAAACACTGTCAGAAGACCTAAGGGACTGTGGCAACTAAAACATCATACATTAATAAAGCAAAGGGTCAATAAAAAGACAGAAAACATCAAAGTGGATGTCACAAGAGGCTCTGAAATTTCTCTTAGTTGTAGATTGCTAAAGCAAATGGAAGAAATGATAAAGTAAAAGAGCTGAACAGAAACTTTCAGAGGGCAGCTGAAAAGACAATGAAATTTTATAGTCAAATGTGTAAAGACCTAGAGTTAGAAAAACAATGAAAAAAAGAACATGCTGAGTTTTTCAGCACATTTCACATACAGTTTTTGTGGTAAGATTAGGTGGATATTTGGGTCAGCTTATACTTGAGTAATTATGGTATGTTAAATGGAAAGAACTCAGGAAAAAACTCAAGCCTTGATTATAATATTGAAATATTCTATTGGCAAAAATATTGAATGATGCAGGAAGCCTCTAGAGAACATGGGAAGGAAAAAAATTGTCACTGTACCAAAAGGATCTAGGAGACACTCCACCCCTTCAAGTGGTACCATATGAGCAAGAGCCAATGGCACTGATGGAGCAAGTTACAGCTGCACTGAATGTATTAGCCACAACCAAGGGTCCAGGAATTGATGGGAACCAACCGAGATGTTTCAACAAGCTGATCAAGCACAAGACGCACTCACACTCACTTATGGCAGGAAATCTGGAACACAGCTGCATACTCAGCTAACCAGCTGGAAGAGATCTAGAGCTGTACTAATTCAAGAGAAATGTAACCCAACAGAATGTGAAATTTAGAAAAGAATATCATTGATATCACATGCAAACAAAATTCTGCTGAAGATAATCCAACAACAGCTATAAGACTACATTGACAGGGGGCTGCTAAAGATTTAGACCGGATCCAGAACAGGAAGTGGAACAAGGCATATCATTGTTGAAGTCAGACAGAAAATAAAGAATACAAGAAAGATGTCTACTTGTGCTTCCTTAACCATGGAAAGGCATGTGATTGCTTGTATCACAGCAAAGTATGGATATTCATGAATAATGGGAATTCTAGAACACTTCATTGTGGCCATGGGGAACCTGTACATGGGTCAAGAGAACAGGAAAATACTTCACATCAAGAAAGGTATGCATCAGGGTTGTACCTTCTCACCATGCTCATTCAATGTGTATGCTGAGTAGGTCATCAGAGAAGCTAGATTAAAAATTGAAGAAGAATGAGGCATCAGAATTGGAGGTAGGCTAATTAACAACCGGCTACATTCAAATGACAACACAGTGCTTGCTGAAAGTGAAGAAGTCTTGAAGCACTTGCTGATGAAGATCAACAATTTCAGCCTTCAGTATGGATTACACTTCAAAGTAATTGAAACAGAAAATCCTCCCACTTGGATGATTAGCAAATATCATGAGAAACAGAGGAAAAAAGAAGTTGTCCAGGCTTTCATCTTGCTTGAATCCACAATGACTACCCTGGGAAGCAGCAGTCAAGAGATCAAAGGAAGCAATGCATTAGGTAAATTTGCTGCTTAAGATCTCTTTAAAGTGTTGAAAAGAAGGATGTTACTTTGAGGACTAAGGTATGCCTGAACCAAGCCATATTATTTTCTATGGCCCATTATGCATTTCTGGGTTGGACATTGAATAAGCAAGATTAGGAAAAACTGGGTGCACCTAAACTATGATGCTGGCAAAGGACAGTGAACATACCATGGGCTGCCAAATAACAAACAGATTTGTCTTTGAAGAAGTACAGCAAGAACATTCCTTAGAGAAAACAATGGTGAGACTTCCTCCCTTGTACTTTGAATAAGTTATCAGGAGAGACCAGTCCCTAGAGAAGGATGTGCTCCTCGGCAAAGTGGAAGAATGGTGAAAAAGAGGAAGGCCTTTGATGAGATGAATTGACACAGTGGCTGCATCCATGGGCTCAAACATAAGGATAATTTTGAGGATGGTATAAGACTAAGTGGTATCTTTTCTGTCTTACACAAGGTTGCTATGATTCAGAACCAATTCAATGGAATATAATAACAACATCCTATTCATAATTCACATATGAGTAATATATTCTTTCTGTTTCTAAGTGCTTAACACATCCTTTACGGAACTTTAAGAGGTACCCTTAGATGACCATACAATATCTATTTTATCAAAGAAGATCACAACTTTGTCTTTTAAGTCAAATTAATTATTTTCAGAAACAGGGAAGCCAAAATGAATAATTATATAAGCATATATATAATATTTTGTTCCCCCAAAATGTATTTACATATGGCATCATGTTTGATTCTCACAGAACTTTGCATGTTTGCGTGTCAATAAATCGTGCTACAAAGATGTAGAAAGTGAACCATGACCAGAACAATTCGGTGGACTTCCTACAACCATGGTTCATTAAGTGCCAGAGCTACGTTTCAGAGCAATGACTGAGCATCCCTGAAGTCTCCATCATGATTTACCTTAAAACGTATGTAATTTTTCAAAACAGAAGCCATGTGTGAGTAAGATTTTTAAAGGCTTATTTACTTTTGATAGATTGTATTTTTCCAAAGCCATTACAACAGAGTTGCATGCAATTACCTGTGGTGGAAGTAGCGGCAGTCTTATAAAGGCAAGTAGCATACTTAGGTCATTGCATCTCCTCTGTGTGTCGTACTTGACCCACATCATTAATGCGTGGAAGATGGTTTCTTCATCAGGAACATTAATGTCATCACTGGCTAGGAGTTTATGGAGTTCCTCAGCTGGAAGGAGCAAAAACTCTTGATTTCTCATAACTTCCATTATGTTTTCCTGCAGGGAGAAAGCATCTTGGCATAAATTCCATTTCACTTATTTAGCTAGTAAAGTATCTCAGAAAGAAATGAGAAATGCAGTCAATAACCTTTGTTCTCATTATAGTGTAATCCTTGAGACTCAATCCTCCAGAAACTAGAAGCTGTTAAGATGAAAGCATTGTAATTGTAATTGAAGTGTAAATGTATCAGAGAAGGCACCCGTCTTGTAATAAACTGGAGGATTATAATGTAGAGCTTTGTTATGCGGGCAGAATGTGCTAAGTGATTAAATGATCAGGTTTCAAGTGGACTACTATGTATGATTTGGTGAGTATGAAAAGAATCGCATTTCAATTTTTAAAAAGCTTGAATAAACATGTATTTATAAGAAAGTGGGAGTAAAATTACATACAGAAGAATAAAATGATGAGGTGCATCGGTGTTCATTCAAAAGGTAGGTTAGGCCATAGGCAATCACAAAATACAACATTTTGCATCCTCATTTATTCCCCTACTTCATGACAATGTTTCTGATTTAATTTAAATTCTCATTTCTTTTCTTCCACATTGCTGCCATAACCTCTTAATAGCTCTTTCTGTCTTCTTGATTCTATCTCTATAATAACCCCAGAATGGTATTTCTAAACATAAATACGGGCATAGCATTACTCTGAAGGGCTGCTCGTTGCTTTTGTTGTTCTCTGTTTCAGTGTCTCCTTGCCTTTGGAGTCAAAGCTCTCCCTCTTCAGGATTTTCCCACCTATTGCTTCTAACTCTTCATTTTCTGTCTTATTTGAATTTCAATCTCCCAAATGACTCACTTTTACCATGCTGCTGGATGACCTTATTCATCCAACCAATTTTAAATTGCTTTTAAATGGCTTTTATCATCAACTTTTCTAATCCCTATGATACATCAAGATTCAACTGAAGGGCCATGCCTTCTAAACTGAGCCCACTCTTGACTCCCACCAGCTCTGCGTATACCTCCTCTGTCCTCCGCGGTGCAATGTGACTAGGCCTGATAAAGAAATTACCAAACTGAGTTTCAAATTTGATTTATTGAAATGACCTTATCACAAACTGTAAGTATTTTTGTATTTGCAACTGAAAGTCTTCTGTAATTAACATATAGTTAAAGAAGACAGCAATCAGCTGTTTGATCACTGTCTCCCATCCTGAGATAACGCTAAGGAAGAAATACTTCGGTTCTCTCAGATCACAGCTTTTTTAAAAAAAATTATTTTATTCTGTTGTCCATCCCACATGGAGGAGGTTATATGTAGATTCTTGTAATCAGTTCCCCCCTCTCTACCCCACCCTCCCGCAACCCTTCGGGTATGAACACTCTCACCACTGGTAATAAAGGGATCATCCTCCCTGGATTCCCTGTGTTTCCAGTTCCTATCTGTACCAGTGTACATCCTCTGGTCTAGCCAGATTTGTAAGGTACAATTGGGATCATGATAGTGGGGGAGGGGGGGGAATTTAGAAGCTAGAGGAAAGTTGTATGTTTCATCTTTGCTACACTGCACCCTGACTGGCTGGTCTCCTGGCCGCGACCCTTCTGTAAGGGGATGTCAGATTGCCTACAGATGGGCTTTTGGGTCTCCATTCTGCACTCCAACTCACTCACAATGATATGATATTTTGATCTTTGATGCCTGATACCTCATCCCTTCAACACCTCATGATCACACAGGCTGGTGTGCTTCTTCCATATGGGCTTTGTTGTTTCCCATCTAGATGGCTACTTGTTTAGCTTAAAGCCTTTAAGACCCCAGATGCTGTATCTTTGGATAGCCGGGCACCATCAGCTTTCGTTGCCACATTTGCTTATGCAGCTATTTGTCTTTAGTAATCATATCTGGGAGGTGAGCACAAAATGATATGAATTTTTGTTCTTTGATACCTGATAACTGATCCCTTCAGCCCCTCGTTATCACACAGTGTGTTGTGCTTCTTCCTGGTTGACAGAACTCCCAATAAAACCATTGTTTTAGCATAAAACCTGTGGTGAGAATACAACTCTCCCAAAGTAAAGACATGGTGACCACCCCAAACAGAAGTGCAATATTCAGCAAGTGTCTGAATTTCCATGCCAGAATAGGTCAATATCTACTGTCTGCAGAACACCCTGGGTCAGTTTTGGAGTGTCTTTGGAATTGAAATTTCCTTCCTACCAAAAGATATTTACATTGTACTGCTCTCCAGAAGTTTGTTCTATTTATTTTCTAGTAACAGACATAACAGAATAGTTGATTTATAGGAAATGATTGTATTGTCTTTTTATTGTTATGCCTCAATAACATTAATATAAACTACACCAGTTGTCATCAAGTCAGCTCTGACTCAGTGTGATGCCATGTGTTTCAGGGCAGAATTATGATCATGGGGGCATTCCATGGGAGTCGCTTTGTGAAATTAGGTGGTAAGGCCTTTCTTTGTTCTGATGTCTGTGACTGGGTTGTATCACCAATATTGTGGCGAGGATCTGAGCGGCAGAAGACACTCTAATGACAAACACGATGTTCTTTTAGGAAGACTATATCTAAAGAATAGATATTCACCACTGTTTACTAAATAGACTCATCAAGTGATCTGTGATCTAGTGCCATTGCTTTTCTCTAAAGAGCTATCAAAAGATAAAATGTCTCTGATGAATCTTTGAGAGATTTTTTTATCCATCTACTAGTTTATTGAAACCGATTAATAAACCAGCTTAATAAAAAGTTCTTAAACTAATTTAATTTAAAAAATCTTAAACAATACACAGAATTATTTACCTGGACAGTCAATGGATATTGAAGGATATCATTTAAAGCAGTCTTATAAAACGTTTAATGGTGTCTAGCACAGACATAATGTTGAAGGCGTATTTCATTATATTTTATATTTCCCAATTTATGCTGACCCTAAGGATAAATGTATTTCAAATTTTAGTGACAGCAATTATTTCACTTCTCCTGAGTAAATTGGTTTGTTTTTATTGTGGATGCTGTAAATTATGAAAATTATCCCTTTTTAAAGTTTTCACACTAGACGACTTGGAATCAGATTGAAATCCATTCTGACTTCCAGTCGGAAGTCTATAAACTTTTATGGTTTAATTTCTTTCTTAGATAACAGTTCCAGTCAATAGCGTTGTGTTCTGTCCTTTTATATTTGCAAGTTATTTAGAGTAAATTCCTGCAATTTATATCCTTTATATATCTTTGGGAACAATGAGAGTCACTTTTAAGTTTTCTATAAGAAAACTGGACATTAGGACACCAGCATTAGATATACCTGAGTTTTTCATTCTTTCCCATATAAAATTATTGTTTTCTCTCATGCTTTGTCATTCTAAAGCTTTTGTCCAAAACAACTGCTCTTGCCATTGAATGGGTATTATACATATAATTTTAATCATATAGTTTGACATATTTATTGTAAAGAAATGTTTAAGTTGCCTTTACATATAACACGATACTATTTATTAGTTGTAGAAATACAGACTAAAACCACTATTTTATCTATTTTGCTACTTCCTAAAAATTTATAATAATGTTGCTGCCTGCTATAATTTTTGTTATTCACTCCCTCCTGTATTTTATTTCTATTATTGCTTCCTGATATTCACTCAATACCACTGAGTAGATCTCAGCACAGAGTTAACTTATAGGTCAGAGCAGAGCTGTCCCTGAGGGTTTCCAAGAAAACAACTCTTTCCTGAAATAAAAGCCTCCTCTTTCTCCTGCTGAGTGGCTAGTTTTCTTGATTGCAAATCTTAAAGTTAGCAGGGTAATGTGTAACCACCACCAGGGTTCCTGTTATTTTCCTGTAAATAGATAATCATAACAATAGTGCTCTAATTGAAATTCTATTATAACGCACTGTTTAAAATATACCAGTTAAAAGCTAAAAGTTAGAGCTCGCATCAGGTCAAAATAATATAAGTAAACTCTAACTGCTCTTTAAAATGTTCATTAGCAAAAATTAATAAAAATTCTTAGGCTACACCTGTGACCAAATAAATGGAAAATAAAAGGAGTGGCTACACGCTCCTTCCGCATCTCTGGTTAAGGTTTATATTAGTGTAAATAATGCAACGTTTTGTCTAAAGTCAGAATTTGAAGCAAAATTAAAAATTGCTTTGATGTTTAAAAGTGAAATATTTATTCATGACTTTACTCTATACAGAGAAAAATACACGCATTTGAGTTCTACAGATGTGTTATTTATTTTCTATTATAATTGGGAATTAATATATAATCATGTCATTCCATAGTTCACATTCAGTCACATTGTACATTTGCTACACTTTCAGTTTCCAAACATTCCTTTTCTACATGGACCAACACCTCTGAGATACACCCGCAACCAAAAATATGGAAAATTTTGGAAACCAGATCTGGTCTAGCATGCATCATAGCAGGATCTACTGACTGTTTTAATTGTTCAAGTCAGATTTATGCCTTTGATTTCCTATATTCAACTCTCTGATGCATTCCATTCAGCAACTACTTTCCTTCTAGCTCTCCATTGTGGGCAGAGGGAGTTCACCCGAGGCCTGGTTCCTATGTAGGTCCACAAATGGATCTGGGCCTTCCACTGTCATCTGTAGCCTTCTGCACACCTGACTCTCACACTTCAGCTCTAATACTATTCCTTTCTTTGACTTTGGACTATGTGCTTCTCAATTCTCAGTGTCTGATGATGATGTGCTTCATTCTTGATATTATAAGAGGTATTTAAAAAATTAAACTTAGTATGACTATTATCCCAATCTTTTAACTAATTATTTTTAAAGAATAATGACTCTGAGAGATAGCAGGTATAACTTGACAAAAAAGGTTGTATCAGGGATAGAAAAAAAAAAGGTGTACTCTTAGGATCAGCTTCTTTCATATATTTGTTTTCTTTTTTATATAGTACCTTTAGAGTAAAAACATTCAAAAAATTTTAAAAGAAGGGTGCCCCTTCTCAGTTATCAGGGCCTTCTTCTAACCCCTATCTTAAAATAGTTTTACTAAGATATTGTCAAGACTATAAATCGTAATTTGTAAATGGCTTTCTTAGGTTTTGTATTATTTTCTTCCCTTAATTTCTAATCTCGTGTTAAAACTGTTATCTGAACTCTGAATGTGGCCCTAAGTGTTTCGAAAGAATCCTCGTTAGGAGATAGCCATGCCTTGTTTTTTTTACAGAAAATGATGCTGAAGATGAGGATAATGGTAGGATTATCCATTGAGTCTCTTGCATTGCCATATTTGGCACCTTCCAAGAGCTATCTATCATTTGCTCAATTTCCTCCTGCCACATCTGCCCATCTGGTTTGGAGTCCCTCTCTTGAGTTGACTTGTGTAATAAATGCATCCTGACTCTTAACCTGGATCTTCATATTTATGAGGTCTCTACTAATTATGAACATTTCCCTGCCCCCCTAAAAACAGGAAAAGATCCACTGGCCGGTGCTTAGTAAGCATTCCTCTTACTAGGTGAGCATCTAGCAACCCGTTCTGAGTTAGAACATCCAGTGGTGTCACGTGAGAAGGTTCTGTGTCGTCACAGTGAATTTTTTCATAAAAGCAGTTTTGCTTGAACCTTGTTTATTGTGATGGCCAATTTAAGAGAATAGCATGTGGTTGTGAAATTTTGTTTCCTGCTTGGGAAAAACGCTGCCAAAACTGTTGTGATGTTGAACACAGCTTACCAGGACATCACTCTGGGACAAACTCAAATACAGGAGTGGTTTTCTTCTTTCAAAAAAGTGAAATGTCATTGATGACAACCCTCATTTTGGATGCTCGTTAACTTCCCTAATGGTTGAAATGTCAGCCTGTAGTGCCTTTGGAGTTTGTTCCACCACATCAGACTATTAATCAAGTTTTCTCTCTAGCGGTTCTGAAAAACTTGCATAACAATGCGACAAAAAAGGCACGATTTGTGGCCAATAGGGGTTTTGCCATCACAACAATGCAGCTGCTCACACCGGCATCTCAGTGAGCCAGTCTGGGGCCCAAAACAGCATGCCTCTCTTGTCCTACACACTTTACTCATGAACTTGCTTCATGAGACTTCTTTTTGTTTCTGCGAATGAAGAGGGACATGAAAGAACAGTGATTAGATGATCTAGAAGAGGTGAAGAAAAAAATGAGGAGGCGCTGTCAGCCATCCAAACAGATGAGTTTGAAAAATGTCCCAAGAATGGAATTGCTGATTTGATAAATGTATCAAGTATAATTGAAAGTACTTTGAAAATGATAAGGTTGTAAAAATATTAAATACATATCTTTGAAAAACAATTACATTTGGGGGTACCCCTCCTATATCCTAATCCTGCTTCTCACTTTTTAGGGAATATTAGGAAGTTTCTTCCTGCCTTTGTCATTGCTTCACGTCTATGAGTGGCAATATAAGAAGTATCCAGTGTATTTTATGATTGAGAAGATTAAACGTAATATCTTTAAAGAAGTATCTGGCACATGGAAAACATTATGTGTGTTAAACCCATTGTCACTGAATTTACTTCAGCTCACAGCATCTCACTATCAAGCTTCGGAGATTATAAATCTTATGGAAATTGAAAGCCTCAATGGTATCCATAGTAGAAGCAGAGGAGTAGATCTACCTGTCTTGCAGTTTGCAGCCCAATACTTTACCCCACAGAACCACTAAAACCAAAAAGAAAAACCCAACAATAATAAAGAAAACTTATTGCTGTTGTTGCTGCGGTGTCAATTCTAAGTAGCGCTCATTCTATAGGACAGAGTAGAATGGCGCCCCTTTGGGTTTCTGAGATTGCAAGCATTGAAGGGAGCAGAAAGCCTCATCTTCCCCTCATGGAGCAGCTTGTGGTTTTGAACCACTGGCCTTAAAGTTAGCAAGACAATGCATAATCCACTATGCTGCCAGAGCTCCTTCCACAGCCACTAGATTCTTTATATCAATTGATGGATGTAGGCATGGATCTCATGACTTCTCAGATGGCAAGAGTGCTCCCATTGGAACTAATCCCTAAAAATGCTCTCTTCTGTGCAGTGTGTGTGTGTGTGTGTGTGTGTGTGTGTGTGTGTGTGCATGTGTGCGTGTGCATCCTTGTTCTTAACCTGGATATGTTCGTTTTTATTATTCTGCATCTGAATTCACCCCTCATGTCAGTCTTCTACTGCTATCTGGGCAATGTGCCTTCAGATTTCAGTGTTTTTCCTAGGATATTTTTTCTCTCTAATTTTCCAGTCATTTATTCAATAAACTTTTGTTGATTGCTTGCCATACACATAATATCTTAATACTAAATATACAAAGAAAATAACATAAAGAGTTTTGTGTTAAGCCAGGTTGTCCTGTGACAGCCATACATAAAAAGAGCTTTCTATCAACAAGTGCTGCCTTATCAAAAGAAGGCAACTGAGCTTAATCAGATTTGTGTGTAAGTCTGAGCCAAGCCCATAAGTGCCCCTTCAGCCTCGTGTAGCTGCAGGCAATGATTCAAAAATGTGATGACAAAAGCAGGGGTATTGCAGGCTTGGGTGCAGAGCCCAGAGGATCCAAGGTTGGTGGACACATGGTAGGGAGTTGAAATCTTTTAAGGTCAGGGAGCTGAGCTACCCCTCAAGGCAATATAATAAGATAAAGATGCCTTAAAAATGAGAATGGGTACAGAATATTATAGGTGAGGGTGAATGAAATTCAAGTCCAATGATATTAACATTTTGTTTCATGAATAGCCAGCCTATAAAAACATTTCTGCACAGTATTTTCAAATAGTGATATTAGGAAAAGAGATTCCCAAATTCCCTCAATTAAAGCAGAGCTACTTTGATGTAGACATGCCAGACTGACATAAATGGAAGGAGGTAGCACACAGTGCAGTAGGTATGCCCTGGACTGCTAACCAGAAGGTAGGTCAAAGCAACCACTGGCTCGCTGGAGTGTCGGTAAAGACATGACATATTGTGCCTGTAAAGGAAGCATTCTGATAAAATCATGTGGGACAGTTCTACTAAGTTATATTTGCTTCTTTATAAATTGGAATTGAGTTGACAGACCACAATAATAACAAACATAAATGATTACCTGTTTGGTTGTTTTTGATTAGCTGTTTACCACCTAGTATATTAGTGATAGATAGATGGGTATGAGATATTTTAAATCTGTCTTCATTAAAATTAAAAAGCAATTTTTAGTAATTCCCAAACTGTGTCTAATGCCAGAGATGGTATCTGATGGCCATCGTTCAAGGTTATCACTGGAGATAAAAGCTGACTGTCCTTATTGTGAGTCCCTTGAAAATAGATGATGCTTTGCCTGGAAAAGTTTATGACAAAATGTTACTAAAGAGATAAGATGGGACAGAGCCTGTAGTGAAAAGAGTAATGACTTTTGAGTAAAAGGGTTTGGAATATTGCCTTAACTCTGATATATTCAATCCACGATTTCCCAGGGAAGAAGTACACAATCATTCTCAGACACTTGCTCTCCTTGCTAATGGGTTACTTAAGCACACTCAACTCCTAAACTTTTTTGTTGCTTTCTTTACAAATTCAATTGAGATTAAACAAACAAACCCTAAACTGAGTTTTACAAATATGTGTAAAATATATATATAATTATTTTGGAGAAAGTCTTTAGCCTTTATGCTAATATGACCTTCCTCTGACAGTAGTTATAGATGGTTTAATAGTGCTGGTATGTAGTGCATGTTACCTACCAAAGTTGGAGAAGGGTGTATGCAGAAAACATTCATAAGCTTTATTAACAGAAAATAAAAATAACAGTAAATCCAGGCAAACAGTTCTCCCTGAGTTATTTGTTAAAAGAAAAGAACTGTCTATTGTTATGTGTGACAACTGCTTTGCACACTGTGCAACAGCATTTGTATGTACGTTATTAAAGTAGCAGCATTCATTTTTTCAGTTGTTAATATTTGGTATGTTGATGCCTTAGGAGGGTCACAAATTCTCTCTCAAACACACGCTTATACATCCCTCCAGGCCAGAACTGGCCGACCTTCTTTTGGGGGTCTTACAGGAACGGTTCCGAGTGACAACGGCTGGGAAGCTTAGGATGAAAAGGTCTGCTCAACCTTTATGAAAGCCATGTGGCTGTGGCGACCCGCGGGAAAATGACGCCATTGTCAATTAAAGCACAAACAGCAGCACGCTGTGTTCACAGCTGCCCCTGCTCATTGCAGCAAAGCCACCAGGACACTGTCACATGCACTTTTTTTTTTTCATAAGCCAGTTAGGAGGCTTGATGAGAACATAAAAATAAGGATCCTCTACAACCTAGCTAGATAAAGAAAATGTAATCATGACGGTATTCCCGTCTTCCCTACCAGAACATCTGGTAAGAAATTGACTGTAAGAATCCACTTTGATATGTAAGAATGTATATTTTACCAGGTAGGGCTCGTGCTATACTTATAGATAATTGGAAGTTTATCCTTTATCTTTACTGAAAACAATTTTTTTCCTGAGCACATAAAGGCTTATTTTGTCAACATAGACTAATAAACCCCTTTGTCCTTATGTTTATAAGCATAACAGATCCTTCCTGGGAGGCTGGAGTACACACAATCTGAAAGAGCTAGAGTCAGTTGCGACAAAAAAAAAAAAAAAAAGATTAAGTATAAACTTGTTTACAGAACTAAACTGATTATTTTGTAATGAGAAACATTAGCATTCCCCAACAAAGACTACATTACAATCTTAACATCTAAATGGTTTCTACCGAAGCATCATATACACTTTTAATTATCATTTTACAACAATTTACTGCCTAATAAAAGGATTTGTATTATTTCCCGTCTGGTTTAGCCTAATTTACTAGTTGCTTACAACCAACACTACAACATTTTCTATTTAATCTATGTTAAAACTTTCAAACAGAAGACAGAACTCTAATCCTTGCTAAAATTTTAAATAAAGATCAAAAGCAAGTTATAAATATCTCTCCAAAGACAAACCTAAAATAGAAATTAATGAGTAGCATACTTCACTCTATGGAATAAAAAATGAATTGAAAGGGAAATTCCTGCTAGTCACATAATTATCTGATGAATGTTTCTCATGTTATCCAAATAATAATTTAGCACGTCATAATTTCTAGTTAAAAAATCAAAGAATCATTAGTTTCATTATAATGTATATTTTACGTGAAGCTGGTGCCAACCATAAGCCCATGCATATTATGCTTTATAAATAAAATTAACAAGTGAAAAACACAAATCATAGAATGCTGTAAAAACATAGAAGTTCATCACTTATTTAATCTATATTCACTTTCATCTCAGGAGTTTCAGTATTTGCTGAATGAAGCTGCTCTGAAGTCAAACTTGAACTGCGGGCAGCCTTACATTACAGAGCATCACCGACTAGGATTTTTTGGCTGTTGTGGGAGTAGTTTATAAGCCTTTATTCTGAAGGCTGATGGGACTGTGGCTAGGCCTCCTGAAGGGCCTTTCTCTTTCTTGTTGCCCGGCTACTTTACCAAACACACCGGGCCTCTCCAGAGACTGGCTCTCCGGACAAGATTTCCAAAGTGTACAGGACACCATGTTGCCAGTCTTGCCTCTAAGGAGCACTCTGGCCATACTTGTAGAAAAGGTTTTTCTTCGTTTGGCAGCCCATGGCATTTTCAGTACTCTTCTCCAGCACCTCAATTCAAAGGCATGTGTTCTACTTCAGTCTTCCTTATTCAACGGCCAGTTTTCACAAGCATAGGAGGCCATTGAAAACACCCTGGCTGGCCTGGCTCAGGCACACCTGAGTCCTCAAAGGGACAGCCCTGCTCATCAAACTGTGAAGAGGTCTTTTGCAGCTGATGATGTACCCCATGGAGCGCATCTTTAGATCACAGGACTGCTGCTTCAACGAGCTTTGATTGTGAATCCAAACAAGACAAACTCGGTGACAATTTGAACTTTTTCTCCATTTATCATGATATTACCTTTGGACCACTTGTAAGATTTCGGTCTCCTTACAGGGAGTTGTTGTATACACTGAAAGCCGCCGTCCTAGATCTTTATCAGCGAGTGCTTCAAGCTCCTCACTTGGAGTAAGCAAAGTTGAGTCATCTGCATGTCGTGGGTGGTTAATAAGCCTTCCTCTAATCCTAAAGCCACACTCTTCTTCATATTAGCCAGATCCACTTGGAGGTATGGAAATTATCTAGATATACATACTGGGATGTGCTGATGGCCTGGCTGCCATCTGCTGTGTTATTTCATTTGAATAATAAGCAATTCATTAGTTTGCAATCATATGCTAATAATAATAGCTACAGTGAAAAATTTACTTCTTCCCGGTTTTTAGGTCAAATAAGTTCACAGACTCAGAAGTTATTTATTGGCAGAGAAGGGGGGGAAGGGAGACTCCGGATAGGGCAAGATATGACAAAATAATAATCTATAAATTATCAAGGGCTCATGAGGGAGAGGAGAGCGGGGAGGGAGGGGGGGAAGAGGACCTCATGCAAAGGGCTTAAGTGGAGAGCAAATGCTTTGAAAATGA
Organism: Tenrec ecaudatus; assembly: GCF_050624435.1. Lineage (NCBI taxonomy): Eukaryota > Metazoa > Chordata > Mammalia > Afrosoricida > Tenrecidae > Tenrec > Tenrec ecaudatus. Next base: position 26,640,112 of record NC_134540.1, on the reverse strand, counting down.
TTGGGGCAGGGAATGTGCGGATGTGCTTTATACAATTGATGTATCTATATGTATGGATTGTGATAAGAGTTGTATGAGCCCCTAATAAAATGAAAAAAATAATAATAAGATGGTGAGCTCTATTGAGAAATGATACCACTTCAAGCACCCACAGTGGAACTGCAGGTTTTCCTAAGGTAAACGTGCATGGCGTGTTTGAGGACTGTGAATTATGTGATAAAGAAGTTGCATTGCATTGAAATGACAAACTAGTCTTTTGATTGTCAAAGAACTTCCAAGATACATGGTGAATAAAGTTTGGTCTAAAGTACTTCTCACACTGGTGTAAGGGATTCATAGTCCTGCCCTGTTATTATTTTGAATGTTTTATTAGATTTAAATATATAATTAAAATATTAATTGCTGATAATAGCCCCACTTGGTTTCTCTGTGTTGTTACATATTTGTTCTAAATGTGTGTGTATGTATATATATATGAGTTCCCTAGAGACAGGGAGATTACATAATATGTGGGGTTCACAAAACAAAACAAAAATATTATTCAATGTGTAATGCTTTTTTCCCCTGAAATCCTTATTTAGATTGTCATGGTTTGTTTTATGTGCTATTCAATATTCTAAGTAAAGAAAAAAAATAAATATAAATGAACAGTATAGATTTTACTATTTTATTTACTACATCAGATTTACATGCCAATATCAGGCCATTTACATTATATCAGGCATAACCAACAAAACAGGTTAATTAATATTCTGTGCATTATCCCTGAAAGGTTCTTCAATTGACCAGAGGAGATAAACAAAGGGTGGAATCAGCAGGCTTGGAAGATGAGCGTATCCCCTCAGGCAGGCGTCAGACAAAGGGATGTGCTCTTAGACACAGGGAGGCGCTCAGAGCTGGAGCCCATATTGACAAAAAGGCTTTGCTCAGTTCTCATTATCAGGAAACACAGTTTACTTTCTTAACAAAGGTGTCAGGGCATTTTCACAGTCTTTCCTCAGAGTTCTTGTTCTCTCTGACATTGTCTAAAAATCTATGGACTCTCCTGAGATTTCATAAAACTTCAAAGGGATGCATTCTATTGACATCATCCTGCTAATAGGATTTGAGGCGCAGGACGTGATAACTCTTCTAGAAAACTAAGTGAAGCACAGGCTTGTGTGTGTGAGGGCGAATGATAAATCCTAAGCAGGAAATGTTCCCTCATCTTTGGACAAGAGTGATCCGGTAACAAACAAGTCATTGCAAGAACAAAAATCGGGCAAAGAATATATTGGATTTCTTTGGATTCGGCTGATACAAGCCCCTTGGTTCAGTATCTCTTCAGATGATGAGGAACCAGCTCACACATGCTCATGTTAGGGGGAAAGTCATTTGTCCCATTTGGTTAGCAATCCACTTGTTCTGGTAGTATCTGTGGTCAGGAGACTGTTGGGGAGAGATTGTAGCAAACTCATGGATAAGGTCTTGGTTCACACTTCTGAAATCTGTATCAAGACTCTGTCTCTGCAGCCGAGAATGTTCTTTTTGGATCAACTGATAACCAGAGACCTATCTACGGATGACCGGTGATTATGAATATTGTGTGAGGGTTAGAAACCCCACTGAGTAATGCTAGCTAGACCCAGGACATTCAGTGTGCAGTGCAACTGCTCACTGTCAGAACCAGGGTCAAACAGGTCACTAGACACTAAAATTATTTGCTTGTGTCTCAACTAGAACTTCAAGTCAAAAGACTTATAGTTAGTTAATGCAAAAGGAAAGAATTCAAAACTAGTTTAGAAAAGGGTCGTACTGGCATATTGGTGTTTACCAGAAGGGGTTTATCTGTCTTGTTATTATTGCTAGGTGCTGTCTACTCAAATCTGACTCAGAGAGATCCTATGTACAACAGATTGAAACACTGCCTGGTCGTGGAACATCCTCACATGAAAGGATTACATGTGATGTTAAGCTAAGAAAATATATTGCTATAAAATCATAGAAACATTTATTAAGCAAAAAATTCAAAATGTGAAACTATTATATACCGGTAATCCTCTCATGTAGAGTGGGGGAACTCTTGGTTTTAATATTTAAAGTATAAAATATCTAGGCCTTTCTATGCTAGATTATAACAAATCTAGCCTTTAGTCTACTCCCATAAACAGTTACAGTCTCAGAAACCCACTGAGGCCATTCTACCCTGGTCTCCAGGCTTGCTGTGAGTCAGCAGGGACATGATGGTGGGGAGATCAGAGCGATACTTTGTACGATGAGGACAAAATTCTTGAACTTATGTGTTCATTCTAGTTTTTTTGTTTGTTTGTTTTCCTTCTTATTAACTCTATGTGAATCACAAATGAGCAGTTTATTTTTCAGTTTAGTGAAAACTTGTTTATACCCCATAGCACAAAATCCTTCATACGGTCCCTGCCATCATTTATTAAGGTAAGTAAATATATTGATCCCAGGATTTCCAGATCTTACATGTTAGGGTTTATTCCAAACAACATGTGTTTAAATGTATTTCTTTTGGTTATTTTTGCAAATTGCAAATTGTGGATGACCCCTCGAACATTGACGTTTCATAAGATTGATAAGAGTGCTCAGGTAGAAAGCAGATGTCAAGGTGATCGATTATAGAATTCTTCTTTTATATATTCATTATATTTTATGTGGCTTATGACTTTGTAGCCAGTCATGTATCTTTAAATTTATAGTCCACCTACATATGATTAGTATTTTGGCAGAAATTATTATAAATATCATTTGGCAATTGGGCTAATGCAATCATCCAGAAAGGAGCTGGTTCCATGGAATGTTTCATTGGCTAGTGTCTTCATAAACAGCTTTTTTCTTTCTCAGTTGCACTTGGAGTGGTTAATTAATTAGGATCAATCACTCCAGGGTATAGAACATATATTTGAGGTAATGTGCATCCACTTATTTTTTATAATAAACTCACTGCCACATAGTGAGTTCCAAAATAGGACACATCGGATCTGCCCCTTTGGGTTTGCAAGACTTCACATCTTTGTATGAGTGGCTAAGCTCTAGTTCTCCTTTGGAGAGATTGTTGGGTTTGGTTACTGACCTTACAGTCAGAGGCTCTGTGCACAGCCCTGTACACCACCAGGGCTCCTCTATGTGAGAACAGGCTCTCATCTTATAATAGGAAATTCATATGCCCACATGTCTTCCAAGTCTGAAATTACCCCATGATCATGAGGCTAGCACAGGACTGGACCCCATTTCTTCCATGATTCATAATTTTTTTCCTGAGCCAGAGTTTACTTCACTGCAATTAATATGAGTCATTGCCCTAAGAGGCTACAGTGGAACCTAAATGGCGCAAGAAGTTGACTGAATAATCCCCCATATTTGTTTAGCCTCACCTTTTGTCTCAGAATCCAATTACTTATTCAATGAAACATGATGGGCACAGTTAAAATTGCCTTATTGCCTTTTATTTTTAATTTGTTAAACTTTACACAGTATGTGAGATTTGATTTGGCATGTCCAAAAGAAAACAAAAAAGATAAAAATAATCAGTATTCTATCAAGTTGATTCTGATACATGGGAACTCTTTATGTGAAAAGTCAACTACTCCAGAGGATGCCTAAGACCGTGACATTTGGAAGCAAATCTCCAGGCCTGTCCTAAGATGCCTCTGGTTGGGTCCAAACCACCGAACTTCAGGTTACCAACTGAGCCCCTAGTCTGTGCATCATCCAGTGACTGCTAGATTCACCATACATATCTGCAGCACTCTAGTTAGGTATGAACAGACAGATACATTGTCTTATTCCTACCAAGCATAAATAAAACAAAAACTCAATGCCATCAAGGCAATTCCAAGGGCCCCTGTGGATTTCTGAGACTGTGGGTTCTAAAGGAGTCAAAAGCCTCCTCTTTCTCCCAAGGATCAGCTGGGAGTTTTGAACTGCTGACCCTGAAGTTAACTGTTCAACTTATAACCTTTGCACCACCAGATTCTGATAAATCCCAACATGAGTGGGCATGAGTTGTAATTTGCCCAGAATCTTCCAAGAACTAGTCAACACAATTTGGAAGAGAGAGAGAGAGAGAGAGAGAGAGAGAGAGAAATAATGTCAGCCAAATTTTGCCACTGTGAAACAGAAGACACAATGTGTTGGAGGAGAATTCCTTTCTTTTAATCCACTTGATGGACAGCTCTGAATCACTGCCATCCTACACATTGTCCGATTTGGAAGACAATTCTCAGTGTTAAACTTCCAGTCATGCTTTCCTTTGGAAGCTATCACGAGCTCAGAAATGCACTGCCTTCAGTTTGTTTTCCCTCCTTCCTGGCCCACTTTCTCTTTCTCCATCCCTTGGCATTCCCGAGAGGCCATAGCCCAATAATGTCTTGGACCATTAGCTTTGCCTTTGGATTTTTCTAGGAAAGCACAGATCTTTCCTTTCTGAGAGAGGTAATTAAGTTCTAATGCAATTATTACTATAAAACACAAACAAGAAACTCACAAATAATATGTGTAAGCCAAGGGATGTGGCAGTAGGTGAACCAGAATGAAAATAGCACTTCTGGATCTCAGTGATCTGTGAAAATGTCTTTGGTTACTTTGTACTGTGATGTTTCTGTTCCCACATTGCAGCGCCAAGAACAACAAACAGAGGGAAAGGAAAAGCACTTTAAGAAAAATTCAACTTTGTCAATGATAGAAATACACCAATCATTCTTTTTTATTTTTTTTGAAATTCCAATACTCAATTTGTTATGCATAATTAGATCTTTAAAACTGACCGTTTCCCAAAGACACCAATCTATTATTATGAATTGAACTCAGGAGAGAATTCATGTCTCTTTCATAAGAATGGTGCTTTTTTTCTTTAATCTTTTTATTAGGGGCTCATACAAGTTTTATCACAATTAATTGTGTAAAGCACATCAGTTGAGTAAAGCACACCTGTACATTCATTGCCCTCATCATTCTCAAAACATTTGCTCTCCACCTAAGTCCCTGGCATCAGCTCCTCATTTCTTGCCGTCCCTCCCCAACTTTCTCTCCCTAATGAGTCCTTGATAATTTATAAATGATCATTTTGTCATATCTTGCCCTGTCCGACTTCCTTCACCCACTTTTCTGATGTCCGTCCCCCAGGGAGGAGGTCACATGTAGATCCTTGTAATCGGTTCCCTCTTTCCAACCCACCCTCCCTCTACCCTCCAGTATCATCACTCACACCACTGGTCCTGAAGGTATCATCCGCCCTAGATTCCCTGTGTTTCCAGTTCCTATCTGTACCAGTGTACATGCTCTGGTCTAGCCAGACTTGCAAGGGAGAATTTGGAATTGAGTGGGGGGAGTGGGGAGGAAGCATTTAGGAACTAGAGGAAAGTTGTATGTTTCATCGTGCTACATCACAACTTGACTGGCTCCTCTCCTCCTCTGCACCCCTCTGCAAGGGGATCTCCACTGGCTGACAAATGGGCTTTGGGTCTCCACTCTGCATTCCCCCGCTCATTTTAGTGTGACAAGTACTTTGCATCCATTGACTCATTTCTTGTTTTATGTGTGGAAGGAAGGCAGCACAGACCATTTGAGAGATCCACCCACAGAGACCCAGCGAGGTCAGAGGGGTCTCCATTAGGCAGTACTGCTGGTGGGAGAGGCCTGGAAGGAACAGCTTTAAGGAAACAGCTGGTTAAGTTCACAGGGTTTAAGAGCCTGAACATCTGAGTTCAGAGCCACGGCTCTAGAGGAAGTGCTCTTCTCTCTGAGGAGAAATCCTCATGCCTGGATCCTTGATGAGCTTGATTTGACTTGGGATTGACCATCCCCAGCAGCTACCCACTTCTCTATTGAATCTATTATGTTTATATTCAAAGATGCCTGCCTTAACACACAAACTACACTCTTTTTATATTAGCTGGCATTGAATACATAAAACATTCCATATTTCAATCACATCAAGTAGAATTGTCCATTTGCTACCTTCATCAGTTTCCAGCCATTCCCTTTCTACATAGACCCCTTGATATTGTTTCCCTTTCACCTCCACCACCACCACAACTGGACTCCACGCCAAGAACCCCTTATTTTATTTGGTATTCCTCATAGGTTCATCAATCCTGAAAAACCGAACAACTGGAAAGCGTATAACACAGCTTCAAGAGTGTGACCACTTATGTGGGCATAACACCTGAGATATACTCCATTGATCTACATTCTTCTCCCCAAGCACTCTGTCTAGCGACTGCTTTCCTTGCCTCCCTCCATTAGAGACAGGGGGAGTTCTCTGGAGGCTCTTGTCCTATGGAATTCCACCAATGGATCTTGGGCTCCCCCTGTCAGCTATGACCTTCTGCTCCATGATTCTCACAGCTTAGGCTCTGATACTGGTCCCTCCTTCAGCTTCAGATTTTATGGATTCCCATTTATCAGTGACTGATGATGGTGTGCTTCTTCCATGTGGACGTCGTTGACGTCTCACTTGAATGGCTGCTTGTTTGGAAGCAGGGCTTTAAGACCCCAGCCACTATTTTATCTGCTATTGGGGAAGTATTTAAATTCTTTGCCACATTTTGCTATAGCACCCATATCTTCTGTGTTCCCTTCCTGAGGGTGAGTTTTGGGAAGGGCCATCATGTAAGGACTAATTGTTTCTTAATTTGGAGCTAGGATTCAGTGCGAACCCAAAACCCATTCCTGGATCTAGGTTTGTTTTTTTTTTTTCTCTTTCTTTTAATATGCTGTAACCTAGCAGTTAATACAATGTCATATTACTGCATAATTCAATCACATCAAACAGAATTGTGCATGATCCCATAATCAGTCTCCAAGCATACTTCCCTGAGTAGAATCCTTGACTTCATTGGCCTCTTATCTGCTCCACCCTCCCCATCCCCTCCCCCCTGAAACCCTTGTTATATTTGCTTTCCTGTTAGGCTCAGCATCCTGGATTTCATTTACAAAAAAACAAATAACACAGCTTCAAAAGGTTGACCCCTAATTTGGACACATCTCTGAGATACACCCTAATGTGAGCAAACCTAAGTAAAATACAATAGAATATCCACCAGAGGCTTGCTGGGCTAATGTGTGCTCTAATACAGCATACAGGGATGTGACAAGCTCCTGTTTGTCCGCCAACCAACAGTACACCTCTCTTGGTTCATCTGACTGACTTGTGCTTCCTCAGACTCCATGTGTTTTCCAGCTTAAGTCCTTGGGTTACAAATGTGTCTGAGGGTGAGTCTCGTTCACCCTGTGGAGTTCCTGCACAAGGTCACACTGATGCAGCCTCTAGAGCATGCCATGGGCCCCAAAGATCCAGGAATCAGTACCCCAGCATTCCATAGCAGCCAACCTGGGTTTTGGGATACCCCAGATGCTCTATTTCAAATTTTCCCACCCACTGCACACCACTAAGGACATTCCCCACCTAATGTTCTCCTAAGCATCCTCATTCACTCCTCCTCTGTGCTGCCCCTGCCATCAGTAAGCTTCATCCCTCAGACTGGGCTGCCTCCCTCTCCAGGGAACCTGACACCAGATCCACATGGCAACCACTCAGCAGACAGCATGCCCCTATGCTCCCCCTGACAATTTGATCCCTTCATTGTGAAGTGTCTTCAGGCCAAGCGACCTGCACTCTACTTACATGGAGCAGATGATGAAACTACGTTGTTATAACAAGAAAAATACATTCCCAAATAGAATTATAAGCACAGGCATGGGAATTGGGAATTACAACACATATTTTTATGAGATAAAATTCAATTCAGAGCAGTCATTAATGTACACCTATATCTGTATTTCATCTTTATGTCTAACTTAATTTCTCATAATGGGTTTAAATCAACAAAAACTGGAAAAAGTAAGTAAATTCCCATGAAGAAAAGTTATTTAGTGAAGTACACTTAACACTGAAGGAACAGTTGTAGACCATTTAATAGAAATATGCATGATGTGGTAATTATATAATTTCATGTCAACTTGAAGATATACAAGTGAGGAGGTGGAAAGTAGCCTGGCAAGCAGGTCACAGCCTGCCATTGCCTCCTTGTAGGTATGGCCCGGCCTTCTCCTAAGGAGGATCCAGCCCTGTGATGTGACTGACACCACTGGATCTACACAGTTTTGCATCTCCAGCCATGATCTTTCTGCATCCAACAACATTGCAAGTAGCTGTGTGAGTCTGAAGAGAGATTTATGGGCTAGTATCAGACTTATGGACTGATATTGGACTCATGGACTTGATCTGGACTAAGATGGGATTTTTTTAATATACATTTATTCTTGATATAAAACTCTTTCATATACATAACTGAGTTTCACTGATTTTGGTTCTCTAGTCTGCCTGGCCTAACACATAATCTTAGTCTGGGGTAAATGAATGTCCACACCATCGAATGGATTCTAGCTCATAGTGACCCTATAGGACAGAGGAGAACTGCCCCTTGGTGTTTCTGAAGCTGAAAATCCTTAAGGGATGAGACAGCCTAACACTGCTACTGAGGATCGGTGAGTAGCTCAATAAGCCATGCACTACGTCTGCGCAACTCCTTCCTAGAGCAAATTGATGAGGACTTTGAGAAAACAAACAAGACAAAGCAGGGTGTGATCAAGGGAAAGTTACATTCAATGGCAGCCTATATCTGGGCTGTCAAATAAATCCATTATATCTTTTAGCAATGGGAAAATTCAGTAAAAATTAAACACCTGAAAAATAGTCTACTGGGTTTTTACAATATTTGTTGGTTTTGAAGAATATTTTGCAAACCCTAGTAGGAAGCTAGAAATGAAGGTAAATGAGAAAGGTAAGTATTAGTCAGAGTGGATCAGAAATCATTAAGAATTTAAGCCCTTCCATTTACAACAGCTTGTGCTGATTTAGGCCATTGGAAGGAAAGGCTATACTCATCCAATAGAAAGAAGCAGATGATGAAAAAGTTTTAAGAAAGAGAAATTCATCAGCAAAATTGGAAAATACAGAAAATTTGAGGAGGCTGGAGACTGAGAAAAAGCCCCTAGGTCCGTCATTAGTGTCCCCTAGTCACCTTCAGGGAGATGGTTCCAATGAAAATGTGGTCACAAGAATGTTAGCAGTGAGTGGTGACACTGAAAACACCACTGCTGAAAAGATGAGACAGCGTGCCAGAGCTGGATGGTGCTAACTGATCGCCCCTGCTTTCTAGATACGAGTTCATTAGATTAAGTGAGCTAACAATCAATATAGATTACTCCATTTCAGTCATGCTCTTACATTCAAGACCCAAGTATATGTTAGAATACGGAAAATATATTTTCTTCCTAACCAAAAAAAAAAAGCAAACTGTAGAGAACAAAGTAAGTACATGGTTCGCCGTTCTCCACGACTCAAAAGCCCTTGGGTCAGGTGACAGCTCATTCATGAGCATCCCACTTTTTGTCAAGAATTCAAGATTGAAATGGGTCAGTGACATGTCACATCAGTCCCTCCTAGTTTCTCAGCACAGTGGATATAGAGAAAGCTTCCATTCGTTTCTCTTATTAGGCATCGTAAGATACACAAACTCTGCCTTTCGCTGGTCTCCTTTTAGCCAAGTACGCTGAGGTAGAGACACTGTCGTTTATGCTTATGTCACCTGTGGCCTGTTAGCACCATAGCTGAACAGACAAGAATATCCCTTCCCAGCCATTTTATTCCCAAGCCTGGTTTTTCCAACTAAATCAACCTAGGAAGTGAGGAGTGTCAGACATATCCACATCCAACCAGAATTATGTCTCTTTTATCCTGCAATATTGGAGGGAAAAAAACCCACTAGGCTTATATACAGGGAGGGGAAGGGGGTGGCTTTTTAAAGGTATGAAAATGCCAGCAGGGAAAGTACTGGTAAGGACAAGGCTGCCTGGTTGTCCCAAGAGGTTTCTTTGTCACAGCATAATATATATACCGACCGTTGTCTCCCTTAACCCACTTTGCTGTTGTTTATCCCCCTGGAAGAGGGTTATATTAAGACTAAGCTATTTGAGTTCAGCCTAAGGCTTAGGGGGAAGTCTTATTAACAACCTGAAATTTTCAGAGGATGAAATCTTGCTTGCTGAAAGTGAGGAAGACTTAAAGCACTTGCTGATGAAGATCAAAATTTACAGCCTTCAATGTGGATTAGAACTTAATGTAAACAACACAAAAACCCTCACAAGTAGACCCATAGGTCATGGGAAATGAAGAAAAGATTGAATTGTGGAGGATTTCATTTCACTCGGATTCTCAGTCAATGGTCAATGGACGCACCAGTCAAAAGGTCAAACAACGCATTTCATTTAGTAAATCTGCTGCCCAAGAATTTTTAAAAGTATTGAAAAGCAGGAATGTCACTTTGAGGACTAAGGTGCACCTGACCCATCCCACAGTATTATCAATCACCTCATATGCATGTGAAAATTGGATATTGAATGAGGAAGGCAGAAGAAAAATCAATGCCTTTGAATTATGGTGCTGTCAAAAAAAAAAAAAAACCATTAAAAGCACCATGAACTAATCTGTCTTGAAGAAGTTCCTTAGAAGTGAGGATGACAAGATCTTGTCTTAGTACTTTGGATATGTTGTCAAGAGAGACCAATCCCTGGAAAGGGACTCCACTGCTTGGTAAAAGAGAGGGTCTGTGATAAAGACCCTCAACAATTCAATTGGCTTAGGAGCTGCCACACGGACTTACGCATGGAAACACTGGTGAGGATGGCCCAGGACTGAGCAGTGTTTGGTTCTGTCGTACACGAGCCTGCATGAGTCAGAACCAAGTCAATGGCACCTAACCCCAATCCTTGAGTGTCCCCTCAATATTTATCACCACAAAGGCAGAGTAACATAGGCACTCATAATATTTTAAATAAATACTTTATCTAAACTGATGGCAAAGTAGAGAAAAAGAGTATGGTACAGAATAAGATCTTCATACGCAGAGAGTATGTATTAAACTATAATAGAATAAAGTAGAGAAATAGAGAGATAAATGAGGGAAATGAAATAATTCCATTTAACAAAAAGTGGTCAACTTCTTCACCAGGGGCCTCACCTCAATTGAGGACAGCTCTTCATTAGGAGGGAGGGGGAATAGGAGACGACCAAATAGTTCACGCCATGCAGGAATGCCCTGTGGTCCTCTATATGGGTGCCCAATACCCTGTTGGAGATCCATAACCACTCAGAGGGCAGTGTTTGTCCTCAAAGAAGACCTCTCTTGAATTACTGCCGAGGGAATGACTTGCCCTTGAGGGAAATGCTTGACATTGCTTCTATGGTCCTTCAAGGGTAAGGATCCAGCTGGTACTATATGGTTAATCAAGTCACCAGCCAGGGTGATCCAAGGATTGTAATTATAAAACCTTAGACCAGAGGATAGAACATCATTAGTGCTTAAGTTCTGAGCACCCAGTTTGTAGAAAGTGATACATGACAGTGAAAGACCAAAATCCATTTCCTGGACCCCCACTTGGAATTAGCCCCCAGTGTGTCCTCAGTGATGGATTGCCTGTCAGACAGAGAGCATTAGAAAGTGGACAATGTAAAAGGGATTAGGTGAAAATTCAAGACTTTATCATTTATTTTCACTCTTGACTCATTTTAAATTTGTTCTAGTGTTTATTACATTCGGTTATCTTTTCAACTGAGGTTTTTTTAATGTTCTATTTTGTTTTCATTGTTGGATTTTTGGTTTTTATTGTTTGATTTTTTGTTGTTTTTTTCTTTATATAAATCAATAATAAGTAAATTTATAGACATTAACAAGATTAACAATTTCTTGGGATTATGGCAAGGTAGGTTTGGAGAAAAAGGAGAGCTAATTTTAACAGGTACAAAAAAGAATAAAATATACTAAAATTAATTGTGATGAGGATTGGACAACTCTTTAATATGCTTAAATATTGAATTAAATGATATATGAATTGTATATTTCAATAAAACTGTTAAAAAAGATTTCACTCTACAAATCTTAACGGGGAGTCCTGAGCAGTCACATGGAGTCACAGTGAGTTGAAATTGACTTGTTGGCTTATTCAACAAAATAATGTCAAAGGGTTGGAGGTAAAAGTTGATGAAAGCACACAAAACAAAAGGAAAATGGAGCTGGAGTCACAAGCAATGGACCACAGTATATATAATTTAGTTACATAGTCATATACGAGAGTTTAGTTCAATTATAAAAATAGGTGAATTACATTAGTATTGTGCCAATGATCACATGATTTATTTTTCATCTTCATTTAAAGACATTTTTTAATCATTTTATTGGGGGCACATACAACTCATCACAATCCATACATACATCAATTGTGTAAAGCACATTTGTACATTCATTGCCCTCATCATTCTCAAAACATTTGCTATCCACTTAAGCTCCTGGCATCAGCTCCTCATTTTTACACCTCCCTTCTCACTCCCCCCTCCCTCATGAACCCTTGATAATTTATAAATTATTATTTTGTCATATCTTACACTGTCTGAAGTCTCCCTTCACCTACTTTTTTGTTGTCTGTCCCCCAGGGAGGAGGTTATATGTAGATCCTTGTAATCGGTACCCCCTATTCCCCCACCTTCCCTCCACCCTCCCATTATCGCCACTCTCATCACTGGTCCTGAAGGGATCATCTGCCCCGGATTACCTGTGGTTCCAGTTCCTATCTGTACCAGTGTACATCCTGTGGTTGAGCCAGATTTGTAAGTTAGAATTGGGATCATGATAATGGGGGTGGGAGGTGGAGGGACCATTTAGGAACTAGAGGGAAGTTGTATGTTTCATCATTGCTATACTGCACCCTGATTGGCTCGTCTCCTCCCTGTGATCCTTCTGTAACGGGATGTCCAATTGAAAGACATTCTTATTATAGATCATATGACATTAAAAGAGGCACACAAATAATTGATTAATTCTTAATGATGGTTGTATGATACTTGTGTTTTCTACAATAATTAAATATCATACTGAGAGAATTAGAGTAAGCAAATGGCCTGTCTCATGGTTATCTTAAAAAGAAAATTGAAAGGGCAATCAAAATTGTTATTATTCCATTCAATCCAAAAATGAATTCAATTTATTTCATTCCCACACGCCACATTGAAGTGGTCATCAGGGTTGAGACAGTTCTATGTGTAGCACAGATTACAATCATCAGAAGTTACCAAGCTGCCCTCTGGTGTGTGTGCTCCAAAAGAATATGACCATGCTCCGAACTAGGGTTTTTCACGTTCGGTGAGTCTTTTTTACATGTTGCACCAACGCTGATTGAATGCAAGGGCTGTTTTACTTTGGGATAGTTTGCAATCCTTGCCTTTTAATTCTGAACTCAATTTAAAAAAATAACACATCAAGCAGAGAAGTGTACTATGTAAAATAATCAAGGGATTATCTTCCATCTCTATATACCCAACATTGATTAAATCCTTGGGCTGGTTGAATAGCCTTTATAATTATTAATATTGAATACTAAATACTGTAAGTATCCACTTGGTTAATTAAAAGCAAACAAATGACAAAAACACTTATTGCCCCACTCACTCTGTGACAGGCAATTTTATTAAATTCTGGTTATTAAAAAATAATTATGTAATTCCCTAACTTCAAGGGCTCTTGCTTATTATAAAAGTATGTAATTGCCAATTCCATAATAGTTGGCATAGTGGTACCTATGGTAAGCGATGGTAAAGCTATGATTTCACGCTTTAGGTTTCTTTAAAATAAATGTAGCAGCCCTCTCCCCCTTAGGTGAGGAATAGCATTGCTTACTTTTACACGGGGGGGGGGGGGGGGGGGGGGGGGGGGGGGAAGGAGGGAGGGAGGGGGTAACTGACGCACAGGAACTTTAGTTGTGCTAAATAGCTGTGCAAATGAGGACTTTGCAAACTCTATCAGCCTGCCTACAAACCCATGCGTTTTAGCATTTGTAACATTGTCTCCTTACACACACTAACCCCTAATAAATAGAATAAACAATTCAAAACATTTACAAGATATGTATGTTTTACCATAACAACGCTAATGAAGTGCCATGCTACTCAACTGCTGTCCTCAAATTACCTTGGTGTTTCAAAATTCTCTCCAGGCACGAAAACGACTGACAACAGAAGGTTGACTGGCAAAGTGGCCCCAACAGTGATTTCTTTCACTCCTCCGTGTTTTCTTACATTCTTACCACCCATGAGAGTAGCCACTTATCAAGCAGTTCCTGAGGTTCCACAAGATGTTACTAATAAACATTAGATAAGAGTGGACACATTAATTACACAAATAAGGCTATAACTGTGACTTAAGGTTCCTAAGGGAAATTTCATTAACTGAAAATCATCAGTGAAGTCATGGTACTGATCATTGATTTATCTATTGGGACAAGGAAAAGGAAGCCTGCAAAATAGGCTAACAGGCGCATCGTGAGAAAACATATTTTTATTATAGTCATTTTTAATTATCATCGATCAAAGAATGAGCTGTACCTATAAATCCATGCATAGGAAAATATGGTTGTAAGGAAACATAGAATTAATGTTGGCATTTCTAGTGATGATGTTTTGGTTAATTTCTTGGATTCTTGATGCTTTGTTTTAGGTTTTCTAAAGTTTTACAATGAAATTTCTAAATATACTATGAATAATTTAAGTAATAATGCTTTATATATTTACTATATATACATTATAAATAAATAAACTTAATATTTGAGGCAAACCCTTCCAAATATGGCTAAGTTCTCAAGCTTTTAGCCAACCTGATAACCTCTGAGCTAGCTTTTTCCTTTATATCTGCCTTGTGCATTCTTACCGAGATCATTAATTTTTTTATGTGCTTATGTAATTTTACCTTAGACTGCAAACTCCATCTCATATCATATTGCATATTAGGGGCAAGGAAGAAAGAAAACAGTAGTCTATTTTCCCTGGAATAAAAATATCCTAATAAATTTAATATCGTCATATATCAACCTGACTCATGCCTGAAAAAGAAGCAGTGTATTGCTATTAGCTACTTACCATTTATATCATGCTCCTTACTAAGATGTATTTGAGTCAGTGTACAAAGTAAACCAGATAAAATATCATAAAAAAGCAAGCAACCCTGTTGGAAAAGGATAAATATATACACTTTCAGGCATGAATTACTTTGTTTGAGGTTTGAAGACATTTGTTTCTGTTCTTATGTTAAACTGGGAAGAAAAAAAAAACACCTGCTTATAAAACTTGTATTGCTGGATTAAGGAGATACACAGAAAGGGATGATACTTCCCTAGGAGCTTTCTAAAGTAGGAGAGGGCCTGGGATAATGATAAGCATGATCTAACCGCATCACAAACAGGAAGATGATGATTGCAGTTGTTGTTGCTGCTGCTCTTTTTGTTAGGTGCCATTGAGTCCATTCCAACCCCTAGCAACACGATGCACAACAGTACCAAGCAAACACCATCCTGTCTCCTCCTCACAATTGTGTCTCTGCCTGAACCCATTGTTGCCCCCACTGGGTCAATCCATCCCATGGACGGCCTTCTTTACAGCATCATAAGTAAGAGGGTTCTAAAATCACATGTGAAAAGAAAAAAAAAACTGTAATCATTTGGATTCATTTGAACTGCAGTGAAATAAACGTGTAAGCCTACTACTTGTATGTGGATGCCCATGCGTACAGCCAGCTTATGATAACATAGTGACTTGTGTGTGTCTGTGATTCTGGAAGCCATGTCACTGGTATTTCCATGCCACAGGATCACCCCAAATGAAGGGGTTTCAGCAGAGCTTTCAGACGAAGAAAAACAACAACGACTACATCTGCTGCCCACTTAAAGGAAGTAGACACTGAAGACATTGGGCATCAATTGGAAACACTGTCAGAGACAGAAGGTCTAGAGAATGGAAGCAGAAAGTTGTTGGAGATGCTGCCAGAGGACGGGCACCATAGGTCCGAAGGCACAGGACACATGACCGATGAGGAGCTGCCCTTTCAGCTTAGAGTCACCATGGTGACTTGAGTGGAGTAAAGCCTGTGGGAGGGGAGCTTTTGGGATCCTCATTTGAAAATAAGGACATGACTCAAGGAGAAACAACTACAATTGTGTCAATTATTGGAACTTGGAATGTCCAAAGTACTCGTATGAATTTAGTAAAAATGGAAATTATCAAAAATGAATGGAACACATAAAGATCAATATCCTAGGAATTCGGTGCACATTAATTGACTAGTATTGGCCATTTTGAATCAGAAAAACTTAGGATTTACTATGCTGGGAATGATAAAATGAAGAAGAATGGTCTGCCATTCATTGTCAAAAAGGACATTACAAAATCAAACTTGAAGTACTAGGCTGTGTGTGATCCAATACAATTCATGCAAATTTACGCACCAACCACAAAAGCTAGTAATGACGAAATTGAAAAATTCTACCACCATCTTCAGTTGAAAATTGATCAAACTCACAGTCAAATAACATTGATAATGATTGCTGATTCAAATGCAAACGTTGGAAACAAAGAGGGAGGAACAATAGTTGTACAACACAGTGTTGTTGATAGAAACAAAACTGGAGATCACGTAGTAGAATTTTGCAAAACCTCCCACTTTCATAGTAACAACCATTTTGTTGTTGTTGTTTTTAAAGCAACACAAAAGGACACTACACACTTGGACTTCTCCAGCTGGGATACAGAGAAATCACATTGATTACACCTGTGGGACAAGATGGTGAAAAGCCGACTATCAGCAGCTAAATCCAGGCCAGGGGCTGACTATGGAACAGACCATTACAGGTTCATAGATACGTAAGTTCATGTTGAAGCTTATGAAAATGAACACTCACCAAGCCCGCGTTAGAATCCTCCAGCCATTATTTACATGTTTGGTGGGAGTTACAAAGATGATGGACAGAAGAACCATACCATATAATTTCACTTCCAAATAACTTCCCTTTTCAGTAATCACACCAACTGGACATGCAGCAGTCTTCTGTGGAACTAGATTTTGGATCAGAACTCATAAGTTAAAAAGCAGCATGTCCCGAACTACCAAGTAAAATTTTGCTAGTTGCATGTTTAAAATACCACATGACATCCTCACTTTGGGTTTGATGATTGTCTAAATTGATTCTTAGAAAGTGCTAAACTTAAAAATCCAGCTTTGTTTTAAAGGACAAATCAGAAGAGACCCCTAGGGCCAGGTCTGGGAAGCTTTCAACACAGAGCTTCCATGGCCACAGGGATAGCTACTCTTCTACGTGCAACAATGTCTTTTCTCACCTAGGAAGCCCATGCAGTACTGTGCCCAGAGCCTTTTTGGCTTAATATGTAGTCGTGATTGAGGGCTCATTGCATAGGCAAGATGGAGTGAGATCAGCTGATATTAGATCAGATCTGGGGATATGCTGGCATGGCTCACCCTCACCTGTTAGCAAAAGCACTCAGGCATGGAATTAGAGACAAGACACCTAACTTAGTCAGAAATTTCCAAAGATTAGCTCTCAGGAGCCAAGCAAAAGGCCAAATTGCTTGACCTTAAATTCTCTACTTCACACAAGCTTGGTCACCTTTGTTACGAACATTTTTTTGTGTGACTATTATACACAGCCCACAGAATAAAATAAAGCAAATCCACAAACCACTAGCATTGCATAGATTCTGACTTTTAGCAGTACAGAAGGGCTTCCAAATGTTTGTGGGAAAATTTCATTATCTTTTTAGTTCCATTTTACCCAAACTTCTGAGGTCCTTTATATGACTGTATTTTGATATTGTTCTGTGAGGATTGATGGGGTGTTTGTTTATGTTTCTAATAAAGATTATATACATATATGTTTCTAATAAAGATTATATATGTTATATATATATAACAAATTAAACTATCTATGATTTTCAAACATCACCTTCCGTCATGAAAGTATGAAATTTATTTTCAGTTACCTATTACCAGCCCTTTAATTGTTATTTTCACTACGCAAAAAAAAAAAAATTGAATGGCTGATCACATATGCCCATTGATGGCTTATATTTGTCTGCAAAGTTCGTAAACCCAATTTGGAATAATGATATGATCATGACTAACTTGCTTCATACTTAATTTGACATAGCAGACTGCTAAATAAGTATGTTACATAGATTCACCATGACTACAAAATCTTAAAATGAACATACTAAAACAGCAATTCAAATATCATGAGTGTTCAGATCAGCGCTGCAATTTTCCAACCTGCCGAATGATGCAGTAATGTTTTCACCAGAACCAATTTCTGATTTCTCCTCCATATAAAAGTTCTTGAAGATTTTTAATGCATTTCAGAATATAAATAGAATTGTAAATCTATATTTAAAAATGAAACCCTTTCTGGCTTCAGAAACAATTAGGAATAGTCACGCCTCTATACGAGTGGCTGGCTACCCTTATGAAACGCATGGAAGGATGTGCGCAATTCTAACTGCACATTTTGTAAACACACCACTTAACTTATGACAATGCTACAACTTACAGGTTTCCCCAGTGTCAGCACCACTGGGGGAGTACATAGTCTATGGACAAAATGTGAGCAGTTAAAGGAAGTAGAAGCAGATTAAGAGCAAGCTGATGAAGTCAAATATAACCTTGTTAAAAATGACTTTGGTGTGTTTGTAAGGAGATGGAACTTTATTGGTTGAGGAAACCCACACAGGTTTTTAAAGAGAATGGTCCTGTAAATACAGAAAAATAAAATTCTATCAACAAGATGAAGAATAACTTTCTAGCAAACAATGGAAAGATAGTGGGAAATGTAGAAGGTGTGGTGATTGAGGCAAGAACATGATTATCAGTGGCTTGGTATACTATGATAGGATCATTTAGTTGAAAGGAAAAGCTGATGTAGGTTGTGATCTTCTGGAAATTTAGTTTCAAATAGCATTTTTCCCAAGAAAATTTTGTCTTCTTGTACATTAAAGATTCTAGCAAAACTTATGCTCTCTTGGGCATGCATCTGACTCACTATTGCCTGACCTTCCATTCTTGGGCAAGTCTTTTTTTTTTTTTTTTTAATTAACTGCCTCCTGCAGCATGGTGAGCCAATAGTGTATCTACTCAGATGATTTTGGATTCTTCAGCCCCTGCACTCACATGGATCTGGAAACCCTTCCATCCAGATGCTAGATGCCACAACTGTTTGAGTCGGTCAGTGGAAATAAATCTCTCTAGCTATCTCTTTTTATTTACACACTTCACTGGTTTTATAGTTCTACTGAGATTCTTAAGTATTTTCCACTCACCAACCCTTTTTTACACAGAAATTTGCAATATGGGCTATTACTGTCAGAAGCGTCGTTAGGATTTTGATATTGAATTAATATTTGGTTGCTGTACATTGAAAAACCTTTTACTGTCTCTATATTTTCACCCCAAATCCCTGCATTTGAAAAACTTTGGGACTATCCAGAACCCAGCCTAAGACAGAAGTTATATCTTTTGAAATAACAAGAAAGCACCATCAGCTTCCTTCACCCCATTTGATTATGCACATATTTGTCTTCAGCAATAATATCAGGAAGGTGGGCATACGATTATATGATTTTTTTTGTTCTTTAATGCGTGATCCCTTCTACACCTCGTGGTCAGACAGGCTGGTGTGCTTCTTCCATGTGGGCATTGTTGCTTCTGAGCTAGATGGCTGCTTGTTTACCTCCAAACCTTTAAGACCCCAGACGGTATATCTTTTGATAGCCAGGCACCATCAGTTTTCTTCAACATATTTGCTTATGTACCCATTTGTCTTCAGTTATCTTGTCAGGAAGGTGTGTATCATGGAATGCCAATTTAATAAAGCAAAGTGTTCTTGCATTGAGGAAGTACTAGAATGAAGGCCCAATGTCCATCTGCTTAATACTAAACCTATAAATATATGTACATATATCTATTTCCCCATGATAATGTATAGATAGATTTATATATGTACATGCCTGTATTAGACCTTTATAAATATCTTTTGCCTCCTAGTTTTTTCCTCTATTATCTTTCCTCTTATCGCATTAACATGCTCAGCCTTAATTTGGGTTTCAGTAATTTCTCTCAGTTATATTGCCCTGGATCAGTCCCTACCAGGCCTCTTACACCCTCTTTGTCACGAATTTCACTTGTTGGTCCCTTGTCCTTGGGTTGGTCAATACCACTGCCTTTTCCCCACCACCCATTCTCCCGTGTCCCCTTGGATCCCAATTTTACCTTACAAATCTGGCTAGACCAGAGGATGTATACTGGTACAGATAGGAACTGGAAACACAGGGGATCCAGGACAGGTGATCCCTTCAGGACCACTGCTGAAAGTGGCAATACTGGGAGGGTGGAGCAAAGTTGGTGTAGAAAGGGGGAACTGATTACAAGGACCTACATGTGACCTCCTCCCTGGGGGATGGACAACAGAAGAGTGGGTAAAGGGAGACATTGAATAGTATAAGACATGACAAAAAATGATAATTTATAAAGTATCAAGGGTTCATGAGGAAGGGGGGAGCAAGAAGAGAGGGGAACAATGAGTTGCTGATACCAAGGGCTTTAGTGGAAAGCAAATATTTTGAGAATGATGAGGGCAACAAATGTGCTTGACATGCAATGAATGTAAGTATGGATTGTGGTAAGAGTTGTATAAGCCCCAGATAAAATGATTTTAAAAAAAAGAAAGAAAGAGACAGATGTTAACCTAGATAATAAAAGGAGCTCTAGTGACAGCAGTTAGGCTTTTGGATGCTAATTACAAAATTGGTGGTTCAAGCCCACCCAGTGATTGCTCAGAAGAAAGATCTAGTAATCTGATCCTGTCAAGGTCACAGCCTGGGAAAATCCTACACACAAATTCTACTCTATCACATGCAGTTACTCTGAGTCAAAGCGACCTGATAGCACATACCTCAGTGGAGGATAGTGAACCCATGGTGCGAAATTTAAGCATCTAAATGGATGTAAAAAAAAAAAAATCTTAACTCCTCATCACTCTGTAAAACAGAGTAGAACTGCTCCACAAAGTTACTGGTCTATCCGTCTTTATGGGAGCAGGCAGCCTTTCTCAGGAGGAGTGACTTGTGAATTAAAACCATTGACATTGTGGGAAACAGCTTGTGTCACTCGGTCTCAGTGAAGTTTATTTACAACTACTAAATATCAGGATTTGTTAGATATGGAGGTAAAATTATTGGGCTCTTGTATTCAAAATTAAGATTTCCATTTGAGTTTGGGAATAAATGCTGACTCATAAGAGCAAAATGGCCTTTTACTGGAGTAGATGTAGGTTAATTAAAGAGACATGAAACCACCCCAGACCCTGGGGTGGACATGGAGAGAGTAACCAAAGAACATATTACATATTAAGAAACATTTCCAAGGATCCTACTGAGAATCTGCTGTTTAAAATATGTTCTTGCTGGTAGGTGGCATCAAGTCAGTTTCTTCCAGGGACCCTATGGCCAATATGCTGCCCAGTTCTGTGCCGCCCCCCCCCTCCAATTGTACCTACCCTTGAGCCCATTGTTGAAGTCGCAGTGTTAATCCATAGAGTTGAAAGCCTTCCTCTTTTTCACTGCCCATTTAAAGTATAGGGATCTGCTATTAGTGTTGTAATTTACGTTTGGATATAGCTAAGACTTAACAGATAGAAACTTTCACCCCTTGAGTGAATAATATAGAAGACAGCTAATTAACAAGACGTCTAACCTCATAAATGTCTTGCCACTAGCTGCCAATGTTTGTTGAGCAAGATAGTCAAAGTCCCTCTGTAATAGTTCTGTCTTCATTTTTGTTTTATTTTATTTTCAAGGGATGGGCTCTGATCAGAACAAATTGGGCAAGTGGTGTAAAGTCAAGCAAAAGCGAGAGATTGCTTTACCATATGTTGGATTAACACAAAAATTTCCATCTTGAAAAACAACAAGAGCCTGCTCTGCGCTGATCCTCCATCAATATGCATCAGAACCCTTACCCCTTTCATGAGTACGTCTGACTTTCTGAGTTTTGCTTAGGCAGAAAATTCCCCAGCCAATTTTTCAAGGATGGAGTGTTCTGAAAAATTTTCCCATCTCCTAACTTTGTTAACAAGTAAATAAAATGATGCTATGCTGATGCTCTGCATAACTTTGTATTATTCTTAACTAAAGTACAGATCAGTGGACCCACTGAACTCAGTAATGGAGTGAACAAAGATTGCAATGGAGAGAGGAGCTGATGTATATAACTTGTTAGTGGAGTTATTATTAGACATAACATTCAAAATAGTAACAGTGATATAGTGGGTGGGCCTTATATTGGGCTGCATAATTGACTAAGGGCCTAAATTTAGTCTTTAAGAACCTGAGGAGTAAATTAAAGACAACAATAATAAACAAAACATTTCTTCTGAGACATATACACAAATACTTTTTAAATACAAGGAAATACACAAAACATTGAACTTAGTATTAACTGTGTTATAATATTTTATAACTGGACCAATTACATGATGATGATAAGTGATGTGTATTAACGTTAGCAGCTCATTCATTCATCAATTTTTAAAGTTATAGAGGATGTTAGCGTATGTTATTTTTGTTTCTAGTGAAAAATTAGGGCTGAGCATGACAGAAAAATCTTCTTGTATATTAATATTTATTTAAAAGGATCAAACATTGTAGAGTTGATTACTGTAATTGCCTATCATTTCTATTAGAATACATTTTTTCATTTAAAGACTGTTGTATTTTTTAATATTCAAAATACTTTAAAAGAATATTCAATAAAATATGCTGGACATAAGGCAGATTGCAATTTTAAGGAGCTTTTTAAGGAGCTCTGATGGAGCAGTGAGTTATGTGTTTGCCTGCTAATCACAAGGTCACTGGTTTGAAACCACCAGCCACTCTGTGGGGTAAACGTGAAACTTTCTGTTCCCTTAAAATGCAACAGTTGCAGAAAGCCAGAAGGCAGTTCTATTCCTTGTCCTACAATACCACTAAGGGTTCGAATAAACTTAATAGCAATGTTTATATTAATTAATTAATTAATTTATATATTATTCATTCATTTAGGCGGGGTATGCGTGCATGAATGGATGCCCTTTTTAAAGATGAAATCCTTATTTCTAAACATTCCCTATTTTCATACAATATTTCTATTGTGACCATTTCTAATGAATTTTTTTGTCTCTTACTAACGGCCATGGGTTCACAGGATGTTGAGAGAAGAGAGATACAGAGTTGGAGGAAGGGTGGGGAAAGGAGGAAGAGGAAACAGGGAGGGAGGGGTCTAGGGAGACAGGAATGAAGGGAAGGAGGGAAGCAAGCGGATGGAGAGAAAGGAAGGGCAGGGCAACACTGTAAATTAGGGGCTTGCTTCTCAGAGTTTCACCCAGAGGGAATCTTAAGTGCCTCTTTTTTATGGCAAGACTTGTGCTGAAAAAGCACCTTCTTAGATTCAGAGAGAATTTATTTCAAATGGATCTACAGCCACATAAAAGCATATTTCTGGAATGAAAAACAGCCTAGATATAAAATATTTCATACAACGTTATTCAAACAGAGTTATCTAAAAGCACAACACAAGGAAGGCTTAACCATTGATTCTCTGTCTAACGTAAACAAAATAAATTCCACAAAACCTAATAAACTACTTTATTTTTTCAAAACCCAAAGTAGGACATTATAAAGCTCTACTTAAATAAACAATACTTTTTAATATATTTATTTTTTTCTTATAATTTCTTATAGTAGAAATTTTTGTTACTTTAAAAATACATGTTTCATAATTTTTCAAATAACAACCTATATAAAACATAGGATTTTTATATAAACATTTTTGGGTTGAAAATGAATTTTACGGTGTTATTCAGAATAAAAATTGATTTTGTAAAGATTCAAGGATATGGCTTTGTGTTGAATGTATTTAGTGTTTAATAGATTAAAATTGTTAATGTTTATTCTTCATGGTTGAAATTATATATTCATATGAAGAGAAATAAATAAACAAATAGCCAAAGACATATTCAGGGGGGGAAATCAGGAAAAATCAAAAGCAAAACACAATAATAACAAACATTTTACCTAGGGCATTTATGGAATATTCTGTATAAAATAAGTGAAAGCGAACAATGTTTGCTGAGACTTATGTCTTAAGTCTTTGTAGCTGAGACCTCGCAATATTATGCCAGTATTATGGCTGTCAAGAATTTAACATAAATATTGTAATTACAATGAATGGAGAAATAACAAAATACTTGTCATGGTCATCAAATTGTATTTTTAACCTTAAAAATGATTGGCATGCAAGAGTGCTACTTTGCATAAATGATGTCATTAACTAGTGTGGCAGGGTGAGCATTCATGTGCCAGCGATTTCGTCTTTCTCTTCCTCCTTAAACCTTATTGAATAAGATAAAATGAAAGGTCAAACACTTTGTTAGCAGATACTGGTTTACATTCCTGCTATGGAAGAAGGCAAATAATAACATAATGGTGTCGAGTGTGTTTAATGAGGTTCCAGTCTGAAAAACGTAAAGGAGTCCAGCTTGCTCCTTTAGATCCAGAAACAATGATCACCAAGGTGTCTCTTAATCAGAATGGTACTAGCAGGTGGAATGGGAAAAGACAGGCGGGAACAGGAAAGACTGGATCGGAATGGGTGATGGTCCAGGGAACCAGAGGAATGCTATTCTTAGGAGTTCCTATAAGGTAGAAGCATAGTCAATGTCAAGACTTCTAGATGGGAAAATAAAATGAAATGGTTTGAACTATCCTCGGAAAACTACGTGTGCTTGTAATCATCTAAAAGTTAAAACAGTTTATACAATTATAAAGTGAACATTGGTCAAATATTTAATTTAAACTGATGGTGAAATCAATGTTTTATACATAATGATGTATATAAAATGATGCAGAAATAACATGAAATTTAAAATAAATGAAAAACCAAATTCTAAAGGAAGTTGCAGGACTCAGTTCTACTTCCATTAGGCAACACTTTATTTCCTCTCTTTAAAGAAGAACAATATGCATCAATTGTTAGCCATGTTAATATTAAAACTCCAAACACACTACCATCAAGCCAATTCCAACTCATAATAAACTTATATAAGATTTTCACGACTTTAAGTTTTAGCGGGTAACTGAACTGCTGGTGAGTTTGAACCACCAACCTGTGGTTACCAGCCCAACACTTAACTCAGTACCACAGGGTTCCAAGGCAGTTATCATGAGTGCAGATAGCTGGGAGAAAAAATAAAATAAAAAGAACCAGATAGCCGTTACACAGCAGTTGTTCTTTAAACTGCAGTCCAGTTTTATTTCCTGTTATCTTGTCATCTTTCCTGTGCCAATTGTACAAAACCACTCAAATTTCTCTGTGACATCTTTGTTACCAAAGGAGGAGCGGGCTAAACAACAATGATGTTTTGTTTACTGTATTGTGTACCAATATTTTAATTTCTTTAACATTGGAAATGGTCCCTACAACTGGGACAACCTGAAATGAAACAGTCTATTCAAGGCCTCTGCTCCATTTGGTTGAACTTCCATTACATTGGCTCACCACACCCTTAGCTTATAATCTATGGCCTTTTTTCTTATCTCAACTATGTCCAATTTTAATACAAATATTTATAATTTCAGTAGATAGGTTAATGAGTAGTCTAAGTTAATTGAGATATATACGTGAAATGGACATGGGGTATATACATATGATGCTTACTACACACTATATTATTTCTCATGGATGTAATGCAGAATCAAATTTTGTCCTTTGACATGAAGTTTTACATTGAAATGTTGATTCCACTTTTTACTAAACTCACACATACACAGCAAACTTATTTTTCTCTGGTGAAATTATTAGCTACTTTATTCTAAAATTGGTTGTTTCTGGAGAAGTTGATGTTACATCTAGCACCACCAGAAGTCTACTTTACTTGGGCTAAACTCGGCGTATGTCTGGCCACAATGATAACTTAGAGTTGGGTGTGCCATAGAGAAGATCAAGTTAGATCAGCCGGGAAGAGTGTTAAGATACTCTTTGAGCTAATTGTGTGGTGGACCTGTTTGCTCAGAGAACAGAAGCAATGGCAAAATGAATCATGCAGACTGTGGACTGAAGTCAACCCAAAGGCTGCAATATCAGAGAGACTCTTATCTCATCCAAGGAATCCTATATTAGGGCAAGCCTGAAACCAATATCTCTCTTGGCCTTTTCAGATATATGGATCTGCTTTCTATGTGTTAACCCTTCACTTGTCATTAAAGAATGACCTCATAAACTTCATCAAGGACTTTTGTTAATAGTGTATTCTATTTTTCCTTGAAATATTACCTTTCTGCTCCTCAATAACTCTGAAATTGGATATGGAAACTCCTTGGCAAACAAATTCAATGTGCAATGTGCACTCACATTTTCATAATTCTTGCAGCTTAAATATTTACTTTATTTGTCTCTCAGTGGCACCATTTTTGTACTAGAAATGATTACCTTACATGTGTCTTGTAAACTCCATGATTTCCTGAGTAAGGATGGAAATTATTGTGTAGGTAATTTCAATAGCTAACACATTTGGGACTAAGAGGGTGTGGATTGCTAAATGAATCAGTCCAATTGGAAAACATTAATGTAATAGGATCTATTCACAATCTTCCATCTAAATTCAAATCACTGGACATACAAATTCACTTATGCATATTCATTTTTATATGATGTCTACAAACAACAACAATAACAACAACCAAAATTTACTACCATTGAGTCAATCAGACTCATAATAACCCTGATATGAGTCCTAATAACCAATAATTACATAATTATTCTAAATTATCTCATCTGGTTTATTGGTTGTCACTAGTATTATAATTCACAATTATTTCCACGGTTCTATTCCTCTCAGAATACACACTCAAGAACAGTGAATTCTTTCTTTTCACTCATTGGTTTTATACTGATACATGAAGTATATAATTCAAGTGGTTTTCCAAAAGGATAATTCAACAAATAGAGAAAATAATGACAATGAAATTTGAAACAGTAATTCTAATAAAATGCCAAGTGATAATTAGTTATTAATTGTGCTATTTGTTAAAGATATTATATTGACAAATGGAATTTATTATCCAGAGTGTTTGAGCAGAATCAATTCAACCGATATATGCTTTAGCTTTTTATCTAATTTAGAATTTTCACATATACATACATAAACATATAAATGCATGCATTTCATATGCATGTAAAATATAGATATAAAGGAGTCCTTGTGGTATAGTGCTTAAGTACATGGCTGCCAATCAAAAAGCCAGAGGTTCTAATCCACCAGAGACTCCTTAGAAGAGGTCTTGTGATCGGCTCCCATAAGGATTATAGATAAAGAAACCCTAAGGGGCATGTCTACTCTTCCTTAAATAGTCACCATGGGTGAGAATCAACTTGAAAGCCAACCACAGAACAGTGTATCTCTGTACATGTACATATGATATATGGCATTCAATGGCAATTATATAATGATATAGTCACACCTAAGTAAAATTTTGCTAAAGATATTTCAAAAATAGTTGCAAAATTTCGTGAGTTGAATATATGCCAAGCTAGCAGGGTCATAATTCTCTAGTTTGTCAGTTAGCTAGGAAGGCAATGTGTCAGTTATATAATCATGCATGCCCCATAACGTGATCTGATAGGATAAACCAATCAGGCCTGTAACATCTTTTTTCATAAAGCTAAAAGGAGAAAGAAGCAAGCTGAGATCAGAGTAACCTCCTACCAGCATGAAAGAAGAGCTGACCATGAACTACAAGCTTTGGACCTGCAGTGACAGCATTGACAATTTCTAGAAGCAGGGAATGACTAAAGCCAAGACACGTGTACATTTCCAAGAAATTCTGGGGTTACAGATGCTGACAAGACGCAGACACTTGAAACTACAGCCGGCAAAGAGAGAAAGCCTTTCCCCAGAGCTGGCAGCCTGAATTTAGATTTACCTCTAGCTTCTAAAATTGTGAATGAATACATTTGTTTGATAAAACTATCCACTTAGGGCATTTTTGTTGAAGCATCACTTGATAGCTAAGACACAGCAGAACACCTCCAGGGAAATGCCAGAAATGTGAGAGTTTTGAGGTTAGTGTTTCCTGCTATTATCCATGAGGTCACTATCAATTGTAATGACTTCACAAAAGCACCTGACAACCATACTGTAGCGATAAGGGAGGGGAACTGGCTAAAGTGCCGGGTTACTAAGTATAAAGGTGATGGTTTGAATCTACTCAGAGATGCTTAGAAAGAAAAACCTGGCAAAAAGTTATAGACATAAAATCCCTGTGTGGTAATTACATAATTCCAAGCCAACTTGAAGACAGATAAAAGTGTAGGGGTGGAGGTTCAACCTGTCAATCGGGTCGCAGCCTGATGGTGCTTCCTTGTGGGTATAGGTAGCCTCCTCCTAAGGAGGGTCCTGGGAACCTGCCCCTTCTCTGGATGCCTCCACTCTCCGGCTGGCTGCTGGTTTCTGAGAGCCCTGGGGTGCGACCACACAACATTTCATCCACCAGTCTGTGATCTTCCTGAATTCTCCATCATTTCATATGGTTGGCTGAGTCTGAAGAAGGACTTGTGGACTCGTATTGACTTATGGACTTGATCTGGATTGGGCTGATATGCTCTCTTGATAAATCATAACTTCTGGTTATAAAGCTCTTTCTTACACAGGTATGAGTGTCAGATTTGTATCTCTAGTCAGTCCGGCCTCACACACCCTATGACCACAGTTGTACTACTAACCACATCATGAGGTCACAGTCAGTTGGAATTGACTCGATGGCAAAGGTTTTTTGCTTTTTTTAGTTGTTGTTGTTTTGTTTTTTGATCATATACAGTGAAAACCAGAACATGTTCAACTCAGAAACATGTATCTGACAAATAAAACTTAAATACTGCCCATTAAACAGGAAATGATAGAAAAATGGTGACTAAACTCTGTCAAAAGAGGAAAATAAGGAGTGTCAGATACGCAAGATCATCCCATAGAACCCTGAGTTACACAGATTTCACTGTATATGTGTGGGTATATGTGTCCACATGCATAGTTATGTCTTAAGAAGGAAATGTGCATTCTCTTTCCCAGAATCTAAGCAATTATAATCCTGAAAATTAGAACAGTCCAGAGCCACAGAGTCAATTCTGACTCACAGCTACCTGTCCAAACAGTCGAAAGACTCCGGAGGACTTCTGATACTGTAAAACTTTGGGGAAGCAAATACTCTCTTCTCTCTCTAGCAGAGAAGCTGGAGGGTTTGGGCCACCGGTTTTGCATTTAGCAATCCAATGATTAACACACCGGGATGAGAATTTTAAGATGACATGGAGGGTCCTAGACATTCGGCAGTGAGTGTAGCATCTTAACTAGCCTATATGTTTAGAGGCTGTACAAACTTACCTGCTAACAAGGTTTCATCACACAGTAAAATACGGGTAAAATCCACAATTTCATTAGACAAAAATCAATTCAGGAATTATTTTAGAATAAATTCTAAATTGGCAAACAAAAAAATTCAAAATGAAAATCTGATATTTACCTTCAAGGTAGAGCCTGGTCTTAAGCAGATTAGTTATTCATTAATCTATTAAGTGAAGATTTGGATTTTAGTAATAACCCTTGGGTTCTAGATTTATTTACTAAAAATTTTATGGAAATATAAAAATAGAGAGCTTAACATCCAAATCCATAACTTCAAATAGTGAGAGAGGCACATATGTCAAAGACGCCAAAGAAATGTTCCATACAAAGCTGAGGTAGGGTAACCGCAGAATGCAAGGGAGACAGAGCTAACGACCACATTAAAATGGTGAGAAAGCATATGACCAGGATTCCAAGGTGCCACAAAGGAGAAAGAAAATGACAACCTCGGGGTAAGAAAATATTGAAGTTCATTCTGGAAACATATGTTATGACAGTTTCAGGTATTTATGGGGAGAGCATTACAATATACTGAAATAACTCCATTTTAAACTGAAGTAGTAAATTACAAGACTTGATTTTATATATATACATCTATCTGGGCCTCTAAACACTATATTTGGTGCATATTATAAGTGAATATATGCATTTAATTCTTCCAAAACCATGTCTCAAAATATGTTTTAAAAATTCTTAGAGATGCTTTATTCCTAGGTTTCAGGACTGAAATGGAAATTTAAAATATTCTAGAGTTAAAGTACCACTACAGATCATTTGTAAAAATACCAAACATTTTAAGCCTTTGCAACAAAGGAAGAAAAATGAAGAGATAGCCCTAACAGATCTTTAAATATAATATAACCACAAGGTTGAGAGTTCGAACCAATAAGCCACTCTGTGGAAGAAAGCTGAGGCTGTCTGCTTGCATAAAGATGTATTGTATTGGAAATTCTATCTAGGGTCCCTATAAGATTCAGCGCCATGGTATTGGGTTGTCTTGCATTTTTGATATCTAAAAAATTATAACTTTACATATACATCAAATGTTATATGAATATTAAGACAAAATAATAAAATTAAATAGAAAGTCCATAAAGAGGCTCTAATAAATAGATACTTATTATATGATAAAGGATTAGCAAATCACTGGGAGTCGAACCGAGGCAAAGCACTGGAGGAGTGCAGTAACAGCAAAGGAATGGAGCTGCAAGTTCCCTAGGGAATGCTGAAGGTGGACTTTGGGGCCAGGGCGTGGTGCCCCAACAGACTGGACTGAAAGACACTTCTAAAGGCCAACAAACAATCCTTGAACTAACTACAAGCTTTTCTTTCTTGTTTTGTTTTATTTTGTTCTTTGTCAGTGGTTTGTTTTTGTAGTTTTGTTGTATATTGTTGCTTGGTTTTGCTCTGTCTTGTTTTTGTGCATTATTATCTCCACAGGTCTGTCTAAATAAGATAGGCTGGATGAAAATTCTGGAGGAAAAACAGCGGAACTGACAGTTATGGGAGGGAATGGGATATGGGGAGGTGGGTGGGGTGTAAGGAAGTGGTGTTAACAAACCCAGGGACAAGGGAAGAACAAGTGATCCAAATTGGTGATTAGGTGGGTGTGGGAGGCCTGGTAGGGCATGATCAAGGATAATGTAACAAAGAGGTATTGCTGAAACCCAGGTGGGGACAAAGCATGATAGTGGGACAGGAGGAAAGTCAAGGGAGATAGAGAAAAGATCTGGGAGGAAAAGGGCATTTATAGAGGTCTAGACAAAGACAGGTACATACACAAATATATATATGAGGATGGGTAAATAGATCTATGTGCCCATATTTATAGTTTTAATATTAAGGTGGCAGAAGGACATTGGGCCTTCACTCAAGTACTCCCTCAATGCAAGAATATTTTTTTTCTATTAAATTGGCATTCTATGATGCTCATCCTCCAGACACAACCGCTGAAGACAAAGTTGGTGAATAAGCAAATGTGGTGAAGAAAGTTGATGGTGCCTGGCTATCAAAAGGCATAGCATCTTGGGTCTTAAAGGCTTAAAGATAAACAAGCGGCCATCTAGCTCAGAAGCAGCAAAGCCCACATGGAAGAACACACCAGCCAGTGTGATCACGAGGTTCTGGAGAGATCAGTTATCAGGTATCAAAGAACAAAAAAATATCATTTGGTGCACACCTCCATGACACGATCACTGAGGACAAATGGGTGCATAAGTAAATGTGGCGAAGGAAGCTGATGGTGCCTGGCTATCAAAAGATATAGCATCTGGGGTCTTAAAGGCTTGAAGGTAAATAAGCATCCATCTAGCTCAGAAGCACCAAGCCCACATGGAAGAAGCACACAGGCCTGTGTGATCACGAGGTGTTGAAGGTAGCAGGTATAAGGCATCATCAGAACAAAAAAATCTTACCATAGTGAATGAAGGGAGAAGTGCAGAGTGGAGACCCAAAACCCATTTGTCAGCCACTGGAGATCCCCTTGCAGAAGAGTCTAGAGGAGGAGATGTGTCAGTGAGGGTGCAATGTAGCACTGATGAAGAATACAGCTTTCCTCTAGTTCCTAAATGCTTCCTTCCCCCCTCCCCCCCCCCCCACTATCATGATCCAAATTCTCCCTTGCAAGTCTGGCTAGACAAGAAGATGTACACTGGTGCAGATAGGAGCTAGAGGCACTGGGAATCCAGGGTGGATGATACCTTCAGGACCAGGGGTGTGAGTGACAATACTGGGAGGGTAGAGGGAGAGTGTGTTGGAAAGAGGGAACTGATTACAAGGATCTACATGTGTCCTCCTCCCTGGGGTATGGACAACAGAAAAGTGGGTGAAGGGAGACGTCGAACCGGGAAAAATGTGACAAAATAATAATTTCTAAATTACCAAGGGCTCATGAGGGAGGGGGGCACGGGGAGTGAGGGGGAAGAAAAAGAGGACCTGATGCCAAGGGCTTAAGTGGAGAGCAAATGCTTTGAAAATGATGAGGGAAATGAATGTACAGATGTGCTTTACACAATTGATGTATGTATGGATTGTGATAAGAGTTGTATGAGCTCCTAATAAAACGTTTTAAAAAATCACTGGGAGATGATGAAGCTCAGTAAAAAAGTTGGAATCTTATCATATATGTAATTTGATCATTCTAAGTGTAACAAATATATCTCTTGTTAAAAATCATGTAAATAATAGAAAAGTAATGGATCAATTACTTTAAATATGTTAGGGGGGAAGATGTTCATTTAAAGACCAGAAAGGTAAGGGCAGAAAATCAAGTGCATAAATAACGAAAAACACACTGCAGTTAGGACAAAATACTCAAGATGAGTTACAGAATAGAAAAGAACACAAAAATAGTAACTTGTATTACAGATAAATGCCTAATATTTTTCAGATATGTCTTTTTTTATTAATTTCAAAGAAAAAGACCAACCATCTGGCAGGAAAAAAATTGGTAAAAGATGTGACCATATACTAAACATAAACATTGATGGTTAGTGGTTCAAACCCACTCAGAACCACCTTGGATTATGGCTTGATCATCTGCTTCCAGAAAGTCCTACCTTTGGAAAATCTATGGCGTCCTGCCTAATAATCAATTGCTGAACCATTTGAGTCACTAGGCATTCCAATTGTGTCTTTTTAAATGTTTATTGCACTTAAATGTTTTTTAGAAAAAAATCATCCTGAAAACTGATATAATGCATTCATTCCGAAAATCGATATTTTACTATGAATGAACAGGAATGGAAAATAAGATATTTGCTGTTGTTTAAAATATATCAGTTATTTCTTACAAAGGAACTTTACAAGATTTAACAGAGACTATTCAGAGTATGATTAAATTGAATTAACAAAAATTTGGACAAATTGACAAGGTGAATCTTCATGCGTAAGACACGGGGATGTATACCACTTCACTGAATCTATTTATAAATAGTATATATATATCAATGTGTGTACTGTGTAACACTCTATGGCAAGTGCCTGCATCCTATTAAAAAATGACACTGTCATAGTTTCCAATGTTGGATTAATGGAAACTAGCAAAATTTGAAAACAACATGTTCTAAATTAACCTAATTTATCCTGAAGTATGCATAAATTAGTTTGGGAAAATACTTATAATTAATGGGATGAATTTGAATATGGAATTTCTACTACATGCTATTATTTAATGTATGATTTTTCAAGTATAATGTTACTATGATTACATAGGAGAATGACGTTAGCATTAGGAGATATATATTAGAAGATGTAGAATGTAATGTTTTAGAAAGTCTACAACCAAATCTCAAGTTCTATAGAACAATTACATATAAGTCACGTGTCTTCATAATGTGAGACTGTAGAGTCTCTTTTTCGTCATTAAATATTTTACATATTTCCTCTTAAATTGTCACTTGAATTTTATCTTATTTAACACATAATTTTAAGTTGAATGTTTTGTTTTGTCCTGGCCAACACTATCTATGGCCCAAAATCCAAAGTAAATTTTATTTTTGTTTAGCTCTCTGAATACAGCTATTTGAAAGACTATCTGATGGAGTCAGCTTATATCAGCTGAGAGATACTTTTGATAACAGACATGTTTCATCAAGTCAAAAATTTAATACAGTTTAAAGTCAACCAATACAACACAATGAAATTAAAGGGTAGGCTTAACTGTATTTAGTTTTAATTTTCAAGAGATTAGTATAACTACTTAAAACAATTCTTTGGACTTCTGGTGTGTCCTTCCTTTAATAAATTAATTACATTCTCCTCTCCATAAGCCTTGTATATACAGTTTGATTATTTTGATGGCTAGGTAGTATGTCAACTAGACATTTCCTGGGTCAGGTAGGGGCAGAGCCCAACTTATATAGAGAGTCACAGGCTGATTGACAGCGTGGCAATTTGTAAGTGAGAGAGAAAGACAGACCAGAGAAAATTCTCTTTGAGCATCTTCCTCTGCTGGGGCTGAATCTCCCCTCATTTCTCTGAGGTCTGTCACATCCCCTGCCCTTCCCAGGAGCCCCCAGCAGATACCACAGTGGATTCATTGGGTGACTTCGTATACAAATGAACTCTACATAAGCCAGTCTGTGTTCGACCATGACCCTGTTGTCCTCTTGTTTCCTTTTTGTCAAATTCCAGTCAGGAGAATCTGACTTGAACTGGATTACAGCTATTTCTACAACGATATAAGCCATTTCTTGATGTAAATCTCATTCATTATTGAACACATACAACCATCACGAGCTTTGTGCCTCCAGAGCACTGAAACTAGCATAACCATGGAATATTTGCACCTGTAAATTTCCTTGACACCTCTTATGTTTCTGGAAATATCAGAGATATTTATTATGAAACTACCTATGATTATCTCATATTTAATATGTGTCATTGCTTTACACATACCTTGTGATAAACATACAAAAGTATGTATGTGCTCCCCCTATATATGCATACAATGAATATTTCTAGGAGTATATATAATAAAACGAGACCACTAAGATGTAGGATTACTCATATATAGACATATATACATACACACACACATATATCGAGGCAGCTTGGTAAATTTTAGGAGCTCAAAACTAGGTTCCTAGTGATAGGTGAACAAAACAAAGCCGGAAGAGACAAAACCAGGATAAAGGTAGGAAGTAGTAAGGTTTTCCAACAAAATTCAAGTGCCCACAGTGACCCAATTCTCACAGAAGGCAATCCAGTCCTATGCTTCCCTCACGATTGTTTCCATTCTCGAGCCCATTGTTGCAACCAGTTGATCTCATTGAAGGCCTTCCTCTTTTTCATTGCCCCTCTGTGTAGCAAGCATGACGTCCCTCTCCTGGGATTGGTCTCTTCTGACAATGTATCCAAAGTATATAAAACCATGTCTGACCATCTTTACATTTAAGGGCAATCTGGCCACACTTCTTCCAAGGCAGGTGTTTTGTTTTTGCTTTTAGCAGCCCATGATACTTTCGGTATCTATCACCAGCATCACGATTAAAATGCAGTTAGTCTCCCTAAGTCTTCCTTATTCAATGTTTAGCTTTTACATGCATGTAAGACAATTGAAATATGGCAGCTTGAGCCAGGTGCGCCGTAGTTCTCACAGTGCTATCCTTGCTTGTCAATACTCTAAAGAGGGCTTGTTCTTTTCTCCCTTTATCATGGGGCCCGTTATGAAGATTTTTGATATTCTTGACATGGAGTTGAAATCCATACTGAACGCTGCAATTCTTGATCTCATCAGCAACTGCTTCAAATCCTCCTTCCTTCAGCAAGCAAGGCTATGCCATTTGTATATTTTAGATCATTACTAAGCCTCCCTGCAATCTTGATGTCACATGCTTCCTCATATGATCCAGTTTCTCTAATGATTTGCTTAGCATACAAAATGAATAAGTATGGAAAAGTGTCCAATCCTGACGCACACCTTTCCTAATTTAAAACCATGCATTATTCACTTTTTCTCTCCCGCCAATTCCTCTTGATCCATGTCCAAGTTCTGAATGAGCAAAATCAAGGGTTCTGGAATCCACATTCTTCCAAATGTTATCCATAGCCTGTTATTGTCCACACAGTCAAATACATGGGCATAGCCAATAAAACCAAGTAAATATATTCCTGGTATTCTCTTCTTGCAGCCAAGATCCATCTGACATCAACAATGGTATCCTTTGTTCCACAGCATCTTCAGAATATTTCCTGAACCTCTGGCAGCTCCGTGTCAGTGAAATACTGCTGCCTTTGGGTGCTTTCCTGCAAAATTGTACTTGCATGTGATATCAGTGATATGGCCCATAGTTTGAGAAATCTGGTAGTTCACCTTTCTTCCCAATGGGCCCAAATGTGTACCTCTTCTTGTCAGTTGGCCAAGTAGCTCCCTTCCTAATTTCCTGGTATAGATGAGTAAGTGCTTCTGGTATTTCATCAGTTTGTTGAAATGTTTCCATTGGCAATCCATCAATTCTTGGAGTCTTGTTTTTGGCTAATGCTTTCAGTGCAATTTGGACTTCCTTGAGCAACCATTGGTTCTTGTTCATGTGCAAGCCCTAAAGTGACGAGTTCTTTCTGATGCAGTGGCTCTGCAGAGTCCTTCTACCTTCTCTTGATGCTTCCTCATCACTCAATATTTTTCCCATAGCCTCTTTCAAGATTGCAAGTCAAGACTTGCGTTTTTTTTCTTGAGTTCCTTCAGTTTCAGATAAGCTGAGCTACTCTTCCTTTTTATTTTCTATTGTAGGTATTTTCACATTTTATTATATTATTTCACTTTTGACTACTAGAGCTGCCCCTTAAAATTGTCTGTTCAGCTCTTTGAATTAATCATATTTTTCATTTCTTTAGCTATTCTATGTGTAATAAGTTTCCACGTCTCTTCTCACGTTCACTTTGATCTTTTTTTCCTTTTCTATGATTTTAAAGACCTTTTGCTTTCTTTGTGAATGCTAGTCTTGACGTCCTATCACAGCTTCCAGATCTTCTGTCATTAGTGTTCAATGCAACAAATCTGTTCTTGAAATTCAGGTAGGATAAAGTCAAGGTCATGTATTGGCTCTGGTGGATGTGTTTTAACTTTCTCTAGCTTTGTCATGAATTTACATATGAAAAATTGACAGACTGTTCCTCAGCCAACCCTGACCTAGTTTTAGCTGGCACCACCTAGCTTTTACATAGTCTCTACCCACATATGTCGTCAATTTTATTTCTGTATGTGCTCTCTGGGGAAGTTCATGTGTATGGACACATTTTCTTTTGTTGAAAAAGTATTTGCTGGGAAAAGGCTGTTAGTCTTGCAAAATTCGCTTACATGATGTGATTTCCACATTTGATTCTATGACCAAGGCTATATTTTCCAACTACTGTTCCTTCTTTATGTTTGCAGCTTTTGCATCCCGATCCTCAATAATTATCAATGCATCTTGTTTGCATGTTTGGTAAATCTCAGATTGAAGATATTAGTAGAATTCTCTAATTTCTTCATCACTAGCTTTTTTGGTTGGTGCATAAGTTTGAATAATAGCGCTATTGAATGGATTTCCTTAATTAAGAATAGACATAATCTTATCACAATACATTGTACATCATAATCGATCTTGCAATGTCCTTTTTGACTATGGATACAACCCAGTTCCTATTGATCGTGTCATTCTGGCATAGTACATTATATGATTTTCTGATTCAATCTGGCACATGCTGATCAATTGCATCTCACGAATGCCCAGAATGTCAACCTTTGTGCATTGCATTGCATTTTTGGTGACTTCCAAGTGCTCTGGATTCATACATTCCAATTCTAATTATTAGATTTTTCATCGGTTTCTTCTCACTTTAAATTGTGCTCCATGCCCACATGCTTACTCCCTTCATGTCACCATGTTTGACTCAACTTTGAGAAAGCAACATCTTCTGAGTCATATTTCAAGACTTTGCTAGCCCAGAATTCCATCCTCCAACCATAATCCTGACAATAACTTCCATTCATTAACCCATCATTACCTGATAATGTCTCAAAGTTATGCATGAAGTTTTCAGCAGCTACTTTCTCCGAAGTGGGCAGCAGAGACACGCTTCATGGTCTGTTCATAGTCTGTAAGTTCCCTGGAAATCTGTTCACTTTGGGTGACCCTGTTGCCATTTGTAATATCAGTGGCATAGCTTCTAGCATCTCAACAATACACAAGCCATGATGGGAGGACAAATTGACAGGAACATGTCTGGAAGACAGCCCTAATTACCTAAAAGAACGAGCATATGTATTGTCTCAATTATATATGTGGCAGGGCAGCTTTACTGGCTTTTTTGCCCAATATAGTTTTCAGTGTCCTGAACACAACTTCATAGTAAGCCCCATAATCACCCTGTGTCCTTTGAAGAAATCGATCATGACTATATCTTTGGAATCCCAAAAGGTTATTACCATATCCTTTTGTAATAAGTTATATGCTTCGAATTTAACTAGCCTAGCTGATCCCATTGTCAACCGCATATTTATTCAAACCGACTTAAAACAGTTTTTTCAAGGCTCTGTAAGGAAATTGACAAATGTATTACAAGGAAAGCTTATATGGATCCATCCACTGATCTCAGCTGTTGTTAGATGCCCTTCCGTCTGCTGTAACTCATAGAAGACTTATGTATGTCAGAAGAGAACAAGGAAGCCTATGTTGGGAAACTTGGCCTACATGTTGTCCTGCCTTTAAGACATGTAGATAAAGAGCAATAATAATTCTTGTCCTTCTTCAGTCCTACTTATTTGATCAAAATAGATCATTTGACCTATTGTACTATATATGTATAGCAATGATATTTATAACAATAACTAACAGTGTTCAGCATGTCTATCAAAGAAATGAGGAGTCCTGGTGACAAAATGGTTATATATTGTGTTGATAAACACAAAGAAAGTAGTTTGAAACCACCAGCTACTCTGTGGGTGAAAGATGAAGTTTTCTATTCCCCTAAAGAGTTAGTGAAATAGCCAAGAAATTTGATTGTGTGAACCACAGAAAACCATGGATACTATTGAGAAGAATTAGAATTCCAAGACACCACATTATGCTCACATGGTACAGGAATTCAAACAGAACAGGGGGATACACCATGGTTAAAGTCATGAAAGGTGTGCATCAGGGCTCTATCGTCTCACTGTATCTATTAAAATGGTATGCTGTGAAAATCAACAGGGAAGCTGGATTATATGAAGGACCACGTCGTGTCAGGATTTGAGGAAGTCTTATTAGCAAGCAATATGCAGATGATTCAATCAGGGCGGCTGAAAGTGAGGAAGACTTTAAGCATTTACTGTTAAGGTAAAGAATTATAGCCTTCCATATTTATTATCATTCAGTGTAAACAAGACCAACATCTTACAACTAACCAATAGGTCACATCATGAAAAAGGGAAAATGTTTGGGTTGTCAAAGACTTAACTTTACTGGGATCCACAATCAATGCTCCTGGAAACAGCAGTTAAGAGATTAGAAAATGTGTTGCCTTAGGGAAATCTGCAGCAAGAGACCTCTGTGGAGTAGTATAGAGCAAGGATGTTACTTTGAGGATCTAGATGCACCTGACCCAAGCCATGGTATTCTCCATTACCTCATGTGCATAGGAAAGTTGGACATTTAGTAAGGAAGATCAAAGAAGAATCCATGCATTTAATCTTCAATCGGGGTGCTGGAGAAAGATATTGAAGATACCAGGACCTGCTAAAAGGCCAAACTGATCAGCATTGGAAAAAGTAGGGCCAAAGTGCTCCTTGAAGCATGGATGTTGAGACTTCGCTTTGCATACTCCGGAAATGTTGCCAGGAGAGACCAGGCCCTGAAGGAGGACATCATGTTTGGTAAAGTAGAGGTGTAGGGAAAATGAGGAAGACCCTTGAGGAGATGAATTGACACAGGGGCTGCAACAACGGGCTCAGGTGTGGGAACAATGATCAGGATGGCACAGGACCGGGCAGTAGTTCATTCTGTTGTGCATAGGGTCTCTATGGATCAGAACCAACTCAATGGCACTTAACAACAACAAGTTGACATTCTCAGAAACACAAAAGGGTGGTCTTCTCCATCATATAGTGTGGCTATGAGTGGGAATCCACTTGAGGGTAATGAGTGTGATGTCTTGTATGTAAGGAATTAAGCCTTTAATTAATTTATTTCTTTTGCAACTTCAATATACATTGCTTGTTTTTTGATGCTCTCCAGTCTCAGGCAGACTTGTTTTTGATAGCATGTCAGTTCATTTCCCATCTCTGTTGTCTCTTGGCTGTATGTGCCAAATGAAATCTGTTTTCCTCACTAGTATTACTCTTTGTAATTTTCTCCAGGGACAATAGTTATATGAAAATCACTCCAAGGTGTTTATTAAAGAGCTCTG
Organism: Tenrec ecaudatus; assembly: GCF_050624435.1. Lineage (NCBI taxonomy): Eukaryota > Metazoa > Chordata > Mammalia > Afrosoricida > Tenrecidae > Tenrec > Tenrec ecaudatus. Next base: position 26,599,864 of record NC_134540.1, on the reverse strand, counting down.
TCACAAATAATCATATTTGGAAAAACGTGGAGATCTGTGTAAATATGTAGTTAGAACTACATGCTTGGGCACTTCAGTAAGTGTTTGAAGAAAGATCTTACAACTATAGTCTGGACAAGAAGAAACCGCAGTGCCAGTGCACCGACACACACAAGGTCAGCACTAAGGGGTAGAATTGTGACAGTCAGGTGGACTTCCGTATTCAACAGATAATCAAAGTCAAACTCACGACCATCACGTCAATTCTGATTGTGAGTGATCCTGTAGGATCCTATAGAACTGCCATGTGGGTTTCTGAGATGGTAACTCTTTAAGGGAGTAGAAATCCTCATCTTTCTCCCTATGGATAGGCATAATAAAATGGAGTTATTAAATCAAGCCTATTATGAAGAATTTGGTAAAGGGGAGTCGTGTATCTGATTGAAATAATAACAACAAAATTATCTTTGGATTGGAAAAATTGAGGAAGTTAAATTGATGAAAACTTAAAACACTATAATAAGTAAAAACTGCATTTTGCATTTATTTATATTTGTTTGGACATGTCATAATAAGTATTTAATTTCATGCAAATTTATGACAATCTTTAGCTTTTAATATTATTGACATGTATATAGATATGTGTTTTAATTTAAAATAGTCAAAGTATTAAAGGCAGCAATAAATGAGTATTGTTCAATGGTATTTTTCATTAACAATTTTTAATAGAAAAAAGAGAAGCCAGCAAAAATAGTTATTTGTATACATATTGTCTCTGACATAAAGCATCTCGTGAAGATTAATTATCCTCAATACACAATCACAAAGTAAAGGTTGCATGTATAAAACAAAAAATAAACCAGGAAGATTAAATATACAAATACATAAAAGGCATAAATGTTAACCTCTCTCTTTTCTTAGCATATTCATAAAGTCAATTTCTGCATAACAATTAAGCCACTCATGCTGTGTCAGCACATTCAGTGTCAGATAATGAGGGAATTTTTGTATGCTAAAATGTTAATGATCCCACTGACCAAATAACAAGGGACATATATTTCTGTCCACAAAAAAAAAAATCTGGCCCAAAAGTCTGAAATAAGTTTTCAAAGACTTGGCATAGGCTAATCATTCCATGTCAAGAGGCACGAAGAGGAACAGAACAAGGACAAGGTTTACCATCAGGAAAGCTGCGTGCAATGCAGGCATTATGGCTGCAATTCAGGTTCTTATCTTACCAAGAGAAAGATTTCCTTTTGGAAGACATAGGGCATCACAAGAGAACTTTATTTAGAGAGTTCTAGGAGGAAGACAAACTGACAAGGCAGCATGGCTGACCTCAGTAGCATTGCCTCCCACATGCATGCCATACCATGTGAAGATTTCTTCCACACAGGAGATTCATGGGAACTGCTAACAGAGTTCTGGACAATGTAATTCCAAAATGTAATGGGCTCTGGATATACTTTGTCTAAATTTCCACCTTGTCTCCATTGCCTGTCTGAATATTGACGCCATATCCAAATCATAAGGAAGACATTTTGTTGTTGCTGTTTCTAGGTTTAATTAAGTTAGTTCAGATTCATAAAGATTGCCAGTTCCTATCTGTACCAGTGTACACAGTGTGCATCCTCTGCTCTAGCCAGATTTATAAGGTAGAATTGGGATCATGATCATGGTGTGGGGTGGGTGGGGAGCGGTGTTTAGGAACTGGAAATGCAGGGAATGCAGGACAGATGACCCCTTCAGGACCAGTGGTAAGAGTGGAATACTGGGTGGAGGGAAGGTGGGATGGAAAGGGGGAACCGATTACAAGGATCTACAAAAAACCTCCTCCCTGTAGGATGGACAAAAAAAACTGGGTGAAGGGAGACAGTGGACAGTGTAAGATATGACAAAATAATAATAATTTATAAATTATCAAGGGTTCATGATGGAGGGAGGGGGAAAATGAGGAGCTGATACCTAGGGTTCAACTAGAAAGCAAATGCAACAAAGTACAAATGTATTTGACACAATGGATGGATGTATGAATTGTGATAAGAGTTGTGCAAGCCCCAATAAGATGATTAAATTAAAAAAATAATAAAAATGAAACCATGCTTGTTTCTGTGCCATCCTGACAATTGTTGTTATATGTTCATTCTTTGTTGCAACCACTGAATCAATCCATGTTGCCAAGGTCTTCCTTTTTTTTTGTCTCATTTGCCCTCTACTGTATCAAGCACAATGTCCTCACAGAAGCACTGGTATCTCTAACAACAAATTCTTGCCATCCGGCCCTAAGGAGCATTCTGGCTGTACTTCTACCTAGAGAGCTGCTTGTTCTTTTGACAGCCCACGGCACTTTCAAGATTCTTAGGCAGCACCATAATTGAAATTTATTAATTTTATTTCAGTATTTCTTAATCAGTGTCCAACATTGACATGCATATGAGGTGACTGAAAACATCATGACTTGGGTTAGGTGCTTCTAAGCCCTCAAAGTGATGACCTCATGTTAGAGTTCTGTTGTAGGAATCAAATTTGAACATTTGGATTCTGGAAGGCTACCGTTTACCATGGGAGCCCTACACCAATTTGTTTCTCCATGAAGATTTAGCCTCCTGACTTTTCTCTAGAAATGTCTTTACAGAAGTTTATTGAAATTCCTTTGATCAGACCAACAATGAGAAATCTTGCCATCAGAAACTTACCTGAGTGTGCCCTTGCTTGAAACTGGTGGATATGAACCATAATCCTACCAAGGTTGTCAGAGAGCCCTCAAACTGTCTTAGAAACTTCTCTAATCTGCAATAGTCTACTGATTCCAATAATTGTCTCTCTCCCACTATAGTAGTTCTGCCTACAAATGATACAAATTGGCCTGCTACCAATCCTGGTTTTGTGATAGTTTCTTGTGGTGTTTACCTAGCCGTGTTACTGTGAAATCTTGGACAACATTATGGTTTCATGGTGATAGTCCCCTTCATCTGGACGATTTGTCTTTGTCTTTCCTTTGTCTTCATCTTGTTTGAGAAATAAGGATCCTGGTGTTGGCTTCAAGGTCAAAAGCTCAAACCTACCAGACACTCCTGGGAGAAAAATGGGGATATATGTTCCCATAAAGACTGACAGCCTCAGAAGCCCACGGGTAAGTTCCACGGTTTCCTATACTGTCACTAAGTCAGAATTATGTGGTTGGTGGTGACTTTGATATTTTGAATATAAATGATGTTTGAATGCGGTACCTCTCTTTCCCTGGAATGGCTCCAAATCTTGTTCTCTCTGTTAGTATCAAGAAAAATTTCCTTTCCATGGTTTCTCTCAACCATGAGTGTATTTCAGCAGTCATTCTTTCATTACTTCATCCATTCATTCATATTTAATCAATAAATTATAGCAATTTATTCAAATTTGTGGTATATAGGAACAAAGAACTTTAGGTTAAAAAAATGAACTACACCAGAGATATTCCTTAAAAATAATTTTTAGGCAATATAATGATACATATGAGAATATAATGGAACTATAATAGGGCAATAATACAAATAGAACATAAATTGTAATAAATTCTCCCAAAGAAGTAAAGACAAGGTTAAAGAAAAAAATGTAGTAAAAGTAGTACTTCTCAAGAAGAAGGTTTCTATAAGAGAAGATTTCTCCTAGGAAGCTGTACTTTCGAATTGAAAATTAAATCACAATTGTACAAACAGATAAAAGGATGGACAGTGCAGTAACGTGTAAGAATACACAATCATAAAATAATATGGAATATTGAGAAGCTTTAAGTAATTTGTAATGCAGAAGAGTAGGTTTTAGATAAAAATCTAAGGACATATTGGAAATGGAACAATGAACCATATTCTAACAAAATGTTATTTGAAGTTTTTAAGTTATATTAGAATTTATTGGGAGCCAACAAAATTTTTTAAGCATGGAACAAATTTTACCATATTTTTATTTTAGGAAAGTATAAGTTTGCATTAAAAATAATATTAAACATTATTTTAACACCAAACCCATCACTGCTATCAAGTTAATTCTATCTTGAGAGCCTATATAGATTTTCTAAGGCTTCTTTGTTTGTTTATAAACTTTTATTGGTGAGGACTTCAGGGAAGATGGCGACAGAGTGACACATACCATAGGGACTCCGCAGAATCCAGCACAGGAGAGTTGCTTAGAGGGAGCTTTCACACAGCTGGTATGCAGGAGGAGCATCATAAAGATAAGTAGGCACAGACCCAGGGGTTTTGAGGGGCTGAGGGCTTTTGGCTTACCTTAGTGGAAGCCAGCTGGGGCTTGACCTTAGCCCTGCCACTGTCTCTGCCAGAGCTGAGACCATTTGGAGTGCATAGCGGGCTTGGTCTCAACACAGCCACTGTTTGCCCCTGCCTGCCTCAGGGCAGGGACAGGACCCTTGCAGTTGCACGGGCAGTGTTTGGGGTTCAGCTACATTGTTGCTTCTGTTTACATCTCTGCTCTCTGTACCCACAGTCTTTGAAGGCTATTGCAGGTGCAGGGGCTTTTTCATGGCTCTATTATGGCTTGCCACTGCTACCGCAGAGTAGGGACTAAACCCTTGAAACTCCATGGGTCCCATATATTCCCACACAGTCTAAATGGCCTTATTTTTTTCCTCCTCTTTCCTGTTCTCTCACAGTCCACTGCTGACCTCCAGACCACTCCCCTTAGCCTAGGGCATTTATACCTGCACCACACCCAGCTAGGTGAGCTCCACCCTGCTTAGCTAGCCAGAGATAGGAAAAGCCCTGCTTTCCCTCCAGGGGATATTCTGCCAACTTCTCACCAGGGAATTCCTGCCTCTGTTCCTGGGGGCATAAGGCAGCTTAGCCAACACTCATCAACATTCCAAGCTGTTGCAGGAACCTCTGCCCAATCTCCGCAACACCAAAGCAGGCAACCCACCAGCCTTCTGGGGCACTTCCCTGATAGGGAAGTCAGAGGAGGATAAAGTGATAGGTTAATCCCATAGCAAAATTAGCCGTAGACAGTTGAAGAAGCATTCCTACAAGTCTCCCAGAGAGAGCCAGTGCTCTTTGACTCCCTGGAAAATGGCATCTGGCTCCTCTAAAGCAATGCAACACAAACAACCATCAGCCCCAATGACCTCAATGAAAAAACAGGAGAAACAAAAGGCAATGGCAGAAGACATCCTGACTATAACAACATACATTGAGCAGCCACAAAAAGAAATTTACTGAAAGCTGCTTGGAGTCATACAGGATATGAGGGAAACAATACAGAAAAAGGATTAAATGATAGAGGAGATAAAGGTCATACACCAAAGGGAAATACAGGAGCAGAGGGAGGAGATAACAAAAACCAGTAGCAGAAACACAGACCTTGAGAATAGACTGGAGGAATCAGAGAACCACATCAATGACTGGGAGGACAGTGAAGCAGAGTTTAACAAACGTGAACAAAAATCTAGTAAGATCATCAGAGAAGCTGAAGAACACCTAAGAGGAATGTCTGATGCTATGAAGCGGAACAACATTAGAATTATTGGTTTACCAGAGGAAGACACAACAAAGAAAGCATCTGCAACAATAGTGAGATATTTTTTGGAGGAAAACTTCCCCAGCTTAATGAATGAAATCCAGGCAACAACTCAGGAACGCCAACTAGACTGTAGTCCAATAAGAAGTCACCAAGGCACATAATAGTTAAACTATCCAACCTTGAGGAAAAGGAGAAAATCATGAGAACAGCTAGGGAAAAACAAGCAATCACATATAGAGGTTCCCAAATAAGAATATACTAAGACCTATCAGCAGAAACTATGAAGAAGAGGAGAGGGTGGAGTAATATATTCCAAAAATTGAAGGAAAACAACACAAACCCAAGAATGCTCTACCCAGCCAAATTATTGATCAAGATAGATGGAGAAGTAAGTGTCTTCCCAGGCAAAAAAAATTCAAAGAATACGTTAAAAAAAAACCCATCCCTACAAAAGATCCTTGCCGACCCAGTATGGACAGAAGAACAACCTTCACCAAGCATAAATAAGAGACTGCCACATAGAACAACCTCACCCAGAGGGCAACAAAGAGAAAAAAAAACCCCAAGTTAGCATTGGCTTAAAGATGGAAAGAAGTCAAGAATGATACACACACATGCAAAACACACTAATGAGAAAGGAAAGTAGGAAAACTCCCAACACAAAAGGTATAAGATGACATCACAGAATCTGCAGATGCAGATAATAACCCTGAATATCACTGGCCTGAACTCAGGCATTAAAAGAGTGAGACTAGCAGACTGGTATGGAAAACACAACCCATCAATCTGCTGCCTACTACTAAGCATTGTAAACATATATTCCCTGAATGAGAGACACATTGAATACATCAACCAAACACTTCAAAAGATTAAAAAAGAAATCACAGCCTCAACAATTACAGTGGGTGACCTCAACACACCACTCTCTGAGAAATATAGATCATGGAGAAAGAAACACAACAAGGAGGCTAGAGATCTAAACATCACAAATAGACAACTTGACCTGATAAATATTTACAGAGCTTTTCATCCAAATACAAAAAATTTCACATTCTTTTCAAGTCCACATGGCACACATTGAAAGAGAGACCACATGCTGGGGCATAAGGTGATTCTACATAAATTTAAGCACATTAAAATCATACAGGCATCAATCTCTGACCACTGTGCCATAAGGCTGTAAATCATCAAAAGGAAGACAAAGAAAACAAGAGCAAACAATTGGAGGATGAATAACTCTCTACTGCAAAAGAAGTGTGTACTCGTGCACATCAGAAATGAAATTAGGAAATTTCTAGAAGCCAACAAGAATGAGCACACGACCTACCAAAACTTATGGGACACAGCAAAGGCAGTCATCAGAGGAAGTTTCATAGCAATACATGCACACCTGAGAAAGGAAGAGCGATTCATGATTGATATGCTGGCACAAAATTTACAACAACTAAAGCAGAGTCAGCAGGACAATCCCACTAATAGCAAAAGAAAATAAATTATAAATATCAGGGCTGAGATTCAGGAGAGGAAAAATAAGAAAACTATGGAAAAAATTAATACTGTGAAAAGTTGGGTCTTTGAAAGGATGAACAGAATCGATAGACCACTGACAAACCTAGCCAAAGAAAGGAGATAACACATTTCAATAGCAAGAATAAGGGATGAAAGAGGGGACACTACAACAGACCCCAATGAAATCAAAATGATAGTTACACAGTACTATGAAGGACTGTGCTACAATGAATTCAACAATTTGGAAGACATGGAAAAATTCTTGGAAAAAGTGTCCCTCCCTAGACTACCCTTGGTGGATGTCAAGAATCTCAACAGACCCACAGCAATAGAATAAATAGAAAATGTTATCAAGGGATTACCAACAAAAAAGTCCCCTGGACCAGATGGGTTCACTGGAGAATTCTACCAAGCATTTAGGGATGAACTAACACCAATCCTACACAAATTCTTCCAGAACATAGAAAAAGATAACAAATTCCCAAACTCCTTCTATGAAGCTAGTATAACTTTGATGATACCAAAAGCGGGCAAGGATCCCACAAGAATTGAGACCTACAGACCAATATTCCTAATGAACATCGATGCAAAAATCCTTAACAAAATATTAGCCAACAGAACCCAAAAGTATATAAAACAAATAATTCACCATGACCAAGTGGGATTCATACCAGGTATGCAGGGATAGTTCAACATACAAAAGACCAATAGTATTATTCCTCACATCGATATGAAAAACTATAAGGACCACATGATACTATTGATAGATGCAGAAAAAGTGTTGGATAACATCCAACACTAATTCCCGTTTAAGACACTTGAGAAGATAGGAATGGAAGGAAAATTCCTCAAGACAATACAAGCTATATATGAAAAACCAACACCAACTTGGTAGTCCATGGAGAAAAGCTAACACAAACCCACTGAAAAGGGGGACCAGAAAAGGATGCCCCTTGCCCCTACTCTTATTTAATATCATGCTGGAGGTTTTAGCTAATAGCATATGGAAAAGAAGAGACATCAAAGGTATTTGTGAAGGAAGAGGTAAAACTATCATTATTTGCAGATGATATGATTTTATATATGGAAATCCCCAAAAGTTGCATAAGAGGAGTACTGGAAGCAATAGAGGAGTATGGCAGAGTGCAGGATACAAGATTCACAAACAGAAGTCTATAGAACTGTTAACACACATTGGATAAGACCACAGAAGAGGAGATAAAAAAGGTGGTACCCTTCACAATAGCCAAATACAAATTGAAATATCTAGGAATATGCCTGACACAGACCACTATTATAAGAAACCAAGAGCAACCTCAACAAATGGAAGAATACCCCATGCTCTTGGATTGGAAGATTCAGTATAGTCAAGATGTCAGTTCTACCAAAGGCACTATATAATTTTAATGCAATCCCGATACAATTACTATGATCTTTCTTCAAAGAGATGGAAAAACTGATTACCAATGGAAGATTCAATATAGTCAAGATGTCAGTTCTACCAAAGGCACTATATAAGTTTAATGCAATCCCGATACAATTACCATCATCTTTCTTCAAAGAGATGGAAAAACTGATCATCAACTTCATATGGAGAAGGAAGAAGCCCAGAATTAGCAGAGAACTCCTCAAGAAGAAAGACACTATGGGAGGGCTTGCTTTACCTGACGTTAGCACATACTATACAGCCACAGTTGTCAAAATCTCATGGTATTGGTACAATGAGAGATACTCAGACCAATGGAAAAGAACTGAAAACCCAGAAATAAAATCATCAGCATACAGACAACAGATCTTTGATAAGGGCCCCAAAATATCAAATGGGAAACAGATGCCCTCTTTAACAAGCGGTGTTGGAAAAAAATGGATATTTACCTGCAGAAAAATGAAGCAAGGCCCTTATCTCACTCCATGCACAAGAATGAACTCAAGGTGGATCACAGGCCTTGAAGTTAAACCCCAAACTACTAGGGCCATCAATGAGGGAATTAGGACCAACTTGAGAACTTTGACACAGGGAATACATAGGCTATCAGAAATAGGGAAGGACACAAACGCAGAGTAGGCACAAATTGACAAATGGGATATACTGAAGACAAAATACCTGCGTATATTGAAAGAATTCACCGAGAGTGATAAGAGAGTCCACGGACTGGGTAAACATCTTTAGCAATGTTACATCAGACAAAGGCCTTATTACTAATATCTATAATACTCTGCTAGCTTCCAAAAAGAAAAAAAACTACTAGCCCCTTGAAAGGTGGGCAAATGACTTGAACAGAAGTTTCACAGGGGCAGAAATCCGAATGGCCAACAAACAGGAGAAAATGTTCCCGATTTTTAGCAATAAGAGAGATGCAAGTTAAAACAACAATGAGGTACCACCTGACACCCTCAAAGGAGCCCAATTCAAAAAATCAGAAAGCAACAAGTGTTGGAGGAGCTGTGGGGAGACAGGAACTCTTATCCACTGCTGGTGAACCCGTAAGTATGTACAGCCACTATGGAAATCAATCTGGCGATATCTAAAACAGATGGAAATAGAGTTACCATATGACCCAGCAATCCCCCTACTGGGCATATACCCAGAAGAGGCAAGAAACAAACCAAGACCAGACATCAGTGCTCCAATGTTCATTGTGGAGCAGTTAACAATTGCAAGGAGTTGGAAGTAACCCAAATTTCTATCAACTGATGATTGGATTAAAAAACGGTGGTATATACATACAATAGAGTACTACACATAGCTAAAAAGCAATGATGAACATATGAAGCGCATAGCTGCATGGGAAGAAGTGGAGGAAATCATGCTAAGTAAAATAAGTTCAGGCACAAAAGGACAAGTACAACATGAGTCCGCTGAGGTAAGCGTTTAAAAAAATGCAAAAGGGGCATAGGGAAAAAGCTACTGTATACAAACATTCTTGGATAACGACATATAGTATGGCAGGGACCAGATCAAATGCAGGGATGCTCATGGTAGACAACTGGGGAGGTGGTGGGGAAAGAAAAAAATGATGAAAATAAGGAAGAAATGTGTAGCAGCGGAATGGGGTGCTAACCCATCCAAAGGGAGAATATTGTTTATATATCCACAGGGAAAGAGGGACCAGACTTCAACCCTGTGCCCCATGGTGTGAATTCAACATTCCAGCGAGAAATAGGGAACCACTGAGAGGTCTGGGGGTCTGGTCCCAGTACCAAATACTAAGTGGACGCCTGCCCCTCCCCCCAGAAGAATTTATTTCAACGGACGGCATTGAATCTGCAGCTCTTGGAGAGGGACATATTTGATGAGAGCACAAGGGAGCAGGAGATGGGGGAGGAGGAGAGAGTGGAGCACATCCTGTCTCACAAGGCCTTGAGGATGATGAACCCAATTAGAACAACCAGCCCACAGAGAGGACCACATGGCCAGCCCTACTATGAGACATGATGCCCTCACTGACCCATGGCCATGCGGGTGACAGTACCAGAGACAGTATGGGAATTGCGCCCAACCTGATTCCGCCACACCGAGGAAAAGCACTGGGGGAGTGCAATGAACAGCAAGGGAATAGAGCAGCAAGGTACCCAGGGAATGCTGAAGGTGGAAGTTGGGGCCAGGATGTGGTGTTCTAACAGACCGGACTGGAATTCACACCTAAAGGCCAACAAATGATCCTTGAACTAACAACAAGCTTTTCTTTATTGTTGTTTTGTTTTGTTCTTTGTCAGTGGTTTGTTGTTGTTTTGTTGTATACTGTTGCTTGGTTTTTCTCTGTCTTGTTTTTGTGCATGCTATTATCTCCACAAGTCTGTCTAAATAAGATAGGCTGGATGAACAATCTGGAGGAGAAAACAACAGGACCGACAGTTTGGTGGGGATAGGGGGAGGTGGGGGGAAAGAAGGAAGTGGTGTTAGAAACCCAGGGCCATGGGAAGAACAAATGATCCAAATTGGTGGTGAGGTGGCTATGGGAGGCCTAGTAAGGCATGAGCAAGGGTAATGTAACCAAGAGGTATTGCTGAAACCCAGGTGGGGATGGAGCATGATAGTGAGACAGAAGGAAAGTCAAGAGAAATAGAGGAAAGAACTGGGAGGCAAAGGCATTTATAGTGGTCTAGAAAAAGACATGTACATATGCAAATATATTTATATATGAGGACAGGGAAATAGATCTCTGTACCTATATTAATAGTTTTAATATTAAGGTAGCAGAAGGCATTGGGCCTCCACTCAAGTACTCCCTCAATGCAAGAATACTTGCTTCCATTAAATTGGCATTCTATGATGTTCACCCTCCCGACACAACCGCTGAAATCAAAGCAGGTGACTAAGCAAAGTTGGTAAAGAAAGCTGATGGTGCCCAGCTATCAAAAGATTTAGCCTCTGGGCTTTTAAAGGCTTGAAGATAAACAAGTGGCTATCTAGCTCAGAAGCAACAAAGCCCACATGGAAGAAGCACACCAGCCTGTGCGATCATGAGGTATTGAAAGGATCAGGTATAAGGCATCATCAGAACAAAAAAAATCTTACCATAGTGAATGAAGAGAGGAGTGCAGATTGGAGACACAAAGCCCATTTGACAGCCACTGTAGATCCCTTGCAGAGGGTTCTAGGGCAGGAGATCAGCCTGTCAAGGTGCTATGTAGCATCGATGAAAAATACAACTTTCCTATAGTTCCTAAATGCTTCCTTTCCCTCCCCACTGTCATGATCTGAATTCTACCTTGCAAGTCTGACTGGACTAGAGGATGTACATTGGTACAGATAGGAACTGGAAACACAGGGAATCCAGGGCAGATGATACCTTCAGGATCAGCGGTGTGAGTGGCGATACTGGGAGAGTAGAGAGAGAGTGGGTTTGAAAGAGAGAACCAATTACAAGGATCTACATGTGACCTCCTCCCTGGGGGATGGACAACAGAAAAGTGAGTGAAGTGAGACGTGAGGCAGGGCAAGATATGACAAAATATTAATTTATAAATTATCAAGGGCTCATAAGGGAGGAGGAAGTGGGAAGGGAGGGGGAAAATTGGGACCTGATGCCAAGGGCTTAAGTGGGGAGCAAATGTTTTGAGAATGATGAGGGCAATGAATGTACATATGTGCTATACACAGTTGATATATGTATGGATTGTGATGAGTTGTTTGAGTCCCTAAAAATGATTTTTTAAAGTTTTATTGGCATATAATTCATATAACATCCAATTAAATAGTTCTAGGTCATCAAGTAGTGTTGTATAGTCATCACTACAATCAAATTTAGAGCATTTTCTTTATTCTTGTACACAAGGTTATTAGCTCATCATTACAGCTCCCTCTACACCAACCCTCCTTGCCATACCTTACAAAGAACAATTAATTCAGTTACTTAGTTATTGTCTCTATAGATTTATCTATCCTGGATTTGAGGCTTTATTCTTTATATAATCAAATAAACCTTTCTTTCTACCATAGAAGAATTGCAAAGGAATGATGCACTACAAACCCCTATTTTTAAAAAGACAAGAGAAGCAAAACTAAGATTTTTTAAGGGATACAGACATGTTACATGCATTAAAAAGATGAGAACTATTACAGATATGAAATTCTCATTGTCAACAGATAATGAGGTAAATATAATTTCAAGGAATAAACAAGTTGAAGTGCTACTGAGGAAATTAATTACTTAAGAAAAATCATACCTAAGAAATTCTATTTGTTACACAGGATAACTTATATTACCAATGGTGATTTTCATACTACATCTTATAGTATTATTTTCTGTTCTATTTTAAATTTTAATATATTGTATCAGAAAGCATTAGAAATTAATGAAAATGCATTTAAAACAAAATAGTTGAAAGAATTCACCATGGATTTAAAGTATTACAGAGAAAATATTTTAAATAAACTAAATTAAAGAGATAGATATAGAACTGAATGTAACAGCTCAACTGGGAAACAATTCAAAACTTAACTAGGCAGTGGACTCAAGACTGAAAGAGAATAAATAAAGGTAAGTAAACGGCAAGATAAGGGAGAAATGAAAACAATAATGGAAGCTGCCTCTAAATTAAAGGTCAGAGAGATTTTCAAGGAAAAATAAAAAGGTCATTAATGCCCAACATTACCGAAAATTGGAACAGCAAACTGCAATTGGATTTCTCAGCACTGAGGTCACTGATCAATTTTGTAGCAGTGTATTAGTGAGCCAGTGGATACTGAAACAAAATTGCAGTGCAGGTTCAAGCATTTCTAGACTGTACTTACATAGGGCGGTCTGACTTTGAGGAATCTTGTCTTGGATTTGATATTTAGAGAAAGCAGATTTTTAACTCTGCTTTTGTCTATGGAAGATCAATAAAAATCTACATTATCAAGATTAATTTATTTAGCCTTTACATATGATATTCGAAGTGTTAATTTTGAATATGAGTCATGATATTCATTTTAGGCTCCTTGTCTAGAGAAGCAACATTGTAGTTTATATATGTACCGTATATACTTGAATATAAGCCAACCCGAATATCAGCTGGAGCACAAAATTTTACCACAAAAACTGCCATAAAAATGTGCTGAAAAACTCAGCTTATTCACGAGTATATATGGTATGTGAATTTTTAGAGAGACATTTATATCAAGAAAATGGCTCACAAAGTTCTAGTAGCAAGCTCATTTCAGTTGCAGTCAAATCCCAAACCTATGGATAAGATATTAGGCTAGAGGTTTCTTCTCTTGAGTTATATAGGTATGAAGGCAGATGTATCCAAAATTGGCAATAAAACTATAGGCTTATGACCACAGAAGCAATGGATCTAAAGTTGACAGGTAAAGCTTAATGCTCTAGAGATGAGTGGATCCAAGGTAGGTAGATTGCCAGGATCAGCAGCCAGTGGTTAAAATGAATACTTTGAGTTAGTCTCAGTAATCTGCATCCTTGCTTCACCAATTACTACTTCAATGGTGTTGGGAAAGTTAACTAGCTTTTTGTTTCTTTAATTTCAACGATAACACCTATTTCATAGTATTAAGTACTATATGTATGGAAATTATTATTATTTTGGTGATATAGTGAAGTTTGTGAAGGACAGAACTTATGTTGGGTGAAAATCTCAGATAAGGAAATTTTAATTTTCCACTACAATGACCAATAGAATGGAAAATTTTTAAGACTCAGAAACATAAGACAATCTCATCTGTATCGTAAAACATTTATTAAATTTTTTTCCCTTTCTGGCTGCTCTTTGTCTTTTTAAGGAATATTAGAAAAAACTTCTAAATAAGGCAAGGGGATGATTATAGTTTTAAAACCCTCTTTGAAGTTTTGAATAATTTGCCAACACAGCATAAGATTCAATAAAATAAGAATTGTATTTAATATTGTGTGATATTATTCTGGGTATAGAAATATTCTAATACTGCAGAAGCATTTGCTTTTTTGATATATGGGAGTAATTAAGTTACTCCCTCAGGCAATCATTGCTATGATATATTGTTCCGGAGTTTGGAACTCTAGGGAACCTCAGATGTTCTAAAGCTCAGATGCAATTCCATAGTGTGGTTGTTGTTCTTAAGGGTTATCATTTCCTGAGGGACAACAGAAAGAAACATCGCCTGGTCCTGTGCCATCCTCACAATTGTTGTTATGTTGAGTCCATTATTGAAGCCACTGTTTCCGTCAATGACCTTGTCAATGATCTTCCTCTTTGTGCTGCCCCTGTATTTCCCAAGAGTTTCCCAGAGTCTATTCTCTCCTGACCACATGTCCAAAGCAGGTGAAACAAAGTCAAACCATCTTTACTCGGAAGGAGCAATTTGGATACTTCTTTTGGTTGTCTACGGTACTTTCAATATTTGGCAGCAACCCAATTAAAATGTATTAATTCTCCTTCACTATTCCTTCTTTACTGTTCAACGTTCACATGCAATTAGATGATTAAAAATACTATGTCCTAGCCATATTATTTATTCACCTTATTCCTCAAAGTCACGACCTTGTTTTTCATCATAATAGAGTGTTGTGGTATAGCCATTTACCCAATACAATGCATCCTGTGATCTTTTGACTGCTGCTTCCATGAGCATTGCTGGTGGATCTAAGTATGACAAAAGTCTTGACAGCTTCAATCTACTTGCCATTTATCATAATGCTATCTGTTGTTCCAGTTGTGAGGAGTTTGGTCATCCTTACATTGAGTTGTACTGCATACTAAAGTCTCTATTCCTTCATCTAAATCAGCAGCTGTTTCAAGTCCTCCTCTTTCTCAACAAACAAGTTTATGTCATCTGAATATTGTAGGTTGTTAATAAGCCTTCCTCCAATCCTGATGCCACACTCTTCTTCATGTAACCCAACTCCTCTGATCATTTTCTCAGCATACAAATTTACTAGTAACAAAGAGAGGATGTAACCTTGACTCACATCTTTCCTGATTTTGAACCACATATTTTTCCCCTTGTTCTGTTCACACAACTGCCTCTTAATCCATGTACAGGTTTTAAATGAGCACAATCTAGAGTTCTGGAATTCTCATTCTTCTCAGGGATATTCATAGTTTGTTAGAATCCACACAGTCAAATGCATAGTCAGTCAATAAAACACAAGTAAACTTTTCTGGCATTCTCCGCATCTGTAGTGTACTTTCCTTTTTATGTTTACATTAAACATTTGTGAGCTTGCCTTTTCTGTGTAGACAAAAGGACTTCTGTGCCTGTTTTTTGTTTTTGTTTTTATCAGAATATGCAACAAGTGTTGTTGTTGCTTTTTCTTAAGTTCTTACAGGCCCTTTCTTTCTTTCTGGATAAGACCATGGTGAACTAAGACACTAGATGAGATTCAGTAATCTTAGTTTCTTTTTTTAGATATTCTGTGATTGTGTAGCCTCCTAGAGGCAATGTGTATTGATTTGTGGATATATAATTGAGTAAAGACTGTAGAATGGATGGAATGTAAACAAGTAGCCTTTAATTCCCTAACAAATCTATTTTCCAACCAGACTTAAACTTAATCTTTCTTTAATTATTAAAATATGTTCCATTTAAACGTGCAGAATCTATTTTGCCAACTCTTTCTCCTCAATAATCATTGTAGTAACCTGAAGATTAGAGTGTGTATGTGGCAGTTTGAGATAGAGAAATGGAAAACTAGAAAACAATTTTGGTTAAATGGAGTCAATGTAAACGAACCAAAGAAAAAATAGAGAGCGAGAGACTAGGAAAGATGATAATAAAAACATAGCTGTAGAGGAAGTTTGAGATAGAGAAGTAGAAAACAATTTTGTTTAAATTGAGTCATTGTAAACAAACCAAAAGGAAAGAGAGAGAGAGAGAGAGAGAGAGGAGAGAGAGAGAGAGAAGAGAGAGAGAGAGAGAGAGAGAGAGAATTTTTTAGGAAAGAAGATAATTAATAAGACAAAAACAAAAAAATAAATTTCCAAATGTACCTATGGCAAGCTGAAAATTATGATAAATTTAAAAAATTTTAAATAACTGGTAATAAAGTTAACCAACAATCAATTTTATGAATATATTCTATAAAGATGTATTTATTATTACAATTTAATATAAGACAAAAGAATGGAATTAATATCTATAGCTATTATTTATTTAATATGCATATGAAATGGGATCTTCGTAGCAATACTCTTGACTTACCCTTGTGTGTGTGTGTGGATTGTTTGTGTAGAATAGGGAAGAAACATTTTGTTTGTGATTATTGATATTAAGAATATTTAAATTAAGGTTATTTAACAGTGCACTCTAAATCAATGAGATACAGTGATTTTATCTCTTCATTATCTATTTAGGTGTGCCATAAACACTTACTATGCCCACAATGCAAAAGGTACTGTATTCAGAATTATAAGGGCAACAAAGAACATGCCAAAAGTAGCTTGTAATTTTAGTGAGCATGTAATTTAACTGTATATATAATTGTCATGTATTTATAATTAATTGGACAGGGGCATCTGATGCCTTGATGAAAGTCTATTTTTCCCTTGAGTTTTATAAGGTTGTACAAGGAGCTTCAGAAAGCAATCCATTAAAGAGATTATATGCCCCATTCTCAATCTGCCCTGTGCACCAAGGGCAGCCTGCTGTTTCCCTCAGGAAAAATCTGATTTATCATGTTTCCTTAGAAGGAGAATTGATATGTTTTTGCCTTTAATTTTTTTCAAAAAGAAAAAAGTGCTGCTAATCATCTTTAAATATTATTTTAGAGGCCTAAAATAACATTTGTTTCATTATATGTAAGTCTTTATCTCAACAGAGAATATGCTTACCTTATTTTATGATGTGCAAACTATTATTTAGAAAGAGAGAATTCCACCCATATATATCAGAAGAGTTTCTCATTCAAACAAAAGTAGACTACTTAAGTTATTTTCTGACCACGTGTGCTCTCCAAAGTGAAATGGGCCAGTTGCCATAAAGTGTTTGACATTCCTTTTGCTGATATCACACAAGAAGCACTTTGCAAAACTATTATTATAATAATGCAGAATATTGTTCATACAAAATGGAATTATATAGATAATATCCTTAAAATCATTAAACATAAAGAAACTATTTACAAATCACTGTGAAAATACTTTTAAGTGTGAGTTACACAGTAGGGTATATAGCTGCTCTAAAATTAATTTAACTCTCTCAAAAGATAGGAGAAAATCTATTTATTTTTAATATTACCTTTGGTTGTTTATACACAGTGTAGTATATCTACTTACTATATTTTGTTCTTTACAGTACAGTAGAGAAAATGAAAATAAACTCAAACCAGGCAAACAAAAGAATCTTTACAACGAATAGAATGCCTTTTAATTTGAATAGCAGTAGCATCATTAATTAAAACAATAGAGAATTACTTTATTGAAATGAGATATTCTCCAGTAGAGCAATAAGAACTTGAAGTTAAGACACAGTTGAAAAGCAGCAGAGGAGAAGGGGTAAACTGTCTAAAAAGTCACTATGTCTCAGAATGAACTCCATGGCAGTCGAGCTTTTGGATTTTATTTACAAATTTGATTTTATTTCGTTATTGTTTTTACAGGCCTCTGCGTGCATTCCATTTATAAGGACATCCGTGGAACAGAACAAAAGTGTGCCCGTGTGTGTGCATCCTCCCCGCCAGTGCTAGCTTTTGAATCTATTGTCGCAGTCGGAGTCTCAGTACATCTTGCTGAGGGTCTTCCTTTTATTCTAAGACAGATCCTTAATTTAAAAACACATATATTACTGGATTCTCTTATTCAGTTTAGGAAAGTCAAGATTCTCTTGTCTAGTGATTATGCTTATTATGCAATGGATGTTCATGAGCATCCTTTTGTTGTGCTGGTTATTTCATCAAAAACAACTATTTTTAGTTCCAAAGTCAAGCTGTGACTATACAGTCGATGTCGTTATCTGCCTTTGAGTCAATTCCGACTCCCAAGGACCCCATTTCTTACAGACTAGAACTCTACTCTCAACTAATAAACACAATCAGATTTATGTTTTACAAAGAGCCTTTCAAAGGTAGGCACGAAAAGCATGCTGCCAGATATAATTCCAGAGGAAATACCAGGTACGGTAGTTGAAAATCGTGACTAGAACCACTCAAATAAAGTTTAAACTCCTTCTCAAGCAGTGTGCTAATGAAACTAAAGCACAGGTAAACAGCGCAGTCTTTGGGTACCAGGCTCTGCAAGGGCAGTGAATTTTCAGAGCAAACGCTGATTCTGGAGGACTTCTTGCCCTTTTCCATGTCTTCTGCCTGTGAAGGCTACTCATTGACTGCATCTGCTGCTAACCAGCCCTGTTGCCACAAGTTCTGCCCCAGGTGTAATCCTTGTGAAATATTACTGGTAACACTGGGCAGAAAATGTGATGTTAATAAACAGGAAAGTGAAAAACTAAAGAAAAGTGTTCATGTCATTCTTTGGATACCTTTAAGTTTTAGATTTATTACAATCAATGTGTCACAATTTTAATGACATCAGCAATCTGGTTTGGGCTTATATTTATAATAATATAAAGGACAATTGATCAGCATGCTGGTTAGGTCGTGGGATTTAGAAGAAGAAAATTACCATTCTTGAAAGTTCTAGTGTTTTTTTAATATGGAGTAAATAATTGAACAATGCTCAACCATATTTTTATCATATGTATAATGACTATATTAACTCCTACACCTCTCTTGTTAGGGAAAAAATAAGTTTAACCTCTAGAATAAGGTATAAAATACATCAGATTTATATCTTGTGGCAATACCAGAATCAGCATGGCTAAGTGTGGTAGTTACATATTTTCATATCAACTTGATAAATAAGTATAGGGGTGGAGTCTAGCCTGTCAATCAGGTTACAGCCTGATGATGCATCCTTTGTGGGTGTGGACTTCTCAGGAGGATTCTGGGAGATCCTTCACTTTCTTCTTGAAGGTGGGCCACACACTCTGTCTCTGCACACCTTCCGGTTGAGGAGACACTCAGAGAGCTGGCAGAACCATATGGAGACCTATGCCAGCATTGCGGTGTTTCCACCACCACTGGATCCACAAGACTTTCCACCCACCAGCCTGTGATCTTCCTGCATTTGGCACCATTGCATGTGCTCCCTGAGTCTAAAGAGGAATTTATGAACTAGTATTGGACATATGGGCTAATATCGGGTTTATGGTTTGTTTTGGACTGGTCTGGGATGTTTTCTCAATATACAATTGCTCTTTGATATAAAGCTCTCCCTTCCACACTTGGGAGAGCCTCTGCATTTGTTTCTCTAGTCAACCGGACTAACACAGCAAGCACTGCTAACAGTAGAGCTACTGTTAGCTGTCAAACCTAATATAACTGTAAGGGGCTCCCTTTATCTGTCCATCGTTTTATCCATTCCATCCATCCATCCATCCATCCATCCATCCATCCATCCATTATTTGCCTTCAACACAAAACCTAGGAGAAAGGTATTTTGAAATATTAATATGATTTAAGGTTCTTTTCTGCTACTATTTTCTATAATTTGACATTTTTTTAACACCTACTGCACAGACCTGTGATCATTTTAAAAGTTGTTAGTCTAGTCTCTATTTCAGCATCCTTCAACTTTCTTGGACTCTAGAACCTACCATTGCTCAACCTTTTATTCTCCAATTTGTCTAAAGTACCTCCAGACAAATTTCCCCATTTCTCATATTTGTTCATTTGGATTTAGAAATATAGCTCTGCACTCTTTGTTTTATTATTTTGCTAGAATTCTAGATCCCTCCTAAACCCCAATTTTGACAAATTTAAGAAAGAGGTTCTGTGACCTTGAGGTGAATTTAGGGTATGAAAACACACAGGCTAAAATCAACCTTATCTGTAATATTTTTCCTATGAAATACACCCAATAATGATAATTAGAAGAGTGTTCTCAGCTGCTATGTTATTTTTTTAAATAACTTTATTGGGAGCTCCTACAACTCTTTTCACAATCCATACATACATCCATTTTGTCAAGCTCATTTGTACATTTGTTGCCCTCATCATTCTCAAAATATTTGCTTTCTACTTCAGCCCTTGGTATCAGCTCCTCATTTTTCTCTCCTCCCTTCCCGCACGCTACTCCCTCATGAACACTTGATAATTTATAAATCCCTTTTATTTTGTCATATCTCCCTTCACCCACTTTTCTGTTGTCGATTCCCCAGGGAGGAGCTTATATGTAGATCCTTATAATTCGTTCCCCCTTTCTTACTGAAAGATAAATTCCTACTAATGATTCAGAGGGGCATGGGGGAGGTAAAAAACGTGCCCCTGTAGAAAAACATACTAACAAAAATGCAAATATTGTGATTTTTATTAATAAATGTTTACACATGGAAAGGGTAAGTAAATATTTGTATGTAATATTTTGATTTTACAAAACTGAGTCACTTAGTTTCCAGTTAACAATAATCCAAAATGATGAAAAGTACTATCTTCTCTCATCTATATATAATCTCTTAGTAAATTTATCATATACTCAAAAATACTCTTTGAACCAATCTATTTCCCTACATCCCCCATAAAACTACCCTAATTCAAAAAACCCTTACATATTTTCTAAAATACAGTAACAGCCAACAAGTGAAGTATTAATGTGAACTTTTGGCCCTTTCTTTATGTCTTCTTAAAATAAATCAAAATTTAAATAACATTTATTTTAAAATGTTCAATCATACAACATTGTACTTCATTGTATTAATACAATCTCCATGGGCCCTAGATACTTTGCTCACCCTAAATATCCAGCTCCTTTGTTTTCCCCCTTTTATTCCCCCTCTCCACTACTCCATTTTCTTCAATTTCCATAGATGAAAGTTCCTACCCACCTCAGGTAATTGATGCATCCATTTCCACCTGTCAGGAACATTCGTTCCCCCCCAAATTTCACCTATCGCCATCTCATTCTTTGCAATGCAGTATAAATGTCAGTTGTTCAAACAGACTTTTCTAAATTTACTCTTTCTAACCTATAAAATTAAATGTCTCCATTAAATGGATTCCTACTCATAACGTGGTAGGACAGAGTAGAACTCTCCCATATGGTTCCCACAACTGTAATCTTTAGAGAAGTTGGCCACGCTAGTATCTTCTACTGTTGTTCGGCTGGTCTGGTTGGTTCAAACTTCTGGTCTTTCGGCAAAGAGTTGAGTGCTAAACTAAAGCTCCACAAAGGGTTGTTGCTATTTCATATCATATTGTAATTGTCTTTATTGTAGCATTATCTTTAAGTATATACACATATGCATACATATTTACTTATGCAGCTAATTGCATCTACACTTATAATAAATGATATTCACTTATAACTCTCATTTATTTGCATACTGCAGTACAATGGTTCAGAGTATGTGGCCATATATGATCTCCTCTGAAGTCTCTATTGCCTGAGGCAAGGATGAGATATACCTCCACAGTCTATCTTGCTTTACTTATTCTGATAACAATAGTCAAATGACACTCTAATTCAATGCTGGTTCAATAATACATTTCAATAACCACATAGAAATCAGACACAATATTTAAAATTATGGGGATTTTTATAAATTATAAAGGATATTAAAATTTTACAAGTCAGGATCAGTAAACAATAAGAATGTAGCCATTAGTCCACAGCAACACCTACACTCAGTCAACAGCAAAGTATCTCTTTATGGTTCTTAGCCTCTCAGCAATTTGTTCCTTTGTCTTGTATCTCTGTGGGCCAGGAAACCAGCCTGCCTATCCCTCTAACTCACAGTGCCATTGTCTAGTGTCAGATGATACAGTACCCACAATCTAAATGATGTTCCTCTCAATCTCTCTTGGATTCTGCCACTTCAGGCAGAGATGTGGAACACGCTTCTATGATGGTCTTGGGATTTCTGTTTGTGTCCCAGATGTCTCTTTTACACAGAAAAATGGATTTGATGATGGTATGATTTTTGTCTTTTATCAGACCACACACCCAACAAAACAGAATATCATAGTTCAGGTCATCTATTAATGTCAAGATTTAATCCCATCTTAATCAGAGAATGACTTCCAAAATAGGATTATAGGCGCAAATATCTCAGTCTCAATGGTTACTCATAGCAATCTCTATAAGTTTCTAAGGATATAACTGTTTACAAGACTAGAAAAGCTGATCTTTTACTGACAGAGCTGTTAGTGGTTTTGAACTGCCAACCATGTGGATGGCAGCCCAATGAGTAACCACTACACCAATCACAGCACCATTTCCACAAGTATACAGTCTAGAATTAAAATACATCACATAAAAAATTATAACTAGAAGCTCTGTATTAATTAAAGACATCTCACATACAGAATATTTACCTGGACTCTAAAATTAAGCCATGCCTATCCTGCTGATTATTGTATGCACAGTAATTTTCCCAGCTCCTAGAAAAAAGCCAACCATCACTCCTCTATTCACTTCTTCATTCGGCAGTGATGGCTATGCATACGTATTGATCTAGCAATTGACATTTTAAAACTAACAAAAATATTGCTTTAAGTGAATAATACGTTCTTAAAAATATAAAGAACTCTGTGATAGTGAGTTTCAAAAACTTTCACTTCATGTATAATATTCAGAAAAGAAATCTCTGTGGAAGTTACTTTTCAGTAGAAATCTAAATGAGACAAAGGGAAAAGTATGTAATCATTTGATAGAATAGTGCTTTAGCAGAGAGAAGAAAGAACAAGTCCAATGGCCCTCAGGTGAGATTATGCTGGCTATAGTCAAAAGACATTAAAAAGGTCAGTGTAACTGGAACTTAGTGAATAGAGAAAGCGATGGCAGGAAATGATATTAGAAAATAGGCCAGAGGCAAACCAAAAGAAGCTTTATTGAATCAGAGGCACGGAGATTCATAAATTTAAAATAATGCTTAAGGAAATTATAAGAATTAATTACTATATATCAAGAGCTTATGTTGAATGTAAGGTGATGTTCCAGACACTTTGTTGTAAGAAAACAAATTTAACAAGGAAAATTGCTTACTTTCATAAAGGAGTTTACTAGATCATTGTAATACCAGTCACAAAAAAAGCCATGATGGTAATTAATTGTATAAGGATATCTATGATTATACTATATAACCTTAAGGAAGAAAAGAATGTCATAAAATGCTGGGACTATTTATTGAGCAGGGTTTGAATATAAATTTTAAACTGGGATTTTTAGAAGTAGATTGCACAGATTCTAGATAATAGAAATACTATGAATTTAGTAGAAAATAACAGAATATACAGCATATGTTTAGAAATAAATCAACAGGTCTATCTCATTTTTAAAAATGGTTGAATATATATATGACTACCAATTGTCTGTCACTTTGTTGTAGTGCTTGTGTGTGTATTGCTCTGATGCTGGAAACCATGTCATTGATATATTGATATTTTGAATACCATTAGGATCACTTAAAGTGAACAGGTTTCAACAGAGCTTCCAGACTAAAAATAGACTATGAAGAAGGAATAGGTTTATCCTTTTGGGGAACTAACTACTGAAAACCTTATGAATGCAGTGGAACTTAACAAAATACTGAAAATCTCCAAATAACAGTGGATATTGTCAGATATAATGCTAGCAGATGACCACCTCAGGTTAGAGGTATTCAAACTATGAATAAGGAGTAGGTAAATACTCAAAATACAGTAGACTATAATGACTATGAAGGAAAAAAAGCATGCAGGAGTAAAGCTTTTGGAACTTCCAATTTCTGATGGGGTACAATGTAAAATGAAAAGAACACAAATGATCTACTAATAATTGGAACTTTTAATCCTTCATGCATCTGGGGACCTCCTACCAGCCTTTGCAGTGCTCTACACAGCATGGGGAATTCACGCCCGCCCTCCACTGCCCTCCATGTGGCTGGGGAAACTTCATCCCACATTCCACAGTGCTTTATACCACCTATGCAGCTCTGCCAGCCCTCCAGCACTGCACATGACTGCAGGAAACTCCATCCTCTCTGGCACGTCACATGGTTAGGAGGACATCCACCTGCCATCCACAGCTCTCCATGCCCCCACAGGCATCTGCATCACTGCACAGGGATACAGGAACCTGTGCCCACCCTCTATGGCACTCTTTCCACCTAGAGAAACTCTGTCCACCATTCAACCTATTCCCACCCTCTGTGATGCTCTACACAGCTCTAGAAACCACCCACTTCCCTCAGGGCTCTCCCTGCCACCTAGGTGCTCAGGCACCTCCACCTGTCCTCCATGGAACTCCTACCACAGCAGGCACCCCAATGTGCCCTCAGAGGTGTTTCATGCTGCCATGGTCACGCCACTACTGTGTCCCATGTGATCAACAGGACCAGCACCATTCTCGCAGTCTACAACCATCCAACCAACGTCCCCTGAGAGGGTCATCCAACTTGCCTTCCAAATAACAGATTACCTGTTGGCTAAGGAGAGCGCGAAACCCCAGCGGGATAAAGAGGTAGCCCAACCCTGCAGCGCAGTTATCTACAGGAAGTCTGTAAAATCATTGCTACGATTCTCTCAAAGAGAGAGTCCAGTGCTCTTTCACTGTCTGGAAAGTGGCACCGAACTTCTCTAAAATGACATGCAGACGGCAATCTTCCCCAACAACTTCAACGAAAAAATAAGAAAAACAATATGCAATATTAGAAGAAGTCCTGAACTTAATGATATGCATAGAAGAAGCATATGTTGATCTACCACAGAAATGCTGGTTGGAGTCATACGGGATATGAGGAAAACAGTACAGAAAAAGGATGAAATGATAGAAGAGATAAAGCCCATGCACCAAAATGAAATACAGGAGTTGAGGGATGAGGTAACAAAAGCAAATGACACGTTAACAGCCATCACTAATATACTAGAAGAAGCAGAGAACCATAAGAGTGACACCTCATGGACAAGGCAGACTTCAACAAACAGAAAAGACAGCCAAACAAGTTAATAAAAGAAGCTAAAGGAAACCTAATAACAATGTTTGATGTTATGAAGAGGAACAATATCTGAATAATTGGATCACCAGAACAAGACACAGCCAAGAGCTGCAAATATAGTGAGGGAATTCCTATACGAAAACTTCCTGAGCTTAATGAATGAGAATCAGGCAACCACTCACAAGGCAGAGAGGACAGCAGCTAGACTGAATCCAAGGAAGAAGTTGGCAAGGCACATAATACCATATATACTTATGTATAAGCTGAGTTTTTAGCACACTTTTAATGTAGTTTTTGTGGTAAAATTAGATGCCATAACTGATATTCGTGTCGACTTATACTAGAGTATATATAGTATTAAAACTATCCAGCTTTGAATAAAAGGAGAAAATCAAAAGAACAATGAGAGAAGGAAAAGAGAAAAGAAAAGAAATCACCTATAAAGATACTAGATAGACAGAGAAGTATGTGTCTTCCTTAACAAGCAAAATCACAAAGAAAACATTAAAAGAAACCCAGCTCTATAAAAAATTCTTACCAACCTTTGTGTTGTCATAAGAACACCATGCAACAAGCATAAATAGGAGATCACCCCATAGAGCAACTGAACCCAGTGGACAACACATCAAAAACAGCCCCTAAGATAACTTTAGCTCAATAGTGAAAACAAAGTAAGAATGAACCCCCACTGCATACACACAAGAAAAACACAATGATTAGAAGGTAGGGAGATAAATACCCAACACAAAAGATAAGGGATGGCATCACAGAGTCCACAGATGGATATCTCTGAATGTCAATGGACTGGACTCACCCATTGAAATATAGAGACTAACAGAATGGCTTATAAAACAACCCATATATCTGTTGTCTAGAAGAGACACATCTAAAGGTCACGGACAAAAAAGACTGAGAATTAAAGACTGGGAAAAAATATAGCGTTTTTTACTTGGCAAAAAAATATAGCCACCAAATGGTTATTCAAATAAAGAAAGGGTTACAATTTTAATCTCTGACAAAACTGATCTAAAGGTGCAGTCCATAATAAGAGATAAGGAGGGGCACTATATTATGCTCAAGGGAACAGTAGACCAAGAATGAGTGAGCATAATAAATATATACATGCTCAATGTGAGACTTGTGAAATTCACCAATCAAATGCTCCAAAGAATAAGAAAAAAACCCCACAGGTTCAGCAATCATAGTAGGTGACTTTGATACACCACTCTGAGAAAGTTAGATCACAGGAAAAGAATCTTAACAAGGAAGCTACATAACTAAACTCCGCAATTATGCAACTTGACCTAACAGACATTTTTGGAGCTCTTCATCCAAATACAAACAACTTCACATTCTTTTCAAGTACACATGGCACATACTTGAAGGTAGACCACATGTTGGGGCTCAAGTCAAGTCTGAGTATATTGAAGCATATTAAGATCACACAGACTTCCTTCTTGGATCACTATGCAATAAGGCTGGAAATAACAAAAAATAGTTAAGAAAAAAAGGGCAAATAATTGGAAGATGAGTAAAACTGAAAAATGAGTGGGTAATGATCCATAGTAGAGATGGAATTAGCAAGTTTTTAGAAAGCAATGAGAATGAGAATAAAACTTGTCAAAACCTTTTGGAAATAGCATAAGTAGTTATCAAAGGAAGCTTGATAGTGATAAATGCACACAAAACAAAGGAAGAGAGACTTAAAATTGATACACTGGCACAATACCTCCAGTAATTGTCAACAAAATAATTCTGCTACAATAAAAGAAAAGGAACAATAAAAATCAAGGCAGAGATAAAAGAGTGGGAAAACATGCAGCAAATCATATGGTTCTTTGAAAGGGTTAACAAAATACATAGATTGTTGGCAAATCTTACACCAAAAAGGAAGGAAACAACATCAATAGCCAGGATAAGGGACGAAATGGGGGAAATTACAATCCATCCTAATGAAATTAAGAGGTTAATTACACTGTACAACACCCATTTCTGTTTAAGACACTGCAAAAAAATAGGAATGAAAGGAAATTTCCTCAATATAATACAAAATGTATATGGTAAATCAACAGCCAATGTAGCAGTCAATGAGGAAAGTTTAAAACATTCCCACTGAAAAATGGACCAAACAAAATGTCCCTTGCCCCCTGTTTTATTCAAAGTCATATTGGAAGTCCTAGCTAACAACACAAGGCAAAGGAAAAACATTTTAAAAAAGAGGTAAACTATCATTATTTTCAGATATTATGATTTTATATATTGAAAATTCCAAAAACTTTACAAGAGGAAAGCTGGAAGTGATAGAAGAACACGGCAGAGTGACAGGATACAAGATCAACAAATAGAAGTCTATTAGGTTGCGATATATATTGGATGAGATCACAACAGAAGAGGAGATCAAAAAGTTAGTACCCAGCACATTAGCAAGCACAAACTGAAGTATCTAGGAACTTACCTAACTCAAAAAAAAATCTGTAAGAGGAAAACTATAGAACATGTTTACAATAAACCAAAAGTGACTTCCATGAATTGAAGACTATCCCATGCTCATGGATTGGGAGATTCAATATAGTGAAGCTGTCAATCCTATCCAAGGAACTATATAAATTTAATGCTATTCTGGTACAAATACCAAGATTGTTTTTCAAGGAATTGGAAAAACTGACTACCAAGTTCATATGGAGAGGGAAGAAGCCCAGAATTGGAAGGAACTCCTCAAGAAGGACAAAGTAGGAGGGCTTGATTTACCTGACTTTACCACCTATTATACATCCACCATGGTCAAAACAATCTGATATATTTACAGATACTCAGAACATTGGAAAATAACAGAAAATCCAGAAAGAAAGAAAAAATATCAGTATACAGACAATTGATCTTTGATAGGGTCCCAAAATAATCAAATGCGAATTGGATGTCCTCTTCAACAAGTGGTGCTGTAAAAAATGGGTATCCACCTTCAGTAAAATGAAGCAAGGCCCTCACCTCACTCCATGCAAAAGAATAAAGTCAAGGTGGATCACAGACCTCAAGGTGAAATTTCAGACTGTTAGGACCATCAACAACAAAATTGGGACATACCTGAAACCTTTGGTTCCAGGAATCCACAGGCTATTGGAAATAGGGAAGGACACAAACACAGAGGAAGTACAAACTGACACCTGGGATATACTGAAGATAAACATTTGTGCACATTCAAATACATTTTCAAGAGAGTAATAAGAGAGCCCACAGACTGGGAAAATATCTTTAGCAACGACACAGTAGACAAAGAACTTATTACTAAAATAAACAATACTCTACTAGCCTACAAGGAAAAAACAGAGTCCACTGTGGAAGTGGGTAAAAGACCCGAACAGAAGTTTCACAGGGCGGAAATCTGAATGGCCAATAAACATATGAGAAAATGTTCCCAATCATCAGCCATAGGCAAATGCACACTAAAATAACTATGAGAACACCTTCAAAGCTAGTCCGTTTCTAAAAATCAGAGGGCAACAAATGCTGGAGGGGGTGTTGTGAAACAAGAACTCTCATCCACTACTGGTGGTCCTGTAGGTATGTGCACTATGGAAATCAATCTGGCAATAGCTAAAACAAATGGAAATCAAGCTACCATATGATCCAGAATCCCCCTACTGGGCATATTCCCAGAATAAGGAACAGACTAATAACAGACATCTGAGCTCCAATGTTCATCGCGGTGCAGTTTATAATTGCAAATAATCTAAATTTCCACCAACTGACAAATGGATTAAAAAACTCTGGTATATACATGCAATGGAGTACTATGTAGCCCTAAAAAACAGTTGTGAATGCTTGAAGCATATTGTCTTATGGGGAGAGTTGGAGGAAATTATGCTAAGTGAAGTTACCTAAGCACAAAGAGACAAGAGCATGATTCCACTGAGATAAGTTTAAAAATGCAGTGGGCATAAAGGATAAGCTACTTAATATATAAATCCTGGGTTGAGGTCCAGGCACTTTGGCAGGGGTCTGACCCAACCCAGGGATGCATATGATAGCCTACTAAAAGAGAGGGGGAAAGAGAGGGGAAACACAAATTAGGGTGATGGGTGAACAGGGCACTAATACACCCACGGGAGGGGTATTGCTTATATCTCCATAGGAAAGGGAGAAATGGACCACACCCCACTTTGGAGTGTCTAGCCTTGAAAGCAACATATCAGCATGGAGCAATAAACTGAGAGAGGACAAGGAACTGGGCTCAAGCCAAGTTATATTGACTCCCTCCTCAGGATAATGTGATACAGAGCACAGCACTGAAGATATAGCTCTCATCATGGGCCACTAGCCCTGGGGACATCCCTGCTTGGAACAGCCAATGCACAGATAGGACCATAAGGCTGGCCCCATCACAGGACACAACATTCCTTCCCTCACCCATTGCATGATGGGAACAGCACTGTAGAAAATATGTGGAAGGTGTGCCTGGTCTGCCCCCCACACAGCAGGTTGAAATGCAAAGGGAGTGCAACAGGGAATCAAGGGGTTTAAAGTAACAATGTCTCCGTTTACAAGGAATCCTGAAAATGGACTTCTGACTAGGGGTACAGGGCTTGGCACCTCCTCAGACCTGATTGGAAAATACTCATAGGGTCAGCATACCGACATAGAACTATTTATTGGTCTTTTCTCTTCTTTTTTAATTTTTCTTCTTTCATTCAATGTCTATATAAAATAGGCAGGAAAAACAATCCCGAGAAGAAACCAACAGGACCAGCGGTCTTGTGGGGGACATAAGAGGAGAGCAGGTGAGAGGAGCAAGGAACCAACAAATTCCAGGATAAGGGAACAACAAGTGATCTAAAATTGATGGTGAGGAGGGGATATAATGCCTGGTGGGGGTGCATCGTATGAGAGGAATTGCTGAGAGCCAAATGGAGAGTGGAAATAATAGTGGGACAGTAGGAAGGTGAAAGGAGATAAATAAAATAAGTAGAAGGCAAAAAGTATAGAGGTATAGCTATAAGAATTTATACAAATAAATATATTAATTTATAATGAAAGGGATTGGGATCAATGTTTATATATACATATATATACATATATATATAACATATATATGTTATTAAGTATTAAAATAACAGACAGATTTTGGGAATCTACTCCAGACCTCCCTAAACACAAGAACACTTTGTTCTAATACCTGGCCCTCTTTGATACTCACCTTCCCAACACAATTGCTTAAGACATAATGAGTGCATAAGCAGATGTAGTGAATGAAGTCAGATGGTGCCCGGCTATCAACAGTTATAGTGTTTGGAGTCTTAAAGACTTTAAGTTATGTAAGTAACCATCTAGCAGGAAAGTAAATAAGCCCACATGGAAGAAACACACCAGCCTGTGTGATCAGGAGCTTTCGCCAGGATCAGGTACCACGTATCAAAAGATCCAAAACAAATAATTATATCGATGCAAAAGAGGGGGGTAGGAGTGGGTACCCAAAGTCCATATATAGACAATTGAATATTCTCTCACAGAAGGGTTGGGAGGAACTATTCAAGCAAGTGCAGGATAGCACCGATGAAACACACATCATTCTTCTAGTTTAGTGGTTCTCAACCTTCCTAATGCTGCAACCCTTTAATACAGTTCCTCATGTTGTGGTGACCCCCCTACTCACAAAATTACTTTTGTTGCTATTTCATCACTGCAATTTTGATACTGTTATGAATCAGGCATCCCCTGTGAAAGTGTCATTGCCCCCCCCCCCCCATTACAATGACCTAGTTCTATCTAACAAATCTGGTTAAACTAGAGTACACATTGGTACAGATAAGAGCTCTTGACATGGAATTCAGAACAGATAAAACTCTCAGGAACAGTAGTGGGAGCAGTGATATCATGAGAGTGGGGGGATGGTGGGTTGGGGAAGAGGAGAGAGGAGGAACTATCACAAGGTTGGGTATATAGTGCCACCTCCAAGGGGGAAGAATGACAGAAATGGTGGGTGAAGGGAGATAACGGAGAGTGAAAGATAAGAAATAACAATAATAATATACAAGGATTCACAGAACGGGAGTGTAGGGTGGGAGGGGAAAAAGAGGAGCTGATACCAAGGACTCAAGTAGAAAGAAAATGTTTTGGAAATGTTGAGGGCAGCATATGTATAAGTGTGCTTAATATAATTGAATGATAGATTGTTATAAAATTGGTTCTCCGATAAGATGATTGATAAAAACATAATAATTGGAACTTGGAATGTATGAAGTATGAATCCAGGAAAATTGTAAGTCACTAAAAATGAAATAGAATGCATTATAATTAATAGTCTAGAAATTAGTGTGCTTAAATGGACTGGTATGGTCAATATGAATCAGAAATCATATGGTTTTCTATGTTAGGAATAACAGATTCAAATGGAATGACATTGAATTAATTGTCAAAAAAACGTTTTAAGATCCATTGAAGTATAATGTGATCTGTGATAAGATAATATCTATTCACTACAAAGAAATTTAGTTATTAACATTATATATCAGCCAATAAAGCTAGTGATGAAGAAATTGTAAAACTTTCAAAAGTTTTCCACATGAAATTGATCAAACATGCAATCAGGATACATTGATTGTTATTATTGATTTAAACGCCAAAGTTGAAAACAAAGAGGAAAGACCAATAATTGGAAAATATGATCTTGGTAATAGGAACAAAGTTAGGAATCTCACAGTAAAATTGTGTAAGGTCAGTGACTTCCTCATTGAAATATTGAAAATAAAAATTGACTATACCTGGTAACATCAGGTAGCTCTATAGCGACAGTTACTTGATGAATGGTTTCTTGGGGTATGGCAATGTTGGTCAGTGGGATATAGGGATCTAATAACTATGAATAAATGAACAAAGACAGTGTCCTAACATTGATTGTAGTGATACTTGTACAAATGTTCTTAATATGTTGAACTATTGAATTGTATATTTTGTGAATTATATGCCAATAAAATTACTTGAACAAAAACATTGTGATTCATAGAAATTTTTATGGGCTGCTTTTCAGAGGCTTTCTATTCCAATAAAGATTTTCAGTCTTGGGAACCCATAAGACAAAAGTTTCACTCTATGTTATAGAACTATCCAACAGACATTATTAAATCAAAAACAAAAGTAGAATCAATTGAACATGATTGCTTTAAACACAAAGGATTTCTGGTGAGACTGCCAGACTGTTAACTGAAAGGTCTGTGATGCAATGCCCCTCCCCACTGCTGATCCTGGAAGAATGCCCCACAATGAAACAATGAAGAAAAACAAAGCAACCTCAATACCAAAGCCACTGGTCAATATTCCCTCACAGCTACCCGACAGGTCAGGAAAGCAGAATGGCCTCTGTGGGTTTCCTGTACTCTCACAGGAGTAAAAGTCCTCCTCTTTCTGTGTATATCTACATTCTCAGAACCCTTATGTACAATAACTATCACTCAGAATCCATTGAACAGTCAGGTTTGATTTTTGTTTTTTGGTTTGCTTTAAACACAAGTCTGTTCCTATTGTAGCATTGAAAACAGCTATTGTCAGGCCCCACTTTCACTCTGCCATAAACAACCATAATACCCTCTCTCGACATTTTCCATATCTCATAATTGTAGATTTTTAATACTAATCTTATTAATTGTTTCTATTTACTACCCTCTATCGTGTTAAAATGTGACATCGAGAATTAAGAATAAGCCTGTTCATAGCCCATAGAATATAATGTGACTCGTTCCATTAATTAAGTTGTTTGGACACTCCATATATTCATGAAGCCCAAATCTACCATCATGTTTCATAATTCATTTCACACTTCTACCTCATATTCAGCTTGTCATCAAATTTTCCCAATGTTTTGCACATGGACTAATGTCTATATGGATAGATTTTAGAATCATCCACATAAA
The DNA here is from genome assembly GCF_050624435.1 of Tenrec ecaudatus. Lineage (NCBI taxonomy): Eukaryota > Metazoa > Chordata > Mammalia > Afrosoricida > Tenrecidae > Tenrec > Tenrec ecaudatus. The sequence goes on along the minus strand of NC_134540.1, from coordinate 26,566,582 downwards.
ATCAATAGCTGAAGGTTTACTATTGAGTAATATTTGCAAAAGAAATACTGTAAAGCAAATAAACAGTCACCACAAAACAGATGTTCATTTTTACAGTCAAGTAAAGAACTAAGAAAATTGAATAATTCAAAGGCATCAAGATCACTTAACATATTAATAAAATGTGAAAATATTAATAAATCAATAGTACTTATAAAAAGTATGTAATTAATATATAGGCAAATAAAAAGTTAATTCAACCGTAATGAGTGTGCGATATGTTACTAAAAGCAATTAAGAAGTAAGCAGGAGCATAATTGGTTTATCTTCAAAGCACACATTGAAAAAATAAATGATTACATACACCTGATAATGCAGGTAAGTATGTGGTGAAGAACTATAATATCAGATGCTAAGCATCCATTTTAGAAAGCTGGAACTGAGGAAAGAGTATCAGAGTGAATTTTCTTGAATCAAATGACCACTGCCCTTTAGTCAATTCAGGCTCTTGTAGACACTAGTGGGCAGCGAAGACCTTCCCCAGGGGGTTTCCAAGCTTGGAACCCATCTTTCTCCTGCAGAGTGGTTTCCAGATGCTAACCTCACAGTTACCAGTTCAATGCATAACCACCATGTCACCTAAACAGTGACCTTCAAGCTCCTGGAGAATACTGAAGCTCTGCGTTTTTAAGTTAAAATTATAATAATAATTTACTGGTACATTTCAACAAATTATATATTTCCTACCATCTAGTTAATATCTTAAAAATAGAGACAGTTGTTTAGAATGTTGATCCCATTAGCTACAACTTCCTTATATATTTTTCCCAAATATATTTCTCTAGAGAGAACATATATATAAGTCTGTAAAAGAAATTGTTGTTATTTTGAAGTAAATTGAAGAACCACCCAAGCAGCTGCAAGAAAAATATTTTTATTATAATATTAATAATTTTTAAATAAGACCAGAAGGGATCATTAGCCCTCTGGACATAGAGGAATATTTCCCCCTGAAGCTAGCTAAGCCAGGAGCCTGCTAATTGTAAAGAGACATGAGTAATTAAATGACTACAATTAGACTTGGATATTTTAGTTGATGAAGTATTTGTTCACATTGATTTTCTTTAGTTCGTATGATTTCAACAGTAGTACTGAGCCCTGTGATGGAGTATTTCTGTGGAAGCATTTGACAATAGAAAAATATCATGCAACTCTCATTTTACTTCTATATTTGATTCAATTTATCAGCCAGCTTAAAAGATTAAAGAAGAAAATGAAAATAATACTGAAGTGCTCCCTAAGAATAACAATTAAGAGATCTTGAAAATGTCGATTTCCACTAGTAATTTGTAAAGCCCTTTATTTCACGGTGGAAGGTTTATAAGAAATAGCTTAAGAGAGCTCAATGAGGATTTATGTTTTGAAATTTCTTTCCAGGATTTTCAAAGGAACATTTCATAACATTTAATAATTGGCTATCTTAATGATCACAATAACCATCAATAAAATTACTATACTAAAATGACAATAGCAAAAGAGGAGAAATGTATGTACAAACAAAACGAAAAAACAAAAAATCTTATTGTCATGCAGTTGATCTTGACTCATAGCCATCTTATACACTGTTTCTGAGGCTGTAATTCTTTGAGACAGCTTCCTCTTCCCCTGTGAGTAACTGTTGGGCTTGAACTACTAACCCAACGGTTACTACTATAACATCTAACCCACAACTCTGCATTTACCTGGAGCTTACAAATTATGGTATTAAAAGTTTTTATTATTTATTAACTCTTGGGTATCACATATGCATGAGTCTGTGGCAATTATATTCTAGAAGACAGGCAACTTAAGAATAAATAAATATATGTAATAATTTACACATTCAATGCATATAAATGCAGTGGCTTTTCATATTTCAATAAAGCTGTAGAAATTAGTAAGCAGAAACACATTTAGAAATTAAAATATAAAACTAGTTTTAAATTATTTTAAGACAGTTACTGAGTGGCAATTATTCAGTTTAAAACCCTAATTGAAATGATACTGAAAATCAAGTGGTCAAATATCTCTGCTGATTTATGCATCTGAATATCTCTTTTATTATAGAAGAGGCAGGCAGTCCTGGCATCCAATATTTACTGTAACCACAGTTAGATTTTCTCCACAAATTATACAGACAAAACCACATCAATATAATAATCTGTCATGGGAAGTCAAGATAAAAATGGAAAAAATAGATGGTAAGCCTGACGGTGAATATTATGAGGGACCTAGTGGGAGCAATTAAGACAAATTAGCATTTATGATTTTTAAAATGCAAATAGTCCACATATAGTCTGTATTTTCCATACAATGTCATTTCAAACATAAAGCAATGGTAAAGTCTATTATGAAATACTGTATGACACACCATAACCCAGAATGAAAAATGTGCCAAGCATTCAAAACTATTTAAAATCTAAGATAATGTCCACATGCCACAATAGTAAATATATTAATTTCAGATATTGTAGCAAGAAGAGGACTTCTAGAAGTTTGTGAAAAAGAAGAAAACACAAAATTAAAAACAAAGTTTGTGAACAAAAGGAGTAAAGACAATGGATTTTTTTTCATGAATTTTTTGAGGCCACTCTGGAAGCCTCAATCATCGGCAAATTAAATTTTCTTACCATTGTGTAGCTATGAGCCACCTTCATTAATTCGATGCATCCTTGAGCATCGGCAAATGCTCGGATTCCTAGGCAGTTAGATGGGTGCAAAAGCTTCATGAGAAAGTGGCAGCACACGTCTACTACTTGAGGAAGTTGAAGAAGACATGCGGCTGCAAGAAGATTCTCAATGGTATCCTCCTTTAATTCCAAGCAACCTAAACAAAAGCAAAGAGAATTAGGAAATGCAATTCAAAGCATAAGTATTATTTAAATACTTAGTTACCGCTGTGAAAAATCCATCGAGTCTAGATTGATAATCAAAGTAAATATAATATTAAATATTATAATAGGTCAAAACAGGAAGACTTAACACCATGAAATGCCAATATAACCCAAAGTGATCTATAGATACAATACAATCCAGATCTAAATTCTATTATCCCTCTTTAAATAATTGGAAAGATCCATCACAAATTATTTTATTGAAAGTACAGAAATTCCAGATGAGTAGGCAGTACTAAGAAAGAACAAAGGAGAAATTCCCTTACTTCCTGATCTCATAACTTACCGACACAGCCACAGTAGTCAAAACTGCCTGACAGAAGTAGAACAATTTTATGGAGACCGATGGAATAGAGCTGGGGACTCAGTTTAATCTTCCCACCTACAGAGAGCTGATTTTATATGAAGGCCGGAACATATAAGATGTGGCAATCATTTCCTTTAGAAGAATTAATACCTGACTAGTCCCAAGGAGTTGAAGATTAAAGATATTCCAAATGTCCCAACTCTTTCTAAGATGTTATTTCCCCAACTTCCCCCTTGAGTCTATTCCTCCAAGTCCCTGCGTTCTGTGATTTGCTGCAGTGACTCACAGAAATGCATGAGACATTAGGACATGTCCCACGTGGTTGTGCGTGCTCTTCCTTCTGAAAATGGAAGGTCAGGCAAAGGTGAGCCAAGTACAGGGTCCAGAACCAGAAGCCACACATGTCCAAATGTCAAACATTTCTTCTTTCTTCTAACAAAACTCCCTCAGAAAACAGAGGTCACAGAAGGGCCTTTGATGGAGGTATTTTTGAATCTTATATCTGAGCAGACCCACAGGGAAACGAAGAATGGTGACGTAAGTCATACCCGCCAGTGAAGTAGGATCTAGCAAGCTCTCCAATGGGATCATTCGAAGCACAGGGATCAGAACCTACAATACATCACAAAATGGATTATGGTGAATGAAACTGTGGCTCAAAGGCCATTTTAAGTAATCAACTTTAACTCATGGGGAAAATGTAGTCTCCTTAAATGGTGCTGGCAATATCCAATTACAGAAGAACGTGTGAGGACCCCTATCCCACAGCAAATACACAAATGAACTCTATATTAATCAAAACCCTAAATTGAAACCATAAAATTATAAAGATAATCAATGCAAAAGTAGGGACCAACTTGAGGCCCTAATTCAAAACATACATTATCACATATAATGAGAACACACAAATATCCAAAGACAAAATAAGTGACTGAGACCACTTAAAGACTAGATATGTATGTGTACCAAAACCAAAAAGTCCCACATACTAGGAAATAATATTGTCAAAGAGATGTCAAAGGACTAATTCCTAAATTTATTTTAAAATGTCAACACCTACCTCACCACAACCAGACTTTGAAACTGAGCAGAGAGCATGAATGTCCACTGTACCATCATTCACCAACAAACATATGAGGAAATGCTCACAACTATTAGGCATTCCAGGAAAAGAAATAAAAACAATGAGCTGTCACTTTACCCAGCACTCATTGCAAATTTCAAAACACAAGCAAGCAAGCAAACAAACAAACAGATAAAAACAAGTGTTAACAAAGATGTGGAGACCCAGTAACCTTCATACACTGGTGATGGGACTCTAAAATGGTACAGACTGTGGGAAGCAGTGTAACGCTGCCTCCAAAAATGGGACCACATGAGCCAGCAATTCCTCTACCTGGCGTACATCCTAGAGAAATAAGCTCTGCAACATGAATAAATACATGTGTATTCACATTCATCATACAGAATATATTATATCATATCACTGTTGTCTGTTATTGCATCATTATTATAATAGCAAAAATATGGAAGCAACCTCAGTGTACATCACAGAAATAATGGATTTAAAATTTGAGATATACACCCACAATGGCATACTATACAATGTTCAAGAATGATGATGAATCTATGAAAAAACTCATAAACTGGATGAACCTTGAGGACATTGTGTTGTGTCAAATTAGTCAATTACAAAAATATATTTTAGATGACCACTATAATGAAAAATCATAAAAGGTTTTTCCACTAAATGAAGTAGTCTTTGATGGTTACCAGGTGGTATAGGGGAGGGGATGCTATTGGCTAGATAAAATCTATTTGGGTGAAAGGGAAGGCAACTTACACTAAAATGGAAATCAACCAAATACGATGAAAGTAGTGCAAGATATCTGAAGGTTCGCAAGAGATAAGGTCAACACAGGCAAATACTGTTCAACACAGGCAAATACTGTTATACAGACAATCCTGCAACACCGGGGATCTACAAGGAGGTGCTCGGACAGACACACAGATCGAACACAGATACAACAGTCGTGGGAGTGAGAGTGTGAGTATTCCCTTGGAGATTATATATTATAAATGTATGTATATATATACATATATATAAGTAATGGAAGATATTTATATGTATTTAACTTTATTGCAAATAGATCCATGAATTTGGTGAAGCAAAATTATTATATATAATATATATATATTGGCATAACCAAAATGCTGGACGAAATGAGTAGCTGAATCTAGGGTCTCAGTGTCATAATCTTAGGGGACATAAAGTTCAATGAATGTAACACAGAATGTTCTACATTCTCCTTTCAGGAATAGTGGCTGGGGACTTAAAAGCTCATGAGCAGTTATCTATGATCCATTATTAGTCTTTTCCTGTCCAGAGGAGGAAAAATGATGGAGATTGAGAGATATAAAAGATTATAACAAAGTACTAATGGACCACAGAAACAACATTCTCTGAAACCTTTGGACCAAAAGAACTAGATGGAGCCTGACTAGCACTACCAACTCCATCGAACGGGATCATATTAGGAGATCTTAGAAAGAGTGTGTGGGAAGAGACAGAAATGTTGGACAAAGTCACAAGACCATGGCCCTCAGTCAGGAAATAGACTCAATTCCATGTGAAAATAATCAACCATTTTAGATGAAATGAGCAGCATTCACCAAAGGCAAACGACGGAGGGTTAGTAAAGGAGGAGGGATCGAAACAGAAACCACAGAGAGGAAGTGGAATACGCGGTGGCAGTTTGAGGGACTTGAAATAAAATGTACATCAGCTATTGAGTGTAAAACTGATCATCTGCTCTAACAACCTTTGCCTAATTCATAACTGTCAAAAGTATCAAATACAAAGTAGTCTTAATTTAGAAATACCACTTTACAATTCAGAAGGAAATTCTGTTGGTGAAATACGTCCTGGGCGACTAACACAAAGACTAGGAGTTAAAACAGAAGGATGTAGCTTTCTGCTTCCTTAAAGATTACGGCTCAGGAACCACAGGGGGCAGTTGAATTCAATATAATGACACACAGAAACAATACTATCATTTCAGTTAGAATTAATGTTATTTCCTTCGTTTCAGATTAAGGGACAGCATGAGAATCAGTAGTGTGAGTCGTAGCCTGTTCTTAGTTTGCATTCTCCACTGAAACCTGCTCATCTTGGGTAGCCCTGTTGATATTTAAATTACTGGTGATGTAGCTTCCCCCATTGCAGCAAAACACACGTCACCTCTGTATGACAAGCTGACAGTCCATTGGTGTGTGCGTGCATGTGTGTGTATATATATAAATAGTGAGTTGTCAAGGTGTAGCTTCTCATTTACTTATGGTTATAACTGTATTTCACCTTTTTTTGCCTTTTGTAAGAGCTTTTCTGTATGTTTCATCCCCCCCCCCTTACTAATTTCTGGAATACTTGATTAAAGAATAGGATTGTCTGTTTCCGGGCAGTTGACAGGACTCATCTGTGAAACCATCTGGACTTTTAGTGGTTAGTTAGATAGAGATATCTGTAAGAGCTCCCAATAGAATGATTAGAAATTTATAAAAAATAAATAACAATTAACTATCTGTAATAATTTTAGTTTCATTTAGATTTTTTATTGTGCTAGAATAAGGTATTATGAATTACACATGCTCCAAAATAACCTATTTCATTCTAGTTGTTTAATGATACATTTAACATTTTGACTAGAAATATATCTACTGTTCTCATGTCATAGTTCCAGGCCAAATTTTTCCTAAAATTAGATAGAACATAGAGCAGGTCTTTTAAATGGACCATAAATAGAAAAGGTTGTATCCTACAAACAGAACAAGGGTACAAAAATGTGTTAGATTCATCCATGTCCTTTTTAAAGATGGTAAGAAAACTAGTCCACAGAGTGTCACAAAAGACAAGAAGCCAATATCCTGAATGGATTTCCAGAACTTGAGCACAATTCTTACATAAGCACCAATAAACTAATATTTAATGGATGAAATATTGTTTTCTTTTATTGATATCAGTAGCCTTTACTATTCTAAAATATATATTTCTATTTTATTCTAAATCAGCTTTACTTTAACTTTTCAAAATGTTTATCCCACATACTGCTTATTTTGTCATTTATAATTTCCATTTTGTCAAACTATGCAGTGTTTTAAATAAATATGCTAAATGAGTAACATTTTCAGAGAATCAGTTCCTTTGATTTGTTAAAGGAATATATACAGTAGTTAAAAAGGACTTAGAAGCATAATTACTCATTTAATTTGGTTTAAATTTTGGCATTTATGTATATAAAAATGTATGGTTTTATTATTATGAAATATGCCAATTCATATTGAAATATTTATTCTTTGATCTTACCATTTTTCTTTTCCTAAAAACACATCCCATAATATATATGCTAATCATTTCATTAACTTCTACATATCTATATTTTCAAATCTTAACACACTTTTTTATCATTTTATTAGGGGCTCAAACACCTCTTAACAAATCCATACATACATACATTGTATCAAGCACATTTGTACGTTTGTTGCCAACATCATTCTCAAAACATTTTCTTTTTACTTTAGCCCTTAGAATCAGCTCCTCAACCCTGCTCCCTTCACGAACCCTTGATAATTGATAAATCGTGATTATTTTTCATGTCTTACACTGTCTGATGTCTCCCTTTACCCAGTTTTCTGTTGTCCGTCCCCCAGGGATGGGTTATATATTGATCATTGTGATCAGTTCCCCCTTCCTCTCCTACCTTCCCCTTACGCTCCTGGTATCACTACTCTCATTACTGGTCCTGAGGGGTTTATCTGTCCTGTATTTCCTGTGTTTCCAGATCTTTTTTTTTTTTACCAGTGTACATCCTCTGATCAGATTTGTAAGGTAGAATTGGGATCATGCTAGTGGGCGGGGGAGGAAGCATTTAGGAACTAGAGGAAAGTTGTATGTTTCATTGTTGCTACACTGCACCCTGACTGGCTCATCTCCTCTCCCCAACCCTTCCATAAGGGATGTCCAGTTCCCAACATATGGGCTTTGGTCCCCACTCCATCCTCTCCCTCATTCACAATGATATGATTTTTTTGTTCTTTGATACCTGATACCTGATCATATTGACACCTCGTGATCACATAGGCTGGTGTGCTTCTTCCACGTGGGCTTTGTTGCTTCTCAGCTATATGGCTGCTTGTTTACCTTCAAGCCTTTCAGACGCAGATTCTATAACTTTTAACAGCCAGGCACTATCAACTTTCCTCATCACATTTGCTTATGCACCACTTTGTCTTCAGGGAGTGTGTCGGGAAGGTGAGCATCATGGAAAACCAGTTTGATAGAACAAAGTGTTCTTGCATTAAGGGAGTTCTTGAGTAGGGGCCCAATGTCCATCTTCTACGTTAATTTTAGACCTATAAATATATACATATAGAGCTATTTCCCCATCGTCATATATAAATATATTTGCATATGTACATGCCTGTATTTAGACCTCTGTAAATCCCTTTTGCCTCCTAGTTCTTCCCTCTATTCCCCTTTACTTTCCTTTTGTCCATTATCATGTTCAGGCATCATTTCATTTTCAGTAATTCTTCTAAGTTACGTTGCCCTTGATCCAGCCCTACCAGGCCTCCTACACCCTCCTCACCATCGATTTTGGATTATTTGTTGTTCCTTTGTCCCTGGGTATGTTAACATCCACTTCCTTAACAATAACAATAACCAAAAAAGAAAGTAAGAAAAACCTGTAAATAGTTCAAGGTCTGTTTGTTGACCTTTAGGAATGTTTTCTGGCCGAGTCTGATGGGGTGCTATGCCCTGGCCCCAAAGTCTATCTGGGGACTTCATCGCTCTGCTCCCTTTGCTGTTCTGTTGCACAGAACACATTTACTTCACATTTACTCTTTCTTTCCATAGATAGTTAACATGTTCTTTAAACCAAATTTTAAAAACTGTGATGATTATTTTTATATCTTGAAATTATCCCCATGAAAATTATTTGTACCACCAAAATTTGCAGTATTTCATCATTTTCATATTTACAGATACTTTCTTCAACACAGCTAATGCTTTTTAAAAAATGTTAACTTTACAAATTTTAAGTCTCATATGATAAAAATGTTGCAGTTAACTTCAACTCAATTCATCTCTCTCAGATGACCCTTCTTAATTCAGTTCAAATCTGTCTAGCACATTTTATCTTACTCATATTCTTTTAAACATTCCTTCTATTTTTGTGATTGAAATAGGGCATTGAAGAAGAAAGGACATGTGAAAACCAAAGGAAACACAACTTAAATTTACGAATAAGAAGACAGAAGAATTGATGTGTTGAATAGTGGTGTTGGCAAGAATACTGAAAATACTCTTAAAAGATTGCTTAAAGGACAAAAATATCTGTCTTAGAATGCTGCCACATGAATTCAGTTGAAATGTCATTGAGAAGGCAGAAGCATACCATCATCAGTCACCCAAGGATTGGATATCATATCATCCGCAGTATACAGAGGGATTAATAGAAGAGCCTAAATTGTGAGAATCCTGGTTGCAGAAGTCTATGGATGTGACAGTGGGAGCCCAAGATACATTTGTGGGAACTGCATAGGAAATAAGGCTCTGGTGAACTCCTTCAATCCATAAGAGAGGGATGTGATGAAAATGGTTGCTAAGCAGAGTGCATTGGAGAGCTGCATATAGAAGATCACAGGGATAAAACTAACACGAACGTTATAACCTTGTCAGCCAGCCCCCATGTCATGTCGATGTACCTGATCTGTTTTTCAACATTTTCTGTATTTTGTTTGTTTGTTTATTCATATTAGGGCTTATCTCGGAGTGTTATAGAATGGGATCACCCTCTTGAAATTGTGGTAGATGTCTTTCTGTTTTTTTTGGTATATGAAACCTAGGCTTGACTAATCTATTGGGACACAAAGTAGAATAAAGATTTCTTGGGAGGAGAGTGGGGAGAGTGCAGTGTACACTGGTACACTGGGGATGGGGGCGGGCAGAGGGGGCAGGGAGATGATATCAAGGAGTCCAGGAAGAAAAAGAAGGTTTGGAATTGATTGCAGTAGCAATTATATAATACAGATTAATGGAATTGAACTATGGAATGATATGATATATGTATTATATCAATATCAATAGAATATCTTCTGTTTTGCCAATAGAAGAAGAGCTAGAGTACTCCATAGAGGTAAGGATGGTGAGACATTCCCGGGTACCTTGGACATGTTTTGAGGAGAGACCCGTTCCTGGAGAAGGTCTTCGTGCTTGATAAAGAATGAGATAGTGAGCGAGAGGAAGGCCATCACTGAGATGGGTTGACACAGTGGCACCAACAATGAACTCAAACACAAGGATCATTGTGAGGATGGCTCAGAATCTGGCATTGTTTCTTCCGTTTGTGCCCCAGGGGCACTATGGGTCGGAAATGACTTAATGGCATCTGGCAACAATGATTTTGTTCTTAGTTTATTCTTACAATTTCATGCATATAAGATCTTGGAATTCAAATAAAACAAATTGAACATTAGTTCCTAGGTTTGGAGCTGTAAGGTCATGGTTTCTTTGGGAATCTCAGTTAATCAGCCTCATAATGTGTTTTGTGTTTATGTTGTACCTCTTAGCTTATTACAGAATGAATATAGTCTTAAATGTTTGCAATCAGCAAACCAAAGCACAATTGGTTTATATTTGCTTGAAACAAAAAAGGCACATGTGCTTAATTCCTCTCTGATCAACTTTGCCATGATTCCAAGATAATCGGATGAAGACTAGCTACTATACCTGACTAATTTGATGAAGGGTTTTGCCCAGCCCTGGTGGTGTAGTGGTTACGCATTGGGCTGTTAATAAACTACCAGCAACTCAGCAAAAGAAAGACTGAGCTTTCTACTGGCAAACAGCTACACCCTCGGAAACGCTCAGGGTGCCACTATGAGTCAGTCTTGACTTGATGGCAGTGAGTTTGGTGTTTTGGTTAGATACTGAGAAAACATGAGGAAATGAAAACTGGATTTTAAATGATCATGCATTCCAGAATTTCTAGAGTCATTGCGCTCGGATGGACCCCTGAACATATGCCTGCGATAGTCTTTAAACATTGAATTAAATATATCTGCTGAAGTCTTCTCAGGACCACAGTTTTAACTTAACTTGTAAAAGACATCTGGCTTGAGCGTTATGCTTTTTCAGAACTATCAGTATGGGATCAAATTAAGAAAACCAATCTGAAAAGTTAGACAGGTACCTAGGCCAACGATGTCACTTGCACGGAGGGTGTAACAACTTAGAAAAGAGCCTGATAATTGTTGCACAACTTGAAGGATGCAATTAATGTCATTAAATTGTACATATTGAAACTATTGGTCTATGTTTTGCTATGTACAGTCTCAACTACAACAGTAACAAACCATAAAACTATTTTCATCGAAACATATAACACTCATGGAATAAATTGCACTGTAAGTATAATGTCCTAAAAGCCTTGCTGTCAGGAGAGAAATGTGCTATCAACTTGTTTTAGTGTCTCATTCCTCAAGGCAAGATGAATGATTGAATCAGTTGTATTGTAAAATAAAGGAAGATATTTATTCAGTATATACAACAAGCCCAGACTAAACTCACTGCCATCCATTCGACTTTGAATCACAGAGACCCGACAGGACAGGGTTGAACTGCTGTTATGGGTTTCTGAGACTGTAACTTTTTACAGGAGGAGAAAGCCACAGTGTTCTCCCGAGAAGCCACTGGTGAAATGGAACAGTGGACCATGTGTTCAGTTCATGGCTACTGTGCCACCAGGCACTCATGACCAGGGCACAGGTATACTAATTATTAAATCTAATAAGAGTTTTCCTATATTTTTAATTTTCATAGGAAAGTAGCCTATCACACATCTGCTCCAATATACCCAAACAGATACAATGTAATTAATTATAGAATTATATATTCTATGAACTGGTATAATTTGAAATAAGATTGTCCAAGTATATAGGCTGCAATAATCTCAGGAATTAGATAACAGAATAGTGTATCTTGAGTAGCATAGTATGTTATCATGTTAAAATATCGTAACAATAGTATTCTGAGTTCAGACTATGAATTAAAGAGGGAACTGTAATATCTATGCTGAACTCAAGTAGGTTTTCTGTCTAGAAATTCTAATTTCATATTTTATTTTCTGTATAAAGATATTCCAGTTAATAATGCTTACTCCTGTTTTGGCAAAATGAGACATATTTATCCCATTTCTAGTATACAGTTAACTAAATCACATTTCTTAAATGGGTTTTTATATCATGTTTATAACTTTGAGTTACTCTTTTTTGTGACTTTTTCTCACAATCAAAATTTCTGTAAGTGCCGAGTGACAGACCGTATTATCCTAACTCCATAACAAGGTCAGGAGTAGAAAAATAATGTGTGCTTGAATTAAAAAGAAAGAAAACGGTGATAAATAACAGCACACATTACCATCAAGTAGGTTCTCACTTAGGCCAACCCACGTGCACCCAGGAGACTCTACACCCAGGTTTCCAAGGTGGTGACTTTTTCAAAGCAGGTCTCTAGGTTTTTCTTCAGTGGTTCGTCTATAATGGATTAGAATGACCAACTTTTCTGTTATTAATATGATGGTATGTCAACAGCAAAAGTACCTGTCACCATTAATGGTAAGAAAATGAGACTAAAAAGAATATATTTGGACAAGGTCAAGGTTTGTATTCAGAAATCAATTCCTTGGTTTTTTTTTCCCTCAAAAGTGCATAATAAAGGGAATGGATTTTAAACAATCCCAATAAATTCCAATAAGTAACACTTTTGTTTCTGATCTGAAACCCATTGGATCTGCTGATCAATCTCTCTGCCATTGTCAATGCTGATTCATAGTGTCCCTATAGGACAGGGTGGAATTATCCCTATGTGTTTCTGAGACTGTAACTCTTTTTGGGAGTAGAAAGTCCTGTCATTCTCCCAAGGAGTGGCTGGGGGTTTCAAACTGCTGCCCTTGCAGTCAGTAGCCAATGGAAATTTTCTGTCTAAGCTCTGTATTTATTTACTGATTGCTGCATATTATTTCCTAATGCCTTTGATAGAAGTGAAATCTTTAATTCTTAGATATATTTAGCACGTACTAAACAGAAGCCATGCTTTTCTTGTGGCTCTCAGGCTTATAAGATACTGTTTGCTTATTTTTTAGTGAGTTCTAGGGTTAGATCATTTCCTACACAAAGATTTTCATTCTGTTTCTTAAATATGGCTGCTATAAATTTTAGAGGATGGCTATTTCTTTCTTCCAAACTGGAGATAAGGCCAGGGTGTCTGTGATTTCAGCCCCACTGGTAATAGGGAACACTTGATGGCTGTCAAAGTATTAATTGTATAAAACTCAATTGTTTTTCGTAATTGTCGAAAGGCTTCTAAGTTTCTAAAAGTAACTAAATGAATGGAGAAAATTTCCTTCTCTGGCCTTTATTCAAACACTTTTTAAACCTGTGTATTCATTTTCATAACCCATGTAACCTATATAATCACTAATATGAATAATTCAAAATAAGATTAATCTCTTATTAGGAAGATCAAATAACTCAAGAAGAAAACTAACCCTGAACTACTTAATTCTGAAGTGCCTGTCTACACTAGTGAGGCCAGAAGAAAATAGCAACTTTATAGTAGAGACCCCTCACAAGCATTGCATCAGTCAGCTGTTCAGGGCTGACATCAACGACGAAAAGCAGTATTGGTAGTACCTACCCTTCATATGTGATAAAAATGACGCATTACCTATGTGGCCTTCCTGCCTAAAATATATCATCTCACTCTAATCATAAGAAAAACATCAAACAAATACCAATCAAGGGGCACTACGCAACATCCTTGATCAGTGCTTCCCACACCCGTGAGAGGCATACAAAATTAATAAATTGCAAGAAACTGTCACAGAAAATGGAAGTCTGCAGATAATTGATATCTAAGATAAAAAAGGATGTCCTAGATGGTATGTTGGATCAGAATAATGTTTATAAGAGGTGAAACGTAGTGTATGCTATCTGTGGATCCCCAGTATCTTCTTAAATTATCTTCCAATAGTCAATAGCCCACGGGGCTAGGGTTGTTGAGAATTTGTCATGGGTCCATGGTCTTAAGGCAAGGCAGCCAATGGACACCCAGATGAGACTAAGTGAGGCAGCCAACAGGAAGTTGACCAGAACCCAACTAGAGGAAGAAAAGATATTTGAACCTGTGAACTGGTGCACATTGCTGCTGACTTTACAGATGGCCCGTCTTGATTTGTCTTTGCTTATGGATGCAGATTTCACAAGGTTCCAACTGGAATGAAGATTCTTCACATCAAACAATATGATTGTGTCCTCAGAGCAGCGGGTTGATATTAAGTGGCCAGTATCGAAATTGGAGACCCAAAATTGGGAGGGTAAAGGCATGAAGTGGCTGGCTTATAAACCTTCATATTTGGGAGAATATATCCATAGGATTAAGGTGTAAGCATTACTTAGCTGCAATTGTTAGGCATAGAATATTGTGGTGCTCATTTATAGAATATTATGTTAAAGGAGGCTTTGGCACATATTGAATTGTATGCATTTTAGTTTAATCTATTAGGTACAGATATGATTTTTTTATTGTTTTCTTTAAAAATTATACATGTCTAAAGAGTTATATAAAATTGTCAAGTTGACAAGGGGTGGTCTCTAGTTGTTATATAAATTGGTGTCAACTTGAGACTATTATGAGTGAAGGGAATCTAGCCTGTCAATCAGGTCGCAGCTTGATGACCTCATTGTGAGGTACAACTGAGATAAACAGCTCGCTGGACATCAGGCCCAGACTCTCTGCTAGTCTTCCTGCCAACAAGCCAGATGGAGTACGCGGATGGAGTCACAGCCCTGGAGCAGGAGGAGCCATGTAGAGACCCACACCAGGATGGAGATGCTTCCAACCCCACTGGATCCACAAGATTTTCTACCCAGAGGCCTGTGATCTTCCTGCATTCGTTGTCATTGCATATGGTGTGTGAGTCTCAAGAGGAATTTATAGACTGGTATTGGACATATGAGCTAATATTGGACTTATAAACTTATCTGGAATGGGCCGGGAAGCTTTCTTAATATACAATGACTCTTGATATAAAGCTCTTTCTTATGCACATATGAGTGTCCATGAATTTGTTTCTCTAGTCCACCAAGACTGATACAAATAGAAACTTATTCTAATTTTTAAACTTTATTTTGAAGCTCCTAAGAATTGTAAAAATATTGTTACTCTATTGTTTATATTAGTTATTAGTATTTTCTTATTTGCATATATATTATCTAATTTATGTGTGGATATTATAGATAATTATATGTCTCATGGAAGAGTCATTACTAATGTCATCTTAGACAACATCTATTTTATTTTCAATATAACTGATTATAGATGAAGCATGAAAATATGGCAGAGTTGTTAATAATCATTTACCTATCACAATGTTTAAGATGTCTGGATTCATAAAAGGTACAAATGATTACTTAAGATATACAGTTGGTCCATCTTGTATGAGAGTCAAATTCTGAGCTCTCAATATACTAAAGAGTAGGAAATTACAGCGAAAGTCCTCAAGCCATCTATTTTTGATTCTTCACACAAATTCAGCCTCCATTGAATTCTTGCTGAACCTTTAATCAGCAAGGTGAATAGTTTTGCTCTCAGTCAGAGTACATTAGAAAGTGGATTACTACACTTCCCTGGCTAGTACAGGAGTGCCTTAGCCTTTAGGGACTTGCCTGGATGGACTGTTAATTGAAGTTGGGGTACTGGGGTCACTTGGTCATGCATGATCCCTAACTGCTTTGGTTGGAGAGTCTATCTAGTATAATGTATGCGTCCATGCGTCCAAATCATAGTCCCATTTCTGCTTGTAGTCCAGCCGGCCTGCACCTGGCATGTGTTCATCTGCCAGCAATCATGCTTTTGTGATACTTTCCTGGGCCTTCCTCTGGCCTACGTAAGTCTTCAGTTCTCTGTGAATCCTCGGGTGGCATTATGCCCTTGTGTCTTCCTCATCTGGATCATGTGTCTTTGTCCTGCTGGAGACTTAACAAGTGTTCTCCTTAAATTATAGTGGAAATTTGGGGTCTGTTTTACCCAGAGAAAACTACATACCGGAGCAATGAAAGAAAAGACAGTCGCAGACAGGTGGTGCAAATGAAACGTGTGGCTAATGACCTCCATGATGTTGGAATAACTGTATCATGTCCATGTCACACCAGTGAATGTTCTGGTCAAAGTTCTCACAGACAAATCTCTATTAAAAGTAGGAAAATGTGAAACAAGCCTTCAAAATATCATGTAATCTAGATTTCTAAAGCTATGAAGCTTTATGGACCCCTAAAACAATTGTGCTGTGATAATCTTTAAATCTTAAACCAAAAATATGCTCGCTCTTTTTAAAAGTATAGTTTAGCTTAATTAGTAAAGAATGTCTTACTTGAGCATAGGACTGTTTTCAATAACTATCAATATAGGATTAATGTGACAAATGCAAAGCAAAAGGGTAAGTGGGAATATAGGTGGCAGGGAGTTAATGAAGGAAGAATTCATCGCAAACAAGGGTGAGAACGGTGATTCAGGCTGAACAATGGAACCAGCAGCACCAACATTTCAGTGCATACATTGTGGAGTTGGTGCATGTTTTGGTGTGCATCTTTTAAACAACAAAAAATACAAAAATAGAAAATTTTAAATGATTATCATCGATTCACTTATTATCTTTACTTTTTTGTGCCTGTTCCATTTTATATATTTTGAGTGTAATAGCATGTGAATTTAACCATACTCTGATTTAAAAATCAGTGTTTAATCAAGGGATAAAAATAGAATTTGGAACATTTAGTAGTTTTTAGCATTTGCTACAGGGACGCTGTGGCTATAGGTAGCACAAATTGTTAGAGTCTTATTAAAAAACAAAACATCTTATCGCTTTCTCCCATTGGACACATAGCAGGGTGGCTGATTCTATAAACAGTATCTAACATCAAAACTAATTTTTTTAAATTATTGAGTTAGATAAGGTCATATAACATCCCCTCACCACCCCCTCACCCCAATGCAGCACAGAGCAAAGATTGCTGGGGGTCTTTAGCAAATATGTATTCACTAATGCAATGAATGTATTCATGAAAAGACAGCTCCTTTTCTTGTGGATGTTTTCCGTTATTAAAACGAAGCCTGTAAATACAGCATTTGAGGAAAATTGAACATGACATTTGAAATAGATGTCTTTCTTGATGTATCGACCCTTTAAATGAATTATCTCTAAGGAAGAATTTTCTCTAAACTTAAGAGAGACTATAAATATTTTCCTATCATCTGAGAAAATAGTATGATAGTTTTCTCCTATATAAGTAACATATACCTCATGTCATTAACGTTTCATTTGGGTATCAATAAATTTCTACACAGTCATAAAAGAAACTAAATGATGCCCACTTGAGTCTAACACAGAGCCCTCCTGGCATAGTGAGGTTCACATCGGGCTGCTAGCCTCACTGCCAGCAATTTGAACCCCAACTTCTCCAAGTGAGAAAGATGAGGTGGTCAGTTCTTATTCGGACTTAACCTCGACACTAGAGGGAGCTATTCTATGCTGTCCTATAAGATTACTGTGAGCCAGAATAAATTCACAGCAGTGGATTTTATTTCTTTTTCTTTTTCAATGCATTTGAGTATTGTTACGTAAATGTTACCTTTCAATGAAAGATCATTATTTTTTCTTTGCATTATAATTATTAATACCTTTTAAATATTCATTTTTAAATTAAAATACCTAGCATATATTTCCCCCTTTTTTACCCACTAACTTTGTGAGAGCAATAGCTAGGTTATTGATATAAAGAAATACATCATGCATGAGGTATCTCAATTTGGGTGCATTCGAGCTCAACACTTGCTAATATTCCATTTGTGCCTTCTAGCTTTTACAAATGGACCCCTTCCCTGCCTACACTTCAAGCAGGGAGGAGGGTGGGGGGAAAACATTTTAAATTATGAGGCAAATAATTTTTAAGTGTGAAAAAAAAGGTATCCAAACTTCTCTGATTTCACAAGGGGAAAAGAGAATCAGACTCAACCTCAGTCTACAAATGATTCCTGTTAAACAAAGGCAAGACATATCTCTACCAGCTAAGCTTCCTTGCCAGTTCTGAAGCCAACCATCTCCCCTACAACACTCTCTACTTTTCTGTTGGTTTCCACAAGCCATTTTAATGGTCATATTGAACTCACAGAGCATAATTATAATTATAGTGCTTATTAGGGAAGTTAACAGGTTACATTTCAGGATCAAAAATTTTAAAGATACAGTTCCTCAATTTGCAGCACCTCTTGTGGGTCATACTTACCAGTGGTCGTTTGTCTCTAGGTCAGTGGTTCTCAACCTTCCCAAGGCCACGACCTTTAATACAGTTCCTCATGTTGTGGTGAACCCGCAACCATAAAATTATTTTCGTTGCTACTTCATCACTGTAAACTTGCTACTGTTTTGATTTGGGCTACCTCTGTGAAAGGGTCATTCGACCTCCAAAGGGGCCATGACCCACAGATTGGAAACCACTGCTCTAAGCCTTGAAGTCCCTTGGCTTCTATCAGGCTCAACAGCAATTCAAATTTCTTTGAGAGCTGCTGACAAAGGCTCACACGGCAGTCCATTCCACCCAAGTCTCATCCGCAAGACACATGGCTCTAGCTCTGTGCATCAGCAAATGTAGCTTGTCTGCCAAAAGGCACCCACGACCCAAGTGCTTGAAGACATTCAGCTTTCTTGCTCCAGGGACCAGGGAGCCACATACGTGTTTCCTGCTCGCACTGCTGCTGCCTTTGCTGCTCTGGTGTCACAACATTGTTCAACTTGTTCACAGCAAACACATTCTACAACAACAGAAGCAGCAGTAATGAAGGTGGACTTTTCCAGATGGAAAACCCCAAAATTCAATGGACAGCACTCGGAAAAGAGACAATGGAGAAGCTCAGTATCAGGAGAATAAATCAGGACAGAGAACAAGTGGGGATCAGACCATTAATTGTTCATATGTAAGTTCAGAATGAAATATAAAAAACATTAAAACAAATCCATGACAGTCAAATATGACCTTGAGTATATCCGTTATTTCAAGAATATTACACGAATAGATTTGACTTATTGAACACTAATGACTGGAAATATCATTAGCTGTGGCATGACCTAATGAACATGATACATGAAGAAAACAAGTCATTTAGAAAGACAGGAAAGAAAGAAAAGATATATGTGATGTCAGAAGAGTCTGAATTTGCTATTAATCATAGAACAGACAAGGCAACTGGAAGAAATGAAATAAGAGTTAAACAGAAAATTTCATAGGCAGATTTAGGAGACAAATATTATATGAAATGTGCAAAGACATGGAATTAGAAAGCCAAAAGGAAGAATATACGCAATGGTATTATGCTGGAAGCATTAAGATGATATGGAACGAATATCCAGAGTCATTATACCAAGAAGTAATTGTCAACATTTAACTATGATTTTAACATTTAACATTTCAAGAGTTAGCATATGACCAAGAAGCTTTGGTACTGAAGGAAGTTCAAGCAGCACTAAATACATTAAACAAGCCTCTAGGAATTGATGGAAAACCAACTGAAATGTTTCAACAAATGGATGAAGCACTGGAAGTACTCCACCAATGTGCCAGGGAATTGGATGAAAGCCACTTGGCTAACTGATTGAAGAGATCCATAGCTGTACCAATTCCAAAGAAAGATGACCCAACAGAATGATCAAGTAATAGAACAATATCATATGCAAGTAAATTTTCCTGGATATCGTCCGACAATTGTTGAAATAGCATATTGACAGGAAGCTGCCAACGGTTTAGGCCATATTCAGAAGAGGAGTTGGAACAAGGTATATCACTGTTAAGATCAGATGGCTCGTGACTGAATGTAGAAAATACCAGAATGATGTTTACTTGTGTTTTGTTGATTATGCAAAATCATTAGACTGTGAGGATCAGGACAAATTCTGGATAGCTCTGAGAAGAATTCTAGAACACTTTACTGTGCATATGTTGAACCTGTATGTAGATTACGAAGCATGTGTGAACAGAGCAAGACAAATTTAAACAATTTAAAATAATGGTAATCATACAATGGAAATGTTGTCTTGATGGTAGAAATGACAAAAAACATTCCTGGAATCACAGAAATAAAATAATCTACATGTATGGAAATAAATGATGGAGAAACTCCATATCATCATTCAGAAAAAAAGCTAGAGTTTTGGAAGAGACCATTGCTAATAGGTAAACTCAAGTTAAAGCTGAAGACAATTAAAGCAAGTGCACAGAGCCAAAGCGCAACTTTAAGTGTATCCCACCATAATTTAGAGATAATCTCAAAAATAGATTTAAAACATTAAGTACTAAACACTGAATACCAGATGATTTGTTAGATGATATTAAGAATATCATACATGAAGACAGCAAAGGGTCATTCAAAAGATAGAAAATAAATTTTTTAAATGTCTGAAGGTGTTCTGATTCTTTTTCTAGTGTGCATAGTAGGCAATGCAAATGGAAGGAATAATATTAGAGAGCTAAACATAAAATTTCAAAGGGTAGCTTAAGAAGATGAAGTAAAATATCATAATGAAATATGCAAAAACCCGGAGTTTTTGCATTTGCATTCGCAAATGGGAAAAACAGACAGCATAGATCAGGTTGAGAAAACAGAAGAGAAATTCAAGACTCCTGTTAAAATATTGAAGGATTCTGTTGACAATATATACAATGATGGAGAAAACAGCAAAAGAAGACAGACTAACTATTTTGAGAAACTATAGTTGACATTCAACCATTTCAAGAGGTAGCACATGATCAAGAAACAATGTTATTTAAGGAAAAAATCTAAGTTGCACTGAGCTGAGGACTTTGGCACTAAAGCAAAATTTTAGGAATTGAAAGAACATAAATTAAAATGGTTCAGAAAATTATATAGTACTGGAAACACTCTTTCACCTATGAAATAAAATTTAGAAGATGCATGATTATACAGTTTAACGAAATTCATATTATGCCTTGTTTTTCCAAGGAAAAGGATGTTAAAATATGAGAATTATCAAACAATATCATTACCATCAACTGCAAGTAATATTTTGCTGAATAAAATTCAGAAAGAGTCACAGCAGGAAACTACCTAAAATTCAAACTGGAGTCAGAAGAAACGTCAGTACCAGGTATATTGTCATAAGGCACCTGAAACTTTACCTACCGGTAAATATACTTTTGTTTTACTTCTGTCAATACTGCTTACTTAGTTATATATGCATTTTAACTTGTTTTTTTTAAATCTGCATTCTGTATTCCAGCCTCCCTAAATAATATAAAAAAGGCTTAGCCAGAGAAGACCAACAGTGCAGTATGGTGTACAGATCCTTTGAATGTCCCCTCTGCAGTCCAGGTTAGCCTGATAAAAATAAAGACTTCACATAATTTAAATTAGACATTTTAGTGGTCTTCATTTACTTGAACCTGCAACACAGTAAGTAAAGGAAAAAAATAAAAGAAAGAAAGAAAATGAAAAGTAAATGTCCTCAAATTGGTTCTAACTCATTGGTACCCTATACAACAGGGTAGAACTGCCCTTTCGGATTCCCAAAAGAGGATTAGAAAACCTTATCTTTCTCCTAGTGAGCAGCTGGTGGTTTTGAACTACTGATCTTGAGCATAACCACTGTGCCACCAGAGCTCCTGGGAAAGTGGAGTCAGTGCCAAAAAGAAGACTTTCAGGAAGATGGAGTGTTGTGGTCAACTGAGGACTTGGTAGAGTATATTTAGCCTTATTTCTACATTCACAACAACAGGGCACAGAAAACAGCCCTAGTTTGACAGTTATCTCCACTCTTCTGAGACAGAAATGTTTTCAAATACATGTTGTTCACACACACACACACACACACACACACACACACACACACACACACCCTGCATTAAGGAGCAATCCTAAAGAAGCTACCATAAAAGAAAACCCCTGGGAAGGGCTCAGGGGATTTTGAGGTCAACTCTATAAAGACCATGATGTTACCCACTGATTATATCACCCACTGACTGTGTAATATGTTTTCTGTATGACATATATGCCTTTTGAAAGATCTGTAAGCCTCGTTATGCATACCTCATGGAAAATACATTCACTCTCTCCGTCCTGACATGGGTTGAGAAACTCTGGGCCCCACTGTCTGTCTGTCTTATTTTCCACAACTGCAAAGTGCTCCTGAGGACCCATTGAAGTGTTGGGGATCCCCATACCCCAACAGACTGTCATATTGACCTCAAGCAAGGCAGCCATTGTGAGAACGGTGCAAGCCCCGGCAGTGGTTCCTTCTATTGCACATCAGATTTCTCTGAGTTGAAGCTGATTTGACAGCACCTAACCACCACCACCACCACCACCACCACCACCACCACCACCACCACCACCACCACCTCCTCCTCCTCCTCCTCCACCACCACCACCACCACCACCACCACCACCACCACCACCACCACCGTCACCACCACCACCACCACCACCACCACCACCTCCTCCTCCTCCACCACCACCACCACCACCGTCACCACCACCACCACCACCACCACCACCACCACCACCACCTCCTCCTCCTCCACCACCACCACCACCACCGTCACCACCACCACCACCACCACCACCTCCTCCTCCTCCACCACCACCACCACCATCACAACCACCACCACCACCACCACCACCACCACCACCACCACCACCACCACCACCACCACCACCACCTCCTCCTCCTCCACCACCACCACCACCACCACCGTCACCACCACCACCACCACCACCACCATCACCACCACCTCCACCACCACAACCACCACCTCCTCCTCCTCCTCCTCCTCCTCCTCCACCCACCACCACCACCACCACCACCACCACCACCACCACCACCACCACCACCACCACCACCATAGGACATAGTCTCTGCACAACAGGTCCAGCAGAATGTGATATGGCACCTACATTGCCAGCACTTAAGGTGGATGGAAAGTTAGGCAATTATAAGATTATAAGTAGGAATAACATAAAACACAGAGCAAGTTCTCTAAGACAAGAAAGTTTTATGATTATGAAATGAGATCTAAGAGATTTTCCTTAATTGAAAATGTAGAAAGTAAATTTGATTATACTATCTATCACTTGTAATATAGTATTATTTTGCATAACTATTTATTTATAAACCTTCTTAAACCCCAATGCAAAATTCCAAAATAAAGTTTAAAAACAAAACACAAAAATGGGCATCTTTATTAAGGAGCAGAGCAGGGATGGTGTCCCTCTCCATACCTGAAGGTACCTGAGAGGTGGTTGGGCGGCTAAGGTCTTCCCTGGTTCTCTTCCAACCTCCTGAAGATTTTAAAATAAATAATCTTGAAAACAGCCAGGGCCCAGTTTGCCCTCTGAGACTGGGTCCTCAACACCTCCCTAGGGCAGCAGGGACACTTGCTCCTTGTCCCAGTTCCACGGCCCATAGTGGCATGCGCTGGGACTGCAGCTGTCACCCTGAGACACCAGGCTCTCTCCTAACGTCTCTGTTGTTTCGTTTTCTAGCTGGGTGTTGGAATATCTGTCCCCCATTGTATCCTGTCCACTTGTCATAGATTTGATCTGCACAATCTTCTTCTGCATTACATGTGGCCTCAGTATGTTCTAGCTGACGGGGATCCTGGCCACAGAATGGCACACTTTCTCTTCAAACCCTGATTCAGTTTGAACATTTCTGTGGAAGAATGGGGAAGCGGGAGGAGCTCCCTTATGTTTTAAGGCATTTTTCCTCTTGAGAAGCAGTTAGGACTTTTGTTCCAAGTGTACCAAGGACCCCCCCTAAGGGGCTCTGAAGCTGAAGGTCATTCCACCCCCAGCCCAGTCACACCATCCTTGGATCCTGAACCTGTAGTGTAGAGGTGGGGGAAAGAGGTGACCCTGCCAACGTTCTACCCTTAGTAGAGACAGCTGGGGAGTTTGGTACCCAAGTCAATTCAAAGGCCTTTCACCCTAATTGAACGTATGCAGATTAAGAGGGAAGTGTCCTGAAGGAGTTACTGTAGAAGAAATGGTTACTAGTGCTAGAAAACCTTTTACAATAGGAACAAAGAGAAAAAGCTTTGGGCTCCAAAGGACACAAGGAAAGGTGTTCGACATGCAGGTATTGACCATCATAGCTAACCAATGCCAGCCCACAGCATCACAGGTTCCAAGACCCCTGAATTGGGTACACAGTCCCATGTATGTGTTGGCATTTTGTGATATGGGTCAAAGGTTGCCCTAATGGGAACCGGCCTCCCCAAAGGCCACACTATCAGTGTAAACAAACAAACTACACACTATGGGGAATCTCAAGAGGAAAGCGAGCAGTTGGCCCGTCTGCACCTGCTACCTGCACAAAGCAGCCCAGCCGGCTGGCCCCAGCAGCAAAGGACTGTGGTTCTTGGTCTGGAACTCTGGTTGTGCATGGATGTTGGAAAGGCGGGTCAACTCAATACATGTTCTCTTAGTTGGTGCTGTCTACTCTGTCCTTACCTTCTTACCCAGACCCCAAGCACCTTTCACAGGTGAAAACACGGAAACTGTTACAGAGAGACGCCCCACAGGAACCTATAAGTACTCCCTTGAGCCATTGGATGGTCTTACGATGTCATTTCACCCACCACCCCCAAGGACAGCTAAGTGCTCCACAGAAAACCCTACCTCAGACCCACATCAGTCTTCAAGCTAGTCAATGCTATCAGCCAATGCCTGTGTTTAAAGTAAATTGGCACCCAGGCCTGCCAGACCTAAGATCTCTTTTCTAAACTTCCTGTGCCACAAACCTACACCTCCAAGGACACTGCTGTCTCACAGCTCTGCCCTCTCTGACCCCAACTGTTCACCTGTTTTGTTTCTTCCAGAAGTTGTCAGGTTATCAATGTCTCTAAGGCAAGTGTGCCAACCCCAAATCACCAGCTCCTGGATCACCCAAGCCTCATCCATGGTGGGGCCCAAGTGGACAACCCCTTCCCGCAGAGTAGGGAGGGTGTGGACCTAAAGACAAACATTGCGCTCCTTTTTTCAAGCGGAAAGCAGCTAGAGAAGTCGTCTCCTAGTACCCCAAAGATGCGGGTCTATACTTCTTCAGTGGGGATATGTTAGGTAGCAGTACAGGGGGTGGAGGGTGTCCCTCTCCATTCCTGAAGGCCCTCTACAGGAGGATGGATGATCTTCACCCTTCAGCTCCTGTCCTGTGCCTGCTAGGCCATGCCACGGTGTCCCTGGCCTCGGGCCACCACATGTGGGTGTGCAGTCCCATGAGGTTGCCCCGTGTTTAGCAACTGTAGAACCTGAAACTTCTTCTGTCCTTTATAAAAACCCACCTGGACCATAAACCAGTCTTGGGCATGAATTCTTTCTCATGCAAAGCCAAGAAACGTGTATTTTCCACATGAGAAATCTAACATCTTTATAAAATAGAATTCATTTTTAAAATTTATTTTGACACAATATTTTTTATAAAATTTTATTCAATTCATATATATATATATATACAGAGTTTTATTGGTAAAATAATGAAAGGATAAGGGTATGGTGGCAATCAATATACAACTGATTTTACTGAATTATTTGATTTATTTAATTTGTTACTAAATATGCTGGGTATTTCTGAATACAAAAAAAAATTACCTGAATCAGTATTACTAATTAATACATAACAAGAATAGATAAAGCCAGTCTACAATGGCTCAAATTTTTAAACTGGGAGCAGAATTTATCATCTAGTAACAGCTTATGTTTAAAATTAACACTCTGTTAATGCACTTGCATAATTTATATCACTTAAACTAAACAAGTGGTGAAAATGAAACAATATTTTAATTTTAATTACAATAAAAACTCTGAAGGGAGCTTATATGCTCGTCTAGGCTGAATTTATTGAGATATCCTTTTTAATATGAAAGCGGGTTATTTAGCATCTCTTCTATGCATGTGCAGTTCTATCATGCAAATGTTTGGCAGTGATCAGAAGCTAACTTAGGCCCTAAGTAAGTACAGCCGCATGCAAAACTCTTTTTTTAATAATAAAGTTAATGAACACTTTTGGATGATTTAATGTTTGCCATTGATAGTTTAATTTTCTGGCCTTCATTCCAATTCTATGACTAGATGGACAGATTCCCTTATGTAAACCTTGTGCTTATCAGATCTTATATGATCTGACAATAAACTTTGCAATTCTATCTCCTATATTTGTCATAAAAGTTTTCTCCTTACACATCATTGAACACAGTACGTTTTCAAGTATGTCAGGACACTGAGAGATGAGCCAATTCTATCTTCCTATGAGCACCCTTAAAATAGACTGGCCTCCAAAGCTTCCTTTTCAGATGCATTCTGTTTCCTCTCTTGTTTACACAATGTGATCATACTACTTGATTACATCAGAAACCCACACCAACTATATAGGCGATCACTCAAAAATTGTCTTTTAAGATTCTCTAATGTGGACATATTAGACTCTGTAGATGAAATGGTATTAACTTTATACCAAAAAGATGTCATAAAGTAATTATTAAAAATCCTAACTTTGAGCCTTCCTTGAAACAAGTGACTGCAATCCAGCTTATTGCTTTCCAGAGCTCATCAACAGGCATGACACATATTGCCCCTTTCATACCACTTGAGGGTCATTTAGTGCTCTCACAGTAAAGTCAATTAGTCAGTAATGTACTTAAATGGCCAAGCACCATTGCTACCTGCAGTGAGCTAATGTTAGATTTTTTTTTTAAATCAAACCTGCTGGGAGTCACTAAGAACAATGGAAGTCAACTTAAGTTATTCCAACTTCCAGGAGGGCAAGACAGTAAGGTAAAAGTCACTCCAATGTCATAATCCATAAATGGGCATTGAGTGATAGCATAGAAGAAATAGCATAAAAGCATTTGCTTTTATTATCTTAGGTTCATGTGCTAATCACAGATCTTTTAATGGTTATATTTTTCAGATTTTTTTTTACCTATGAGTGGGTTGCTTTAAAAAATGTGTTGTTGATAGCTGCCAGAGTCAACCATGACTAGTGGCTACCTCATGCCATACAGAAGCAATGACACCCAGTCATGTACTGGTCCCATCATCGGTTGGAAACGAAAACAGTGTGATTCACAGGGTTTCGTTGGCCAAATTTTAGGAGACAAATAGACGTCTTTTATTTTTTTTAACCAGAGATCTTATCCTATTATGGCATAATTAGTGAACTGTGCTGCAGCTGTTCCACATTATAAGAACACACCATCCCCTGGCTATGGGCAAAGAGACACCTGATTAGTGGTGGTGCTCTTATATCAGTCAGGGGCAGAGCAGACTGGCAGCCCATTGTTCATCCTAGCTTGATGCCTAGATCGTGGCCAGAGCTGTTTCATGCCTAGGGCACATTAAAAAAAAAAGAGCACACCAGTCTCCATTAACAGACACGGTAACTGCACATGATTGAGACGGGAACTAGTGTCTTCAGGGTAGAAGGTAAGAATTCGACTATGGAACCACCATTTAGTCTATGAAATGAAAAACAAAGCCATAAGACAAAAAACTGTCCCCTCATATCAAAAGAGGCCTAGAAGATCCTGACATCTCATGATCTTATCAGGACGTTTATGACAAATCAGATACACAACTCACAGGAAACTATCGTTGGTATTTATTTTTTCCATCATACACTTAGTCAGAATAAAATAAAAGATTCACCCATAAAATATAACTACTGAGGACGGACTTTCTGTAAGTGCTATACATTTCTAACTTTCTAAGTGATTTGAGAATAAAATGTGGCAAAACTGGAAAGCCCCATTATTCTTTTTGTCTCTGACTTCCTGCTCTTGAGGATGCTCTGCAGCCTCCCTTGAATGCTAGTCTGCCTCCATTGGTGCCAAATCAAAGCTATCATGGCAGATTTAGAGAGCAATAAACCAGGGAACTATTTTTTAAATTATATTATTATTTCATAGATTTCATTTTCTGGAGTTATTTAAAAAAATCATTTTATTGGGGGCTCATACAATTCTTATCACAATCCATACATACATCCATTGTGTCAAAAACATATGTACATTTGTTACCATCATCATTCTCAAAACATTTGCCTTCTACTTGATCCCTTAATATCTGTTGCTCATTTCCCCCTCCCTCCCCACTCCCCCACCTCGTGAACCCTTCATCACTCATATATTATTATTATTTTGTCATATATTACACTGTCTGACATCTCCCCCTGCACTCTTCTCTGCTGTCCCTCCCCCAGGGATGAGGCTATATGTAGATTCCTGTAATCAATTCCCCCTTTCTATCCCACATTCTCTTCACCCTCCAGGCATCGCCACTTTCATTGTTGGTTCTGGAGGAGTCATCTGTCCTGGATTCCCTGTGTTTCCAATTGCTATCTGTACCAATGTACAACCTCTGGTTTAGTCAGATTTGCAAGGTAGTGTTGGGATCATGATAGTGGGGGGTGGGGAGAAGTATTTAAGAACTAGAGGAAAGTTATATGTTTCATCGTTGCTACCTGCACCCCTGCCTGGTTCAACTCCTCCCCACAGCCCCTTAGCAAGGGATGTCCGGTTGGCTACCTTTGGGCTTTGAGTCTCCACTTTGCACTCACCCACTTTTTCAATTTAGTTATATTTTAATCATTTTATTGGGGGGCTCTTACAAATCTTATAACAACCCAGCATTCAATAGTATTAAGCACACTTGTACATGTGTTGCAATCAACAGTTCCAAAACATTTTCTATTTCAACCCTTCTTATCAGCTCCTCCCTTTTCCCCTCCCTCTCCCACCCACCAACCCTCATGAATCCTTGATCAATTATATATTATTATTGTTATTTTGTGTCTTACACTGTCCATTGTCTTCCTTTACCCACTTTTCTGTTATTTATCATCCGGGGTGCCGGGTTGTATGTTCAACCATGTCATGGGTTCCCCTTTTCTATCCCTCCTCTCCAGTCCTACCATCCCTTACCTCATGATTTTGCTATCCCCTCTACTGTCTGAGGGTTTTATCTGTCCTGAATTCCATGTGTGGAGAGCTCTTATCTGCACTAGTCTTATCTGTACCAGGTCTTATCTGTACCTTATCTGTACTAATCCAGTCTAGCAGGATTAGTAATGTAGAACTGGGTCATGGTATTGGGGGGGGGGCGGAGAGGAAGCATTCAGGAACTAGAGGAATGATGTGTGTTTTATCGGTGCTATAGTGCACTTGGTTGAATCATCCCTTCCTCATAACCCTTTGGGGGGGATATCCAATTGTCTACAGATGGGTTTTGGGTCTCCACTCCAACCCCCCTCTTTTGCTTCAATATAATTGTTAATGTTTTGAATATTTTGATAGTTGATACCTACTCCTCTCAAACTTCATGATCACACAGGTTGGTGTGCTTCTTCCACGTGGGCTTATTTGCTTCCCTGCTAGATGATGTTTGTTTAACGTCAATCCTTTAAGAGGCTACATCTTTTGATAGCTGGGCACCATTTGTTTCCTTCATCACATTTGCTTATGCACCCATTTTGTCTTCAACAATTTTGAAGGGAAGGTGAGTACCAAAGAGTGCCAGGTTATTAAAACAAAGTGTTTTGTGTTAAGGGAGGCCTTGAGTGGAGGCCCAAAGTCCATCTACCTTCTTAATACTTAACATATAAATATATGTGTATTGGCCTCTATCCCTTTCATTATAAATTAATATATTTTAATATACACATATATTTCTAAATGAAGTAATCTTCAGTACAAAGGTGAGGCTACAAATGGGAAAACAGTTAAAAGAATCAATTTAAGTTACATAGTAAACACTTCAATGATGTAAGCTTTTGTAATGGTTGAATGTTGACTAGTGCTTTTTGATAAAGTAACTCTGTATCCTTTCCATTTTCTTTTGAGATTTCCTGCATTGCTCAGTATTTTTCCAATAGAATCATTGGATATTGCCACACACGGCTTGATATTTTTCTTTTGTTCTTTCAGTTTAAGATATTGACAGTATCTTCTCCCTTTTTGGCTTTCTAACTTCAGGTCTTTGCATATTTCATTAGAATATTTACTTTGTCTTCTTGAGCTGCTCTTTGAAATGTTCTGTTCAGTTCTTTTATTTTTAATTTGTCTTAGCCATTGTATGATTAAAAGCAATGGGCAGAAACTCTTTGATTTTTTTCTTTCTTTTCTGTATTTTTAATGGCTTTGCTGTCTTCATGTCTGATGCTCATATGCCATCCCACACTAATCAGGTTTTCTGTCATTCATGTTCAATGTGTCAAATCTCTTATTGAGGTCCTGTTGTTATTCATCTGAGATATACTGAAAGACCTGATTTCGTTCCTATAGACGTATTTTAATTCTTCAACGTCAGCTTGAGTTTATTTACATATAATGCATTGATAAACAATTTATTCCACAATTTGTCCATGGTCTCATTGTAGATCCTCATATTGAGCTTCTTCACCAGTGCTTCCCACAATGTAATCAATTTGATTTCTGAGTATTCCTAATGGCAAAGTCCATATGTATAGTCACTGTCTGTGCTGTTGAAAGAGGTGTTTGTGCTGCGAATGTCATTGGTCTTATAAAACGGAATCATGCAATCTAGAGCTTGTTTTCTGTCAGCAAGACCATGTTCTTTCCTCTTTGTTTATAACTTTTACATTACAATCATCAATAGTTAGCCATACATCTTGATTTCATGTTGATTTTTTTACTGAAAATATTGGTAGACTTCTTTAATTTTTTCATCATTAGCTTTAGTGGTTGGGGCTTAAATTTGAATAATAATATGTATGGATTGGATTTCCTGTAATCCATGATATTATCAGAGACAACATTATACTTCAAGATGGATTTTAAAATATTCTTTTGATGGTAAATTCGATACTTTTTAATCTAGATTTGATTTATTATTTATATTTAGATGTTTTATTGCCAGTCTAATAAACCATTTGATTGTGTGATTAAAAAAGGGCAGCATCGGTCCACTTTAGCACAGTAATACCTGGGATAATTGATCTTTATGCCTTCCATTACATTTTGACTACTTCTTATTTTCCTGGATTAATACTTCATATATTCCAAGTTCCAAATTTTAATCGATATTTTCATCTACTTCTTCTGATTTTGAGTCATGCCCTATCATCCAATGGAGGTCTCCAGAGCTTTCCTGCATCCCTGGTACTGTGGTCAGCTCTACTTGGAGACAGCATCTCTTCTTCAGTCAGATTTTGAGTGCCTTCCCGCCTGAGTGGCTCATCTCTGGCACTATACCTGACAGTGTTCAACTGCCAGGCATGAACTTTTCAGCATCTTACAATACTCTGGTGCCTTTCACAAAGTTTTCAGAGACGAATTCCTCAGAGGTGGACAGCCTAGTCCTTCTTCATTATCTAGTCTTAATCTGGAAGCTCTGATGAAACATGATATCAAGGGTCATTCTGTGTGACCCTGTTGGTATTTGAAATATGGGTGATATATGTTCCAGCAACACAGAGCAACAGCAAGGCCCCACAGAAGGGGATCCTCACAGACACGTGATGGAAAGTCAATAAATACCCAAAAGTCACCCCTTAACTTCTGCTGCTGCTTCTCAGCCAACCTTCCTAAGTTCTCTCCACCATGGCTCCATGAATGATATTATAGAAGGGGATCATGAGGTCCAGTGGATGTTTTTGACTCCTGCTATTCTTTCTGGATGGTTGTGAGATCCCAAGTTCCCATTTCTGAGCTGGTTCCTTTTACACTGATGTAGATGGCAAAGTTAACCAATTCCAATGTGAGACTTGCATACACCCAGTGTTCATGGCCGCGCACAATCATTTGATGGAAAGCTATGGCTAGAATATCTAGAGATAACTGATCTGAAGATATACAACTCTAGCTAGCTAGCACCAGTATATATTTTCATCTTTCTGTTTTTGAGATAATATAACATGTGAAGTTCTATATATTATCATTTATTTTTAGTAAAAATTATTATAATAGCCAAAGAGGGGCCATTTCAGTATGTATCTATGCACTTTATAATAGAAAATATATTTAATTTAATTTTGTTGTCAAAATTTTCTGATTTCCTTTATTCTATTTATTATTGTGCTATTTTACATATTTATAAGTATTTTTATTTTATTATTATAGCCCTTTTCTTATAAAAATATTATTTCACATAAGCTATTACTGTCATGCATTGGTTCAAAGTTCATTCTGCCCCATTACCATTTATGTAAATATTTGCCTTATTTCTTATGAAAATATTATCAGTTTGCTGGTCTAGGAAAAACAAAACAAAACATTTGGTAGTTTTGTTACATATTTGTACTAAATGAAATTACATAATTATTCTTTTTTTATTTCAAAGATAAAAAACATGAGTTATTTTCTTTTGTAATTACAATTTTTATTAATAAATTAGAGGAATTGAACATTGCCCATTATATTAACAGATATCCCTAGATAATTTTAAGTATTTTTTAAAGAAAGTATTATTAATTGGGAGCTAATACATATATAATTTCATTCCATAGTCAAGCAGTATTGTACAATTGCTACCACAATCAGTTTCCAATATTTTTTTCCTTCCTGGACTTTTTGATATAGTCTACCTTATACCTCCTCCTTCCACCACCATTGTACCCCTTCCCCCCTTAAATCCTTATTCTAATCGCTATCTCTATAGGTTCATCAATCCTATAGATTCATAATATACCAAAAATAGAAAAACATATAATGCAACTTGAAGAGGGCTGCCTCGAAGGATATAACACCTCTGAGATAGCCCAAATATGAACAACAAAAGACAAAACAAAACAAAAATACAGAAACTGTTGAAAACCAGACCAGGGCTTATGTGAATCAGGGGTGGGGATCAACTGACAATGTTTTAACTGTTCAAGTTAGGTTTATCCTTTCAATCTTCTATATGCATCTCTCCAATGGAAGAAGTCTTTATGGCCCAATGGTGAAGTGCCTGGCTGTTCACTGAAAGGTGAGCAGTTTCAGACGTACCAGTCACTGTGTGGAAGGAATAATTTAGAGATCTGTTCATGGAAGCTTATGGCCTAGGAAACCCTATGGGACAGTTCTCTGCTATGGGACATGTCTCTGAGCAAGAACCCAGTTATCAGTATATAACATCAGCCATGTGATTATGAAGCTAATCTCAATCAAAACTCTGAACAATTAATATTCATTATCTTCTTTAATTTCCAAATTAATGACATAAAAGATTTCTGATGCCACATTGGGGTGTTCATTGGGATGCTAACTGTAAGGTCCGTAGTTCAAAGGTAGCCACTGCTCTTTGGGAGAAAGATGAAGCTTTCTACTCCCAAAGAGGTTAACAATCTTGGAAATCCATAGAGACAGTTCAACTCTGTTCTATAGGGTTGTCATGAGTCAGATTCCAAATAATGGCAGTGAGTTTTATTTATATATATATATATATATATATATATATATATATATATATATATATATATATATATTTATTTATCTGTCTATTTACTTGGCTGTGATTCTTTAAAATCTTGCAAGATTTCTTGAATTCATGCAAATATGTCTCTAAATTATTTTTAAAATATCTGACCCATTGAATATTTTAAATCTGTAGCTAACATTTGGCTTGCCAAATCATGACATCGTTTACCCTTCTTGGACTCTCAAAGCCAATATAATAAAGTAGTTCAAAATTGCTGATGTTCTACATGTCTTTCAGTTCACTTATTCTTCCCCTCTCCCTCCCACCTCTTATCTGGAAACCTTTCATTCTTCTTTTCTAGAAAGGAAAATCAGAAATATCTGTTAGTTAGCTAAATAGAAAGATACACAGATATCCGTTCTCTTTTCCTTTTTTATTTGATATCATTGTGCACTTGATCTCTTTCATTGTGGCCATCCTTACATTGTGTATATACAAAAAAAAGTAATGGGAGTAATTTTCTTGTCTACTGCATGTCTCTAAAGTAACTATTAGAAATTTATCAACCAGCAGGGAGAGGTGAGCATTGGAGCAAAGGCCAAAGTTAGCAGGGGCAACTGAAAGGCAACTTTGGATCCTACCTGCCCTCTAATAGGCAGAGCCCAAATCTGGGTCATTATATTCAGCAGGGAGCTTTGAAATACCTTCTCACTTCCTGCAGCAAGAAGCTGAGTATCTTTTGACCTAGTTTTGCACACAATGAAGTCAGTGCTGCCAGGTCACTGAGGCTTAGTGTTGGCTCAGGCTCTGCATTCCTGGAGGGATTCCTAAAATGTGGCGCTTTCATGATTCTTCACTTTCCAGGAAATTATGAATTGATTAAGTTTGTGGTCTTTCAGCTCAGAACCAATATTCCCTTTATAGTGTTCCTCGTTTAGCTTGTCTCCAAATTTAAATATTATTAAAAGATGACTGAAGCCTGGACATATTTAAGTGTTTGCATAGCTGTCACTACTTCGAGATTCAACACCAAGAGTAGGTATATTTTCCTTGTCTAAGAGGTTTAAGGTCCTGGGTCTGAGCTTAATGTTAGTAAATGCCTCATTGTGCTAAACCTAATTTTAGCATAGTTCCAGGGACTATGGGTTCCAAAGACTGACCTTTACGATGCAGCCTCTTGTTTCCTCTATAGCAAAAATGTTGACACAATAGAAAGGTTTCCATAAGGCAACTGCTTGTTTGATGAGACCCTGATCTGTCAGACTATCTCCAACTCATGTTGGGGGTTCATTGTGAACCACATGCCATTTCTAAATGTATTACAGGAAAGAGATTCAGAACTCAGGCTGTCTGCTTCCAGTAGTCCTGGATTTTATTATAATGGCTTCCCCTTATTGTATAAGGCAGTAATAACACCTTTCTAATCTTCAAAACTAGTAAAATATTTCAAATGAATCTAAACCCAGATGTGCTGAGCAACAGGGTTTTATGTCTTCTAATTTCTATTTAATATTTGCCTTGTATTCTACTTATTCTATTGTCTAACTTTTCTCTCCACTAGAATTGTGAGCAAGTGGTATGGCCTAGTCATTAATTATTCATCAGAGTGAAAACTAATACTTCTAGATTGAACAATATCCAATAAATATTTGTGCAATGAACAAAAGTGCATGAACATGAAAACTAGAAAAAGTTGACATAGTAGTTAAGAAAAATCAAAGATGTGAAATATTTTCCTGTTCAACTACATGTACCTACATTCAACTACAAGTCCAAGTAAATGGACCATTAACATTTTATCATAGCAGTCACACATTCCCGGAGAGTGGGAGGGGAGGGGGAGGAAGTTACTTGAGCACACGACCTCCAAAGGAAGATTTCATTTTTCAGTATTCTAAGAAAGTCTGGAAATAAGAGATTTTTAATTATACAGATTCTCCTTAATTCTAGCCCAAGTCCATGCATTCAATTAAGAAGCTTTCTTTTTTTGATGAGCCAGTTTACTTCCTTTGTGGATATAGGGATTATGTATATATATATATATATATATAACTATAAACATTATTTGTGATTCCAATAATAAATGAAAATATTCTTATTATTTCCTCATTAGTCTTTCAATTGACAAAATGGAAGTGCAAGTTTAAGATTATGATTTCTATTTAAAGCTTTAAAATGTTATTCAAAGAAAATTCACAATAAAACACACTAGGATTTTATAAGTCATTTTCTGTACCTGTATATGCAAATTGGACGAGGTCCCAGAGAGCATTGGGGTCGATGCCTTCCATCTTGATCTCTTCTTGCTTGGCTTCACAAACATCACTTGTAAACATGGCCGCAAAGTAGTCAGACACAGAACTCAGAACAAGTCTGAAAGATTAAAAGGATCTAATTTAGGCAGTGAATGTAAACATTATGTTGACCACAGCGCAGTGCAGATGACACATCCCATCAATCAGTCAAATATATGTATTTATACATTGCCTTAAGGCTGTTTCTTTTTAAAACAGCTCTAGGAAGTTTTGTTACATCTACTTACAAAAAAAACATTTCTCCTATATATTTCATAGCTATTATTTACCCATTTGGACTTCAATCATTTTTATCTAGATACTGACCTACATTTTTTACAGAACTACTTACTAGGGTCTAATTTTTCTCAATTAATTATAGAGTCAATTATATCAGTTCTTGGAATATAAATGTATATTAACACACTTTTATATTTCTATCATTTTAGTGTTTATTTGAGTTTGTGACAATAAAACATTTTCTATACTATGATTCTGTTTTATGATTAATGAGGCATATATGTTTTCACTTCATTTCTATCTAAAATTGGTCAAACTTGCAATTAGACACATTGATAATTACTGGAGATTGTAATGTGAATGTTGGAAAAAGAGTATGGCTCTGTATCTGGAAAATTTGTGCTTGGTGATACAAACAGTGATGGAAATAACACAAAAGATCTTTTCATGAGTGACTTTTCCACAAAGAAGCAATCAACATTTAATCACATCCAGAAGTAGCAGATGATCAGGAATGAATGGTGTCAAGTATTAAATGTAAACTTCACTGACACCATTGTCAACAAGAAAGGTTCCAGGAATTGCAGAATACAAAATGAGATGTTTCAACAAATGGATAGCATTTTCAGAAAGCATTCTTGTCTATATCAGGAAATTTGCAAGACAAATACTTCGATTATACTGAAACATGAAGAAAAAATTGCACCAGTGGAACAATTTGAACAATATAGACATTGAAACAAAAGATGGAAGTTATCAGGATTTTATTGTACTTGCACCCACAATCAACATCCATGGAAGTCACAGACAAGAAATCAATTTTCATATTGCATTAGGAAAATAATCTGCAAAAGATCTTTCATAAAAGTGCTCAAATGCAAATATGAAAGTGTTCCTGAACTAACTGAGGTGCTTTAAATCAGCTCATATGTATGCAAGAGCTGGACAATGCATAAGTAAGACCAAGGAAGAATTGATCCCTTTCAATGATGGTGTTGCTGAAAAATACTGATTATACTGTGGACATCCAGCATAAGGGACAAAGCTATGTTGGAACAAATGTAGCCAGAAAACGTCTTAGAAGTGATCTTGTTAGGGGCTATCAATTTGGCTCCAGCCTTTTACACAAAAGACTGAAGCATGGCACAGTTCTTCACCATCCTCACAATTGTTCCCATGCTTTGATTCAGGCACTGTGTCAATCCATCTTGTAGTAGACATTTCTCTGTTTAACTGCCCTCCACTTTACCAAACATGATGTCCTTCTCCAGGGACTGGTGTCTCCTGACAATTTGTCTGAAGTATGGAAGATGAAGTCCTGCCATCCTTGCCTTTAAGGAGCATTTTGACCATACTTCTAATACTACAGATCAATTTGTCCTTTTAACAGTTCATGGTAATTTCAATATTCTTTTCCAGCACCACAATTCAAGTAATCTATTCTTCTACAGCCTTTATTATTCAATGTTCAACATTCACATGCATATGATGTGTTAGTCTGGGTTGACTAGAGAAGCACATTCATAGACACTCATATGTACATAAGAAAGAGCTTTATATAAAGAGCAACTGTACATCAAGACAAGACCCAGCCCAGTCCAGAGCAAGTCCATAAGTCCAACATTAGCCCTATGTCCAGTACTAGTTCATAAATTCCTCTTTGGACTCACAGAGCCATGCAACCATGCCAAATGCAGGAAAAATCACAGGTCAGTGGGTGGAGAGTCTTGTGGATCCAGTGGTGATGTAAACATCTCAGTACTGGCGTGGTCCTCCACGTGGCTCTGGCGTAATTCCATGTGTCTTGCCATCAGGAATACAAAGGAGAGTGTCTCTGTCCCACCTCCAGAGAGCTATTCATCTCTATATCACCTCCAAATGAGGTCATCAAGCAGTGATCTGATTGACAGGCTAAACCTCACCCCTTAACTCTTAATATTCTCAAGTTGGTACCATATTATGGAACTACCACAAGATGCAAGGGAGAATACCAGGGCCTGTATCAGGTACACCTTAGTCCTTGGAGTAACATCCTTGCTTTTAAATATTGTCAACAGATTTTGTGCAGAAGATTTCTCTATGGAAATAAGTCTTTTGATCACTTGACTACTGCTTCCATGGGCATTGATTGTGGATTCAATAAGACAAAATCCTGGACAAGCTCATTGATCCAGTTGTATGGATTTTGATCTTCTTTACATTGAGTTGTAATCCATACTGAAGGCTGTAATCCTTGATCTTCATCAGCAAGTGCTTTAATTTCTTCTCACTTTCAGCAAGCAAGATTGTGTCATCTCTATACCACAGGTTGTTAATAAACCTTCCTCTAATCTTGATGCCATACTCTTATACATATAATCTAGGTTCTCTGATGATTTGCCCAGCATATAAATTGAATCAATATGGTGAGAAGACATAACCCTGGTGTACAGCTTTGCTGATTTGAAACCATACATAATTCCCTTGTTCTGTTCTCACAACTGCTTCTTGATTGATATACACATTTCTAATAAGCACAATGTAGTGTTCTGGAACTCCCATAATTCTTAGTGTTATCCACAGTTTAGGATGGTCCACACAGTTGAATGCCTTTGCATAGTCAATGAAACACAAGGGAACATCTTTCTGGTATTCTTCGCTTTGACTCCAAAGCCATCTGACGTCAGCAATCACGTCCCTTGTTTCAAGTCCTCTTTTGAATCCAACCTACACTTCTGGCAATTCCCTGCCAACACACTGCTTTATTTGTTTTTGGATGATCTTAGGTGAAATTTTACTTGTGTTCTATATCAGTGATATCATTGAATAGCTTGAGCATTCTGTTGGGTTACCTTTCTTTGGAATTGACACAAATATGGGTCTCTTCCAGTCAGATAGCCAAGTAACTGTCTTGCAAATACCCTGGCACAGCCTAGTGAGTGCTTGCAGTGCTGCCTCACCTGTGTGAAATGTTTCAGTATGTATTCCATCATATCCTGGAGCTTTGTTTTCTTGAATGCTTTCAATGCAGCTTGAACCTCTTCCTTCAGAACCATCGGTCTTGCTCATATGCTACCACCTGAAATGCTGGGCTATCGATTAGTTCTTTCTGGTACAGCGACTCTCGTACAGTGGATATTCTTTCCATCTTCTCTTGATGCTACCTGTATCATTCAATATTTGCCTAGAGAATATTTCAAAATTCTATTCACAGTTTGAATTTTTTCTTGTATTCTTTAAGTTTCAGATATTCTGGGCATATTTTCCCTTTTTATTTTATTATTCTAGGTCCTTGCACATGTTATAATATTTGGTTTTGTCTTCTAGTTAGAATACTTGGTTTTGTCTTCTCAAGCTGCCCTTGAACTTCTATTCTGTTCTATGACTTCATCCTTTCTTCCATTTTATTTAACCACTCCTAGATTAATAACATTTTCAGAGCCTCTTCGGACATCCAGTTTGATCTTTTCTTTCTTTCCTGTCTTTTTAACAGCTGATTTTGCTTTCTTCTTGAATGATGACCATGATGATGACACAATGAAGAAGTTCAATATCAACAGCTAAAACCAGGTCAAGGCTGACTATGGAACAGACCATTTATTGCTCATATGTAAGTTCAGGTTAAGCTGAAGAAAATTTAAAACTAGTCTACATGAGCCAAAATATCTCACCTAGATTTGGAGAATATCTCAAGAATGTATTTATGCATTGGACACCAATGGCAGGAGACCTGATGAGTTACGGGAGGATATCAAGACCATCACCCATGAAGAAAGGAAAAGGTCACTAAAAAGGGAAGAGGGAAAAGAGTATTCTGAAGAGACTCTGAAACTTGTCTTAAACATGTAGCAGCTATCTGTTTGGTATAACAAATGGAAGACATGGAGAAGTCAAAGAACCAAATAGAAAATTTAAAAGGGCAGCTGGAGATGATACAGTCAAAATAGTATAATGGCATTGCAAAGACTTAGAGTAAGACAACCAAAAGGGAAGAGCACATTTAGCATATCATAAACTTAAAAAAACTGAACAAAATATTCAAACTTCAAGTTGCAATATTCAAAAGTTCAGTGAGCAGAATATTGAATAATGGAATAAACATCAAAAGAAGATGGAAAGAATACATGGAATCATTGCATTAAAAGAACGGATCCATATTAGCCCATTTCAGGAGGTAGCATACGTTGAAGGACCTGTGGTGCTGAAGGAAGAAGTTCTGGCTCCATTGAAAGCAGTCACGCCAAAACAAAGGTTCCACAAAATGATGGAACGTCAATTCATATGTTGCAACAAGCCGAGGAAGCACTGGAAGCATTTAGACATCTATGTCAAGAAATTTGGAAGACAGCTACATAACCCCTTGACTGTAAGAAATCCATATGTGTATCCATGCCAAAGAATGGTGACCCAACAAATCGCTCCAAGTATAAAACATTAGCAGTGATATTACATTCAACTGCCTCTTGAGCTATGTTCAAGTTCCAAATGAGTTCAATGAAGGGCTCTAGAATTCCTATTCTTCTCTAGGCTAGTCACGGTTTG
Organism: Tenrec ecaudatus; assembly: GCF_050624435.1. Taxonomy (NCBI): domain Eukaryota; kingdom Metazoa; phylum Chordata; class Mammalia; order Afrosoricida; family Tenrecidae; genus Tenrec; species Tenrec ecaudatus. The sequence goes on along the minus strand of NC_134540.1, from coordinate 26,525,770 downwards.
TTATGATTCATGGCTGAAGCCTTGGCCTAGTCAATAAAACGAAAGCAAACCTAGTCCTAGTGTTCTCTGCTTTCAGCCACGATCTCTCTGAGATCAGCACTGTTTTCTCTCATTCTTTGTCTCTGAATCCAACCAGAGTCTCTCGACAGACAAGGAGTGGTAACAGGATTGGAGGAAGTCTTATGAACAAGCCGACACATGCAAATGACCTACTCTTGCATGATGGAAATGAGTAGGTCTCAAAGAACTTCCTGATATGTAGATCGATGATTGTAGCTTTCAGTATGGATTACAAGTCAATGTAAGGAAGACCAAAATGCTCCCAACTGGACTAATAGGTGCCATCTTGATAAATAGAGAAAAAATTGAAGTTGTCAAGGATTTTGTCTTGTTGGGCTTACAATCCACTGTTCAAGGGCTTAAATGATGCACAGCCCTGGTTAAACCTGCTGCACAAGACCTCTTTGGAGTTTTGAAAACCAAGGATGCTACTTTGAGGACTATGGTATATCTGACCCAAGCCATGGTATTTCTAATTTCTCAAAGCCATGTGAAAGTTGGATATTGAGTAATCAAGGCCTGAGAAGAATTGATGCATTTGAATGTGCCAGTGGTGGAAAATACCGAAAGTCCCACGGCCTGCCAAAATGACAAACGAACCTGTCTCGAAAGAAGTATAGCCAAATTCTCCTTTGATGCATGGATGATGAGACTTTGTCTTACATATTTTAGATATGTTGTCAGGAGAGGACAGACCCTAGAGAAGGACATCATGCTCGGTGTAGTATCGAGCCAGTGACAAAGAACAAGGCCCTCAATGAAATGGATTGACACAGTGGTTGAAACAATGGGCTCAACGTTAAGAACAATAGGGAAGAGACTGGGCAGTGTTTCGATCTCTTGTGTATAAGAACGAGGTGGGTCGGAACCAACTCTATGGCACCTAATAACATCACTACTTTTAGCAAATTGTTCTCACCAATTCAAACTAAATCTGTTCTTTAAACCAAAGCATGGTAGCAAGATGAGACACGAAATACATGTTTGCTACTATAGAAACTCTATGGAATGCTTTTCTTAATAATAACAATAATTGGCATCACCTGCTCCCTTAAAATACGATAATAAAAGTTATGATAATAGTGGAAAAAATAAATGTGAATTTTACAATTACAGGATTTTGCACCATAACTATCTTGTAAACTGAAAGTCTAAATTAACTCTATTGAAGAGTCAAAGTTTTCTTCTTACACATTTGTAGTATTAGACATATTTTATCCACACCATAATGTTCACATTATAAGCTTCAATGTATTTTCCACATGTTAATCTTTCTCCAATGGTTAAAAATAGTCATATTTAAAATAGTATACACCTAAGTGAACCTATATTATCCAGATAATTCCATATAAGTGTAAAAATAGTGGGGTACAGGGAAACGTTGGAAATACTGTATTTTCACATAGATACTTTGTCTATTTCATTACTTCCTTAGTTTTATTAGTATTAGTTGGTAAATAGTTCAAGATAATTTATGGATACTTGCACAGGTACTCAATATCTGAAATATTCCATATTGAAATAAAATTAAATAGATTTTTTGTTCTTTAAAATTGTACGAAAAACAAAGTATAAAACCGAATCAAAATTGATGAATTTTTATGATACTAAATGTGTTTGCTGTTGAGCCTAACAAACTTTATCAATATATCATTAAATAAATAATTATAAGAGCAAAATTAACATGCAGATGTGATGTACCTGCACCTTCAAAGTTGAAATAACTAGTGTCTTTAATACCAGCAGGTTTTCTTTAAATTTTGACAGAAGTGAAAAATTTACTTTACTTCAGATCTTTGGCAAAAGTACATTCATTTATATTGTAATTTATTTCCACTTAGTATAAATGAGAGTCAGTAAAAATGAAATAACTTTTCTCTATAGTTATCATCTCTACCTATAAGTTTTTTCTTTTAATGATTTACCTTCATTTATTAAAGAAGTAACTATTTAAAATAACATTATCCTTGAAAAAAGTAGAAAAATATTTTTTAAAGACTGAAATTCCCTTAGAAATGTAGCTTCTCAATTCTGCAATCACTGAATATTCTGCAAGCCCTCTATCAGTGCATCAGTTCTAAACACAAACTGCATATGGCCAATAAAGAAGACCGCTGTACCGATGTGCAGGTATCTTTCGATTCCCAACAATGAGGATAACGTCACAGAGTTGCTGTTGTTTCAGGTAACTTTCCATCTTTCTGAAGGTTTGCTCTGCGTGATGAACTGCCTGATAGAATTCCTCAGAGCTACTGGAGTCCATCTCGCTCTGCGGTGTCAGAGCGTGGCTGTTGGCTGACAATCTGCGAGACAAAGAAGGAAGATGCGTTCACTAGTGCACTCAATTATCCAGATCTAGACAGACACTGAAAATGTGTTCTGGAAAAGCTGTTGCCATCCTGGTTTTTGCTATTTTTAACACAGCACAAAAGTATATATATATATATATATTTGTATTAAGTAATTATATAGATATATCTAGCCTTTATTATATTTATAATATATATTAGAGTGCAAAAAGTTATTAAAGGAGCCAAGTTGGTACTGTGGTTAGATATTGGGCAAATGGCAAGTGGCAGTTCAAACACACCAGCTGATTTTCAGGAAAAAGATGCTATTTGCTTCTATCAGGAATTTCAGATGGTGGATATGAATTACGATCAGCTTGATGCTTCTGGGTGTTTTGGTATTAGAACAAGTTACTACGTGTGAAATAGTCACATAAGTAGCTGTATATAATAGCAAGAGGATCAATGTTGCTACAAGTGTACCTCACAGCGATATGAAAGTTTGAAGCCCTATTTCTGAACCTATCTTCTACCTCGGTCTACATATTTCTCAAGTCAATGTTTTCAGCTCTCTAATTCTTTCCTAAAGAATCTCTTCACCCTTCATGCTTCACCAAGCCTAAAGAGCAGCCTTGACTGCTTTAGAGACTCACACTATGCTCATTTAGAGATTCTTTAACTGTAGGCAAAAAAATGTCTGAAGGGGCAGGAGTTTGGCTATAGGGGAGATGTAGTCAGGTTTCCCAGTAGAAATTTGTGAAATAGCCCTAGCTATTCCCAAAGAATGAGCACATGGCTTGTCAGGGAGATGGTGCATCCTTCAGTGCAACTCTCCCGGATTTTTCTCCTCTGTATAGTTTTCAACTTCCTTAAAACTTCTTTCCAGTAAATTTCTGTGATCATGTATGTCCTCTGGGAAAATATATCACAATCGCCCATTAGAGAAATAACATTATTAATAATAAAAACAGTCCTCAAACATTTCTGATCTGGCCTCTGCCTTGAATTGATCTGTTTCAGTACATCTCCTCAGAAGTCACTATTGGCCTTTTCAAAATGGAAACACTAAGACAACCGCTTTAGTGAGAGAACTAATCTGTAGCCATCTATGTTTAACCGCGATTCTTTGTTTTCGCTTTTGGAATAAACTTGTGTATGTAATCAAATAAAACCCTGGTAACTACGTTCCTTAACTTACCACCATATTAACATGCTTAGTGTAAAAGTGACTAATAATCAAATAGTGGTTTCCCATGACATTAAAGTAGCCAACTTAATTATGTCATTCTAGTTCTATCACTATGTCGTCATACTTTGTCATGGTTTAAATGTTCTACAATAGATGATTTCATAAAAACATGAGGAAATATGGTTTGTAATAACAATTGACATATGTATCTCAGAGAAATTTTTTTAGTATCTTCACACATTTGGTCAAACCAAAATGTAAACAGAATCTATCAGTTCAAAATTTACAAATATTTTAAGCATTAATAGATACATGGGTTTTGAAACATTGAGATTTTGAATTTTCCATGAACTTACATTTAGAGATTGTACCTATCAAAAACAGAGGCTTTCTCACCATTAATTTTTATTACCATACTTTATCCAGGCCTGCACCTTTATGCATCATTCCTGTGCTTGCAGTCAGCGTCTGCCTTTGAGAGGCTTCCTAGCAACTGTTGTGGACCATGCACTCTACTCAGCCTGATGTCCTTTTCTATGAATTGGTCTCTCCTGATCGCATTTTCAAAGAACACGAAAGAACGTCTCCATTCTCACTTCTCAGAGGCAAACATTTCCAATACAGATTTGCTCATTCTTTAAGCAGTCTATGAAATATCCAATATTCTTCACCAACATCATAATTCAGAAGTCTTAATCCTCCTTTGGGCTCTCTTCATCCATCTTTCACATGAATATGAGGTGATTGAAAATACTATGGCTTGAGTCACCTGAAACTTAGTTTATAGGGTGACATCTCTGGTTTTGCAACCTTTAGGAGATATTTTGAAGCAGATTTGACCAAGGCAACATGTCTTTTGCTTTTCTGACTGCTGAGTCCCTGGGAATTAAATATGGATCTGAGTAAATGAAATCACTGACCCCTTCAACGTTGCCTCAGTTGAGCTCACCTTTCTTTGAAATTTGAAGACGAAACAAAACAAAACAAACCAAACTTAATGCATTGAGTTCATTCTGATTTATAGCACATCTGTAGGCCGTAGAACTACAGTTAGGATTTCTAGGACTAGATCTTTATGGAAGCAGACTAACTCATTTTTCTTCTATAAAGTAACTGGCAGGTTTTGAACTGCTGAACTTTTGTTTTCACAGTCAAGCAATTAACCACTGTATTACTAAGAGGGCCCTCAAGAAAATGTCCACTAGGGAACTTTCTGAAGTATTTCAAAGAATAGATTTCAACCAACACAGAGTTAAAAAACTAGGCTCAATATTTCTCCCCAAATTACAAGGTTTTTTAAAAAATTATTTTTCCTAAAAGGTCTCATGCTTTGACTCTGTTTTGTGTAATCACTGGTCAATTCTCTTGAAGGTTGGTCAGTCTGTCAGAGAAATTGGTAGGTAGGCTTGACTTGATTTTCTCAATGACAATGATAAATGATATGTCATTGATTTTTTCAATGACAATGATAAAGTCATGGTCATGGTGCTTGCACATTTTCCCAGAAAACATTTCTAACTCTCAAGCAAAGTTAGGACTCCTTTCCCTTGACTTTTGAATCAGGATAGACTTTGAAGAAAAGTTTTTAAATTGCAACACTACTAATTTTAAAATATACTTTCATCAAATAACTGGCATACCTTTATCATCATGTCTATCCATATTGTTTTAACAAACAGGCTTTCAATTTTTAGAAAATATAAATCTCATCTTTAAGATGTTTCAATAAGCATGTGATAGTGTTGCTTTGCTCCTGTCTAAACACCCAAATCTTCTATCTAAATACGCCCTACAGTTTCTTTCAAATCTAAGAATTGAAAAATCTTTATTGAGGTCAAAAAAGATAAAGATTTAAGGTATTAAAAATGTAACTTTAAAAGTCTAATATAACTTTTCCCAAATATTTTAAGCATGCTTAAAATTCAAGATACATAAAATAAAATGAATAAAACCTTTTTAAAATTTATCATTTATTTTCCATTATTCTTTTATAACCCCGTGACTCCAAAGCAATAGCTATACTCATTACCCTAACTTTCTATTCTTCTCATCACTGATTCATTAATTACAACTTGCCTTCCCAAACAGATCTAATGAAATTGATTCTACCAAGGACATCAGTTCCTTCCTAGGAGCTTTAGTGTATTTCCCTTTCAATTCTTTTCTTGATTGTTAAAAACCAAGTCTTCAAAATAATTCGCACCAATTCAGTCTTGATAGAGTGAAAATGTGACTGCACAAATATATATACTGTGGATCTTACAGTTACGCTAACCAGCACGGGGGGTTTATGGGTTGCAGCTCTGGAATTGAAGACTCAGAAGAAACATAGTGAGCCCTTTCAGAAGCCTAATACAGGAAGTTTGATTTTCTTCAGGCATGTGGAGGACACACATGATCAGTGTAGATAGCTGCCATATTAGACCTAAGTTCTGTGGTTGTGTTTCTGTCTCCCAAGAGGATCGGTTGCTCTGGAGGACACACGTGCCATTGTTATGTAGGAGAAAGAATGAGTTGCTAGCAGAGCATCAACCTGAGGCTTTTCTGGTTTTGATGTCAAATCCACTCCTGTTTTGCTTCATTGTTTATAACTGAATTTAGGAAGCACTAATTCAGTACCTACTGAAAACTCATAAGCATTCTTTTCCTAAGCAACTTAGCATGAAACAGCCTTCCCTTTCTCTGTAATAAACAATTCTGAAATAAATTGTATTCTTATAACTTTGTGCAAATTAACCAAAAATAGTATCCTTTTCAGACTAATGGATGATTTCCAAACTTTACCTGCTACCATTTCTCCCAATTTTGAATTTTCTTTGGACCAACTCCATAGTGCATGATAGAAGCTTTTCTTCAACTTTTCCTAACCTTCATTCTAGCTTTAATTCTCTCCATACCTAGTCATTCCAGTTTCTACAATCTGCTGTATCCTTGCTTTATTGTCATTTTCTTCTGTAGCTTCCATGACCATTTTTCCTCACCTGGAATTTCCAAAACACATTGGCATTCTTCTTAATTCTGATTACTCTAGTGATAATTTAAATATCATGCCTTTCATAATTTAAATATATATTAAAATATAGGAGTACTTAGTGGTTTCAAATACCAGCTACTCCACGTGCAAAGCATGAGGCAGTTGGCTTCTCTGAAGGCGTGTGACCACATTGCTCTCCCCTGGAGCAGCTGATGGGTTTGAACAGCGACCTTTGGTATTAACAGCTGAGCACTCAGCCAGCCTGTCTCAAGCTTCTGTCAAATAGTGTTTACAAAGGTTTAAATAAATAGATAAGGCAAGTGAATAAGAAATTATGATTACTACTAACTCAGTAGTACTTTTCTTCCTTCAGTATTTTCTTATGAAATGGTAACCACCATAAAGCAAATCAGGCAATCCTGACTTGTAACATGAAAAGATGTTTGCCCAAGAAAAGTGAAGAACATCAGAGAACAAGGAAACAGTTATTCCAAAGAACTAATATATTACATGAACACCACGCTCCACTCTCCTAAGATTAGAAGAACGAATGGGTGTCCCACCAACACTCCTTGGCTACTCTGAAAGTGAACTGATACAGCTGAAGGAAAATGTGAAACATACTTTAAATCATTTTAAAAATAAAGACAGGCTTACTGATCTGAGACAGACAGGAGGAATATCTGAAATTCTGGCTCTTAAGCACCCTTCAAGCCTGCAGCTCAACTCATCCAGTAAGTTAGGAATTACCACTCAAAAATTCACTAGAACTGTAACAGCAATAGCTGAAGATGCCAGTAGTTTTGCAATAATAGGAAAGGTTAAGAATTTATCCGGAAATTTCAAGTGCATCTTGAATAATTTCAGAAAGTAAGAATAGAAAGTATGTGGTCGTTACATAACCTGTTGTCAATATGAGACGTAAGAGTGAAGGGGTGGAGTTTAGCCTGTCAATAAGGTCACAGCTTAATGAACTCATTTGGAGGTTCTAAGGAGATAAATAGCTCATTGGAGACAGGACACATGCTCACTCCCTCAAAGACATTCCTGAAGACAAGACACATGGAGCTACACTAGTGCCCTGGAGCAAAAGGAGCTATGTGAAGCTTTAGACTCCCGCCAGTGCTGAGATTATTCCACTGCCACCGGATCCACAAGACTTTCCACCTACTGGCCCGTGAATGTCCTGAATTCAACGTCATTGCATGTGTTGTGTGAGTCTGAAGAGGAATTTACAGATTGGTATCAGACATATGAGCTAATATCAGATTTATGGACTTGATCAGGCCTAGGCTGGGCTGTTCTCTCAATTTTCAATTGCTCTTGTATACAAAGCTGTTTCTTATTTACATACAAATGTCATTGGATTTGTTTCTCTAGTCAACCCAGACTAACACACAATAGCTATAACACACAATATATATAAAATTAAATAATAAGAATAAATTATTTAGGAAGTTGAAAAAATTAGTATTATAATATTAAAGGTAAGTAGATGCTTCTAATAACATATTGGTTCAATTGTAAAAATGCTTCTACAATTCATGAATATTTTTGAGTTTTTGAACCTTTTACAATTCAAAAAAGCTCTTTATAATTCTATGAATCTAAAAGTAAAACAGTTTGCTTAAATACATTCAAATATATTAATATTTTAAAAGAATAATTATTCCATTTGCATCTTTTTAAGCTTGTTAAGAGATAGTGCAAGCAGTAGAGAATATCTGATTATTCTATTTGCATCCTATTAATTTTATTAAGAGACAGTATAAGCAATAGGTAATATCAAACTCGGTGAACACTGAATTTAAAATTCTAGTTATATAGTAAATTAAAAAGCATTCAGGTAGGAGTGTACAATAAGGATGTATTTTATACATAGTTTATAAATAAATTTATTTTTATACATTCAAGTTTTCAAATCTTCTATTATACAGAGAAGCACACTAAAAGAGTTACACTAAAATATAATCAAAGGCAATTTTTAGAAATCTAAGAAAACTATAAGATGTGATTCTAAAATGTACAAATAAATTAAAAATACCACCAAGAGGCTAAAACTCATTTTTATCAAGTCAATGTTGATTCAAAGTGACACTGTGGGACAGGCTAACCTGCCCCTTTGGATCACTGGGACTCCTCTGGGGTTGAACCGCTGATCTGTGGTTAACAATTTCGTATGCAGCCCACTCTTCTTCCTAGACTCTTCACGTTATAATAAATGTTAACCAAATTGTAAGTAAATGTGTAACTGTGCCACAATGATTTTTGAATCATTTTTTAAAAAACACAATAAGTTCTATATGGTCCCTACATAGTTGTTCTGAAAATAGACTTTAGGGCTTGCACGATAAAAAAGAAGGGAAACCAGGTTAATGTTACTAGCTTAAATTGAGGAATGATGTAGAAAATTATAAAACTATACACTTGTGGAAAAAGTTTAAAACTGAGGGCAAAAACAAAATGTATATCTAAAAAGTACACATATAAAATATATACTTAGAATCTGAAACCTAGAAGAGCCTAAATTCCTCATTTCTCCACACAAAAAAAAATCAGTAAAATTTGTTCAATCCAATAAATGTCTGGAAAAAAGGATCTTAAAATATAAATATTTGTTATAATAAAATAAAAATTACATTTAATAATAGATATAATAGAAACACATCATATTGGGCCATTGTCCAAAGAAACAAAATCATTGACATTCATATATGTATAAAAAGGAGCTTTATATAAAGAAGTCATCATATCACAAAGGTATTACAGCCCAGTCCACCTTAAGTGCAAGGGTTTGATGCTAGCCTTATTCAAACTTTCCTAGATGCAGGCCAATGGCACAAAAAGCTGAAGTAGGAGGCAGGAATAATAGCAAGGCCAGAGGTGGAAGCATCACATGGATTAAAGTAGATGGAAACATGGCAGAGGGCCAAAAGCTCTCACGGTGGTCTGGCAGCCACTGGGGCCTTCCCTGGAGGCAGACAAAGAGTGCCAACAAGGAGGAAGATGAAGGAGCTGAGTGGGAGGGGGAAGTTCCCAGTTTCTCTTTTATAAAAGGTTCACGCCTGCCTTCCAGGAGCCTCCATGGGACCCAACCTGATGGAGAGGTTGAACTCCACCCCTCCACAAGCACCAGCTGACATCAACTCTAACTACTACATACATTAATACTTTCCCCAATTTAAATCAGAATAAATGTGAATATTATATAGATATAATATAAACTTAGCAATAGTGGCATGTCTGTCTAAATTTATATATAGGCCAAACATATCTTCATAAACTTTATACAGTCATTGAGATAATGGGCAACTACCAAGACATACTTAAAGAAAAAAGACACTGAAAAAAAAAAAGGAAAAGCATTTAGAGGTAACAATGGGGCAGGGAAAATTGGTGATAATCACAACAAAGAAAAGCAGGAAGAAATCATATTGATAAAACTGAAAGTCTAGGTGACGGGGAGGAGATAAGCCAGTCAGGGTGCAGTGTAGCAACAATGAAACATACAACTTTCCTCTAGTTCTTAAATGCTTCCTCCCCCAACCAATGTCATGATCCAATTCTACCTTACAAATCCGACTAGACCAGAGATGTACACTGGTCCAGATGGAAACTGGAAACATAGGGAATCCAGGGGGATGATCTCTTCAAGACTAGTGGTGAGAGTGTCAATACCGGGAGGGTGGAGGGAAGGTGGGATAGAAAAGGGGAACCGATTACAAGGATCTACATATAACGTCCTCCCTGGGGGACGGACAACAGAAAAGTGGATGAAGGGAGACATCGGACACTGTAAGACATGACAAAATAATAATTTATAAATTATCAAGGGTTCATGAGGAGCGGGGTGGGCGGGGAAAAATGAGGAGCTGATACCAAGGGCTCAAGTAGAAAGTAAATGTTTTGAGACTGATCATGGCAACAAATGCACAAATGTGCTTGACACAATGGATGTAGGTATGGATTGTGCTAAGAGTTGTACGAGCCCCCAATAAAATGATTTAAAAAACTGATAGTCTATCAGAAATAAATCATAAACCTGAAAAAATAATGTAAAAATATAAAGTTTTCTAGAAATATAAACAGATAAAGACATATATACAGTAAGATATCTAAATTCATTCTTTCTAAAGCTGACTGAAAACAAAGAAAAAATATCTCTAGGAAACATTTGTAGATTACTACTGTGAAGGTTAGATATTATGTCATATTCGTGTACCTGATTGGAGGTAGGGGTTGACTACAACCGCGCTGTGTGGTGATACCTCCTTAGGGGCCTGGCCTTTTTGGAAGTGAAAAAGGGGCAGAGCACTAGGCTCTTGCTAGCTCCTCTTTGTCTTCCTGCTGGCTTGGATTCTGCATCTGGTGTGGGTTGGCAGCCAACATGTCCTACAGCTCCTGGAAACTGTCAGCACCATGTCATATTGCCACCTACTTTGGATTCATGCAATTCCGTACCCTTTGACCTTGATCATTGTGCACCCTTCACCCTGCCATATTTCTCAGAACCTTGGATCCATGTGACTCTGTTCCCACTGATGTGGGGACACTCACAGCTTCCTGATTCATCTTCTAGCTTCATCTACTGCCCACTTCGAGGGTCTGAATTGGCTCCAGCTAGCACTGGACTCAGGCTTGAGTTGGACTGACCTTGATCTTATATACATGAATATCACTGGTTTTGTTTTTCTAGAACACTCAGCCTAGCACAAAAATTAGAACACTTGCCTTAAGAAATATAGAAAGGTAACTATGCTCAGGGAAGCATTTCCTGTCTCTGCAAACAAAATTTAAATACTTAATAAAAACTATTTTCTCTCATTGCCTCTGACCCACTGCAAAATCATTAAGAATAACACATAGGCAAAATGTTTATACACTAAAAAGTTTTAAAAAAGAAATATAGTATTTTTTATGTAGAATGACAATATGTATGTTTTGGTCAATAAAAATAATATTGCAATTAAAGTTAAATGTTACAATAAGGAAGAGTAATAATGGTCTTAGCTGCTTTGTTGATAACCAAAAATATTGATTTTAACCTACTAGCTGTTCCACTGAGAAACATGTGACAGTCACCTTCCATAAAGATTCACATCCTTGTGATTAAGTAGCTCAGTGAGTAGCTCTCATGCAGTGATGAGATATCATCTTCCAGCAATGACAGCAGCCAAATAAACAAGCAAACACAACCAAGGCTAGAGTTGGTGAAGAAAGCTCCCATACACTGCTTGGGTGACTGTCAATATGTACAACCACTGAGGGAAATGAAAAGCTACCTCGGACAGTTGGGGATTGAAACTGCATATGATCCAGTAGTGCTTTGCTTCTAAAGAAGTAAGGGGCATCACACAAACAGGCATGCTTCCATGGTAATTGTGGCACAGTTCACAAGAGAAAGAAGACAGAAATAACCCAAATTTCTATTAGTACAAGAATGGATTAAAAAATAAAACAAAACAAAAACTTTGGTACAAGCACACGGTGCAATATTATGCATCAAAAAAAAAAAGATGAAGCCACAGGCACCTCATGACATGGATCAACCTGGTGAATATTATGCTGAGTGAAAGTTGTCAATTATAAAAAGAACTATTCTATGACACCACTATTGTAAAGAAAAACCAAGGCAAGGAGCAGTGGCAGACTTCCTTGCTTTTGACAAGGCACCAAAACTGATCAATCATTTTTTGGTAGGGTCATGGTCCAACAAGTGGGGGAAACCCCTGATCAGATGGTTTTATACAATAACCACAATATGCTAGCTATTCTGTAGATGTTAGCGGTATAGGCAATGTTTGCTTTTATAAAAAGAAAATAATGTCATGAGTCTAAGTTAAATTAATGGCAATTGTCTATTTAGCAAGCTTATCAATGGGAGAAAACTTTTCTAGTGAGTGAAGGTGTTTGAGCATGCGGCTTGTCTGTACACTGTTTTTGTCGACCTAAAACTGCTCTAAAATGTTAAGTTGATTAATTAGAAAAATATATGAAGCATTATCATGCATTAGGGAAATTAGTTATCAGGAAGATTAGGGCATGTGTCCCTTGATTTCATGCAAAATAAATGAGTGGTATTTATTTAGATTAGATTAATTTAAACAAAGAGACTTGGTTTAAACAAATTTTAGAATACTGGGTAGGTGCTGGGGCTATCAAGAGGGCATATCTCTTCGTCTCACTGCCCTCATTCAGGACACAATATAGTTAGTCATAATTTGTACAGATAAATTTAGATTTCATTGACTTCATGTCATTTTCACTACATTTTCTTACCATTTATATTACTGAAGAAAATATAAAAGGACAAAGTGGAAATTTGTTGATATGAATAAGGCTTAAATTTGAGCACATTATAGAAAATCATTTGGGGTAGTTATTCCTAAAGCATCATTAGCTTTGGAGATATAATTTTTTTCAATTATTTAACAGGCATAAATATTCCTTCAGATATTATGTATCTTCAATATACTCATTTTCCCATTATAATTTAAAAGCCATTTTAACCTGGAAAATTATTTATTCTGTGCTAATATTTCCCCTTGTTAAATACTAAATCAGATTAAATCAATTATATCCACTAATATTAACTTCCTTAATAACTCCTCCCACTCATTTTTGTGAATTAATATGATTTACTGATCTCCATTGAAGTTTTATATTACATTTTTTAGAAAAGTACACATGAATGTAATTTCTAGCCTTTATGCAATTCTAATCCTACAATATCAAAGTTTTTATGAAACCATCATCTAATAAGTATTAGAAGAAAAATATTACTTTGAACAAAATTAGATAAGCACAATAATATATCTCTATGATAACATACTTCGAGTTCATTTTAATATAACATAATTTCATTTATACTGGAATTAAATTAGTTAATAAGAAGAGCTCTGGAAACCCATATTTTTTAAAGTGAAAATAGGGTAAGTAAAAAGTTCTATGTGAGATATCTATGCATTATTGTCTTTTGTGGAAACACAAATGAAGTGGTTTATTAGACCATGAAGATTCAATATAATCCTGAAGGAATATGTGGGTCTTGAGCTAATATTCAAAGGAAGCGCAGGTGTATGTGATTAAGAGCTGGGGGGGTGGCTGTGTGACATAAAGGGATGCAGATTGCAAGGACTGAAACCTATTCATATTCCAAAGGATTTAAGGTGGAATTGCAATTATTTTGACTTGAGAAACTGTGTGTTTGAAGATAAGGTTCAGATCATGAAAAGACTATGCTAAGCTCTCTAAGCAGGTGGATGAATTTAGCTATTAAGGGTTTAATGCTCACCATCTTCATTTTTAGAACCATTGTAAAAATCTCTACCCTCGATGCCAACTAGCTGAATCTAAATTCAACATCAATTCTGACTGACCTACACTAGGTCTAGCCCTATTTAACATTCTTGGATAAAGTATTTCTTTATCATTATTACTATACATTGTATCTAACTTTGAATGAAGGCTTTCCTTTGCACAATTTCACCTTCGGTGGCATCATTTATGTGGTTCTACCGTATATTCACAGTATCTCAAGGTGAGCCCTGTGGTGTAGGGGCTAAGTGCTGGGAAAGATTGATTGTTAGAACCCACCAGCAGCTCTGGGGGAAAGACTGGAGTTCTTATTTCTGCGACCATTGAAAGTCTTGGAAACACACAGGGGGTCACTATGAGTCAGTATTGTTTGTTTTGTTATATTAATATGAAGCAGGACATTTCATCATTTTATTGTTTATAGACTCCAAGTCCCCAAATTTGAGAATCAATAATTGTCTCCTATTCATATTATATTCACATACCTATTAGTCAAGTAAGCTAACAAATAGCACTTTTAAAAAATAGCACATTTTTAATGAAATGTTTTGAGTAAATGGATTATTTTATAAGCTACATTAGTTTTTTCTAACTGGAGATTCAGAAACTTCTAATTCAATGAAATATTTTAATTGGTTTCATTCAACATGATATTTCTTTAAACTGAATTTTTGTTTTATCCTCTATGTTCTTATTTTTAGATATTTAAAAGAAAGAATTTTGGAAACTGACTGTTAGTTTTTATAGAAACACTATTGAAAAATAATGTTGGCAAAGAATATTTAATATACCAAAGATTGCCAGAAGAAAAGATAAATCTGTCTTAGAAGAAGAACAGCCAGAATGCTCATTAAAGCAAGGGAGGTGTACTTTGTCCTATCTATTTCTGACATGTAATTGGGAGAAATGAATCTCTGTAAAAGGGAACTTTCTTAGTAGACTAGAGGGTCAGAAAAAGCAAGAGAGAGCTTACAGGAGATGCGTGAACATCGTGGGTGCCACAGGCCATCTCACAGACCTCTATTGTGAAGTTGGCTCAAGCCCAGGCAGCAATCCCTTCTGTCTGACTCAGCATTGGCTATGATTCAGAAGCGAATTGAGGGCATCTAACAAAATCAACAATTTTGAGGGTATAAACAAATTCACCCTCGGTGTTTACTGTACAAAACCCCATTTCTACTCCCTCTCTTTAAACTTATAATGTGAATTGAGTGAAGTTTTACAGGAAAGTCTGTTTTCCATTCAGCAATTCATAAACATCTTGATCAAATGTCATTAATTGTAATGTCCACAAGGTAACGTCATTCATCCATGGCTGCCCTCTATTTTTCATTCCCATTTTGTTTTCTTTCCAAACCTTCCGCGCCTTCTGAACTGTGTTAGGGAAAATGCTTCCCTTTCTGTCTGAAATGGCTGCTTGCTCAGAGTAGTTGGTAGCTCTCTATGGTTCTTGTTAACTTTGTATCTCTTTTTTTTCTTGTTCATCTTGGAAACTTGTTTATTTGGCAGAAAACTTAGCCCTGGGAGTGAGTTAAATTCCAGCATCAAACGTGGATGAGAGTCATGGACTCATAGATTCCACAAGCCTCTCGCCAAACAATAAGCCTGGTTTTATTATGATTTTCAATCCCATGTCACTTGCTTTTCCCTCTCTATCCAGACCGTGTAATGTGATCACTGTCAGAGCAGTCAGTAGTGCGAGCTGGCACCATCGAAGACAGGTCTTCTGGCTCAGCACTCAGGAGGCTTAGCTCTGCTTGCTCCATTAGTTCTTTGCTCTCATCATTTTCACCTGTTTGTGTCTTTTATTTCATTCTTATTTTCTCTGGATAAGAAAAGTCAAAAGTTACACCACAGGTGCCTATTGAGAAGCTCTTAACATGACCGCTTCTTTTCACCAAAATTGGAGGTAGAATATATCTTTGTGCATTGACCTTGAAGTCACCAGACATTAAGATTCTGAGCCTCTAGCTCACAGTTCATTCTTTCAAGGAGTTTGGTTATAGCTAAGATGTTTTTAGTAGTATTTATCCCTGTATGCTCTATTATATTCAGAATATATTTGCAACATATTTAATTACTGTCAGACTATACTTACTCATATGTAAAGTTCCTTAAACTTCCTCACACTTGTTGGGCTTGCATATCTCTCAGCGGATCCACGTTGGATTACTGCGAGGACTGGCATTGCAGGGCTATCACTGTTGTACCCCTCCTGGTTTTCATTTGCCTTGATAATTGTATGCCCACGGCCCCAGTGTGCATTGTCTTCCCTTCACACTCATTAACACGTATCTACCCTTAGTTGCGCATGTCAAGGTTCAGGTTGAACCTGAAGAACACTAAGGTAAGTCCACAAAAACCAAAATACAAATTTCAGTGTATGCCACCTGAATTTAGAAAACTAACAAGAATGACGTAAGCACCCGGAATACTAGTTACAGAGGACCTGGTGAGCTGTGTGATGACATCATAGAGAAAATGTCATGAAAGGAAAGACAAGACGACAGCGGATGTCAGAGGAAATACTGGAACTTGCTCCGAATCGTCGACTAGTTAAGGCAAATGCAAAAATTGATTGAGTCAAAGACTAAATACAGAATTCCAAAGGGCAGCCCGAGAAGACAAAGCTAACCATTATAATGAACTGTGCACAAACCTAGAATTCAAAAACCAAGAGGGAAGAATGCCCTCAGAATATCTTGAAATGAAGGAACAATTCAAGGCTCCAGTGGCAATATTGAAAAAATCTATGGGGAAGTAGAATGGTATATGGATGATAAATGATAAATGAAGCATCGAAAGAAGATGGAAAGATGCACAGATTCACTCTGCCAAAAAGAATTAGGCAAGATTCAACCATTCAAGAGGTAGAATATGTGCAAGAACCAATGGTACTGAAGGAAGAAGATCAAGTTGTACTGAAAATATTAGCCAACATCAAGGCTTCCGGAATTTATCTTATCTCAATTGAAAATTTTCAACAAACTGATAAAGTACTGGAAGCAGTTATTTTTCTATGCACGGAATTTGGATGGTAACTACTGACTGGAAGAGACCCGCATTTGTAGCGATTCCACTGGCATTGAATAACAAATAGTTCTTAGATTCATAAGCCAAAGTCTTTCATTTCAAACTATGTCAAAATAATTTTGTGTTCTAATTGATGTTTGCATTGGAAGTGTCAAACACTTCATTTTGCTTGCATATTCTATGCAATTTGAAATCACGAGCATGAAAATTAGGCTAATAATCAGTACTTAACTGCATTTATCTTTCGGTCAATTAATGCTTCTCTTTCTTGACAGTGTGATTTCAAATTACAGTGTTGTCCAGTTTTAATCAGTAAGTCACATGCATGTGAGGAGAAGTGTGTCTCATTTTAGGAATCAGTGGTAGTCGGTGTTTTGTTGGTTCCATTTATTTTAGATAAAGGAAAACATAACACGTGATTCATGTCAATGTCAGCATGCTTAAGTATTTTTCCTTAATTGATGTGCAATTTCATTTTCTTCGAAATTTTATTTTTCTTAATTATACAAGAATTTAATTGAATGTGATAGCTTGTATTAAGAAAGAATATTCACATTAAAACGTTTTCTGCAGTTTTAAAGAAAAGGTGCTATTTGTAGTGAAGTGTTAAAAATTTTAAGATGACTTATTATTAAAAATCTCTACTATATCATAAATTATCTTATCCCACTTTAAGTAATTATAAAATAAGCACAAAACAAATAGATTGATAAAACAAACTGGAGTGATATGAAACTTAATTACAGAAAATGTAATATTCATTTTATTATTGGAATGTGATTTTTGAATCCTAAAACAGCTCAAACTTAAACTTCCTTATAAAAAAATCTCTCTTAATCTTGTTTATATATAAAAATATTTCACTAATATATTTTATTGAATTTAGAAACATAAATTGTAACTATCAGAGCTATGAAACTATTGACAAAATGTAAGTGTCAAGGGACTGACTTGATTAACATTATGAATCCTATAGTTTTCTAATACTTCAAATGTATTAGAGAAGCTTCTATCAATAATCTGTAGTATCAATCATAAGTGGAAATGTTACTTTTGAAGTATATTCCAATAGATCAAATATGCAAATAAGATTAAAAATATGTATTTTTGTAACAATAAAATGAAAGCAACTAGATTTATTATTATAGGTCTCTTCTAATAATTTTGTACTAAAATTAAAAAGTATTTTCTAAGAAATCCATTCACACACATGGATATCTATATCTAGATATTTATAAAGTGATATATCTATTCATTTAGTGAAATCTTAAACTTTGGATGTCATAACATATAGTTGGAAAGTACTTAGTTTAGAGAAGTATCTATCCTAGAATTTATTATCATGTGGCCCGAGTTGATAAACTTTTTAACAAAATAAAAGAGACTATCAAACTCATGTTTACATACGTAAATACATAATTATTTTTGTAGAGAGAGAACACACGAGAAGCTCCATTTGCACATCAGGATCATATTCTTTCAATGGACTTATTCAATCAGCACAGGATTGTTTGAAGAACAATCATTAACTGGTGATATGTAGATGACATACCCCGGTCTTCTGAACGTGAAGAGGACTTGAGGAGAAACTAACACGTCTGTCTTGGTTAAAGTACATCCTGAGTGTTCCCTGGGAGGCAAAAGGGTGAATTTTTCTCGCAAGCTTTGCACATGTTGTCTGGAGGGATCCGTCTCTGGAGAAGGCTACAGTTTCCAGCAGAGGATCATTGAACAGAAGTCCCTCAGTGGGATAGACTGAAATAGTAGCTGCCGCATGTGCGAAAGTAGAGCCATAATCACAAGGCTGGTACAGCATCAGGTAGCCTTTTGTTCTGTTGTACAGAGGGTCACGATGAGTCTGAAGCGATTCTCCCGGAATTTAACAATTGTATCTATTGCACACATCAGTATATGTGCATAATTCAAAGCGGGGTTCAGAGGTTGGTTGTCCCCTTACCTCTAACTATTTAAACTTCAATCAAAATGATAAAACTGACTTGAACGGTTAAAACATGTCAGTGATTTCTCTGATCCACACTGGACCTGATCTGGTTTTCAACATTTTCTATATGTTTTCATATGTGGGTTAGCTCACATGTATTAATTATCTCCTTGGGGATAAACATCTTAAATTATTGTCATATGCTTTTTCTGTTTCTCAGTAGATGAAACCTAGGATTGATGACCCTACAGAGACAGCGAAGAGAATGAAGATCCCGGGGTGGGAGCGTCGGCCAGGAGAGGTGAAGGGGAGTTGATATCAAGGAGTTCAAGGAAGAAGGGAATGCTTTGAAACTGGTAGCAATTACGCAATACTGATTGATGTGATTGAAATATGGATTGATGTCATATCTGTACTAACTCCCACTAAAATTATTTTGGAAAATTTATATAAAGCTTTTAATTGCTGTATAATTACCCCACTTTATATTTTGCAGTGATTATTTAAAGAACTAAAACTAGCATCATGCCCTAAAACACAGTACAGTAAAACAAATGTAAACACAGACAGACAGAGAGCCATATACTCATAAAAAATGGTAACTGGAGATGCTGTTTCAGGAGCCCTGGCGATGCAGTGGTTCACATCCTGGGCTGTGATCCTCAAAGCCAGCACTTCCAAAGGACCAGACTCTCCTAGGGACAAAGACGGGGCATTCTGCTTACAAAGAGTTACAGCCTTGGACACTCACTGGGGCCCGTTCAGTCCTGTCTGAGGTGGTAAAAATGATCTCTAGCTGGTATCAACTAGATAGTATTAGTGTGGGTGAGAGATGTCATTTATTGACTTCATGAAATTTCTCCATAGTATATTCTAGTATAGTCAATAAGATGTTTGTAGCCTGGACAATGAGTCTAATACCTATCCTCTGACTTTATGGCAAATCAAATCTTTAATTGAAAGAGACGAAGGTGAGGAAATAGAATTTGAATAAAATAACTAATTGTGCCATATCACTCAAGTATTGAGCAGGTGTTAGAAGGAGTATCTATATTAGTCCCTAAGGCAGTTTCCGTTCCGGTAGACCTTTCTTAGTGAGAGCATACTGTCATTCTGAGCTAAATTTTACAGCCTGAGAAATATCCTATTTTTGTCTCCTGACATGTAACTATAGATCAGGTCGTTAATCTCATGTCCCGCCACAATATCAATGAAAGTTGTTTTCTGTGTTGAAGGAAAATCAAGATGTTTTAGACTAACTGAGAGATTGTATATTAACCTCTAGTGCAATGTCTCCCTAATGATGCCAAAGCAAGTTTTCAACAGTACAGTATTTAATATCTGCATCACCAGTCGACTTCAAAACCCACCCTCACATAAGTTTTATCATCAGTCACTCATTGAAACAAAATTCAAATGTACATTAAACGTGGTTCTTTGTAATAGAACATGACCTCTATTTCCTATCATTTTGATAACATTTATTCTTTCTTATAAAAAACAACCAACGAACTACAAACCCACACTTATGGAGTCTATTTCAAATCACAGCCACCTCCTATTTGTAAATCTTCACAGAACCTGAGAGCCTCATCTTTCTCCCACAGAGTGACTGGTAGGTTTGAACTGCCTACCTTGCAGGTAGTGGTATTTATCTGACAGCTCCACAAGATCTCCATAGACTTTAAATTCATTGACTGTAATCGAGTCTTTGCCCTTTGTTCTACATGGCTGTCTAAAATCAAACTCACTGCCATTGAGTCCAAGCTGATTCATAGGACTCGATCAGATTATATGACCCTAATGGTTTAAAATAGGTTTCCTCTTTTTTTGGTATCTTTATTCCAGCACACACTGGCAAACAATGGATAAATACATTTCTTAACAATATGCTAGTTAGTACACAAATTCTATAATAGTTATATTGGAAACATATAGTGTGACAGTAATATACACAGAAGTTTATATATTATAATCTGAAATATTAGATATTAGTGCATACTGATTTGGCTGTCCTTATTCTTCTAAATAATCCATCTTTAGGTAAGAGTTTAAATCATCCATTTTGGAATTGTTCATTGTAAAGTATCATTTTCCATGACAGTTTATATTCAAAATCTGTTTCCTGGGGGGCAAAAGACTATTATGACAGCCTTTCTGGATTTTATTTTAGATATTTATGTGTCATGAATAATTTTGTACATTTCTGAGTAAAAGAGCTAATTCTCATTTTCTTTGAGTTTGGGCTATATTATAAAGCACACGTTGTCTCATTTATTTGAAAACATGGTCTTTTGTCTTTTAGCTTTCAGGTCCGGGGTCCCGTCTTTTCATTCACACAGGTTTCTGTCATCTGCTGATAAATGAGTTTCTATGAGTATATTGAATGTGGTTTAGGCTCTAAGACTTCAAATGTGGTTGCATCCATATGCCAAAGCGATTTCAACCCTAAAGAAGAGGTGTAGACTCAAATTCAATTCCTAACCAGTACATATCAAACGCAGCCAACATTTGTCTATCAGTGGAGATTGCTGTGTTGTTATGATTCAGAATGAGTTTCAACAGACCTTCAACACTACAATGCACACTAGGCTTAGTGATAGCCTTTTAAACATCAGTCAGGACAAGCCCCATGTATCAAAATAGTCTAAGTTCTGTTGAGTATGGAGTTTCCATGAGTTGGTGATTAACTTAAGGGCAGTGAAGAATTATATAAGAATTAAAAATCTCCTGGGGACAATGGACATGGCCATTTATTTTAATCCTTAACCTCTTTTTCCTAAAGCTGCCTCATTTAAGACACAATTTGTCCTCACCTGCCTTTTTTCCCCACCTGTTCCTCAAAAGTTGATAATATTTAATAGATTTATTATCCTTGTTTAATTACTTGAATACTGACCTCTATCAAGTATTTAATAACAGTTCCAAAACAGAGAAATCAATGTAATTATTTATCAGCACAAATCTGCCACTTTGATAGAATCAAATTAATTTATTTTCATTGATTTAGAAAATTATAAAACTACAAGAGAAAGCAATTTCAAAAGTGGATCAATAGGATGACTCCTCTAAAAATACAAAAGAACCCTTTCTTTTTTCTCCTTTTGAAGGTTAAATTTGCCTTTGATGTTCATGATTATAGCATGCTTCCTCTAAAACACAATAAAAAGACACGATTAAAGCATTTACCATCTCCCTCTAGTATATTTAATTTTTGGATTGAAAATCGTAGATAATTTATACCATAATTATGCACAAACATTAGTTTTTTGAGAATAATATTTAAAGATATACAGAAGTCACAGCCTCTATCATTAACGAGTTTATGGGGAAGACAGACAACAAGACAGCAGACAGTCACCATGCTGTGAACAAAGAATGGACAATATCTCATATGGAAGAGAGGAAGCATTCTGTTTGTTTTACCTTTAGGTCAAGCAATAAAATAAGACTTCCAAAGAAGAGATTCATAAACTGGGTTTTACGGAATAACAAAGTTACATAAGAGTAGGGAAGGGAAGGAGTAACTATTGCCAAAGAGTCTCTTCTGATTCATGTCAACCCTATAGGATAAGAGTAGAATTGTCCTACAAGGGTTTTAGGGTTCAACATCTTGAAGGAAGCAAACTACCATCTTCCTCCCACACTAGAGATAAGCTGCTGAGTTCAGAACACTGACCTTTTGGCTCACAACTAAGTGCTAACACTATGCCAGCAGGGATCCTTCAGAGGAGGAATAATGTTCTTGATAAGAAGAATACCTTTACAGACAGGAGTGCTAGCTATTCACAAGTCAGGAAGAATTTCTGTAGTGATAGTGGCTTAAAGTAGTGAATGGTAGGTGATAAATAACTTTCCATACTGGAATTGGGACATACATTCTTCTATCTTGACTCTGAGATGCTTCAAGATTTGGGGTAGCTAATCAAATCAAAAAGAATAGCTAAGATTCAAATATGGGCTTGCCCTTGAGAGAGCATTGAGCCGGTAATCTCAAGGTTACGGGTATAAACCCACTAGGCGCTCCTTGGGAGACAGATCAGGCTGTGTGCTCCTGTGAAGATGTGCAGCCTCAGATGCCCTATAAAAGGTAACTATGAGTCAAAAGAGACTCAGTAATAGTGAGGATGGGGTGGGACTACTGGCTATGCAAATGTGATCCAGTATATCTCCCTCATATGAGCACCGTGTTTCTCAAGTATCAAATGGAAATAATAATTGAGTACATGAGTCATGCAGTCTTTCACTTATTTCAAAATATATTAAGTGCTATGATATATCAGGAATTATTCTATAATCCATGTATAAAAAAGAGAGAGTTGTCATTCTTAAGTAGGAAGTGAACTATTTTAAAAAATATTCTGGGTTGTAAAAGATGCTTAATAATGGAATCAAACAGGACAAAACCAACAAGGCACCGTTTTAACATATAGAGGATCAGAGAAGGAGGCTCTTCCCTAGGAAGGAGACATTTGAAGGATGACCTCCAGGGAACGTCCATTCCTAGAAGTAGAAGGGACGTGCCTTGCATTTTAGGGATACAAAGAAAGCTAGCACGGCTGGAAAGGAAGGGGGCAGTGGAATATTTTAGGGGAAGAAGTCAGAAAGACGGGAGCCTTGATTCAGGAAGACTTTGTCAGGCTCCCTGTCAACCTATTATTATGAATAAAAAGGAAAACTATGAAGGAAAGCTGTATGGAGATTATGTTTTAGAAGACGCACTTATTCTATCTGTAAAATGGATTACCTGAGGAAGAGTAGAATCAAGAAGGCGAGTTCAAAGGCCGTCGAGCTGATGGCCACTATAATTAATGACGGTGGTTTATATGTAGGTGGTTAAAAAAAACACCTTAAAGAACCTTTTATTTTTAATGAGTATATTCCAAACATACTGTTAAGAGAAGGTGTGTGGACTGGATCATAAGATCATGATATCATATGGTATTATGAGAGCAAGGGTGGTGGGAAATGAATCTATATAATTTTTAAGGTTTTTACCTTAGGAACATGGAGTATGAAGTTGCCACTCCATGAAAGAGAGAAAAGTCAGGAGGAACAGTGGAATGACAGTCCACATCCAACTGGAGGTGTCAGTAAGGCATATGCATTTGGATCTCTGGAGCAAGCAGAGAGGTTGAGTTACAAATACGCATGTCCCATTTTCTCCACAGCATTTGAAGCTCATCTAGTTAGTGAGATTACATAGACATTGATTGCACGCAGCAAAGGGAAGGGGCTGAAGAATTAAGCCCAGAGAAGTAGTGGCAAATGAGACAAAGAACTGGCTAGATATGAGAATAAACAATATACCCAGGTGTGTCAAAGGCAAAGTAAGGGAGCCTGAAGAGATGAATTCCATTAAATGCTGCTATTAGTTCCAGTAAGGAGGGAGATAAGAGCCTATAACCAAGTGATTTGTTGGATTTATGTTTAACTGCTATTCAGTGGGTGGCAGTTGAAACCTACCCAGAAAATAAAAACAAAATACCCCATGTGCTTCCGGAGATCGCACCTGCAGGCCTGTGTAGCAGCGCATGGGGGAGGGGGAGAATTCATTTCATTTTGTTTACAATTTAATTGTTTTTGTTATGTGCATTAAAATAAAATTGAGTGAATTAAAAAGCAAAAATGAGTGAGTTCTAATCATACTTTTCTTTTTACTTTATTTTTGTCATTGACTTATTAGCCATGAATTTATTGAAAAAAAATGACAACAAAGTAACTCTCAGGAATCTTCTCTGATATGGAGTGCACCTGGAGGCTCTGCAAACCCTTAAAACAAGGTGATTGAAAAACGAAGGACACTCAAGAAGCTTAGCGCTGGACCTCCTTAGAAGAACAAACACCTATAGCATCTTTTTAAATTACCGACATCACTTTGACGAATAATGCCTAAGGCAGAGTATGGTATTTTGCCTCACAGGAAGGCAAAAGTTCCACAAAGACTGATGCCACCTGTGAGCAGCTGCTGCCTGGGAACGGGGCCCCCTGGTGGTTGCCCATTGGGCTGCAACCCTCAAGGTGTGCAACTGGATCCCAGGAGAGAGATTGGGCTTCCTACTCTTAAATCCAGTCTCTAGCAAACAAGGCGGTCAGCATTGACTTAACGGAAGTGAGTCTGGTTTGGGTTTTGCCTTTGAATTATGTTGTTGGTAAAACTATCCACTATACCATGGAATGCCAAAATAACAAATAAATCTGTCTCAGAGGAAGCACAGGCAGAATGATCTTTAGATCTCAGGCTGCTGGAACTTCGGTCCTTGTATTTTTGTGTGTTCTCAGGAGGCACCCAGCCCTGGAGAAGCTCACGCTGCTTGGTAAAGGAGAGTATTGAAGAATAAAAAGGCAAGACCCTCTGTGAGTTGGATTTACAAATGGCTACAGCAACAGGCTGGAATACAGCAGTGCTTGTGAGGATGGCTCAGGGTGTTCAGGGTGCTGTGGACTGAGACCGACTCCACAGCGCATCACAGCAAGTACAGTATAGCCGGCAAAATAATTAGTAAAACCACCGAGTAATCAAATGCAACGACAAACCGAGAGAAATGGCTTCAAAAAGTGGATGGGAAAACGGAACGAAAAGATGTGGGATTTCTCCATGAATTTTTGAAGCTCTTTCGTAAAGGCTGTGGTGTTTGTTTATGCATTATGTTCTGTTTTATTTGTCAGGATAGATTACAGACCTTTCTGAAATAAGGATATACTTGATCCATCACAGTCATACAGTCATTTCATTAACTTAGGGCATTATAAATGTAGATTACTGATTTCTCTTCTAGTGGTTCACCAAAAAGAAAAGCTACATTAGTAATAGACTCATTGGACTATTGTCTCAACAACCCCCTTCTTTCCCCCCCCCCCACCATTCATTCCTTTCATAGTAATTGACGTTCTTCTAGTCTGTGGCTCTTCTCCTGATGGTTGTTACAATTCAAAAATATCTCAACTGAAAGTTAAGGAATTTATTATAATATATTTGCATCAGAAATATTGAAATATTTTGTTAATTAAAATCTTTCCCCCCTTAGTGACCTTTTACTTTACTAAATAACGCATTCTTTGCCCTTTTATGTTATCAAACGCATTCTTTTGGAGAGGGAAGAAGAAAATAGCAATGGATAAATGGTTGTTCAGGGATCAGTGACCTGGAACTATTTTTACAAGTATAAATATCCACTTGAGGGAGATGACCACACAGATAAGAGCAATAAAATATTTCACAATTATAAAATACACTTGCTCCTAAAGTCAAACTTAGAGATTATCATCGATGCCTCAAAGTATAGATCAATCCATTCAGGAAGTAATGGATTGCATTTTGTGTCCTGTTATTCAAATTATTTTACAGCATGTATAATTACTATTTATATTTTTCCAACGCACAAAGAAAACATTTGCTCTTAATAGCTACAAAGTACATGAAATGCTACCAGAGGCTACACACAGCGTTAAGAATGATGTTTCGGTGTAAGAATTTGATACAACTTGAAAATTTTTGAAATAGCCACTGATTTCTAAGAAAATTGAGTGTTAATTGAGATATCTGGGGAAAAAAGATATCTGTATTTTGCTCCATTTTGTATTTAAATAGTCTACTGAACCTCATGCTCCCCATTTCCCTTAACTTGTTAGGAGCAAAGGGTTTGTTTAATTCACGTTTTCTCTTCCTTCTGATTAGTTTATATTTTTTCTTCGTGCTCTTTATCCTAGTTTTATATTTTTATCTTTGATTTTATTTTCAAAAATGAAAATTAAACTTGAATATACCCATATAGTTTATTTTTTCATTTTATTGACACACTCATTGTTTACTACTTTAATTTATTGACACAAATCTAAATTTTTCTCTGCAGGGAAATTTTGCCTAAGGAAAAGTTTTAAAAAGCTTTTGCACTACTGTAATGATATTCGAGGGGACTTCTGTGGTGATCTTTGGAGAGGAAGAAGGAAACATGAACATGCCATTTGAATAATAGTAACAATATGCCAGTAAGTCCTGGAGGCTCAAAGATTTAAAACATTGAACTACGAACAGAAAAGTAAGTGGTTCAAAGTGACTCAGAGAAGGCTTTGAAAATAGGATTGGCGTTCGCTTTACTAAACTAGACACACAAACCAAATATTCCAAGTTATTATTTGGAACACCAAATGCTGGTGTTCTGCGAATTTGAAAAGGAATATAGAGAAACTCTAAATATAAAGAAAAATAGCAGTATAAAAAAACACATGAACCCAAGTATCAAAGAGATAGTAAGATGCCAAAGTACAACATCCAACTGTAAAGAATTCTATGCTTTAAAGATAATATTCTCAAATAGGTTTCTGAGCAAATGACAAAAAAAAGAAGAAGAAGAAGAGGAGGGGTAGAACCCAAGGGTGCATAAGTATTAAGTATCACTATGATTGGCACTTAGTACTTAGTTTTCAATAATAAGATAGTCTTACTTGGCTCTTTGAATTACCCGGAATGATAGTAAAAACAGAGGTCTTCCATGACAGGTTGCATTACTTGCTGATAACTTGGAGAAAGAGCACTTAATTCATGGATTAAAGCTTGGAAATAGTAAACCTATCTATATTAATTTTACCAGGGTGGAACATGGAGTTGAAATATCCCAGAGTTGGAAGCTCACTCTTTTGTTTATTAATGACCTAAAGCTGTTTTGTTTTTCTTTATTTCTTTCTACTTATGGTATTGTTTTAAGTGGGTACACACAATGATGCTCTGGGTTAGTATTACACTGCTAACTGCAAGGTCAGCTGTTCAAAGCCACAGGCTACTTTATTGAAGAAAGATGATGCTTTCAGCAACTGTAAAAACTTACAGTCTCAGAAATCCTAGGGGGCACGTTTATTTTCTCCTAAAAGCCAGAATCCACTTGGTTGCAGTGGTTTTGCTTTTAGGTAAATGTACATAAGTTCCAGTACCAGTGCTAGAACATGCTCCTCCTGGATGGAAAGTCACCCAAAACAGACCGCTATTTTGACACTGCTAGATTAGAGCTTGCCAACCATCGTGAAGAGATCGTAAGTCTAAGCAACCTTTCTTTCTGTCATGCATGGGGCAGCCACGTGTCACAGACAACTGATGTAAACTAACAACAATGCAAAGTCAGTATTGTATTTGTATTGTAAATATTATAAAATACATGATGGCTGTTAAAAAGACAAACTTCTTAGATGGATTATTTAGATATAAATTAGTAGAAACTTGTTCATCCTAGCTGTCTACAATGCAGTGGGAGCTCTTTTATGGAATGAATTCCATACTTGTAAAGATAGGTTTGTACATGTGGTAAAAACCCATAGCGAGTGAAGCAAATTCATTTGTTCACCTTTTTATAGACACCAAAGGGGTTATTTAACTTAATGCAATAGCAGTATTCCAAAATCTATAATTGTGAAATAGGTACAGACACACACACACACACACACACAAAGATACGATTATTTTCCTACATATTAGTTTGGGATTATTAAGCAGCTATTACCATCAATTTTGAGAAAAGAAGAAATAAATTCAAATCTATGCTTCTCTAGAGAAGAATACCCCACAAAGTAGAAGTGTGGCAAAGTTAAATTATTTGGTTAATTATATGGATGGCTCTTCTATCTATTGTCTTTGTAATATGCATAAAATTATTAGTTGGGGGTGTGCAAATAGGGTGTGTGAAACTCTGATTTAGAGGATGTCAGTTTTGTCATTCCAGTTGGTTTAGAGTGAGTCCAGTCAGAAGCAGCAACAGAGAATATCATGATCACCAATGAAAGAGAGCCAGGAGCAAAACTCATACAAGATCCCTGTGCAGAAAGGTGGAGAGGTCGTAGACAAGCAACATTCAGCAGAAAAGTGGCTATGAGATCATGAGCCAGAGCACAGGCTTCCTAGGCCATTGAATGAGTAAAATGCAGGCTTCCTTTAAGCTGGAGGAAAGCCTGCAGAGTGGGATGCACTCTGGTCACTGATTAGTACAAAAGGAAAACACAGGCCCAGCATTGGCAGACACAAAGGGAGTTTGTGATGAAGAGGCTGAGGATCACAGGGAGACACATCTGTGGGCCGGGCTGAGAAATAATACTCAGACAAAAGAACAGTATCAGTACTGTTTCTGATACTGACTTGTAAATTCTTAATTTCCCTGAATAAACCCCTATTGTCATGGATAATGTCAATGGGATTGGTGTGGCTCTCAGGGGGGTAGAATGATATGGGAGGGACAGGTAGCACAGAATGAGGAAAATTGAAGGGAGAAGACATATTTCACATCTGTTTCACCTTCGGCTGGTGTGAATTTGGATTCTCCAAGCTAGGGTGACCCTGTTGGGAAAACTATAGCGTGCCAACCACAAGGTCATTGGTTCAAGCCCACTAGCCATGCCTCAGAAGGCAGATGAAGCTTGTCTGCCTCCATAAATGTTTACAGACTTGAAAACCTCATGTAAGGTCACTCTGGGTTGGAGTCCACTTGAGGACAGTGGTTCTCCTAGAGTGGTCAAAGAATGTCAGACGTGTCTTGGATACCATTTCCTCAAGAATATTGATTAAAACACTATGCACTATATCACTTAGATTCACCTTCATGCCAAGTGTTTAATATGTATATTAATAAATTGAACTAAGAAAAATAACATCTTATTTTTTCTGAAGAACTCAAAAAATCTAAGAAATAATATTTCTAAGGGTAACACTAATGTCTGACTAAAAAGATAGAATACATATATTCTAGTCTCATAATAAATCAAAGTTAATAATAAATTTTATGAGGCTCAAAGAGAATGAACAGCGAAGCCAAAATAAATGCACAAGTCTAACTTTTGACCCTTAAACCAAAAAATTTCCTCAAGTCTTAAACAAAATTAGTTTTATCTTACCTATTAATAAATGGTTGCCTTAAGCACAAGGGTTTTTAAAGAGCTATCTAGATGGGATCAAATTGGCCATAGTAACTTGAGAGATAAGATACAAAGCTTAGGGCACATTGCATTTGTTTGATGGGGGAGAGACAGCTCAGAACCAGAGGGCAAGAATGATTGAACAAGGCGAGGAGGAAGAGCTCTGTTACTTTGTGGTCCACATGAAAGTGGACAGATGTTTGTTATAGTAGATATTCTCAACAATAACATAAATATTAAAATTAAAACTTTATGTAGCTATCATATTCATTTTTTTATCTGAAGTGTGTCAGAATATTTCTGGTGCAGTTCTGAGAATGCAAATCGCACCTCTCTGATGATAAAGAAGTAGGGAATGAGAGTATCGAAAAGCTTTACTTTGAGCATGACAGCAAAACCCTCACTGAATATGCCAAATTGAAAGTTACTAAGAAAGATAAGGGAGTAAAACATAAAGTCTAGCTGCTTCTCAAATTCTTCACATTATTGCCCATAAGAATCTCCATGGTACAAAATGACATTGCAATTTTTATGGTGATTTTAATGTAATATCAATGTACGTAAAGTGTTGTAAATGGTTTTTAGGAATATTGTGTGAATGATGATAATACTGACATGATTCGTGTACAAATGCTTACTGAGCTTCCAGCACTCGGATGCGGAAGAGGAAAACCGACAGTCAACATGCATTGAATGTATTAGCGGAGGAAGAAGGTAGCAAAAATGCCGTGTTAACTCCTAACTGGATCAGATTAGAATAGTATGACCTTGTTTTATTTTGTGTTCTATAATATTTTAAACAATTACCCTCAACAGGATGGATTGATTCAGTGGCTGCACCTTGGAATCAGGTAGTCAGGCCTGGGAGGCACCAGACACTGTCTCTGTGAGGCAGAAGGGACTCTCCAGCAGCTAACAATAACCACAACCAGAAAAAAAAAAATCTAAGGAAAACAGCAGAAAAACAAAGTAGTTCATCATTTTTTCTAGAACCTAAGAAATAGAAATGGATACATATAAATGTATGCATTTATAATATACTTGAGTATATTTTATTCCTTCAAACACATATTTTCATATTTAATGCATCACTTCACATTTGTTCTTTTCTGATAGATTTTAAGTTTTCATTATTTTGTTTAAAAAATAAGATATAAATAGTTAAAACTTTCTTACACATTTGAATAAAAATATCCGTTTTATATTCTTAACCTTTTCGGAAACCTGAAGTGGGTTTTGTATACAGGGAGCACTTTTGAAAATGCAAGTCAGTACTAATCCATCTTTGGCTTCTAAACGTGCCATTTGTGTTAGCCATGTTGACTAGAGAAACAAATCCACAGAAACTCATATATATATGAGAGTTTAATATAAAGGATAAGTGTACATTAAGAAAGCAACCCAACCCAATGCTGTCCAAGCCTATAATTCCAACATTAGTCCATATGTCCAACCTTGATCTACAGAGTCCTCCTTATAATTACAAAATGCATGTAATGATGCTGACTGAGGAGGAAAGCTATATCACTGAACATGTAAGCATCTCAGCGCTGGCAGGGGTCTCCAAACGGCTGCTCCAGCACTCTGGGCTGCATTGGGGTAGGCCCATGGGGCTTCTCCTTAGGAGTGTCTTGCAGGAAGTGAACCTTGAAAGCTGAAGCAGGGAACTGGCTAAGGCAGCTGCATCCGAGAACTAGAAAGACGAGGTTCACCGAGCCATTTATCTCTCTCCCCTTAAATTAATCCCACAAGTGTTTATGGGCCAGGTTGACACAATAAACCTTAACTAACTCACTGTTTAATCCCATAAAACTCTCCAAAAGTTTTTTGAAGTTATTCAAGTCTACGACAATAAACACATCCACAACTACCAGACAATATTCACAGAGCAAAGAGAACGGGACTGACAATAGAGAAATAAAGCCAGACCGCATAATGAAAACAATACTTAGGGCTCAAGTATCAATTTGTTGCTGAAGTCCAAAATACTTGCTAGAGAAGGTTAGAAGATATTTGTTTAAATGTAAAACAACATAAAATATATAAAATGCTTTATTTTCTATGGGAAGCATATTTAAAAACCAATGTTGAAATAATGAATAAGAATTGATTCCAAGACAACTAGAAATAACAGCAACAGCCAGATAACAATTTAAAAGTCTACATCTAGGCAAATTTTTACATAACTTAATATACTTATTGACAAAAACTATATAATAAATGTATCACTGTTTTAACCATTTTGTAAATTCAGAAGTTGATAAAGGAGAAATAGGATAACTTTCCAATATTACTCAGGTAAAATGTGAAAAATCAAGAATTGAATGAAAAATACACAAAACACAATTGCTGCCAACCAGCTCTGACGCATGGCAAATACATGTACATCAGAGTGTTACAGAAACTTAATGGCTGGTTTTTCAGAAGCAAATCGCCAGGCCTGTCTCCTGAGGAGCATCAGGGTAGGGTGAAACGTCGAACCATGCGGTCAGCAACAGATTGTGTTAATCAGTTGCTGTACAGATTTAGGGCATCCTTCTAAATGTCTAGCCTCTCCTCAAATGCAACCATCATTAGCAGAACACAAAGGGAGAGCTGTCTCCATTCTGTCTGATTGTGGAGAGGGGTGGCGTTGGGCAATTTAGCTTCAATTTGAATTTTAGGCCCTTGCTGACCCGCTGGATGGCTTTGCTGCTTAATGAGAATGTAAACAGATGAAAAGGAGGAGGCTGGGAAAACGAGGCTTAGTTCAGTTTTTAATGTGGGGTGTACGGGACAGGTTGTTATTCAAAACAAATACAGTGGAACCCTGGACCTCAACGCTAATCCATTCCAAAAGGAGGGTCAAGATGTGATGCAGTCAAGTTCCGAATCATTTTTTTCCCAGAAGAAATAACTGAAGATGGATTAATCCATCCTCAACCACCACATTTTTACATTAACCTTGCCTTTTTATACAAACTATTACACAGAAATAATATAATTTGAATAGGAAACACAACATTTAAAAAGCTTTAAACAACTACAGTGTGGCCTGTATTTTGAGAATGATGAGGACCTGGATCTGTGGACATGGACGCGGGGAGGAGGGATGGAGAGAGAGACCATGTTTGGAAGGGGAATCCCCTTCCCTCACATCAACTGGTAGCTGCTTTGTCTTTTTTTCACTGAGCCCTGGGTGGATTTGTCTTAACAAATCTATATGCTGTTGGCATTTTCCTTAGCAGTTTTCTGAAAGGGATCACTACATTATCATCAACAATATTAATAACACGGTTGACCAGTTCCTTATCACGATGATTCTTTTCAAAAAACTCTTTCTTATGACCCATGTTTCTATCTGAAAACAGTATAAAACATCACAGAAACTAAGAAAAGCATAGCAAAATGCTTGGAACACAGCCGCAAAAGGTTTAAAAAACGCCAACTAACGATGAGTGACTGAAATATGAACTACTTTTGTTTATAAAAATCATGCGCATCAGGTCAGACTCCAATGTTTTGTTTCAGCTCGGATGCAAAATGTTGTCAACATTTTGCATCGAAATCGGGTGATGTGGTCAAGTACTGGGGTTCTACTGCAGGAACAAGAAGCAATTGAATAAAACATTTGAAGAGTCAGGGAGCGGTCTGTATAACAGGATACTTAAGACCCAATAGTACACAGTTAGAGGTTGAAATCAATGTTTAGAATGAGATAACTCAGGGCATTTTTTCAAGTGAAAAAATAGATGGACCTTACTGCAAAAATGAACACACAGTGCTGTGGAGTCGATTCAGACCAGTAGTGAGTCTAGAGGACAGAGCAGAGTGACCCAAGGGCTTCCTGGGCTGAAATCTTCACAGAAGCAGACTGCCAAATCCTTCTTTTACGGAGCACCTGGTGAGTTCAATCCAGCAACCTCTCAGAAAGCAGCCAACAGTTTCCCTCTGTGCCAGCCAGAATCCTTTAGACAGAGCTAGGTGCAACAACAGTTAGGGATGGGAAGGCAGCAAGACCGAGAAGCAGGAGAGGCAATAAGGCCCTTGTTGCCACATTTAAAAAAAATCAGATTTCAAAAAGATGGTGAAATGCCTGATGAAATGCCATATAAAGTGTATGTCACATTGGAAAAGAAAAAAAGGTGCACTGGCTGTTGATGTTTGTGAATACCAATTGCTTCCTTGGAATGTCCTCAGCAGAAAGTTGACTCAAGAAAAGGAAATGTTTGAATGTGAATCCCTCGTGCAAGACTTAAACATTAGGAAATGCTCTGAAGAATAACCAAAGGTCAGAATCCAGAGAAAGCCATGATTACTTTTGAATGCTTCAGTTTGAGATCAAGAGGTTTGAGAGATCTTAAAATTCCTCTTCCCTAAGAAGACCCAAATATTAGGTTCATATTTTTAAAATTCCAATTCTAGTTTAGCTGTTTGAACACTTTCAGCAATATCATAATTCATTTATAATATCTCATGGGAATTTGGAGCATAACGCAAAGTTGAAGTCAACAAAGTGGTTTCTTTCTTGTATGTTTGTAGCAAACGCAAAGGAATAAAACATAGTATTAAATAAAATGTATAATGAGTTTTATAAAATTAATTACAAGCGTAGTTTTATCTAAATTTTGATACCAATGGATAGTATGAACATTATTACAGATGCTTACAATAGGCTGTGGTGCAAATCAATGTTAAACAGAGAAACAATGTAAATCTTTTACTTCCATAGTGAGTGGCTTCAAAGCTGCCTACTTTAAAGAGAACCCTCAAGGCAAATGCTATTTTAATAACTAGTTGGCCAGACTCAACAAATAATTAGATACCAATTTGCCAAACCTGTGCGGACCAGCTGAATCCCACCACTGATTCTTCCCCTTTAATATTACAGCTCTTCAGTAATTGAAGTAAGATAGAAGATCAAATTAAGAAAAACTTTAAATGATTTCCTAGTTGCAACAAGTTAAGGTGAGTTTAAAGATCATTAATTTTAATGAAAATGGCAAACAACACTGAATTATTCTTCAAAATTATGCATAAGCTGTTTTAAATACATGCTTTCTGTTTCCTTCTGAAATGTTTTTTCCCCTCTACTTCAATTATTTTGCATTAATCCTCAAAGGCTCATAGAAAACCATTTTCATTAAAATCTCTTAAAAATACCTTTTCTTTGTCTGTGGATGTAGAGCAATTGCTATATTCGCCTGTGGTCCCATCATTGATTACTCCCTTCCTTCCTATCTCGGAAAGGCCTGGGAAACAGAGTTATCACTATCTCCCAAAGTCCCATTTCCCACCATGAAAGGCCTATAGGAGAAACTCATTGCAAATCTATGCAGGAAGATGGAGATAATAGTTATATATTAGCATATTTCTGACATAGACGTATGAATACTGGTGTGAATGTTTTTATTTTTGTATGTGCACTATTATTCTACTCTAATGCTGTATTGAATTGATTCCTATTTATTTTCATCTAGTCATTGCATTAAAAACCTACATTTGCATTATAAGATGGAGTTAAAACCGTTTTATATTAAAACAAACTAACAAAAAACATCAAAATATTACCTGGTAGCAATTAAGCTGAAGATTAGAAGATAGAATTTGGCAAGACCAATGATTTCTTCATTGCAAACAACTTTTCCAAAATAAAATCTGTAGTTATGGACCAAACCTATTATATTAAAATTTTGATGTATATCAAAGGTTTAGTGATAAAAAACGGATGCTACATTGTGTCTCCTACATCTAGGATTTCTGGACTCTTGTGTAGCCTTGAGACTATTTGGATGCATATGAAGTCTGATGCTGCCAGAATGAACATTATGTGGCACATGAATGTAGCAAAGTATACATGTGTGTCTGTGTATTGCTCTTGGTTTGTAATATTGTTCCATGTATGCTCATGTTTTATGTGATAAATATACAACAAAATCATCAGCATAAAAAATTCCAGGGAATTATTTTATATTCTAAATATGTATTTGGGGGGAAATTGCCAGTAATAAAATATGATTGGTAGACAAGTATATTATGCCAATACCCCATACGTAACTGATAAAGATGTCATTTATATTTTGGATGATCTCTGAAAATTTCTATGTTCATAATTTTAGAGATGTGATCTTGAAGCAAATTTCCTTGATTATTATGAATGCAAATTGATGGGCTAGACACTGAGCTTAGGTAAATTTAGCAAACATCAGAGCTAGTTATTTTATGTGCTGACATCTGAAATGGACAGATGTGAAGTTATTCTCTAAGCATATGTTGAAGCTTAAGTCTTTTCATGCCTTAATCTCGCGTTTTCTTTGGCGCATACTTTATGAGGCAAGCAATCTGGCAAACTGTAATTGTGCTAAAGTTCTCAAGAAAGGCAGAATCTACACGGAGTCAAGGTACATCCCAAAGCCCAGAGGGCTATCACGGTTTATTTATGCTGCAGTTTGGATCTGTCTTCCATATGGATGGCACATCTATTTCCTCTAATGTTTCCTTTGTTTCAAAAGCTGTTTGTTGTTCACAGAAGTTTGTTTCCACATTTTCTACAAGATGGCTATGAAATTCTGAAAAGTACGTCTTCTTTTATACATTACAGGAAGAAATTGATTGTAACCAGATTTGTAAAAGAAAATGTTCAGTACATTAAATGATTGAAAGACAACCACTGCTATATTCCCTTCATCAAACTCATTTAATTTTTTCATTTATGCTTCATTGTTCCATAACACACACACACACACACACACATACACACACATACACACACATGCACATACCAAATATTCCTGAAATCCTTGGGATGGGGTTGAGAATTTCATAGCAAAAGACTTTGACATGAAGTTTCCATGAACAAAGACCTTCTTTGGCAAAGTCACCGCGGAGTTATACAATTGATAAAGACAATAGTACTTTGAAATTGGATTTTTTTTCTTATTCACAGCTCCAAATATTAATCATGTAAAGCTTGACTCAAAATTCTGCAAAAAGTTTCAGCAAAGTAATTGTCTCGTATGCTACAAGAAAAGGAGAGCTGACAAACAATTGCCTCTTTTCCTTGCCACTATTTTTATGTTTATGTAAATTGCTTTTTGTATTTTTGGTGCCTAATTTGAGGGAAAGTTTACAGAGCAAATTTGTTTTCCATTCATAACTCATGCAGCTTTTAATTCATCCTTAAACAGAACCCTTCCCATTTCTTTCCTGTGTTTACCATTTCCATTCATCCTTCCTTTCTCTCTCTCTCTCTTCTGAGTTTTATCAGGGGTAAATGCTGCCCTTGTGCCTTATGCAGTTGATTGATCTAAGGAGTACCTTCATCTTACAGGTCTACCTTTGGTTGACAGTGAAGCCATGGCAGTGGGCATCCCTGGGGGAAAGTATAAAAGCATAATAGCCAGAACCAGACACCTTCAGGGAAGGTCACTTGGCCTGGGGACTCAGCATCATCATCTTGAGAGACATCGTTAGTTAGCATAACATACTCCACAAAGACAATGTTCCACATCTTCCTTTAGAAGTAAATGACTTGTTTAAAAGCTTGGAAGCAGCCACTTAAAGTGAAACTATTAATCTCTCCTATATCTTTGGCCTAAACAATTGAAAATATACCAAGAAAGAAAATCAAATATACCTGCAAACAAGTAACCCAAAGGATTAGTGGACGAATTAATTATTAGTAGCCAGTTGTTAGCACTCAACAAAAGGGAAAACAGGGTCCACGTAAGACAATGATTATCAAATGGCTACATCACAAATAAATATTTTCCTTCATAACTAGCCTCATCCCACACATTGACCTAGACATATAAAACATTCATAAAGAGTTTAATATGCTGAGGAGAACCATGGCCTCCATGGACGGAGGGCATAAACTGACACTTTACAAAGGAAAATATTCAAACAGGTGAGCAAATGTTCCCTATCATTAGCAATTCAAGATATGCAAAGCAAGGCACCCAGGAGATATCACCTCAGCCACCCCAGCATGAAAGGCAAAGTTAAAACAAACTGAAAGCAAATATTAGCAAGTTTGCAAAGAAACTGGTAACTCCATACACTGATGGTGGGATTATGAGATGGTGCAACCACTGTGGAATGTGGTATAAAACTTTCGCAAAAAGTTGAGAGCAGAAATACCATGAGCCAAATTCCGTTGCTTGGTTTACAGTTGACAGAAAGCCAAGCTGCTGAAAGAATAAACCTATGCTTACCCATGTTCATTACAGGACAACTCAAAATAGCAAGGAGATGGGCCTAAGTACCTATCAGTGGAAGAATGGATAAATGAACTTTAGTGCATACACATCATGAAATATTATACAGTGATAAATAATATTGATATATCTGCAATATACATCACACTATGGATAAACACGGGGATCCTTTTGGTGAGTGAACGTAGTTCAAACACAGAAGGGCATTTGTATGAAATCACCATTCTCAAAAGTCAGGGAAAGTTCTTCACAGCAAAGGGCTGGGAGGACCGTGCAGAGAGGGGCAATCACAGCTGTCCAGCAACCAAGCAGTGTAGGAGGGGGAAATGTACAAGAAGAGGGAGAGTGGCAGAACTTAGCAAAATGAGGGGAAGATCTTGGGAGGCTCTTCAGAGTTAAAGGCAAACACAGTTACAGACACAGTCCATGAATAGTGTGATCTACAAGTAGATGCTTGGATAGACAAACAGACGCAACAAGTGGGAGGAAGAGTGGGAATATACCCACCACATACACGGATTTGACAGTAGGTATCTGTATAGGTGTATTCACCTTTCCTATAAATATATCCATGAATGTGGTGAAGCACACAGGGGCCAAGATCTGGAAACTTCTGAGATATAACCAAACGCTT
The DNA here is from genome assembly GCF_050624435.1 of Tenrec ecaudatus. Taxonomy (NCBI): domain Eukaryota; kingdom Metazoa; phylum Chordata; class Mammalia; order Afrosoricida; family Tenrecidae; genus Tenrec; species Tenrec ecaudatus. Next base: position 26,487,242 of record NC_134540.1, on the reverse strand, counting down.
GGAGGGAATGAAGCACTGGGCCTGGGAGATCAGGACCATAGTTTTTGAGGACACCGAGGTAAATTGGCATGAAATAGTTCACCAAGGCAACGTTCAACTTTCCATTTGGTTAGCGGGGACTAAGAGCTAATGCAAACCTACACCTGTCCCGGTCATCACTCTCTCCTCCTCAGGTGGTTTGATAAAGCATTGCCCCAGCCCTACAGAAACTCATAGAACATACACACAATGATGGGGTTTATTATGGAGGTTATGCTACTATCATTACCAATTGTGACATGAATTAATGCAATGACCAATTAGTTCAGTATATCCTCATCTGTAAAATAGTATAGAATAACCAGGAAATCTGTAATGGCTAGAAATGCCAAGGTGAATAAGGAAGAGTTGTTCTCATTTAGGAAATTAAAGGTGTGTGTGTATGTGTGGGTAAAAGAGAGGGAGGAGAGAGAGAAATTAAAGGATGACAGGAAAATATTAGATTTCACACATGAAGGGAGGAATTCCTGAGGTGGAAACAAAATATTAAAAGCACAACAAAGTTATGGAGGAATGAGAATGTAAAGTTGTTAGCAAAACTTATGAAATAATGTACTTGGAATAGATTTATATAGTTTATCACTACTTTAAGATATGCATTCTACTTTGATTTAACACTGAAAGTTTCCTCTATGAGAACAATTATGACATTCGTGCCATATTGCACACATGTGCCAAATGCCTTATAAGATTAAGTGAGTGTACAGTGTGCACAGTGGGTACTGACGAGATATTCTCCAAGAAGGTCTGTTATGTTTAGTATGAGATATATAAGGGAGAAATGGCTCTATAGATGCTTCCATTAAAAGGCTATTTTGATATTTCTGACTATTTTCATAAGTAAATCACTTCCCAAAGGTAGAAAAGTAAAATCACTTTTAATTTACGAGTAGTATTTTTTTTTAGTGCTTTTCTGGAAAGATGAGAAACTAAGCAACAGAGATCCAGTTTGCTGCTTTGAGGCAGGGGGAGGGGGGAAGCCTAAGGAGAACCAGGGGAGTATAAATCTCTCTTAGAATCCCTTCAAAGTAAATGTTGCTCTTTTCTCTTTCTCCATGACTCCCGACGAAGTGCACATTTCTTTAAGACAGAATTGTGCAATCATAAAACCCAAGACAGGGTATGAATCCAAACATAAGCTCTGTATTCTGGGGTTCTGAAGGGACTGCATTTTCTAGAACTGGATGCAGGGAGAGGCAACTCTCCCTAAGGCAGTGTTGCTCTTGAAGCCCAAGAAGTGACATCTTCTTAAGGATTTTTTAAGCTCACCGAACAGAGAGCATTTTCAAAGCTCACAATAGAAGCAAGAGCAAAATGAACTGAAAAATATATTTTCCCAGGAGCAGAATCGCTTAATCCAATCTGTGACATATAAATAAATCTTAATTGTTTTAAATTTCTGAGATGTAGAGGTTTGTTAAACTTCATTACACTTCAGCATTGGAAGTAGGCGCAGAAAGTTTTAGGTGATTAGAAACAAGGACTCAGTTATTAGTAACAGAGGTGAAATATTTGGTAAACCCCATTTCTGGAAAAATGAGACAATAAATCTTTAATGAAGCTTTAGTTCTGGTCAAAGCAGCAAATTAATAGAAGAAACTGTGTATTGTTAATTGGATTTTATAAGATTGTGAAGGAGTCTGAAAATTCTAGGTCTTTGACATAAGGAGAGGCTTGTGCTGGAGATGTAGGCTGTAGTCCATTTTTGTTGTTTATTCTGAGCGGGCATTTAGTCCGTAGATGCTTTAGAAAGCCTTGGCCTCCTTTCCACATCCCTTTCTCTGTCTCATAACAAGAGAGAAAGGAGCCAAACCCTACTAAACCAGCAAGGTACTTGCCTCAAAATTTATGATTACCGAAACAATACTTCGGAGATTTCAAAATTATCTAGTGAATATCAAAGCACAATTTTGTAAATGTCAAATAATCACAATTGTCTCCTTAAAATTTTCTGAATTTTTAAAATGATTTTATTGGGGGCTCTTACATCTCTTATCATAATCCATACATTCATCCAGTGTGTCAAGCACATTTGCACAAATGCCGTCATCATCATTTTCAAAGCATTCTCTTCCCACGTGAGCCCCTGATATCAGCTCCCCATTTCTCCCCCTCCCTCTCACACATGCCCTTTCTCACATAGTTGTAGATTATTATTTTCATATTTTACTTCATCCTCCATCGCCCCTCACCACTTTTCCCTCTGGTAGGGGTTATATATTGATCCTTGTGATGGATTTCCCTTTTCTCCCCCGCACCCTCCCCTAATCCTCCTGGTATCTCAACTTCTCCTTGTTGGACCCCAAGGGTTTATCTATCCTGGCATCCAGTGTTGAGGGCTCTTATCTGTAGCAGTGTGCATGCTCTGGTCTCATCTGATTTCTAAGGTAGAACTGAGGTCATGATAATGGGGGAAGGAAGCATAAAAGAGCTAGAGGAAAGTTGTGTGTTTCATCGGTGCTATACCGCACCCCAACCGGTTAATCTCTTCCTTGAAATTTTCTGAATTCACTGTAATCTAATCCTATAAAAATTCCTTTGCCTGGAGTATTTTTGTGAATCCTCATGAAGTATTACCCAATCTAAATTGTTCTAGTTCTCCAATAAAACCCCTTGGTTTATTTTTAAAACACATTCCAGTTTGTTCTTTGATGTTTTTTAGTGTCAGGGATTGTGCGCTCTCAAGGAGCTTTGTCTACAGCAAGCTCTGAGGACTAGATATCAGTAGATATCAGTAGATATCAGCACCAAGCCGGACTTCTCAGTCTCAACAACCGGATAATTTGGGGGAAATTACCACTAGGTAAGCAAACTCTTGATTTTTGATTTTTGTCTCTTTCTGTCGATTTCTTCAAGTTTGAATTTTTAAAATCTGGTTTAGTTTATAGTACCTGTTTCATTATATCCTTTATGTTTTCATTCTGGTCATGCAAGAATTATTAGCTTTAAGGAAACCTGAAAATGAACCCATATGTTTGAACTATGGTGTTGGTAAAAAATACTGAATGTACTGTGCACTTCCCAAAGACCAACATGCTCCATAAAGGCAGCGGTTGGTCTCACAACCTGGGCATGCTGTCCCAGCAGAGCAGTCCCTGGAGAATGACGTCATGGGCTCACACAGAACAACACAGGTGAGGACGCAGCAGGAGTGGGGGGGGAGGTGGGTACACAGGGCCACTGAGAGCCAGAATCAACGTGACGGCAGTTGTAGAGATGCTAGACGTGCACGAAACACTAAGCTGCAACTTTGAGTTTGTGGAATTTCAGCCACCTCCACCCCCAAACCACATGATCTCAAGGGCGTGGGCCCAGCAGTTAAAAGCATTTTGATGTGATGGAAATAAAATTGCTGCCCTGCAAGATAAACATTTAAAACTAACTAAATATGATATAGGCATTGCAATCAGATTTCTATTTCAACTGACAATAATATCCCAGGACCACTCTTTATTTGTCCCAGTTCTTTGTATCCTCCTCATTCATCCTGCTTTTTGGAGGCTTCTAAGGATTCCTCTAATAACATTTTTATACAATTCCCTCATCTTTCTGTCTGTCTGTCTATCTGTCTATCTGTCTATCTATCTATCCCTATCTCTATTTCCTGTCTCTCTTCCCTTTCATTAAAGAGGATACAGAGAGCATAAAGCCTAAAAGTGACTTTTGAAACCCATTCCAGTTTGACTATTAAGTTTATGCCCTCAGTGCTTTTATTCCTTTAATACATTGAAATTAAGGGGGGTGTGGGCAGGGGGGATGTCCAAGGTTACTCAAAGCTTTGGAAGGATTTTTTTTTTAATTTCTGAGAAATTCAGAATCCTTGTTGAATCTTATCAGCCTGTACTCCCTCATTTGTACCAAATAAGTTTATATAATAAATGGGCCAGAGAAAGAACCCTTAATTAGACTAGAACAGAGTAAATGAAAAAAAAAACCCAAAAGTTAGGTGACTAGACCTAAAATTAGACCTAGATAAAAGTCACCTAATTTTGGATAATTCTGGAGTCATCACTATAAGCTTGTCCAAAGTCATTTGAAAGGATTTCTCCTCGATAGAAGATGGCACACATTTCCACCTCTGAATAGTAAATGGCAAAAGTGAATACCAGAGCAGCTAGTACCAAGCTTGTCTGAGCATCCTAGGATTGGTTCATCATCCCTGGAGATACGGAAGCATTTAACGTAGCATTAATATCGGTCCCAATCCTTAATTCTCAGCTCTAATAAAACGGTGCTTTCGTAGATTGGAACGTAGCTCCGTAGCTCCCATTGCCTAACTTACCAATTGAAGTCCCAAATCCTCTTAGACTTTGGAGACTGCAAAGAAACCTTTAAGGCAAGCAAGGGAATCGCTGTCACATGAGAACATGTGCAGTCTCCTAGCAGCATGCTAAATCAGACCCCTTTAGAGGCGTTCAACGATGAACAAGGATGGTATGAGTGCAAAGGACAACCAAATTAATTAGTGCAAGCGATAAACCCTAAGCCAGATTAATAATGAAGGGGCTACGGAAATAAAAGAGGCACTTTTCTATTAGTGGCTGTAATTGGCAAAGAGAAAATACTGTGCATTAATGGAGAAACTTCATTTTTTTCATTGATGTGGGACACACTTTCTGATAGTACACAAGTTTGAAAGTTGGGGTAGTGACAGATCCAGAAGAGATTTTAAGTAAATCTGAGACTGTTTCTAGTATCCCTCTGCCCCACTGGAATTTTGTAGCCATTCCTCTCTAGCTGTGGTACTCCTGATAACTTGCTGGGCCAGGAGGATCTCTGTGCTAAAATGGCCCATCATTTACAATTTCCTGAAAAAGGGGAATATTATTGATCCTGTCAGAATCTCCCAAATGGATATTAATCAGAAGTAATTCTAAAAGAAATTGCTTCTGCTTACACTCGTGAGACATGCACAAAGACAACTTAACTCACTCTAACCTGCTTCTCTGTGACCTCCTTTCATTAATAACTGACACCTATGATATCATAGCTACAGAAGTGGGGCATGTTTTGTAATCAGATGCATTAAAATTTAGGTATACACATTTACCCCTACTTCCTCAAAACACCCATAAATGAAAAACTAATAAAGGATTACCCGGGAGGGCTGATGGCAGTGAGTCTGGAGGATTATTTTACCAAATGCTTCCTTTACAGTGGAGCAGACATCAGTTTCACGGGTTCTTGTAATTGTTTTATACTCTCTGGTTTAGAGACCTAATGATACAGACTGGGGATTTGTTCAGGATTTGTGGACTATCACTGCATAGTTATTCCTAGATTTAATGAGCACCAACCTTACTTATTACTTTGGAATGTCCCCATGGAGACCTGCTGGTGTCGTGGGTTAGGAGTTGGCCTCATCATTACAAGGCTAACAACGTGAGCCCACCAGCCTTTCCGTGGGACCAGGACAAGGCTGTCTTTATCGATAAAGGTTACAAGCAAGGCCACATTACGGAGCCCTTCTAGCCTGTCTGGCAGGGTTGCTGGTTTGGTTTGGGTTTTCGTAGTGTTCCTTTTATCACCTTCCTATAATGTAACTAAAGTAATGTCACTTCCCTTTCATTGTTTTCACCTGAGAAATTAACCTTTTCCTAGACTTTGATAACTCAGAATTTCATTCAATCTCTCACTTATCTTTTTGAAATCTTCACTTGTAGATTTGCCAACTTGACTCTCTATAAGCATGTCCACAGACTGAACCATGCGGCTAAATTACAGGTCTGCTTCATCTCCCAACAGGCTCGCCTTGAAGAGAGTGTAATCTTATTAAAATATTTAGCCGGCAGAGGGCATAACGTTTCTAAAGACATGTAACAATTGGCCCAGCCTTCTGTTAAGGTAATTTGATTTCTTCAGAAGGATTACCTATTGTTCCTGAGCAGGAAAAAAAAATCTATTTTTGCCTTTCCTATTTCCCAGACTAAGAAACAATTACCTATATAAATTTCTGGAGCTCTGCAGCTATTCTATAACTTAGGTTCTTTGTTTTTTGTTGTTAACCAACCTCCAATAGAACTATTTGAAACCTTCCCAGCTAATTTAGAAGCTGCACCTGAGCTGAAAGAAGCTCTTCAAGACGCACTTCCAGTGGAATTTCCTAATGTTTACTTAGATTTCCCCCTTATTATCTGTGCAGGAATCCTCCAGAAATGCTTTAGAAATGTTTACCTAGAAGGATGGAGAACTCCAGGGACAAGTAGGCTATTACTTTGTGCAGTTTCACTCTGGAGCTAGCACGGACCCGCCTTGCCTCAGAGCTGATGCTGCCACAGCCAACAGGTTAGAAGCGTGGCCGAGATCCCCCCAACAAACCCTCCGCTATCTGTTGAGTCTGGCTCATCGTGACCCTGTATTCTGTTTCCAAGGCTTGCTATTTTCAGTGGGGCAAACAGTCTCAACTTTCTCCTGTGGAGCAACTAGTGCTTCTGTACCACTGACCTTGTGATTGGCAGTCCAGTGCTTACAGGAGAGCACCGCTGGAGTTGTCTGCTAGTATAGTGCTGGACAGCGCTCTCAGTGTATAGATTTCTCATTCGGCATTTGCCACCCTTAAGTCTGACCTCATCTTTCTATCAGATGATTCACTTTCTAGGAAGGACTCCTCCTGGTTGCAACTAATACTTGATTACATTCTGTGGCTCATTTAAATGCCCCTACATGCTTTCCAGGAATTGACAATTATCCAACACTTTTGATTAAGTTTAAATGGGTATGTTAATTCCTAGAAAGACTTATCAGATATTTTTTGCCCACTCATCCTGATTTAGGTCTCTTCGTTGATGGCTCCTGTCTAAAACCTGGTCCTCAGAGCCCTACTTCCCAGCAGCAGATGCTATATCATGACCTCTACCAACGCTGTTTCAGCCCAACAAGCTGACTTATTGCTCTTATTTGAGTTGGCGAATTTGCTAAAAGGAGTACAGTGACTGGATTCTAATTACACTTTTGGGGTGATTCATTAGTTTTGAACTAATGTTCTATAGAAGCATAGCATCTTTCAGAACTACCAATAACACCACAGAACATTAGTAGCAGAAATCTTAGATGCTTGACTATTCCCTTCTAAGATTATTGCAATAAAAATATGGGCTCATCAGCCTACTAACTTTCCTCACATTGAAGAGATAAAAAGGGTAACTTGCTTATAATGCTGCCAAACTAGCTGTTCTTTCTTTTTTGACTGTTGGCAAAAAAAAAGTGGGGTTTACTACAGTGGCTAAAGCTCATTGGGTGCCAATGACTTTGTAAGGGAAAGAATGAAGGGGCATTGAAAGTGAAACTTAAAAATTCTAGCATGACCTGGGGAGAAAGGCAAGATAGTTAAACAAGATAGTCAAAAGTTACAGAGGGGTCCTGAATCCACCCTCCCAAAGCCCTATGCATATAAACACACAGTCTCTGGTGCTGAAGAGAATATTAAACTTGGATTTTCCTGAAAGGATTAAAGCTATGTGTTTATGGGACTGAACTATGAATACTGAAAGTTTCTCCAACTGACTTTTAAATTAGGTCTAAATAAGTTGTAGAAACCAATATGGCCCTCAGGAGAATTTGTAAATCCACCTTCCACTTACACTGAACTAGATATTCAACAGGATTTGAGATATGTCTCCAAAAGAAGAAATATGCTTTATTTTACGACAAAGCCCAACCAGATCTGCTTGGAGAAGAGAAGATTCACATTTTAAGGGAAGACCTGCAGAGCACAAATGGCACTTCAGCTTTTAAAATTTTGAGAAATTTGCCATTAGATACATCCATGCAGGAAAATTCTGTGGCCGTGAGAGAAAGCACCATTCTATGACTGAGCAAGATAAAGGAAGGAAGTGAGCAGACAGCATGGTATGCTTGCAGTATTGCTCACCTGGTTCTAGCTATTGAGTAGAAGTAGGGGAGGGAAAGGGGAGTCCCAAGCCTAAGGCTATGACCTGGCCATTTTTCCTAGAGTTGAGTGTGAGAAAGGGAAAACTGATGTGAAGTTCTCTGAGTCAAATTTGGCTTGATTGACAGTGAGTTTTTAGTAGGATTCTGGGTATGAATCAAGCAAGTATTTAAAATTTTACCTGGAAGACACCTGTTACCACCAGAAGCTATCCTTTGAATGGTAGATTTTGTCCAGCTGCTACCTTGTATTCTCGCACCGTACTTATGGAATCTTATGAACAGTGCTGAGACTATAGGGTATCTTCTCCTAATTTGGCCCAAGATAGCTTAACTTTGGGATAGAGGGACAAGTGGGCTGGCTTCCTGGCCCTTGGAGGCAAAAGCCAAGGGACCACGTGGATGAAAAACTAAAAGCCAGAGGGATGCTTGGCTACCATGAGGCTGATTGACTGGAAGTTAGAGAGAGACTTGGCTGATGACTGAATAGACAAGTGACTAAATCCGCATTGCTTGCTGATTCTGACTTGTATAACCTATTAACTTCCCTAATAAAACCCCTTAATTATAATTAGTGTCTGTAAACAAAAAAAAAGTAACAAAGCTACTTTGAAGTCTAAAATGTGACTGACCCAAACAATGGTATTTTCTTTCAATCACCTTATATGCATTTGAAACTTGGAAATTGAAGAAAGGAAGGAAGACTGAAGAAGACCAGGTGCACTTGAACTGTGGTGCTGGAGAAGAATAAGGAAAGTACCATGGAGTGCCAAAGAGCAAACCAATCTGTCTTGGAAGAAGTACAACCCAAATGCTCCTTAGAGTCAAGGATAGTGAGTCTTTGTCTCATGTGCTTTGAACAAATTATCAGGAGAGACCAATTCCTGGGGAAGGGCATTGTGCTCAGTCAAGCAGAGGGGGACAGAAGAAGAAGATCCTCAGCAAGATGGAAGGACACGGTGACTGCTACAGGGGCTCCAACATAAGAATAACCAACGATGGCACAGGACTGGCCATAAAGTCACTGTACATCACCTCTGTCTAGATGTCACTCACACCAGTACCACCTTCAAATGGAATCAGTATGCTGCAAGCAGGCGGTAATACTTAAATCTGACCCCGAAATATCCATAGATTAACAGATGAATGACTCAAAGTTTATTTATTTATTTGTAATTTTTTAAGATCATTTTATTGGGGGCTCTTACAGCTCTGATAACAATCATACATCAATTTTATTAAGCATATTTGAACATATGCTGCCATCATCATTTTCTAAATATTTACTTTCTATTTAAGCCTTTGGTGTCTGCACCCCCCTCCCTGTGACCCCTTGATAAAATATTATTATTTTCTTATCTTACACAGTCTGCTGTATCCCTTCACCCAAGTTTCTGTTGTGTGTTCCCCTGGGCAGTGGTGGGGGTTGCGTGTCAAACATTGCAATCGGTTCCCCCTTCCTTCCTTCCTCCCCACCATCTTCTCCCTACCATCCTGGTATAGCTACTCCCACTTCTATTCCTGAGGGTTTTATCTGTCCTGGATTCCATTTGTCATGAGCTCTTATCTGTACCAGTGTACATGCTCCAGTCTAGCCAGGACTGAAAGGTCAGGATGGTTGGGGGTGAGGAAGCCTCAAAGAACCGGAGGGATATTGTGTGTTTCATAGGTGCTATACTGTGTCCTGGTTGACTTATCACAACCTCGAAAGGATTTAATAAATATCTCCTAAAAACAAACAAACAATATAAGCTCACTGCCACTGAGTCCATACTGATTCAAAGGGACACTAATGGCCAGGGTAGAACTCTCCTGTAAATTAAAAGTGTCTCTGTAGGTTTACAAGATTTTAACTCCAGAGCAATAGAAAACCTGTCTTTCTCCAGAGGAAGAGTTGGTGGTTTCAAAATGTCAACCTTGATATATGTTATGTGAAAAAATTCAGAGCTACAATCGACATGATGAATTGAAACAATATCATGGTATTGAGGTCACATAAAAGAATGATAATTATAAAGAATTGAAACTTCAAATATAAAATGTGAAATAACTTATTCTGATCATTTTAGTGAAATTAAGATATATAATTTTTATAATGAAATTATAATAATCATTTTGAATTGCAGAAATGGTGTGTAAGTGATAACTATATGGGAAGATAGGTAGTTCTTCCCCGACTCCCAAAGAAAAGATGATTTGATGCTCTTATGCTTAATTTACAACCAGAAAATACAGAGAGCACTTTACTACATGTTGCATCTGTGAAAACCCTGAATAATGACACTAGAGCATAACAATGGAGGAAAGTGAGTGATCTTTTTAACGTTTCTTTATGTAGCACCTATTATGCCATACAATGGCTGTAGGTTGCTTGCCATAAAGGTTTACATTAAAATATGCTATAAAAATGTTAGTATCCTTTTCTCACATGCTATATTATCAACATAATTATTTAAAGCCCTATGTCTATTATGTGACTGTGTTTGTCACAATATACATATATAATTTAGAAAACAGAATTTTTTTAAAGATAAAGTGAATTATAGAATAATTTAAATGTGTTTACATTGGAATGTCTAGCAAATATGTGCATGAAAAATCATCTATGTTCATTTTACAAAAATGACTAAAATAAATGACTTCGCATATTATAATTGAAATTTCAATTTTTTACAACTATCATTATTTTATGTGACTATTAAGTACCATGATATTGGTTCAATTCCATTATGTCAATTGTAGATCTGAATTATTTAGCATAACATAGATCAAGTAGATAAATATCGATTTAAAATGATTTGACCTTTGAAATTCAATACTATTTCTTCCTGACTATTAATCCTTAACAATTAAAATACATGTTGGAGCCTTCAAAAATTGAAAATCCAGTAATGACACAACTTCATTGATTGCAATGCTTATTTTTTTGCCCCAAATAAACTGTTAGTACATCTCTGGAAATAATCTAATTTGAAGCACTAAGAAGGATAGGGCCCTATCAAAGCAACATGAATTGTGCTAAAACTGAAGCAAAATGAAACATCAAATTTACAGTGCAATTTTGCTGGAAGAATGATGAAGTCAGTAGCATTTTGCAAAGTATTTATGAGGACAATGTCCAAAGCTAACCATGGTTTATAAATGGATAGCTCATTTTAAGAAGGGACAGGACAATGCACATCTGTTTGTTAGGAAACAATGTTGTCCCTGTCCTGATTGAAGAGGAACAATGATTAACAGCAGGAACAAGAGTCAACATTTAAGCAATTTCTCAATTGATTCAACTCTTACAAATCTGACTGAAACAAAACAAAACAAAAAATGAGCAAACTATGTACTCAATGGGTTCCCAAACTGTAGCACCCACATTCGTTGTAGACAAAAGCAGAGTATCCAATGGAAATTACCAACAGTTGGGAACAAGATCTTAAGTAAGACTTACCCTGTAGGAAACCGAAGACAAAGCACAAACAACGCAATTCTTACCAAGGAGTGCAAAGGGTCTGGTCATTTTCTTACTCTATTTTTCTCATCTTTCTCTTATTTTTCTTTCTTTCTTTTTATGCTCAAGCCAAAGAATTATAACAGGTACTTATTTTAAGATTATTTTGAGAAAGTCAGCCCAAGCTTTGGGACAAAAATGCCCTGGGGATTTTCACCAGAGATGCCTTCTAGACCCTAGCAGTGCTTCTGCTTATTTAGTTCATTGAGCAAGGACAATTTTATGAGCGTTTGATGGGAATCTATTAGACATTCACTTTTTAAGCCCTCTACTTCCTTGTTTTTAATAATACTAAACTATCTTTAAAAGGTATTTATTTTTCTTTAGTTAAAAATGTAAAACCCCCAGTGTTGGCATGTTTGAGTTCCATGTCCTACTGTAGGTTGGGTGCTGGCCTGCTAACCTCAAGATCAGAGGTTCAACTCAACATTTTCTTCTGGGAAGAAAGATGAAGCTGTGTGATCTTGTAAAGATTTTTAATATTGGAAACTCTATGAATGATAATTAACTGGATGTCACTGGGTTTGGTTTGAGTCAGTTCTTTATAGATAGATTAAATGGTTGTTATCATCATTGTTTATAAAAGTGCCTTTACTTTGATTCAGCTTTCATTGAGAAATAAAGTTTATACTCCTTATATTTTAGTTACAGTTCCATGAACTTTTGAAGTCCTATCATATAAAAACAATTTTAAAAGTAGATATTTTAAAAATTAACATACACTTTGCACTTTAAAAATTCTTTCTTTCCAATGCTTCCCTCTGAAATGTTTGATTCTATTTTCCTGGAATCATTAAATCATTTTGCCTTTCACTGACCTATCTTATGGGGTAAAAAAATAATTCTTATGATTTAAATTAAGAATCTCACTTATGCAGTAGGTCAAACATTGCACTGCTAGTTGCAAGTTCTGAAGTTCAAAGCCACCAGCTGCTCTTGGGGAGACAGAAGAAGCTATCTAATCACACAGATAAATCTGCTCTGGCCTCGGGCTTCTATGAGTCAGCATCAACTCTATGGCAAATGACAGAGTGCTCTAACACAGACCATGTGTCAAATCATGAGACACTTGTCCTCAATTCAGGTTCATTCTGGGCCACTTTTACACAACATGGATCTTACAGAAACTACAGTAAAGTGTAGTAAAAATGATGTTGTTCCAACTATCTAACTAGTTGGGATTCCTTCAGGGGTTTCAATGATATATACTCAAAAATTGTCCAGAAGGTATGTATCATGATGGTAAATCATTCATTATTTTACTTTGGTTAGTCTTTAAGGGCATATCAAGTTTAAATAGATATCATTACTACCTTATTGAACAAGTGTACAAAAGTTTAGTGCAAAACACAATTTATAGAGTACAGACTTCAAATTAATTTCTCCACCAAGAAATTGATCTAATACTGGCTTTAAATTAAAAATAAGTAAGTAAAAATAAATATCTCCATAGTAAGTCATTCAGGTCAGAGCAGTAGAAGACTGAAGTAGATGAGGCTGAAATGTCCATTTTTTTGCTTCACATTTCTGTGCTTTCTTGACTAGTGGGCCCCAGAGCCGTGAGTGGAATTACAGGTTTGCTTTACAGTTGTGGAAAAGTTGTCATGGCAACTGTATTTATCTGCCTCGCTGCTTATATGGGATCAGAAGCAGAACTGAGAACAAAGTTCCCTTGTCAGACATAAGGAATACACAAAGTAATGCTTTGGAGTAGTTTTTTACCAGGAAGAAATAAAATGAGTGGGCCTATCTTTGTGCGCGTGTAATGTTTATTATGAGAGGAAAAGAAGATAGAAATCTTTAAAAAAAATAAATTGTTATTCTCTTTTAGGAAACATCTGAATGTCAATAACTATTTATTTGAAATTTAAAATAAGATCAATATATTTACCTCCTAATTGGTTTAGTTTTAATTGGACCAGATTATTAAATAAATCAAAAATTTGAGTATAACTCTCTATGGTATTTGTAAATAAACATAATTCTCTGTTTTATATAAGAAATACTCTATAGTGTTTTCAAGGTATAAAGATTTACAGATGGAATTGATTTTCCATTCACTTTATATAAACTCTGTTAAAAGACATTGATTGCAATCATAATCATGTAATTTATACGACTTTCAGTCAAGAACTCAGCTGAGATCCACTAGTTCTGCAGTTCAAAACTACCAAACACACTGCTGAAGAAATACTGGACTTTGTACTACTGTAAGCAGTCAGAGTCTCAGAAACTCACCGAGGCGGGTCAACCCGGTCCTTCAGGGTTGCTACAAGTCGGCATTGAGTGAGTCAATCCTGTGACACAAAATGACTGCTTTCAAATAATCTAGGTCCAAACTCATAGCTTTTCAAGAAGTCTAGATGAGTTGGAAATGTTCTTTCTAGGTCCAAACTCATAGCTTTTCAAGAAGTCTAGATGAGTTAGAAATGTTCTTTCTGTAGCAAGAATCCCTCAATCACCGAGGGGCAAAATTGTAAAGAACAAAAGAGTGTACTGTGAAACTTTCCCCTTCTCCCCTAGTCCGCAGCCCTCGTCCACAGCTCCCTCTCCAGAAGCCACTGATCTGCCCATGTTTGCTTGTGTGTTCGTATCTTTTGTATAGACATTTTGTGTCATGTTGATTCCTTCTGTGTTTTTAAAAATCATTTACGACAGAATGCTTTTCACTTGACATTCTTATTACCAATATGAAAATAAAACCATGATATTTAATTTCAGAACCTGGAAAAATACTCTTCCTTTGGAATGGCTGCCCTTGCCATATTCTATTTGATCAGACTGGTGTTAGATTTTTATGTCCCCCGCCTTTCTGCTAATAAACCTAAGGCTCCAGTAGGAAAAAAAATGTGTCCCTGTGCTTAGTGTTTCTATACATTCTCCCCCTTTAACCCTTCCTATCTTCTGAACTTTTTCCTTGGGAAACCCCTGCCTTCTGCTATCAAAGTTGATTATTCCAAGGCGTGTGTATCTCAGTATCACTATTCACCTGACAGGAGTTCCAATAGCATGGTGCAGATTGGGTGTTAACTTGTTCATTACAAGGCTCGTACTCATCAGCCGCTCTGCAGGAGGAAGACGAGGCTGGCTGTTCCTCTAAGGATTTAGTCCTGGAAATCCTGTGTAGGGCGGCAATGAAGTTCAAATCCACTTGATGACAGCTGGCTTCTGGTTTCTGCGTGGTTAAAAATTAGGTCAGGGGGGTGAGATCATCTCCTGACCTGGAGAGGGAGGGGCCAGAGTCTCAGGAGGCCCACCAGTAGCTTTGCTGACCAGCAGACATGGTCTCGTTCATTACCAGAGCTCTGTTCCAAATGTTTTTTTTTTCAAACTATACCCAGCACCTTCCAACTTGGTGTTGTTCTGCAGGGTTGGCAGCAGTAGCCAGGCACCATCGAGTTCTCGTGAGGGCCATGCATGCTGAGGTGGGTGTGGTCCCTTAGTCATTGCATGATGCCTTACATCCAGGGTGCTCAATACGTTGATCACGATCTACTAGTCGATCGCAAATGTAGCCCGGGTAGATCACACGGCATTAAAATATAGATGTAAACCTATCATCAATCCCATCACTTAATTGATACACAGCTCAGCCTATCAGATGCAATCTTAGATGTCAAATGCACGCGCAAACAACTCTGCTAAGTGCCGCAAAACTGACAAGCTAAGTTATCGCCAATTTTTAGACCTTGTTTTTATTCTCTTAAACGTAAGAAATGGTATTAAAATGAGGGGGAGGGGGAGCTGGACCAAGTAAGAAGACAAAAACGTATCACTTTCACACGGAATGGGAGATTTTGACACTACGAGCTGACATTCAGCTGAAGTCCAGAGCGCAGGAACAGTTCTGGAACTTACTTGCAGAGGGAAAGTACTCAAACCTGAGAAAATGTGCTACTTCCTTGTCTGTGTTGTTCGGCTCTACTTATTTATGTGAGTCAGCCTTTTCCCACATAAAGATCATTAATCCAAGTACGTTCACCATGACTGATGATCATTTGGAAGTGTGCTTGAGGCTGGCTGTCAGCAGCTACTGCCCGGACTATGCATCCCTGGCTCATTCCATTCAGTGCAAGTCATCAGAGTAAACTCAGGTTATGACAAAAAATGTACATCGTCAATTGTGTTGTGTTGTGCAATATGGACTCATGTGATTATGCAGGGTACATAAACTTACATTGTACATATAAAGAATTATCGATGCATTTATGAATAAATGTAATAAATAAGTATGCGTTTTGTGTTTTTACAAAAAATAGTAAAATAGCAGGCAATCAATATTAGATAAATTGAATTACTGGAAACTAAAAGAAATTAAATAGTTCACATGAAAAATATAAGCATGGAATATTTTAATCCGTATTTTCCTTATCACAAAATTCCCATTATGAAAATTTAAAAATATTTGATAGCAAAATAAATGTACAGGTGTATGCTGCCTCATTTTTATTTTGGCCAGTAGTACTTACATTTCCAAATGTATTATAAATTTGGATTAATGGAAAAGAAAATGAGTTTTCCCTTTAAGCACACTAATTTAAATGTATTTGTTGTGAAGTAAAAATTTGTACTATCTAATTTTAAATTATATTTCAAGATCCAAATAGGGTTAATTTTTTAGTTTTATAATTATTTAAAATAATCTATTATATAGCTATTTCTCTACTCAACATAAATCAATCTCACATATTTTAAATACTAAGCATTTCAGGAATCATAGAAGGGAATCTACACTTGGGCTAGATTTTCAATTTGATTGTAACTCTCTGAGTAACCTTGAAAAGGTCATTTAACCTTCTGCAACTATGATTTCTTGGTACAAAAGGAAAACATGGACATTTCTTTCTCATAATTTTTATGTACAATATGTTATATCTGAAGAAATGTTCAAGATCTTCACACATATAGCACAAATGGCTATTTGAACTATTAAACCAGAGTCAACACACAACTCAAGGAATGTGTGACGTTGATTTATATATCCATTTTCTAATGGTCGGTGCATGCTTTGTCTAAGGTGAAAGATCTAACCTAGGGGGAAAAAATGGAATCATTTCTAAACTCATTAAATCAAACATATTGCAATCAGGATTAATATAACCTATTATAAATTCAAGACACAAGCAAGCAAATGACCTTTTATATTCTTATAATAAAGTACTTAAAAATTGTTACAATTTTTCAACAACAAATATTCTCAAATAACCATTTAATAAATGTACTCTAAAAATAGTTTTGTTTTCCCCATTGTGTTCTAAAAATAAAATTATTATTAATTCTTCACACATTTTTGAAATAATTAGCCAGCTGTCGGGTAGATTTCAGAGACTGGGAAATATAGACAGGATTGTTTCATATCCTGAAGGCTACAACAGAGAGGTTGGGAGTGGACCAAAAAAACATATATCACACTTTAAACTCCATTGAACAAAATAAACAAACATAAAGATGATTACTAGATTTCTAATGTTAACAGGGCTAATAAAGAATTCAAACCCAATCTGAATTTTCTTTTCTAAATTCCTGTCTATACTTAAAAGAGATATCTTTATTTAATACTAACATACATCACATCATATATATTTTCTTATGGGTCCAAATAAAATGCTTTACATTAAGTTTCTGTGTATTTACTTTTCATAAAAACCAGTACTGTATTTTTGCATCCAAAATTGCCAACTATCTACTACCTTTGCCAAAATTTTTAATCAGCTTTAAACTCCTTTTACTCATTAAGATACATAGAAGATTGTTCAATAGCCTTTGGATAACATAGTTTTCTATAGAAGGAAGATTTATGTAGACCAGGAAGTCCACAGAATGGAGTACGCTGGGGTATATGGAGTAAAAGTGTGTGGGGGAGGAGGTTTAGAATCTCATGGGCTGCTTTTGTTTCTGTCACTGAGGCTAGGCTGGGTGAGACAAAAATCTTACAAAGAATTGCTATAAAATATACTTGGGAGGATCACAAAAGCAGATATTTTCATGATGTTTCACATTCATTAGCACATTGAATCCTCACAAAAACTAGACAGTTCAGAAAATTGTCTCAATCTTATAAATGAAGAATATGATATTCAGGGCGAATAAAGGATGCGCTAAGATTCCCTAAGTAGAGTGGCAGATATCTCACTTGAATTCAGGATTGTCTCGCTTTGCAGACGGGGATTTTGTACCGTACAGTATCAAGTACTTAAGAGAAAGATGAGGCTTTCTACTTCTGTAAACAATTACAGCCTCCGAAACCCACACGGGCAGATCTACTCCCTTCTACAGGATCCCGTGTGTTAACACGCTGGATTAAACTGACATATCAAAGACTTAAACTACTATCCTGAGTTCTCTTTACTTCGACTCCTCCATGGCTTTAAAGCAACTATAGTCTGAGGATGTTGTCAATGGACATCCTTTCCTTAGAATGCACTCAGGAATACACAAGGATTTGTTTTAATAGATGAGCTCAATAAATACTCAACCTGTGTTAGAAATTATGAATATTACAGTCAACAATCCTTCATGAAGCTTGGAACCACACATTCTGCTCAATTTAGACTGACAAGAGAAGAATATATAAAAAGCTGAGGATCTAAAATGTCTATATTACACTGTCTTTTCATAAAAACCATATATCATAGAAAAAGCATAAGAAAACATATATAATAAGAAAAGCTACAGTTAGTGTGGAGAGATAGAAACACTGGTGCATTTTGATGGACTTGTAATATGTACAACTGCGTGGAAAGTGATATGGCGATACCCAAATCAACCTGTAACAGAACTACCATATGACCCTGCAATACCGTTGCTGTGCACGTATCCCAAAGCAATCAGAGACAGAACATGAACAGCTGTAAGCTCTCCCATGTTCAATGCAGCACCATCCACAATAGCAAGAAGCTTGGGACAGCCCAAATACCCATGAGTAGAAGAATGGACAAAGAAACACTGCAATGTACACACAATTTAATGCTATGCATCCCTGAAAACAACCATGAAATACCTCACGACATAGAGGGACCTGGAAACCATTATGCTGAGCGAAGTTAGTCGATAACCAAAAGAAAAATAATGTATAAGTCCACTAATATAAGGATAAACACCAAGATGAAGAGAGGCTTCTGCTTGCAGGTCATGTAATCTTCTAATCTGGTTCCCCACGCAATGAGGTAGAGAGCCTGTCTAGCGTCTATGAACCATAAAGTACTCCCTCTAGAGGTACACCTTCAAAACCACTTCGAAGGGGCCACTTCCCCTCAGCAGGGGTCAGTTTTTTAGGAGAGAGGGGGAGAACATTCAGTTGCTGTCATTCAAAATTGTACTAAGGTCACTTCCAATCACCAAACCCCCTAGGAGTGATGAGTGGACCTTACTGGAAGTTCAAGTCAAGATGGGGAGAGGGGGCAATGTATGTCTAAGAGAAAGTGATTTTATTTCTGTTGGTGGATTCAAGTGGAAAGGAAATCTTATGTTGTGGGGAAAGAAAGCAACAATACTTCGAGTCCAAGGCGAGCATATATTGGATACTCTGTTTCTTCCTGGGCAGTTTGATCCAGTCCTTTCATGTCAGCTTCATTCATGGAAACAAAGGCAGTCACAAGGAGTGAGGTCAAATGAGTAAGGTGCGAGGGCTCAGAGAGGCATGCTTTGGGACTTATTTTTGCCAGAAGCTAGAGCACAGAGATGGCTGTGTGAGCCGGTGCACTGTCATGGTGCCACAAATCAGGCCTTTTTTGTCACACAGTTATGCAATCTTTTCAGAACCCTTAAATAGACAGCTTGATTAATATTTTGACCTGGTGGAATGAACTCCAAAGGTACTATGAATGGACATGTTCATCCTTTGAGAAGTTAACAGATGTCCAAGATAGTCCAGATTACTTCCCCATCTCTTCAATGGTCCATCAGTAGTCTTTGAGCACCAGTGCACAATTTTTTTTGACATTTTCATCCATTTGGGAAGATGGATGGATGTCCAGAATTAGGTTTGTCACCACGGGCCATTTCATCCTTTTTGAAATAAGTAAACCACCATATACTTGAGTTTTTCCCATCGCGCTGCCCTTTAAGCCGTGTTCAACATCACAGCAGTTTCTGTGGCATTTTTCCTGAGCAGAAACAAAATTGCACAGCCTCATGCTGGTCTCTTCAATCAGCTATCACAAAAAAAACCAAGGTTTGAACAAAAGTGCTTTTACAATAAAATTCACTGTGGCCAGAGAGAAGCTGGCAAGGCCAATGGGTGTGCTCAGAGCGAGTTGGTGGTTGCTTGCCTAGCAGGAAAAATATGTACTATGAAAGCTCTGTCTAGCAGAGGGATTTTTTTCCTTTTTGGGGAGATGGGGGGAGCCCCCTTGTACTGAGCCCTAAAACCCAGTTGATGTGAAAGTGCCATACTGAATGAAGTAGGATGTGTCCTAATCCAATCTGATTATTGTTTGTATATAAGAGGATAATGACCATAGACAGACATACAGGAAGAAGACAGTCAACTGAATATGCATCTTTAATGCAAGGAGTGACAAGAACCACAAAAAGTGCACACACACACACACGCACACACGCATATACACTGCTGGCAATCAGAGGGAGGATCTCCTGCTAGAGCCAGTGGACAGAGATGGCATGGCACCTAATGTGGTAATATAGATGCCCTGGATTCAATCAAACCCACAGGCTCCTCCAATGTGAGATAATAAAATCATGTTCTATACCTCACAGCCCCAGGAAACTAAGGTTAGTCCAAACTTAAATAAACTCATTAATATAGAAAAAACAATTAGGTTTAATTAAGGAACCTTGGTACTGCAATAATGAAAGCTTAGGCTGCTAAGATCAGTGGTTCAAACCCACAGCTGCTCTTTTAGGGAAAGTTGAGACTGTCACCTCCCATAAAAAGTACAAATTTGGAAATCCTACAAACCAATTCTACTTTGTCCTATAGGGTCGTAATGAATTGGAATTAGCTATTAGGCAGCAGATTCGATGACAAGTTTAGGCTTAGAGTTAGCCTATTGTAATATAGATTATGAAGATTGTATTATCTACCCATTATCTGCTTACACCTAATAAGGTAAAGTATGTGTTCATGACACACATAACTCGATTACACATGAAAGATAAATTCTCACCTCTATCCAGTACTCTGGTCATGTCAAATCATGGTCATTTCCAAGTAGAAAAGCAATTTTGAACACATTTTGTTGAAAATATTACTAAAGAGAGCCCTTTAATTATTGCTAAAGGTATGATTGATAATTCACATTGAAAATATATAAATTTCCTCCTTCATGTAGGTTGTTCTTCCTATTTTTTTCTGTCTACTTATTTCATTTTCCACATAATCAATGGAGACAAGGGCCAGGAAAGAATATTTCATATTAGTTGTGGAACCCTTTGTGGTCAACTTCAGAAGTTTGGATGTGGCCTTGAGCGCCTCTTTGTCCCTGCTGCCTTGTATTAGAATGTAAGTGTTCAAAAACTCATTGATGCCATCACTTCAAATTCTCTGTTATAGCTGCAGAGTCAGCTCTTTATCTCCGAAGTACACCTTCCAGTAATTTGGCATGCTGTCTCAAAGCAAACTTCAGAAAATGAAACCTGATACTACTGAAAAAATTCCCGCTTTTCTTTCTTTCTTGGAGTTCAGCTTAAATATATATGGCTTAGATTTTTATTACAGCTGATTAGCCTAAGAAGGGATGAAAACTGAAAATTCTGAACTGGATGTGAGTTTTTCAGATGTAAAAAGATGTGCATGTCACTTAGAATGTACAACTACTTAATTTCTATGCATACCAAAGAATCCTATAAAATTAATTTATAATTCTGAGATTCTCTTTAAGTTTCCATTTTATAGTACTTGAATGACAAAGGAAAGGTTGATTCAATTCATGTTCTGTGAAATGCAGGGATATTATTTAGTAATTATCAGAAAATAATGAAATCAAAATTATTTGTGAGGACAAACAGCAAAAAGTTTATGAAGCATAAAGGTGCCAATTACATGGGTCAAAGTAGTCAAAAGTGTCCAGAGACAGTGGCAAGACTGAAAAAAATGTGCATGCATTGCTTGACTTTAAAATGGCTATAGTATTCACATGAGCATTTTTTAAGATAAATCAATTTATGTCAACCCACCCAAATTTAAGTGAGTGAAATTTAGCTACTACAACTATTAGATATTTGATTATGGGGTATAATTTAGAAAGTTCACACTTGTTCCTTTCATAGTTTAGCCTCTTTTTTTCAGAATTAGAACTTTTAAACTCATTATATATGGAATCTTAAGACCAAGAAGGCTTAAATGAAACCCCAAAGAGTCTTGTTAAATGACAAAACAATTCTATTACTTTACTTAATCATTATATTTCTGTTTAAAAACATGAGTGGAAGAAATGCAATCAGTACTTATTTAAACTACAGTTTTGTTTCTTTAAGAAATTATCTTCCTAAAAGTTAAATTACTTAGTAAATCTTGAGTCCTTCTAGTATGTTTTGACCTTATTCTGAATTACTCATAAAAAATTAATGAGCATCTCAATCAACAATCAGGAAAATTGAAACTATTTTACTTTTGATCTTACCATCTGATGAAAAGTTGCATCTTTGCTGCCATAGACATAAGCATTTTTAATTTATTGCATATCAGCATAATAGTATGTCAATATGCTAATGTAACATTATTACCATAATACTATGATGTATTTTATATAAATATAATAGCATGTTAATATGCTAATGTAGTGTTACTATGATACTATACTATAACTTATAAAAATCTATTTACTTAGGATATTTTATTTACAATGTGTTTTTATGTACATTAGCCTTTGTAACCTTATAACACACTTTACAATAAGGAATATTTTGTTCCCTGTTGATGTATGATAAAAAAGAGCCCAAGATGAACTAGGTGCTGTTCCCAGTACATGAAGTTAGAAATTCAAATTCAAGAAAGTTTGAATCCATTTTTGTACACAAACACCTTTAAAAATTATTCCATTTGCATTCTTTGAACAGACTAATCATACAGATACATAACTCTATAGGCACAACTTAAACTGCAAAACATAAAAGTGAGAGAGAAATATGAATTTAAATGAGTATGAAATAGTTAAAGCAAACTAATAGGTGGTTTTATATGTAAAGGGAGATTTATGAAGTAATATATAAGAATGTGAATATAGTATTAAATTTAAAAACCATCAACTTACTGATTCCATCTTCACTGTGAAAATACTACTGCTTTTAATTAAATATTATGATTGATCAGATGAAATGATAAAAGAAAAACACCTCTATGTGGTGAGAACTCATAGCACAAAGTTTGAAAGTATTTTTCTTCTCTATATGTCAAAAAAATTGAAGGAAACTTTTGGATTAAAACTGGTTTGTGCTACATGAAATATTCACACATGATTCTGGTATCTTTGCCTTCTTCATCCTTCTTAAGAAACCTTTCCATAAAACTCTTCAGAAGCCAGCTTCCACCAGCGTATTAAACTTTTATCTACAGTGTTAAAGTTTTATAAGGTTTAAGATTATAAAATATTAAAATGAGAGCTGAGGTTCTGATATGTACAGTTAAAGGAAGCAAGGAAATTCTTTCCTATTTTAACACTCCTTTCTACATAAAGAAGTTAAGAAATGAAATAAAGTGCATTTCTGAAATTTCCTAATGGGAAATTGTGATTAACTGATTTCCCTCATTTGTGTCATAACTGATATGCTAAAACTTAGCTAAAATAAGTATTAACTGGTCATTTCCTACCATGCTTTATTCAACATAAATTAAATTTTAGAAAAGTAAATCATTGTAGCAATAACATCTGAGTGACATTTTGAACATGCTTTGCATTTGCATTAGGTGATTTTGTACTCATTCTTATTACTCCTAAAGTATTGGACTTATTTTTCCCATAGCAGAGAAGCGGCTCTCTGACATAGTGTATGTACTAGAAGTGTAAAGAGAGGTTTCTGCTAGTGACTATAAGGAGGTCGATTAGGTTTCAATGTGAGGTTTGTTTGAAATAGGACAGGTGGCTAGTGTCCAGTGTCACTGAGTGAATATTGACTCTATGCACTCCCGGTGACAGAGGGGAACTGCCCCACAGTCCGTTCTACACTGTAATCTTTAAGGAAAAGTTTCGTGGGGATGCAGGAATGGATACTCAACTGGCCAACCAGAGTTGGGCACTTGGATCCTACCAGTGCACACTACAGAAGAAAGAGGAGGCAGCCTGTTTCTGTAAAGTTACAGAGGCAAGGAACCTTTGAGACTGTTGTACTCTATCCTAAAGAGTTTGTGTGAGTTAGAATCAACTTGAGAGCAATGTAGTTAGTTTATTTGCTTAACAATTACTGAAGCAGAGCCCCAGGCCTTCCTCCCACAGAGCCATTGTTCACAGTCAAATGTTCAGCCTTTCCCTTAGAGGGACTTGCTTATCTATTGAGCCACCAAGGCTCCTTGAAATATTGCATACATGTGTGTATATGTGTGCGTGTGTCTCATATGTGGAAGATATTGCACATGTCTCCATCACCAAAATGGAAATCCACTGCCACTAGTCAGTTAATGCTGACTTACAGTGACTCTATAGGTCAGAACAAGACTACCCCAAAGGGTTTATGAAGCTGTAATATTGAAGAATCGGGCAATCTCATTGTTTTCTAGTGGAGCAGCTAGGGAGTTTGAATGGAAGACTTTCAGATTAGCTGCCCAGTGCTTATCCCATAGCAGCACCAAGGGTCCTTAAATAGATATGTTGGCTGTAGAACTAGAATGTATCCCTAAGCAAATATTAAGAGAATGTCTATGAAAACATTTAAGATCTAAAAATTAAATCCTAATATATTATACAGAGATTGAATATCATTTTATTTAATCATAATTAGTGACACTATACTTTTCCTAGAAGCATAATCTAACAAGATGACCATTTGATTACAATTTTCTTTCATCCTTATTTCGCAAATTAAAGTGAGTGACTGAAGGTCACACTCTTCATTGATAGTTTCCTTCAACTCCTTAGTATTTGAAGAGAGAAACAGAATATTAACCAAAGATATAGATATTGTCCCACCCATCCTCCATTCAATGTATATTTATTCCCTAATCTTTGATTCTTATTAAGATATCCTTGTTTGGAAATGGGGCTTTTGAAGATATAATTAGTTAATATGATGCCATGTTGGTTTGCCTTGTGATATAAGATAGCCATGGGAAGCAAGCTTGAGAGAAAGCAATGGGACTTACAGTCCCGGAGGGACTTAGGGTAGAAGAAGGTGGTGGAAGGGAGGGGTGAGCAAACAACTCCACAGGCAGGGGAATAATTAGGGAAATAAAATCAACAACAAGGAGGACACAGAGATCCTGGGGGTGAAGGAACAACAGCAATCTAGCTGAGAGAATTACTAAGATGTGGAAGTAGGGCAAGAATGATGGTGGGGCAGGAGGAAGGTCAAAGGAAACAGAGGAACAATATAGGAAGTCAGCCATGGATAGAGGTATAAGCATAGGTGTGTACATCTGTAAATGTATTAATTCATAAAAAGAGAGGTACTCGCCTAAGTACATATATTTATATGGCAATACACTGAGGGAGTAGATGGACTTTGGACTTCAATGGAAGAACAATTTTTTCTAACATATGGATATTCTTTGTTGCTCATCCTCCTGGCACAATCACTGAAAACAAAATGGGTTCACAAACAAATGTGGTGAAAAATGCAGATGGTGCCCAGCTATCAAAAGACATAGCATCTGGGTCTTAAAGGCTGGAAATTGAACAAGTGGTCATAAAGCATAGAAGCAACAAGCTCACATGGAAGAAGCACACCAGCCTGTGCGATCATGAGGTGTCTTCGGGACTGGGTAACAGGCATCAGAAGACCCATAACAAAGAAACAAACAAACACAACCATATTGTTGAGACCGAGGGGGTCAGAGAAGAGACCCAATGTCTGTCTGTAGACAGTGAGACATCCCCTCACAGATGAGTCACAGGGAAGAGATGAGTCAACCAGGGCATAGCAAAGAACCGATGAAGCACAATAATCCTTTGGTTTCTTGACACTTCCTCATTGTCTCCCCACTATCATGACCCTAGTACTGCCTTTTGCTGGGGGCTAGACTGGAGCATGTTCACAGGTACAGAGAAGAGCTAAGATCCCTCAACACATGGAATCCAGGAACAGGAATGGGAATTACAGTACCAAAAGTGTAGGGGTAAGGTGGAGAGAGGAGGGGAGGAAGGGGGAGTCAATCACGATGACTGACACATCACCACCACCACCACCCCTTCCAAGGGGAAAATAAATAGAAATCATGGCAGAAGGTAGGTAGCAGTTGGAGTAAGATATGAAAATAATAATTTATAATTGATCAAGAGGTCACGAAGGTGGGATGTGGGAGAGAAAAAGAGGAGCTGATACTGAGGACTCCATAGAAAGTAAATGTCCAGAGAAGAAGGATGGAAATGTATGAACCAATGTGCATGATGCAATCGATGTACGGGTTGTTATAAGAATTGTAAGAGACCCCAATATATCTTTTAATAATAACAAAAAAGAGTAGAGTGGGTCCCACATCTATATGTTGTATATTTATAAAGTGGAAAGGTATACAGAAGCACACATATGAGGGAAGACTGTAATGTAAACATGCATGTACAAATCAATGAACATCAAGAAATACCTGAGGCTACAAGGACTTGTAAGAGACGAGGGAGATGTTTCCCCTAGATAAGAGAGAGGCCGACTCTCCCATATCTCTGCAGTCTTACTCCAGTCGCTGGGGTCACAAACGTTTAAGCACTTGATTATTAGTCAAAAGAGCTGCAGTGTGACGATGGTTACTAGTCAAAACGGCAGCCATTTGACCTTGTCCCAAGCGCCCCTCAGGAGAGAAGCCTGCACAGTGTCACAGGCCTGAAAAGGAAGAGCTTCAGTAATGAACACCTAACATGTGGACCACAGTTCTGGGGCTGGTAAAGAGTACCGGTGGGGGCTTGTGAAGTGCTAGTGAGGGGTCAGTGGGGACGTGGAGGGAGATGCTGGCTCAGCATCAAGTGAGTAGAGCCATGCAAAGAGCTTCTAGCATCATGAACAGCACGTTACTGGGCATGTGGACATGGAAGATGCTTCCGGTGAGTTCTGTAAATGAAATGGGAGAGCAATGGAGAAAAGGCAGCTACTGTTATAAAGTGGCAAAGAACTTGGGTTAATCATGTTAGACTCTGGGAAAAGTAGAAGTTGAAGATTTCAGCAATTGTTAGTCTGTTCAGATTGCAAACATTGAAGAAGTGTGCTCTGGAGAGGATGTCAGGCGTGTAGCTGGTGGGGTGGGGGGAAGGCTGCCTAAAGCTAAGATGCTTGACTTAGGAATCAGTGAACCATCTCAGCAGAAATCCTGTCAGCTCAGACTGAAGGTGATCGAGCTAGGGTGGACTACTTAGATTCAACTAATAGAAGAAAGAGATCATGGGATTGTTGAATTGCTTATGAGAGTTATTTTTGAGGAGAAAGAAAGAGCATTCTCAAAACCAGTTCCATCTGCCATATGGTGCAGGGGCAGGGCCTTTTCATGCTTGGTTCTGAGAATTTGAACCATCCCGCAAGGATGATGAGGCCCAGGTGATATGAGAGGTGGTATGAGAGTCCTGCGTTATTTTCAGGTCTAGAAATGTAATTTGCCCTGGTGGGCTTCAAACTTGCCTCTACTTTCTCCATTTTGGAATACAATGTCTACCCTCTACTCCCTGCCATTGAGTCAGAGCTGAGTCAGAGTGACCCCCTGGTGCATTTCCAAGAGTGTCACCATTTACTGGAATGGAAAGCCCAGTGTTTCTCCCACACAGTTGCTGGTGGTTTCAAACTGCCAACCATGAGGATTGCAGTCCAATGCATAACCACTACACCACCAGAGCTCCCTCTACCCTAATATTACCTTTTAGAAACAGTGAACTTGTATTCTAACTTTTTCAGGTTCACAGATGGAAATATATTTCGCCCCAGGATTGACCATACTAAGATTTCATACTTGTATCAGATTTAAGTTTGCACTTTATACTAGAATGAGTTAATATTGGGGGAGATGCTACGTTAAGGTGAATGAATTTCGCCTGTGGATTAAGCATAAACTTTGAGAGTCTAGAGGAGGTCTTTTATAAATTGAATAAATCTCCTCACATGATATTGAAGTCCCAATGCCTGACATTTGTGAATATGTCTTTGTTTGAAAATAGAGTTTCTGAAGATGTTCTCAGTTGAAATGACACCAAATTAGGGTGAGTCTTAATCTCCTGACTGGTGATTTATAAAGAGATGCGGCTAGACAGACAGCTTGTTTGGACAGCCCTGGAAAATTAATACATGAGAATTATTTCTTGCCTGTTCTTAGTCATTAACGTTTACTTTGGAAAATGATATAGACACTTGATTTTGCCTGAAAGAAGCACATGAGACTTTCCTGTTGAAAAAGCCAAGCACTTGACGCAGGCACTTCATGAATCACATTTAATTCATATGAAAGGAAAAACTTCCACTGCTGACACTGTCTAAAGAAGATTTTGAATTACACATTAATTTTAACGATTAAATATCTATTACTGGAGATTGTGACAAAGATGTTATATGAGCATTTCCTGGACAATATGTGTAGGTGAACTTGATGATAGGAGGACCCTTAGCACCTGTGATTTATGATTTTCTTTATCCTTGCTGACGTGATGGAGTCTCTGCCAATTTGTTCTGCTTATTTTTCAGAGATGCCAGGAAATCACTAGGGAAATTCTTGGTACCTCGCATCTGGTCTGTTGTGTGCTCGAAAAATATATATTTCAACTTTAAAAAAAGAAGCAAAATCATCAATCCATTCTTAGTTTTGTAAAAATGTCTATTCAATCTACCAATGTCTATTAAGATA
Organism: Tenrec ecaudatus; assembly: GCF_050624435.1. NCBI lineage: Eukaryota > Metazoa > Chordata > Mammalia > Afrosoricida > Tenrecidae > Tenrec > Tenrec ecaudatus. The sequence goes on along the minus strand of NC_134540.1, from coordinate 26,458,890 downwards.
TATTTTATAGCTTATATTTCCTCTCAGCTAGGACAGCTATCAGTATTTCAGAACCTAGTTTTCATGAAACTAACCTTCCCCGCCACTTTCCCAGCAGCTGCATATGGCACTGAAATGCAGTTCAATCCGCGCCAAAATCCAACTGCTGGATAAGCAGCACAGTGCCTGGTGCACAGAAAATATGTCTGCTCAGTCACTGGTAGAATTCATGCGAATGACGCTGTCATGAAATATGAATTATATTTCTTGTTGAGGATGTATACCGAGTTTCATTCTTCTAAGATATGAATTATTTTCCTAACAATCAACCTAAAATGAAATAATTTTGCCCTGTGGGAACTGGCAAAAAAAGAATCATCTTTAGGTTATTTATTAATTTGTTTTTATATTTCTCCAAGAGGCTATCTCTTCTAGGTAGGCAACTAAATTCTAAGAAATAAAGGAACTTCTTCTGTGTTTCTTCCCTTCCAAATTTAGAATACAAGCCAGGGAAGTACTCCCCTGTGAGTTTTTTGCACTGTAAATGGCTATGTGCAGGGGAGTAGAAAACCCCTTTTCTCATGCTTTCACCTGCCTTCCCTACCTCCCCCCACGCATCCCTCATAGGTGTTTATTGTTTGGTATTGGTCAAAGATCCGAATTCATGTTTGTTTGTTTTCTTTTTGTTCTAAGTTTCTTTGTTTTGTCTTCTGAATTGTCAAATGAATTGAATGGTACGAAAGAGTGGCTGCAAAAGTAAAGCCACCTCTATCCAATACAGGATTGTGCATCTTGGATTCTTTCTGTTTTCTTGTGCTTTGATTGTGTGTTTGCTTTTGTTTTTAGCTAATATTTTTTTCATTCTCAGATGAAAGGGTCATCTTAGTGCAGTTCCTGTAATAAAGCCAGAAGCATTTTACTGAGTTCTTCTAACATAATGCAATTGAGCCCTGGCAGAACATTTTGAGCTTCAGGTAATTTTGGAGTAAATGTGAACTTATTTGAAATTTACTTACCTGAGTTTAATACCATAGGTTATTGGAATAATTCAGGTATTAAAATAAAGATGGGTTTTGCTTAAATTTACCTGTAAGGCCTGTATCTCTTAAGGGAACTTGTTTATATTTCGTAAATATATTAAATTAGAAGATCATAAAAGTCATATTTCTTGTATGCTTCCAGTGATTACAACTTTTATCCTTTTATTGGCTGTGTATTTTACCAAAGAAATATTTTTATTTTACATAGCATAAAGTATCACCTATTACTTAAAAAGAAAAAAAGTGGGCTATTTAATTTCCCCTACTTATTCTCTTTAAGTGGAAATTCAATTATTCATTTTTAATCAAGATACAAAATGGATTTTGAATATATTTAGTATAGATGAATAAATCAATAATTGAATAAATACATCAACTATCTATGTATTCATGATTTTAAATCTTCACCAAACTCTTTGAGTCTCGATGTCTACCACTGATTGCTTCTTTCTCAATAAACTGCTGTAAATGGAATGTACAAGTATCTTGAGAAACAAAACATTTCCCCTATTCTCATAACTTCATTTTTCAAAGAATCTTGGTTTTTCCAGGTAGGTAACCCATACATGAATAATTTTAAGAACCATCTTTTTTTTATATCTAAGAAGTACAAACCATATCTTCTTTTCAAACCTGTAATTTCTGGGTTTAAAATTTTTTGTTTGTTGTTTTTCTAATAGTATTTAAATTTCTTACATCTTCTTTTAATCATTTTATTTGGGGCTCATGCAGCTTTTATCACAATCCAACCATCCATTGTGTCAAGCATACTTGCACATCTGTTGCCATCATCAGTCTCAAAGCTTGTTCCTTCTACCTGAGCTCTTGGTGTCAGTTCCTCAGTTTTATATAATTTATTTGCTATACATTTTATGACACCACATAGTTTCTGATTTGATTGTCATTAATGAGTTGTTACAAGGAGGCTTCAAAAATTTTGTGGAAAATAGAATTAAAAGAGAATGGGACTTTTCCATTGCCTTTTTGAAGTTCCCTTATATTTTCATGATTCTTCATATTGTGATTTTTTGCTCATACTACTGTTTTCCCATGCCATTGTAATACCTAAACATGGGAAAATATAAGTGAAAAGTAAGGGACTGTGAAGTAAAAATCAGTCAGAACAAATATATGAGAATACTACCATCAAGTTGATTCCACTCTTGGAAATCCAACAGAATAGAGCTCCCCTGGTGGGTTTCTGAGACGGTCAATGTTCACTGGTGTAGACAGTGATCTCCTTCAGCTGCTGACATTGTGATGAGCTGCCAAGTGCATACACTAGTGCACCAGCCCTTGACAGTTAACCTGCAGACTGGTTACTTTAGACCTCCCACTGCCAACTCAGAAGAAATCCCCGCAAGCTGCTTTTGAAAGGTCAGAGCCTTAAAAACCCTGTGGAATAGCATCCTACCCTACAATACACAGGATCCCTGGGGTCGGAACCCACTGATTTCAACTGCCTTCGTAAAATGACATCCAAATTCCAGGCAATTTTACGTCTCTTATCCAAAACTTCAACGTGCACAAATTTCAGATTTAGTGTTGTGAAATTCCTAGTTTTATAGAAGGTTCTATGTTTAACTTATAACACTGTTTATCTTCCAAGAAACTGAAGATGAAAAGAGGAAGATCGTTGAGACCTAAATTCATTCTAATTTTGAAAGAATTAGACAAAACCAAAACATTCACATAAAAGTGTTTAGCATGTTATTGGCTAACAAGCATTCTTACAAGGTGTCTCACAGATCTTATACCTTGGAGAATCAAGTTTGAAAATATAAACTCAGCAGGGCTTATTTAAAACAACCCAAACATGAATCATATGATATGTTTTCTTTACAAAGTCTTTTGAATTTAATATCAATATAGTAATCACAGTAATAAAATTTTAAGTTGATTAATTATCAAGCTTTAATTATATGCCTGATTTACTGGCATGGTGAACAAACTGGACAAAGCAGCAATAATATGGTTTGACCAGTTGGTGTCTAGACATTTTCTAGCTTTCTTGGATAAAATGATGGAGAAGACAGTAATTGTCTCAAAGTCTATTAAAAGTATTTTTAATCATTTTATTAGGGGCTCATACAACTCCTATCACAATCCATACATACATCAATTATGCAAAGCACTTTTGCACATTCATTGCCCTCATCATTCTCAAAACATTTGTCCTCAATTTTCCCTCCCTCCCCACTCCCCCACACAGGAACTCTTGATAATTTATAAATTATTATTTTGTCATATCTTGCCTTGTCTGATAGCTCTCTTCACCCACTTTTCTGTTGTTCATCCCCCAGATAGGAGGGCACATGTGGATCCTTGTAATTGGTTTCCTCTTTCCAACCCACCCTCGCTCTACCCTCCCAGTATTGCCACTCATACCACTGGTCCTGAAAGGATCATTTGCCCTGGATTCCCTGTGTTTCCAGTTTCTATCTGTCCCAGTGTACATCCTCTGGTCTAGCCAGACTTGCAAAGTAGAATTGGGATCATGAGAGTAGGGGAGAGACGAGGGGAAAGGAAGCATTTAGGAACTAGAGAAAGTTGTACTTTTCATCGCTACTACATCACACCCTGACTGACTCATCTCTTCCCACGACCCTTCTGTAAGGGAGTGTCCAATGGCCTTAACATGGGCTTTGGGTTTCCACTCCGCACTCCACCCTCATTCACTATGGTAATATTTTTGTTCTAATGATGTCTGATACCTGATCCCTTTGATACCTCGTGATCACTCAGGCTGGTGTGCTTCTACCATGTGGGCTTTGTTGCTTCTGAGCCAGATGGCCATTTGTTTACCTTCAAGCCTTTAAGACCCCAGATACTATATCTTTTGATAGCCAGGCACCATCAGCTTTCTTTGCCACATTTGCTTATGTGCCCATTTGTCTTCAGCAATCATATCATGGTAGTGAGCACACAATGATATGATATTTTGTTTTTTGATGCCTGATACCTGATCCTTTCAACACCTCATGATTGCACAGGTTGGTGTGCTTCTTCCATGTGGGCTTTGTTGCTTCTGAGCTAGATGGCTGCTTGTTTACCTTCTAGCCTTTAAGACCCCAGATGCTATCTCTTTTGATAGCCGGTCACCATTAGCTTTCTTCACCACATTTGCTTATTGACCTGCTTTGTCTTCGGTGGTTGTGTCGGGAAGGTGAGCATCATAGAATTCCAATTTAATAGAATAAAGTATTCTTACATTGAGGGAGTACTTGAGTGGAGGCCCAATATACTTCTGCTACCTTAATACTAAACCTATAAATATATGCACATAGATCTATTTTCCCATCCTCATATATAAATATATTTTCATATGTACATGTCTTTATCTAGACTTTGCTTCCCAGTTCTTTCCTCTATTTTGCTTCCCTTTGCTTCCCAGCAAATGCCCTTTGCTTCCCAGCTCTTTCCTCTATTTCCTTTGACTTTCCTCCTGTCCCACTCTCATGTTTAGTCCTCACCAGGGTTTCAGAAATTCCTCTTGGTTACATTACCCTTGGTCATGCCCTACCAGGCCTCTCACACCCTCCTCACCACCGAGTTGGATCACTTGTTGTTCCCTTGTCCCTGGGTTTGTTAACACCACTACCTTTCCCCTCACCTCCCCCTCTCCAACTTCCCCTCAGAACTGTCAGTCCAGTTGTTTTGTCCTCCAGATTCTTCTTCCAGCCTATCTTATTTAAACAGACCTGTAGAGATAATCACATTCACGAAAACAAGACAGAGCAAAACCAAGCAACAATATTAAACAAGTTTAATGTCTTTGAATAATTATAACTGTTTTTAAAATATGTATTAAGTACATAAATATATGTAAAGGATATGTATATTCTTAAATTACCATTATGTGGAAAGTTAGGGAGGTTTAAGATTGGTTGACTCAGTCAGGGGAGCCTTTACAGATACAAATATTAAACGCATATATTCCACAATTTGTTTCGGATTGGCATTTGCAAAACTGCTACAACTAATAATAGAAATTGTAGCTCAGCCTTATCCCATCTACCAATTATGATATTTACCATTGCCTTTGTCGTGATTATTATAAATATTTTTGATTGTTCAATTTACATTTAGAAACATACGAGGGGATATTCAAAAAGTTCACTGATATCTGTGTCATGGAAAAATTGCATTGATTTCAATTTTTTTTCATCAAAGCAAAAGTGTGCTGATTTCTTATAACATTCCCCAACAGGACCGCATCTGAGACACTAAGAAGGTGACGTCATTAGTTTGAGAAGAACTTCTCCCAGAGAGGCTCCTGAGCACTACTGGCACTGAAGCAAGAACAGACGTAACACTTATGGCGAATTGGGGTGAAAGAGTGGTGAAATCATTGATGTTTTACAAAACGTGTATGGGCATTTTCAAAATGTTTTTGCAAAAAGTTTATGGCATTTTTTACAAAAAGTTTAGGCCATTTACAAAATGTCCTACATAAATTAACAGTCTACAAATGGACAATACATTTTAAGGTGGGACAAAACAATGTTGAAGTTATAGTCCACATAGATAGACTATTCGCATCAATTTGTGAGGAAACAATATTCTCTGATCCCATAAAGATTTAGATCCTCAAAAGCCCAAAGATGCAATTTTGTTCTGTCCTACAGGGCTACTGTGAGTAGGAATCAATTCAATGTCTATGGGTTTGGGATTGGTATCCTAATTAAAGAAGATGGCTAACTAACAGCAAAAGCCATACTCTGTACCACAGATATATCAATTGCATCCACTTAAAAATTATAACAGAAAAATTAAAGTTGAGCAAATCTTCTGTTCAGTGGCTGTGAAAACTCTTGCATCCAGATCACCAGCAAAAGCATAGAGGTGTCAAAGCATTTTGGGGACGGCACATAACAGGACATGAGACCTGGCTTTACTAGGACGATCTGGAGACACACAAAGCAAGGCTTACCGAGAGGTCACCATGGTCTAGTCCAGTGGTCCTTAACCTTCCTAATGCTGTGGCCCTTTAATACAGTTTATCATGTTGTGGTGACCCCCAACCATAAAGTTATTTTTGTTGTTGCTTTATAACTGTCATTTTGCTACTAGTCTGAAATAGGTGACCCCTGTGAAAGGGTTGTTCAACTCCCAAAGAGGTTGTGACCCACAGGTTGAGAACCACTGGTCCAGTCAAAGCAAAAACTTACTGGTCAAGTCCAAAGTCATGACCACAATGTTTTGGGGGGATGCTGAAAACATTTGTGTTGTTGACATTCTTCAGGACCAAAGAACAGTAACATCTAGTTATTAAGACAGTGTTTTGAGAAAATGAGCCAAAGTTTTCATAGAGAAGCATCCGAGCAAGCTTCACCGGATGGTCATTCTCACCACAGCAAGACTCTTATTATTTTCTCTGATCAAACAAGGACCATTTGGAAAGTATGTTCATGGACAATCGCTTTAAAACTCTGATTTGACTTTTGACTTCTTTTGTTTCTTACTTGTACCCCATTGCCTGACTGCATGTATTATAAGGTGAATATGTCTTCAATAAATGAAAAATGGTATTAACCAGTTACCTGGGCAACCTGCCAATGTCAATGCCTAAAACATCTCTCCAGCCTATGAGGTCTTCGTGTGAAGTACCATCCAGTTGGTTCTTACTCATAGCTGCTCTATGGACAGGAGAAGGAAACATTGTCTGGTCCTGTGCCACTCCATCATTCCTGCTAGGCTTGAGTCCACTGTGGGCCACGTTGTTGATCCATCTCAGTGAGAGTCTTTGTCAGTGTTGTTGTTTTTCTACTTTACACCAAGCATGGAATCATTTTCCAGGACTTGTCTCTCTTGATGATATGTCCAAATCATGTGAGACTCACTCTTGCTACCCTTACTTCTAGGAGGCAGCGGGCTGTACTGCCCACACCAGTTGCCCTTGGTCTTTTGGCAGTCCATGGGACTTTTCCATATCCTTTCCCAGGACTTAAATTCAAAGGTATCATGTCTTCTTTGATCTTCCTTATTCAACAGCCAACTTTCAAGTGCGTATGAGGCCATAGTAAAAGCCATGGCTTGGGTTAGAAACACCTCAGTCCTCAAAATGAAATTCTTGCTCTTCATAACTGTGTGAAGGTCCTGTACACGATACGTGACCAAAGCCATCCTTCACTTGGCTCCTTCACTGCGGCTCCCATGAGCATGGAAGCGCACTCCCTATTAAAGGATGATGTCTTTGATCTTGATCAGATGGTTACGGGTGGACAGCTAAATGGCAATGTGCTTGCTTTTTATGATAAACGTTAATGACAAGATAGGTGCCATTACTTCATGTCTCTTTTATAAAAGAGACTAATTTCCATTTTAAAGACAATGGGAAGTCGTAGGGTACTTTTATTTTGAAGATTGTTCATAATTTTTGTCCTAAAAAACATTGGCCAAAAATAAATTTTTTAAACTCCCCCCGCCCCCATACTTTCTTGTTTTCTGGAAACACACCACAAATGGACTGGAGAAGATCTGCTCGCTGGCTCTATTGTCAACGCTTGGCTCATCACTTTTAGTTGTCTAGTTAAAAACACCTCTAGTTTTTAATTCTGGCCCAGAGATCTTTCTTAAATATAAGCAGAATATGAGAGAAAGCAAGAGAAAAAATTAAGGAAAGTAAGAAAAATAAGCAAAAATAACTTTATTCTTCATTGCTTTATCTCTGAAATCTGTTGGATATATTACATGTCTTTTTCACAACAGGGGCGGGGGGGAAAGAGGGAGATGATGGAACTGGAGGAGTAGGGCACTAATCCACCCAGGGGGAGGGAATTGTTTATGTCTTCATAGATATGGGAGTGTGAGTGCAGGCCCCACCACAGTGCCCCAAACATTGAGGGCAATGCAGCCACATGGAGCAACTCATGAACAGAAAGGTCTATAGGGCCAGCCCCAATCAGAGCCAACTGATCCCCACATCTCCACCTCCACCCCCAAAACATGTGTTACAGAGGACAAAACTAAACCTACAGGTTGGGGGCAGGAGCCTGCCTGCCACACCCATACATAAGCAAACCAAGGAGGAAAAAGAGAGTTAGGGATTAGACCCCATAATGCTACACCAAACCCTAAAGATTATGTCCCTGACCAGAGCTGGCAAGGCACAGAGAAGACTTTAGGGCCGACAGCACCCCCAGACATGATGTCCTTTCACTGGAGCATACTGCGACAGAGGACAATACTGGGGGGATACAGCAAGGGGTGAGTCCGGTCTGATAATCCCCACAGTGGGGCATCCCCACAGTATGGTGAACCAAGAAGGGAAAATAACAGCTCAGCAACAGGAACAATGCAAAGCCACAAAAACCCTGAGGAGCTCCCAAATTAGGCTCCAGTTTAGGAGGGGCAGTTCCCAGAACACCCAAGGACTTGTGGGGAGATAGTCATAAAGGTCAGAGGACAAAACTAGAATTATGCACCGTTTTTCCTTTTGTTGGGTTTTTTTGGCTGTTTTTTTCCCACGTCTTTTTATTCACGTTTTTGTTTTCTTTTTGGGTTGTCTCCGTTATAGTTGTTTTGCCTACTGATACACGGAATATAATACAAGATAGGCATGGGAAGTAAGCCGCGGAGAAAGCAACGGGGCTGATGGTCCTGGAGGGACTTGAGGGGAGGAGGAGGAAGGGGTCAGTGAGCCAACAACACCATAGGCAGGGGAACAGCTAGAGAATTAAAAGCAACAACGAGGAGGACGTAGAGATCCTAGTGCTGTTGGAGCAACAGCAATCTAGCTGAGAGGAAGTACTAAGGGGTAGAAGAAGGGAGAGTGTGATGGTGGGCAGGAGGAAGGTAAAAAGACACAGGAAAGATCTAGAAAGCAAATCTGTGGATAGAGCTATAAACATAAGTTTGCACTTATGTGAATTTATTATTTCATAAAAACAGAGGTATTAGCATATCTACATATATCTATATGGCAGTATATTGAGAAAATGGATGTACTTTGGGCCTGCTCAAGCCCTCCCTCAATGCAAAAACACTTGGTTCTAATAATGTGGCATTCTGTGATGCTCACCTTCCTGACACAATCACTGAAGATAAAATGGGTGCATAAGCAAATGTAAAGAAAGTAGGTGGTGCCTGGCTATCAAAAATATAGCTTCTAGGGTCTTAAAAGCATCAGAGGATCCAAAGCTATATATATATATATATATATATATATATATATATATATATATATATATATATAGTCAGAGCAGAGACCCAAAATCCATCTGTAGAAAATAGGACATCCACTCACAGAAGGGTCACAAGGAAGGGATGAGTAACCAGGACACAGTATAGCACCAATGAAACACACACTATTCCTCTCGTCCTTTGAGGCTTCCTCAAACCCCACCATCATGACCCCAGTCCTGCCTTTCAGTTCTGGCTAGACCAGAACATGTATGCTGGTACATATAAGAGCTCACGGCACATGGAATACAGGTCAGATAAACCCCTCAGGAACATAAATGAGACAAGCAATACCAGGAGGGTAGGGGGGGTATGGGGGGAAGAGTAAAAAAACGGGACTTCATGGCAATGATTGATGCGTAACCCCCACCCCCACCCACAGGGGTATGTGCATAGCAGACATGGGTGAGGTGAGACAGCGGTCAACGTAAGAAATGAAAGCAATCATTTATAATTTATCAAGGGGTCATGAGGGTGGAGGAGGAGGGGGCAAAAGAGGAGTTGTTACCAAGGGCTCAAGTAGAAAGCAAATGCTTAGGAAATTATGTTTACAATATATACACAAATATGCTTGATACTATTGACGTGTGGAATGTTACAAGAACTGTAAGAGCCCCCAATAAAATGCTTAAAAGGAAGAGATATTGTCTTACAAAAATAATGTGAAATTCTAGGTTGTTTACTCTCTATGAGCACCAATGTCTCATATATTTAAAAGGTTTATATTCCAGCAGGATTATTATGATGACATAACCAGATAACTGTTCTTTTGAGGAGCCCTTGTGGTGGAGCAGTTTACGAGATGGGCAGTGTGAAACCACCAGCTGCTCTGCAGGGGAAAGAGGAGCTCTGTAATCCTAGAGAGATTTGCAATCGGTGGCAGTTCTCAGGTGCCTTATAGGGTCATCATGAGTCAGAATTAGCTCGATGGGCATGGGTTCGCTTTGCGTAGTGGATGAACATTTGAAGAATAGGTACAAGTTTAAAGGATCAAAGAGGGAAACTTTGGAAAGCGTCTGGATCGTGCTGAAATGCTTCTCTTTTGATGGCCCGTGGTTGCTTTGTACTCCAATACAAGAGTCATCAAGGACAACGCTACCTTAATTTAGACCTATCGAAGGTTCTTGGGTCAATTATTCTTTTGTTTATAGATAAATGTTAATTTAGCCATTATTGTATATATTGGTAAAATCCAAAATAAATATACTACTCCAAGTATTAAAACTTGGTGACATTTGTGCTCAATAAATTATCCTTGGTTGATTAAAGGTTATCCAAATAAGACAAAACCTGACTCATTATCATCAGTTTAATTAAGACCCACAGAGACCCTGTGGCGGTTACATAATCTCCTGTCAATTTGAGCAAAGGGTTGGAGTCAAACCTGTCAATCAAGTCAGAGCCAATAATGCCTCTGTGTGAGCATGGCCTTCTCCTGAGGATTCTGGGAACTCTTGTCTTTCTCCCTGAAGGCAGGACACGCTCTCTGATATGTCTTCCTGCTGAAAAGCCACATGGAGCGATGCTGATAGAGCCAGAGCCAAGGAGCTGGAAGAGCCATGTGGAGACCCATGTCAGCGCTGCAATCGTTTCACCACCATGGGATCCACAGGAAATTCCACCCACTAACCTGTGATCTTCCTGCAATTGGCATGATTGCATGTGCTGTGTGAGTCTGAAGAGGAAATTTCAGACTGGTATAGGACATATGGACTAATATCAGACCTACGGACTTGATTTGGACTGGGCTGGGATGCTTTATTGATGCATAATTGCTTCTTGATATAAAATTACATCGTACACATATATGAATGTCTCTGGATTTGTTTCTCTTGTGGACCCAGGTTAACCAGACCCTAAAGAATGGGGTAGAACCGCTCCCTGATGTTTCCATGGTGTAACTATGAACACGGACTGCCATTCCGTTGTCCCATGAAGAAGTGAGCAGGCTAAAACCACCAATCTTCTATTTAAAAAAATCACAGAAACATTAGCAGCTCCTGATGATTGGTCCAAGTCTAGAGTGTGGTTATCTGGGCTATGGCATGTTGCCCAACCAAGGTTCTAATATGCTTTGCATATTAGTGGATAATAAAGTGGGAAGAGATTTGAAGCAAACGGATTGGGAGTAAAAGTCTGGCTTGACATGAACTTGTCTAAACCTAATGAAACCATTGGCAAGAAATCAGCCATACTTGGTAATTGTCATGTAATGAAAGAGTCTCAAGCAGCAAGCCTGCTGTCATGGAGTGGGCGCCACCACACAGCGATCTTTACGGGCTTCTGAAGTCAGAAATGCTTACAGGAGCAGCCGGTCCCATTTGTGGGGTTTCCTTGATATCACTGGGGGAAAGAAAAATACACCTTTCAGTAGTGATTGCTAAGAAAAATAACCTTTTAAGGAAAATGGAAAGTATAAGAGAACAAAACATCTCTTTCATTTTGTCTGTAGCTTTAAGTAGGATGGGTCAATAAGCTAGGAAAAGAGGATGTAGATTTATTATAACTGTAGCTTTTCACTGATTTACTTTAATATCTGCAGCAGTGTCTTTGTTCAATGACACCTGAGTGTCAGTTGACATAAGGACTTAGCAGGTGGATCCGACAGATGGTAGTCAGAATTCCCAGGTTTACTACTAGCATTCATTACTACATCAAAAGCTAGATAGAGCAAAAAATAAATATTTAAAATAGATGGCTAAGCATGTATCAAGTCTTATTATGGAGAACAGTGAGCTAAACTTTGCATTCCACAGTGGTAATTAGGGGGAAATGAAAGCATCGACTAAGGACATTGATAAATATTTCTATCAATTGACTCAGATAAAACGGTTTTTTTTCTTTTAACTACAGACTATAGCATAATTATTCAAAACAAACAGTAATTAACTGAATTGAATTGAAGCGCACATGGCTGGTAAATGTGCCCTGTGGTTTGCCAGCTGTGCTCTTCACTGTCTGTGCTGTGAATGTACACTCAAGCTTGGAGCTCTCAAGAGGTGGTAGGGAATTGCGGCACATTTTAGAAACTTATTAAGCAAAGCTAAAGTTACTAATTTAATCACTCAATCATCTAGCAATTACAGATATATATTATGAAGGAACGTTTAACAATTCTTTATTGATAGCCTACTATGTGCCATGAACTGTCAGCAGTATAGACATCAATAAAACACTATACCTGTAGCTAGAACTTTTCTTGAAGACATGATAACATGCTTTTTAGTGAGTGATTTAAACCCAGTGTACTTGCTTAGATGAGAGAAAGAAAAATGCTTCTTTAGACTTATATTAAGCACGGGTTATGAATAAAAACTTCCATATATCACCCTGGTTCTGGTTGTAGTTAGAAATCTTCCTTGGTAGTGAGAAATGTTTCTGTTTTGCGTTTTTCTCATGGGGCCCAAAAATGCTGGTGAAGTTTCCTCTCACGTCTTGTTGTGATTAGGCTCAGGCTTCAAAAAGCATGCTGCACCGAAGCCCTTGTCACTGCCAGAGCAGCGACTAAGAATGGATAATTCACCCGACATATTATGGCCTTACTACATTATGAAATCCTGATGTGAAAGCACAGTACGTGCGATATTTATGCCAAAGTGGCTAATTTGCCTGATGACATAAAGAACAATACGCCTTTCAGTGGACAGACCTTGAATAATAACTAATCTGTTTATTTGCTTACCTAGATATGTTTGCCCTTGTGCAGAGTCATAGTTTCATTATGATTCAGAAAATAGAGTTGTCAGTGTTTATATGACATTACATATACTAAGCACTCACCAAAGCACTCAAAATTTTTGTCTGAAGGAAACTAAGCCCTTGTTCTCCTAATGCTTCCCTTCTAGTTTCAGTAGACTCTGCTTTATGATCTGTGTCAGTAGAACAAAGAGAGCTGTCATAATATTGTTATCCAACCCACGGCTAGAAGTGATCAATAGCTACATACAAACAGCACCTGTGACCTGGGAAACACCCACAGTAAGTTTCCGTTCATTATCTGTTTGTGGTGTGTCTGAAATAGCAGGGCGAAGGAATCAAGGCAATCACTCCTAATCTCTGCTTGTTTCTGTGCTGTACACTGTGTGCATCGCACTTTCTCATTTAATTTTTAAAATGCCAGTGAGATAGCTGCTATTGTTATTCCCATTTTAGAAGTAGAAAACTACAGATCTGAGAGTGAGGAGCCTGAGCCAATATCACAAAACCACTAAGTAGTAACCCAGAGATTTGAACCCTGGCACTTGGGAGTAAGGAAAAGCTGGTCGTCTAAATCACCCTCTGTCCAGACTTGAATCCAGCCGTCACGTATGAGGGAAGTAGGGCAGGCTTGCGAGAGACCATTGATCCCTGCGCACGGGTTTTTACAGTGGCTCTTTAAAGGGGCCAAGATAGCCAAACAATGTAACTGCCCCAAAGCTGGAGAATTAATCATTCCAATGGCCAACTATATCACTATTTCCCCCCTAACTATAGATGCTCTCAGGTAACATGCCTAATCAGTGAAGCAGAATTTCACTCAAACCTAGAATGGAGGTAACTGGAAGGTACTGCTGCCATCTGCAGAAGTATAGGAAGAAAGAACACTCCAGAAGCACTGGAGGACCTGTTCAGCGATTGATGCACATAAGCCAAGCCTCTCAAAACATAGCATGAAGGCCTCACTGACCAGTGTCACTCCCATCCAACTTTGTCAGGAGGTGGGAGACTGATTTACTTCTCTAACGCAGTAGACTACTGTCAATGTAAATAAAATGCTTGTGATTCGGGAGGAATTTGGTGCTATAGATCTATCTAGTTCAAGTGCAGATACTTAATTCCCATATATACTCTTGTATAAGCTGAGTTTTTCAGCACAAAAAAAATGTGCTGAAAAACTGGGGTTCGGCTTATACATGGGTCAGTGTTATCCCAGCGAGGTGTAACATCTCACAGGTGATTGCAGATCCTCTGCTGTTCATTCAAAGCCCCGCTGACACTGCAGGGCTTTGAATTTTTGTTTACTCACATCTAACCAATCAGAGCCATCCTATGACGTGGACGGCTCCAATTTGCAGAAGCACCCGTAGTGATTCACTTAAGCTGGCAGCTGAACTGGTAAGGATGTGTCTGTGGCTGCGCTCTGTCTCTCCCCTCTGGTCTCTGTGTTAATTCACATCCTGCATTTCCCACCCTAGGCTTATACTCGAGTCAATCAGTTTTTATGGTTTCCCAAGTACCTCGGTTTATACTCGGGTCAGCTTATATTCGAGTATATACAGTATATCATATCATATGGAGTTACCAACCCTGATCTTTCAAAATACTGTTACTGAAACAGTGACACTTTAATAGTTATGATGCTTTAAAATGATAAGATTCCAAGTGGCCCGGTGGGTTAATTGTTGAGTTGACAGATCAGGCTTTCAATTCTTTAAGACTTGCAGTATCAGAAATATTTGGAGGAAGTTCTCCTCATCTTTATAAAGTCTTCGTGAGTCATAAACTATTGGGAAAGTGGTGCATTAGTTGATTGGCCTACCCAATTTTTTTCTGTAGTTTTATGCATTTGAATTCTGGATCCCAAATTGATTTCTACAAAGGTAATTTCACCTAAAAGAAACATCTGATATGATCTTTTGGGGTCAATTTTTGCAGTGCCTATCTGTATTATAGCGTGAAAATGTGCCTTTTTTCCTGAATAAGAGTGGAGAGCTTGAGTCTACTACTCTTTGAAATAACTAGGAAGTGCATAGATTTGTGTCAACTCTGGGAATAAATTCATGTATTATTTATTTTCTAATAATCTCCGGGCTTCTTAATACTTAAAATTAACATTGTTGAATGTAAAAAGTACTAAGAATTGTTATAAGCACAAGAAGTAAAGGGAAAGATGTCTTATGAACTAGAATTCATGCAAAATCTGTACATATGTTCTGTGACCTTTCTGTGATATTTACCTTGTTAGGTTTTGGGTCCTTTTGGAAATCTTTCTTCTTATTAAATGAAAGGTCAAGTAGAATTCAGTCCATATTTACTATTATTTTAAAAATCTCATCTAGGAAAAGATCCTATTAACCTGTCCTCTACAGGTACCCTTCTTAAGGGGGCCATCTGTTTGACTTGATCTAATCAGAGAAAAGGAGGATTTACACACCTGGCAGAACTCAGTCCCTTTGTCTGTCTAATGAGCTCCAATGAAGGGGATTAATTCAACCTGGGAAAAGGAGTGGGGGTGGAAAGCACAGAAATGCTTACACCACTTAAGGTCCTTCAAATACCCTTCTTATTACAACATTCATAGTGAGAAGAGCAGATTCCATTTAATACATGGATTTTTTTAAGCAAAAGGGAAGACAGTTATTGAGCCAACATGGGAAACCCTAGAGGGGCCCAGAATGCCCTACTGTGTAGGCATGCCCAGCAAAGGGGCATACCATTCACTGTACCCCCATGTCGCAGAGGGACTCCCCTTGAGCCAAGCCTCAAAGCCTCAGGGCTGGCTTGGGATGGGGGTGTAATACATGGATTTTTAAGAAGGGTGAAATTAAGATGATTTTCATTACCAAAATAATTTTTGAATTAGCAATTTAGTGATATATATAATATATTTTTAGTGATATACATTTTAAAACAGCTTTATTTTATGATTCATTTCCTCTTTTTGTACTTTGGAGTTCTCATTTCTGTTTTGATTTTAGCAAATCTTTTTATTGGGGGCTTGTACAACTCTTATCACAATCCCTATATCCATTCATTCTGTCAAGCATGTTTGTACATTTGTTGCCTTCATCATTTTCAAAACATTTTCTTTCTACTTGAGCTCTTGGTATCAGCTCCTCATTTTCCCTTCTCTCCCCTCCCCCTCCCTTCCTCATGAAATTAGAAATTATTATTATTATTTCATGTTTTACACTGACCGATGTCTCCCTTTATCCACTTTTCTATTGCCCATTCCCCCTAGGAGGGGATTATAGATAGATCATTCTGATGGGTTCATCCTTCCCCCCACCACCACCTTCCCCTTCCCCTCCTGTTATGACTACTATCAATATTGGTCCTGAGGGGTTAATCTGTCTGGATTCCCTGGGTTTCCAGCTCTTATCTTTACCCATGTACATGCTCTGGTCTAGCCAGGTTTGTAAGGTAGAATTGGGGTCATGAAAATGGGGGGGGGATTAAAGAGCTAGAGGAAAGTTGTATGTTTCATCATTGCTACACTGCACCCTGACTGGCTCATCTCCTCCTCACAGCCCTTCTGTAAGGTATGTCCAGTTTCCTACAGATGGGATTTGGGTCTCCACTCTGCACTTCCCATCATTCAAAGGATATTATTTTCTGCTCTGGGTCTTTGATGCCTGATACCTGATATCCTATCAACACCGCATGATCACACAGGCTGGTGTGCTTCTTCCATGTGGGCTTTGTCCTTCTCAGCTAGGTGCTTGTTTATCTTCAAGGCTTTAAGACACCAGACACTATATCTTTTGATAGCCAGGCACCATCAGCTTTTTTCACCATATTTTCTTTTTTATTAATATTTATTTAAGTATTCCATTAGGTTTTCAATGACAAGTTGTATCCTAGAAACTTTTAATTTGTAGAAATTCCAAATATTATTTTATACATTAATACAAATGCCTACAGGAAACCAAAAAGTAAAATTATGCGTTAAACTCGGAGTCATCTGGAGGTCACTGGCCTTAGTGAAAAGGGTATTGGCTTTGTCGCCAATTTTCTAAAATTAGGGAAACCGCTAATGTGATTTATAACCTTGTAATGTTACAATGAACATTTCAGATCTTTAGTCTTGTAGCCATATCATCTATAAAATCGCTGCCAGCTTTCCTATTCTATCCATGAAATCCCTCTCTTCACTGTGTTGATACACACATGCTCTTTGGAAATATAAATGCACTTCCGCTGGGATCGCTGCTGTTTTTTTGTCATGAAGTAAGTATCAGATCATCATGTTCCCATGGACAACTGGCCCTGTTAGGAATGACAGCATTTCCATTGAATGATTTTCTGGAAGTGGAACACCAGCATTTTTTCTCCTATTAGTCTTTGTCTAAAAGCTCTCTTGAAACCTGTTTACCATCACAGCAAACCAAAAATTCCCATTAATAAACAGGTACCTGCTATCTGCACTTGTGGTACATTAGCCAGAATGTAACTTGGGTCTCAAGCACGTTGTTGTTATTGATAAGTGCCATTAAATTGGTTCCCACCCATATTGAGCTCCTGCACAGCAGAGGAACAGGGCTCACTTCTGCACTGTCTGCCCCGTTCTTCTTGTGCTGGAGGCTCTCCTTGTTGCCAGGGCATCAATCCATCTCCTTGAGAGCCTTTTTTTCCTCTTTTTCACTATCCCTTTCCTTACCAAATATGATGTCCTTCTGCAGGAACTAATCTCTTCTGACAACATATATAAGTATAGAAAACCAAAGTATACAAGACCCAACTTTGCTATCCTTGCCTCTAAGGAGCAGTCTGACTGAACGTCTTCTGAAACTGACAGGTGTGTCCTTTTTACAGGCCAATATGCTTCTCCAGCCTGCACTTCAAATGCATGGATTATTTTGTGGTCTTCTTTATTCAATGTCCAACTTCTATATACATATGATGCAAATTAAAAGATCATGGTTTGGTCAGAGTACTTTAGTCCTCAAAGTGATATCTATCATTGCTTTTCAACACTCTAAAGAAGTCTTGTCCAGCAGATTTAACCCAAGCAATGTGTCTCTTGGTATCTTGAGTACTCCTTCCATGAAACTTGATTTTGAATCGAGACAAGACAAACTCCTTGAAGACTTCAACCTTTTTTTCATTTATAATGATGTGACTTATTGGTCCAGTTGTGAGGATTTTGATCAAGTTGCAAGTCACACTGAAGGCTGCACTCCTTGATCTTCATCCACAAGCGTTCCAAGTCCTCCTCACTTAAAGGTTGTGTCATCTGGATATCGCAAGTTGTTAACAAACCTTCTCCAGATCCTGATGTCATGTTCGTCTTCATATAAGCTAGCTTCGATTTCCTCAGCATACAGTTTAAACCATTTTTGTGAGAGGACAAAACCCTGATGCACACCTTTTCTGACTTTAACCCATTCAGCATTCCTCCATTTTGTTCATACTACTGCCTCTTGGTCCATGTCCAAGTGCCCAGTGAGCACAATGAAGTGTTCTGGAATTCCCATTCTTCTCCAAGATATAATATTTTGCTATGATCCACCCAGTTGAATGCCTTGGCATAATCAATATAGCACAAATGAACGTCTTTCTGGTATTCTCTGCTTTGAGCCAAGAAGCATCTGATGTCAGCAACAATATATCTTGTTCCATATCCTCTTGAATCCAGCCTGAACCTCTGGCAGCTCCCTGTAAGTGTACTGCTGCAATCATTGTTGGGTAGTCTTGAACAGAATTTGACTTGTATGTGACATCACTAAAATTGTTCTATAAATTGAGCGCTCTGTTAGGTCAACTTTCTTTCAATGGATACAAATATAGAACTCTTCCCATCACTTTTTCAAGTAGCTATTTTACAAATTTCCTGAAAGAAATGAGTGAGTGCTTCCAATAGTTGAACAGGCTCAGCATATCTTAAATTAAAAGAACTTAAGAAGGATTTCAAATCTGAAGTTTAAATAGTAAAGGTTTTATTGGAAAAATATTGAACGATGCAGGAACATCAAGAAGATGTAAAGAAGACACAGAGTCACTGCACCAAAAAGAACTAGTTGATGTTCCACCATTTCAGGAGGTAGCATAAGAGCAAGAGTCAATGTCACAAAAGGAAAAAATATTAAGCTTCACTGAATGTGTTAACTAAAATCAAGGCCCCAGGAATTGATTAAATACCAATTGAAATGTTTCAATAAGATGATGAAGCACTGGAAGCATTCATGCACCGGTGTCAGATCTCAAGCATGGAAGTGAGAATTCTACTACTCATCCATCATTGCTTCTTCAACACAAATTGCTACACTGAAAATAAAAATAAGATCACAAATATAAAGAGTAACCAAATGTAATTAGTATACTTCATGGCATGTTCCACAAAAGTCATGACATGTGAGTCTTTAGCTAAAATGTGTTCATTTCAGCAACCAGTTCTCTGCACTAATATGTCTCAATATACATATCCACACAGGTTCTTTTACTAATATCAAACTACCAATTCTTAAAGTTGATAAACTGGCCTACCTGGTAGATGGCAAAGCAATGTAGTAGTGTTAACATATTCACTACAAATAATCCACAATAGAATTCATTAATGTACTGGACAGAAATCGAACCCAGAAATGATCTATCGTGGCATACAAACCATAACTGATAAGGACTTGCTAAGCTTTTTGGACTGTATAGCTGGTCCAATGAGAGCTCCAGAACATCAATAAATGAGAATCAGACAGTGTCACCTACACCTGGCTACCCTGAGAATCTCTAATATTTCCAAGACTTCTACCAGATTTCCTGAATGAGAATCTCCTAGGGTGGAAATTAGTAATGTATACTGTTCAAATTTTCACAAGTAATTATCCCACATGCTAATCTTTTAATACTTCCCATAAAAATATAATAGCTAGCAAATTATCAAGATATATACTTCCTTAAAAGTATGTTCATGATGTTTTTGTAGTGAGAAGAGGTAGTACAACAAAGTTAGAAACAATAGCTACTCTAGGTCATTCTGGTAGATACAAACTTGTGAGTTTAGATGAAAAATTAAAAGTGATTTTTGTTTTACTGAAATTCCATCACAACAAGGAGAATTACAAGGTCATTTACTTTATTTCATAAGCATAGCAAAATTAATATTATGTTTAAGTCTACTTTCATATCTTAGAGTTTCAACATCTTCAAAGCATAATGAATTACAAAAGTATGTATATATTGAGTATAAGGTGCAAGATTTTAGTTGAATTAAAAATATTACCTCACTTAATCTTTTACAACATCCTCATGAAGTTGATAAGATTACTATCCTTATGTTCTGGGTGAGAAAACAGAAACATAAAAATATGAATATTTCTCATGGGCGCGCTACTAAGTCAGAATTAGAGCAAGGGCTTGTGCTCCAGGAACGTGTACGCTTAGCCCTGTATAACCTATGCCACCTCCTATGCGATTTTAATTTAATTAAGTCTATGGGGAATTTTTTTAGTGGTTTTCTGAGATAACTCTGTGGAGGTTCAGATCTGGATATGATAATATATCTCATAATGCTTGATTCCATCTCTTGTTCAATAAGTGAAAAAAGGGCTTTGGTGGACAGGCACCAAGATGTGTCTTCGTATTGGAGCTTCTACCACACATACAACATGCTGTTCATTAGTCAATAGGCAGCCTGCTGTAAGACTCTGGGAAAGTCTGAGGGGATGAACATTGGCATGGGTCAGACAGCCTTTGTGTGTCTGCTAGCTTGAATGCTGGCTGATTGGAGGATCCAAGGAGCAAGCCAACAGTGGCTTGGCTCTTATTTCAGACACCTGCCAGCATTTGGCAAGGACTTAAAGAGAGCAGTGGCCACAGTATTATTTTACTTCCAAAATAAAATACAAAAGAGGTATAATAAAGGGAGTGAACCTTTATAATTAAATTGTTTATAATATATTTGAAACCAAGTCATATATATATACATATATATGTAAAACAAAATTACCTGGAGGCATAATATTGTCTCTCAGCGCTTTTGTACCTTCTCTTCTTACTAGAACACCAGTTCTTATTAGGGCAATACTTACAGACTAATATATTGATGAGCTGTAGTAATGAGCAAATTCCCTTCCCAATGTTCACATATTAATAAAGTAGCATGCACGGTGCAACATTTAGAAACTTGAAATATTATAAACTCTGCAGTGTAGAAAATCTAGTTCTTTTCATAGAGCTCCTAGAAATTCTGCCTATAATTCTAACAAATATGCATTGAAAGATGTATCTGAGCTTCTAATAATGCAATGGAGAAGCAGTAAAATCCACCTGCTCCATTTTGCCAGAACATTCTCAGATTTAAAACTGAATTCCAATTTGGGGTAAAATGGAAAGGTTGCTATCTTAAATTCTTATCATTTCATACCATGTTATCACATATCTAATAGTTTAAAACTATACCTTGATCTATTATGACACCATTTTCTTAGACTGAGTGTCCAGTTACACTGAATCCTTTGTTTGAGGTTTAACAAGCTACCATTAAGGTGTTGTTTGAGCTGTTGTATTTTTGTTTTGTTTTAATCTGGAGGTTGCATTGGGAAAGAACCAGCTGCCAGTCTGATCATCCACAACTAGATTGTTGTGGAGCTGGCTCTCTTGTGATAGGACTGAGCTCCTCCTTTCGTTCCCTCTTGTCCTCTGGGGCATCTCCCAGCACCTAGAGGCCACCAGCAAATCCACACAGAGAGGTCTGCGCAAGTTCTCTCCAAACGTGGCATCTCACTGGACCAAAGCCAGCAAGGAAATACACAGGTAAACAGAAAGAATCGCAACAAAGTCATAAAAACTTTTCCTTTAACAAAAATATCGACATGTACAGCTATGGCTTCTTGAATGACCCCTCCTTCTGAGTCTATATACGCCTGAGGCAGCCTTGGTGGTGCTGACAAGTAATCACTGGACTGATAACCACAAGGTCAGCTCCTGTCCAGCAAAACAACATGCTGGCCACACAGTGTGATAAAGACGAGGTTGTCTGATCTCATAATGATTCACAGTCTTGAAAATTCTATACAGGACCATTGAGACATCGGATCATGTGTTGGCAGTACAAACGCCTCCCCCAAATATTCTACATTCTTTTACTTACACCATGTCAAAATGTCAGTTTGGGCATCTGCAATCAATTCAAATCTTGTGCCTTTTAAATACTCTTTGAGTTTGTAAACACAATAATGTCTGAAATGACAAAAGTAATGCTGTAAGGTAGACTGAGTAAGGTTTACCAACAAAATTCCCATAGGATAGCACTTGCTGTCTGTGAGGAATCAGCAAGTACATTGCAATGGGCAAAGTTTCCTTGGTACATCTTTACTGGCCTTTCTTCTCACTTAAACTTATTTTTTTCCCTTAAAACTAAATAATAATTCCTCGTGCTCATCTCATATCTATTTGTAAAATCTAGCAACATTACCTTTTCATTATCTTTAGAAACAGTTGCCATATCTTCAGAGTTGATCCCTGAACCTTGAATTTAACTGTCAAGGTCAAGTAGATTCCATTGAAAACCACTATTTTGAATAGATGATTTTTTGAAGATACCTTCTCAGAGAAAAAGTTAAACATGTTTGTCTAGTGTGTGTTTTAGCAAGCACCCTAGAATAAATATTATACATATGTAAAGATCACATATACACATATGCTTTAGAGAAGCATCCCGTTATCTTTCAAGTTCATATATAATCCAAGTAGAGGTGTTAAATTCCATCAGTTTTACCATATTTTACTGCCTAAAAGCAAGCCATAAGCTTTGTTCATTCTTGGGAGGAGAGAATTATAAATAAATTAATATCAGGGCCATGACCTCAATTCTGTCTGCCACAATATCCCAGTGATTCATTTCCTTCCACATAATAAAATGCATTACTCTTCTTTCATGGTTCCTATGAACCTCATCCCACTATAGGGTTCACTCCAAGGCCCCAAATGTATTCTAAATCTAAATTAATCCCACATATACATGGGACTCTTGACTAGAATGACGGTTTCTTAGGATGACTTGCCATTGAGGCAGCTCCAGCTCCTAGTGAGCTCATGTACCCTGTCCTGCACCATTTTCACAATTGGCAAGTGTGAGTCCTTTGTTAAGTGTGTATTTTTGAATCTTCCAAAGTTAGGGTCTGACCGTCTAGCACGACATCAGACAGTAATCGTTTGATTCCTAGGGTTTCATTGGATAATTTTTAGAAACTAGATCACTGGGCCTTTATTCCTCATTCCTGTTATTAATAGAAACGAGCGGCTGCTTCTTCTCATTTTAAGTCATGTGCCATCTGCAAATGAAGGTCTCAGCGGCGTTACTCTATCCACGTCACTAAGGTTGACTCTACTTCAAAAAAGCATGTCTTTCTCAGACACTTTTCGTGGTGCCTGGCCAGCGGAGCTCATCTGACACTATCTCTGCCAGTGTTCCACTGCTATTCCTAACGTTTTCACTTGCTAATACCTCTGATGCGGACGATCTATTTCCTCCTCCTAGTCAGTTTTTAGTGTGGAACTCTCCAGAATGCTCTTCACGCTGAGAGACATTGATGGTATTTGAAATATCAGTGATTTCGCAACACATCCTCGCAGCAGCAGCCAAGCCACAACACTGACACACTGACAGACAAGACTTAGTAGAGAAAATTAAACACTAACCATTAATTATAATAGTGTATCTTCCTATCAGAACTTGTGAAATTCTGCTTAAATGGTCATTCCAAGTTCTTGTATAATCTTAAAACCTCATACAAGAAAGCCAAGCATATACTATACAGAAAGCCAAGCGTCTGGCGGAAAGTGAGAAGGTAAATTCAAATGAATTAAATACAAGTCCCCAAAACAATGAATGCCACAACTGATAAAATCAAAAGGATAATTAAAATCAAAATTGGTATGTTTGAAAGTTAAATATACTATAAAAACTTTGGCAGATTTGTTGAGAAAATATTAAATATAAAAGATTAGAGCTACATAGAAATATAAATATATGGTAGAGACAAAAATAGTAGAATAAATTAATGGATTGTAATTGATGTTTAGAATTTGGAAAAGAATCCAATAAGAATAAAGTAATGTTGTCTATTGATTAATGCAGGGGAAAAATGTCCCCATTTGAAACCTGCTTGCTCCAACCCCTGCTTCTACACTCAGAAAGAAGGGCCCAACATTTTCCAAGTGAACTACATAACAATAATAATACAATAATGTGTCTAATATTAAATAGATATTCAAATAATGGAAAAGGATGGAATTCCTCTAGATTTCTATTTTGATGCAAACCTGGTTTATTATGTTCTTTGGGTAAATATAATTTACACATCCCTTCAGAGCAAGTATGAGAACACGGATAATGACAGTGGCTAGAAAGACGGAAAGCACGTCGTTTCCTTTTTCAGAGCGAGGACGAAGGACTTCACATTGTGTGCACTATTATAAATTTTCGTACTTAGACCAGACTTATAAAAAGGTAGGGATCCTTGCTGCTATTGTTGACTTGGAAAAATAGATTTCCCTGGGCTGGCCGACACCAGGATGGTCCTGGGACTCCGGCCTCATGTCCCCTCCCAGGTGAAGGCGCGTGGCCCCGTGCGCAGAGCAGCGCGGTCAGCTCATCATGTCTATGCTCTAGACTTAAATATGAGTCATTTTGATGCTTAAAATCATAGCTCACTTAGGAGAATATTTTTATTTCTCTCAAATTAAGGTTATTTAAGAAATAAAACAAAAATGTGAATGGCTGTTTCCTCTAGTAATCCTTTAGTGACTGAATGAGTGGGTGTTTGCACAGGGAAGACTGGTTATGAAGTACTAACTTTCACTACACAGCACTGTTGTGTAGCAATATTGAGACAACGTATCCAAATCTTAGAAATGTACCTGGAAGTTAAGTTTGTAACAATGTTACCAAATGAAGGACATGTAAATGATGAATCATAAAATGTTTTTCTTTCAAACTTATCAATTAAGACTTTCTGTCAAATAAAAGCATAAATAGTGCTTTTATTTCCCTTTAATATCTGAGTATCTTCACTCTTAGTGATGGTTCTCATTGCATTTGTTATTTTTAAAGCAACTTCACACCGTAATAGAAATTACAGGTTGTCCAGAGCCTGTTTTTGTTTTGCTTTAGATTGAAATGTATTATTTATAAAGGAGAACATCATATGGTAAGTGCTCATATGCTTAGCTTTAAAGACTTCTATCTAATACCTATAAATGGAAACTAAAGTGCGGAAGAGTTAAATTCAGTTCATGGATGCCATCCATTGAAGGCATGCATAGGATCATTTTTTGATGTCTAAATTAAACCCTAATATCATGTATTTGTTTGTGAAGGTAGGGTATATCACCTATAAATAGAATATAAATAAACACATGTATGTACACTGTGTGAGTGTTGAGTGCGTATGAAGCACACCTGTTCTCTGAAGTCCCTGGGGTTGCTCTGAGCTGGAATGGACTCAGGGCAAGTGCTTGCACTGTGGTTGCTTTCCTGTAACTATAGGAGTGTAAGTGTACACACACACAGAGCAAGCGGGAGATGACAGAGAGAGGGAAGAATGGAAACAGAAGCAAGAGGAGGAAAGAGAAGAAGGAAGGAAGACAGGTAATGAGTTGAAAAACACTAGTTTTCTTCTTGCAACTAAGCTACAAATCTTTAAATGATGAAAATTCAGCACAGTATTTTCACTACTTAAAAGCCTTACAAGTGCAGGTGCACTGTATGAAGATCTGAAGTGGTTTTCCTGAAGTCTTATTATAGCCTAGTTCTGCGGGTTAGTGTACTTTGGGAATGGAATGTTTGAATATAACAAGTAAATGAAGATTGATGTAAAATAGGGCAGTGCTTCTTTTAACTTTTAATTTTGAAAATATAATCGTATTTGTTTTTTTGTCGATATTTAGGCATAATAAAATTCTTAATTACTATTTCAAACAGATTAAATGAAAACGATTATGTTAATTGGCTATCCATATATACACTGTCAGAAATTATTTATTGCTAAGTATAATTTCCTCTACTTCTATATATGCATTTTAAAATTATATAAAATGTATATAATTATTTTAATAGCACTAGAAATAAGTGTGAGTAGCATTTCATATTAATAGGCCTACTCAAAGAAACTGTTTATATAGCTGGGTCTGCACATCTTGAAAGACAGAAACTGCAGCGATTAAAATACAAGGAATAATCAGAGACACCAAAGTAACCTTTCCAGGGACTTTGAGAATATGGAGTTAAAAATACATTGTGAAATATCACTACACATTAGTAGTGGTTGTTTAAGTTGCTATTGTGTCCAATTCAATTCATGGAATTTTGATGCATGTTAGAAGTAGGCTTCATAACGTTTTCAAGGTCATGGCCTTTCAGAAACCGGCCGCCAGCATTTCTTCCAGGATATGGATAAGTTTGAACCACCAGTGTTTTATTACTCAGACAATGTTTAACCTTTTCTACCACTCATAACCCCCACTGAATAGTGGTAATCGAAGGTACATTTAGGAATCCACAACTTAAAATTATATGTAATCAGCATAAGCTCTGCCTGAACTAAAATGCAACTTAAAATTCCTAAATAAATCAATAATACAGTGCGAGAATATTGTTGGCTAAAAACCCTTGTCTAAAACTCAGAGTGCAGGGTTAATGAAACGATCTCAAAAGCGCGGAAGATTTAACTATATATGCTCTTCTGCATTCTCAGGCGAGCTCCTGAGTGTGTTTTTCATCGTCCTTTCCAAGCCTGTCTGCTATGTCGAATGCCTTCAGAGAGGGAGAGGTGAGGTGAGCAGGCCAAAGCTCACTGACATCTTATAGGATATTTGATTCTTTACAACCTCATTTTCACCTAATCTTCCCTGAATTCTTAGAATTCCTCGTGGTCTGCAAGTGTTGAGGATGCATGAACCACAGGAATAGCATAGGATGAACAAGGACATAAAATCAGGATGAGTCTTGGAACACATGTTTGCTTTGGAGTGATACTTTAACTTTTGAGTTTTTGAAAATCACTTGGCTCTGTGGAAGGTGACTGAACTGGGGCAAGGTTAGAACCATAACGAGGAATTCATGGAGGAGGACGGGTGAGAAAGAATAAGATTTCCATCTACCAAGATGTTCCCACTAGACATTGAGAAAATAGAGAGTTTAGAAGCAGAAGAAGCGACGGGTCACTTGTCAGCACTAAGTGGAGGGCCAATGAGAATTTCAAAGATGATGTTTGATGTTTATGCTTCTGGTCTTGTCAAGATGGTGAATGCTGACACTACATGGAAATGTGTGTGAATAAAAAAATAAAGGGCTTAAGTGGAGAGCAAATGCCTTGAGAATGATTGGGGCAGGGAATGTATGGGTGTGCTTTATACAATTGATGTATGTATATGTATGGATGGTGATGAGTTGTATGAGTCCCTAATAAAATGTAAAAAAAGAAAAGAGGAGAAAACAATGATTAGGGCAAAGACTGTACAGATGTGCTTTATACAATTGATGTATGTATATGTATGAACTGTGATAAGAATTGTATGAGCCCCTAATAAATTGTTAAAATTTAAAATAAGTAAATAAAGAGGGAAAAATATTAAAAAAATAATTAAAGAGTCAACTTGAAGAAATGAAAACAAATTCCGTTTTCCACTTGTAATATGGTGAAAACACGATGAGTGGCATTGCCTCATCCGCCTGGCAGGTTCTGATGTGTTCTGTACTTGAGCTCTCTCTCATTCACTGGGAGATGAATGGAAACGCTAGTAACTGAGTAGCAACAATGACGCAGGGATTATAAAACTCGTAGGAGACGTTGTGACTTCTACTAGGGACATCGCATATTAAGAAAGTCCTTTAAAGAGACTTTTGTGGGGGGAAATTATACAATTAATTGTGATGGGGATGTGCCCAAATCTAATGTTTTGTTTAGGTCAATCAACCCCAAACCATCTCTCCTTTAGCAGCTACTGTTTGAAGATTTGAAAACCAGGTTTAAAAATGACAAACAACAGTTAGAGCTCTGGCAAGAAGCCCTTCTGACAAAAAACAAGATCATTGCTCCTTTTGTGAGATGCTCAGAGTGAAGAGAGCAGATGAAAAATTAGAAAAAAATATATACCTTTAAAAAAAATCATCTCTGAATTTTCAGCACCCACAAGGAAGCTTCACTCCAAAGGATGCTCCTGATAGGATACGTGTGAGAAAGAATTTCCCAATCCACAAGTGGGTAGAGCATTGAATAATGATAGTTCAGAAAGTGCATGCAGGAGCCCTAGCTGACCTCCTCTGGCTTCCTTAGGACTGTAAGCACACCTCCTTGCACCCACCTGCTTCACCCTCCTCTGACACCAACCGCCCAGCTGGTACGCTCGGGGGCATCTGGGGAGTGCAGCGGCAGAGCATTTCTGATCGCTGAATGACAAAGCAGCTGCATAAGCAAATGTAAGGAATGTCGATGGTGCCCAGCTATCAAAAGATATAGCAGTTGGGATCTTAAAGGCTTGAAGGTAAACAAGTGGCCATCTAGCTCAGAAGCAACAAAGCCCACATAGAAGAAACACACCAGCCAGTGCGATCACGAGGTACCTAAGGGATCAGGTATAAGGTATCAAAGAACAAAATATCTTATCATTGTAAATGAGGGGGAATACGGAGTGGAGACCCAAAGCCCGTTTGTAGGCAACTGGGCATCACCTTACAGATGGGTCTCAGGGAGGAGACAAGCCAGTCAGGGGGCAGGGTAGCAATGATGAAACATACAACTTTCCTCTAGTTCTTAAATGCTTCCTCCCCCCACTATCATGATCCCAATTCTACCTTACAAATTTAGTTAGACCAGAGAATGTACACTGGTACAGAAAGGAAAAGGAATCAGGGAATTCAGGACAGATGATCCCTTCAAGACCAGTGCTGAGAGTGGCAATACTGGGAGGGTGGAGGGAAGGTGGAGTAGAAAGGGAGAACTGATTGCAAAGATCTACATGTGACCTTCTCCCCGGGGGATGGACAACAGAAAAGTGGGTGAAGGGAGACAGTGGAGAGTGTAAGATATGACAAAATAATAATAATTTATAAATTAGCAAGGGTTCATGAGGGAGGGGGTAAACAGGGAGGGAAAAAATTAAGAGCTGATCTTAAGGGCTCAAGTAGGAAGCAAATGTTTTGAGAATGATGATGGCAACAAATGTACAAATGTGTTTGACACAATGGATGGATGTATGGATTGTGATAAGAGTTTTAAGAGCCCCCAATAAAATTATTTTTAAAATATCTATATATTTTTTAAAATTTTGACTCTACTAGTAGCAATATCCTAATCTTTCCAAGTCCTTTACTTGAAATAATTTTCTTTTCTAATTGAAAAATAAAAAAAGTCAACAGAGCTACTTTGACACAGATGGCAGGAATGTTTCACTGACTGGCAGACACATAATTATTATTTTTCTAAATTTTAAGTTTGCATTTGACATTAATTTGATTTTGACTAGGTATTTTCTGTTTTTTTCCCTCATGGTTTTTAAAAATAGCTGCATCAAACTTAAATATAGATCAAAGTCTTTGATATGAATGGGTAAATTATCCTTGAAAATACCAAAAATTTTGTATAAAGACTTAAGATTAAAAGCCATGCAGCAATCAGAATTGAACTTCATGCTATATTGGCAAGTGTATTTTATCAACATCATGAGCATATGAAGCTATGTTTCAATAAAAAACTAAGCAAAAATTCTCTGATGACATAACTTTAAAATGACATTCATATTTGTTTATGAAATTATGCATTTTGCAAAACATAAGACACTGTATTTGGTTTTACCTATCATAAGCTCTAACTTGGCATTAAATTATCAATAATTATTTTTAACATCAGAAAAGGGGAATCCTCTAAATAATAAGTTATATGGCATTAGACCCTCGTACAGGAGCCAGAGAGACAATTGTAGACATCCAGAAATACATTCAAGGTTTATGTGAAAGTACAGTGTTCTAAAATGTTATTTAAATGAGTATTCCAAATTATCCATCGTTGACTTTAATTTGAGGACAAAATGTGGCTGTTTGCAGCAAAGTCAAAAGATCATCTTATAAAAATATGCATACTCATGTGAACTGAAATAGAAAACAGCAGTTCCTACAAGATACTGAAGTCATTAATTATGCTGTAGTTAGGAAGGTTCATAAGTAAGTTGTAAAACAAACAAATAACCCCATCGGGGCTGTTATACTCGATGTGCTCTTTGTGTTATTTGAGATAAAATAAGAGAATTGTCTTCTTTACATAACAGGTTGAGAGCAGCTTCATTAGTTGGTCTTGTGACCGACAGGACATCCTTTTTGTTTATATCTCGCCTTTCTTTTTGCTCTATTGTATACACCCTCACCACCAGTCTACATCTGCTGCTCATCTAAATTCTGTGACACCAGCCATCCAGTGCCACCTTGGAGGACAATGCTAGGGCTCGGTTTCCATAAAGATTTCAACGAGAAACACTATGGTGCAAGTCTACTCTCTAACCCCACGTCACTAAGAGTCAGAATTGAGTCCGTGCTAACAAGTTGGGTTTTTCTTCTCCTATCATAGGACTGTCAGCTTGTTGTACTCTTGACTTTCATGTAGTTGCCATTCTGGAATTTACATCACAGATATTTCAAACAACAGCAGTATCACCTAAAGTCTCAGTGGAACTTTCAGACAAAGACAAATTTGGAAGAAAGACTCAGGGATCTACTGCTAATAGAAATTTGATGGATTGTAACCTACTATTTTCCTATATAATGTTGGAAGAGCAGCCCCTAGGTGATAAGAAACTCAAAATGTAAGTGTCTGCAGCAATGGGCTAAAACATATGAACAATATTGAAAAAATAGTGGAACCAAGCAACCTTTTTATCTGCTGCACACAATGCTGGTTTGTACCGGAGCTGACCCCACAGCAACTAATAATATGCTTGAAACTTGCATTTTTCAAACAAACATAATAAAGAATTCTCCCTGTCTTGCAACTTTGAACTTTGAGCTAGTCAATGAGTGAATGGCAATAAAAGAGGAAAGGAAATATTTGACTAAATCTTCATAGCCATCTCCTCTACCCAGACTTTACCCTTGTTAAAATAAAACCATCTTATTATCACTACCTGTGCTTGGATGGCTCTGTTTTCTCAGCAACAGAAGCAAAGTCTCTGACATAATCCTGTTTTTTATTGCCTTACAAGTGATCAAAGCTGAATTATTACAATAAGTAATGAGCGCTGCGTCAGTCAGTGGTCTACTGAACAAAAATAATGGCTTTAGAAACAGAATCTAAGTTAATTTAGGGCCCATTATGGTCCCTTATGACATAGCTAAGAACAAGAATTTCAGAACAAATATTTCCATGGTGATTTGTGAATTTTCAAGAGAAAATTTATGAGTAGACCATAAAATCATTCTTTAGTGTTACATATGTAAAATAGTCTACTACCCAGAAGTTCAGAAGTTCACATCTAACCTTGGAAACTCTATGGACTATTGCTCTACTTTGACATACATGAATCTCTGGGCTTGAGATTTTCTTTGTTGAAATCTAGGAAAACAAAGAACTTGTTCTACTTCTCAAGAATTAATTCTGTAATTATAAACCAAAATTCAAAATGAAAATGCAGAATCCTATATATAAACATTATTAAGGATTTCAGTAGTTTATCCATGGGTGGTGGTGGAGATTAAAGTATGGATGCTCTTCATTCTATGATGGTGAGTAGTGACTAGATCTCTTAAAAGCTCCTGAGGGGCATCTAAGGTGTAAACATGAGTCTCCCCTTGTCTGGAGGGAAGAAGAGTGAAAGAAATTAAGGACACATGTAAACAAGTCGTCCTGTGGGCTAATGAGTTTTGCAAACATCAGTCTTCATGACCTTGAGACTAGAACTAGATCCCAAGCTAGAACTGCCAATAGCTCTGGAGGGAATGACATCAGAAAGCCCTATAGAGAGTGGAAGAATGATGTGAAACATTGCTCGTGCCATCAAAATGACCAGGCCTATTGGTCCGGAGAGACTGACAGAACCCAAGAGTATGGTCTCTAGTCTCCCTTCCAATCTGAAGTCGAACTTAACCCCCTGTCTAAATTTTCAGTCAAATGATACATAGTCCAAGGGGAGCAATAACACTAAAGAGATGCGAACACAATTGAATAATCAGCCATTTGAGATGAAATGGGCAGCATTTACCATGGAAAGCAGAAACTCAGGGAATAAGGGATAAGTGATGGTGCATTGTGGGGTTGCCATCAGTGAGTGCATTGTGGGACGTAGAGCATTCCACGGCTGCCCTAATGAGAAAATTCAATATGTGTTGGGAAGCCTCCTATGGCAATCAGTAAGGTTTTATATTTCATAAGGAATGTATTCCCAAAGTGAGGATCTTTTAAAAAATCATTTTATTGGGGCTCTTACTGCTCTTATAATAATCCATGTATCAATCATATCAAGCATATTTGAACATATATTGCCATCAATAATTTTCAGAACATTTTCTTTGTACTTGAGTTCTTGGTATCAGTTCCTCTTTTGTCCCTCTCTCCTGCCTTTCCACCTTCGTGGACCCTTGATAAATTATACTTTATTATCATTCCATATTTGACACAGTTCGCTGTCTTCCTTCACCTATATTAATGTTGTTCATCCCCCTGGGGGCGGGGATGTGTTACTTTGACCCTTGCAATCAGTTCCCCCTTTCTCCCACCTCTCCCCCCACCTTTCCCCTATGCTAATGGTATCAATGCACCCATTATTGTTCCTGATGGGTTTATCTAAACTGAATTCTGTGTGTAGTGAGCTCTTACCTGTAACAGTATACATGCTCTGGTCTAGCTGGATGTGTAAGGTAGAATAACTGATAGTTGTGAGGAGAAAGCATTAAAGAACTATAGGGATGCTGCACGTTTCATCGGTGCTATACTTCACTCTGGCTGGCTTGTTCCTTCTTTGTGACCCTTCTGGGAGGGATGTCCAATTGTCATTTTTTTAAATTGTGGTTTTCAGTTTGCAGCACATTAATACACATTTTATTTGGTGAGATTGATTATAAGTCTCACAATGAAGCAGTATTTCCTACTTCCACCCTATGCTTACCTTTCTACTTAGATTTCCTTTTCATCCTGTCCTGCCTTTGAACTTCGTCTTGGAGCAATTATTGCCCTTGGGATGTCTTATTGCTGATTGCTCTGCTCTGATGAGGGCCTACCTTCCTGGTGTCGTTCCGCACCTTACAGGTGAGTCTGTCCACAGCTGAACGCTGAGTCACTGTACTGAGAGTAGTCTTTCTTAAGAGCATTGTTTTGTATTTAATTTGTTAAGCACTGCAGAAATCATACAAAACAGTAAAAAAATCTTCATGGGCTGCAATCAATCCTCAAGTTTCAGGTAAGAGAGGGATGAAGAAGGCGATTTTCAGCTTAGGTTATCTTCCATAAGGAAGAAGAGTTAGAGGACAGCAGTTGCCACATTGCCTAATCTTAATGAGGACACAACTTAACTCTAACTATTGAAAAATCAATTAACTAAATGAGATGACTTTAGTTGAAATTGCTAGCTTTGGGGCAAGATGATATTCTGAAAGATACAGCAAGAGCTAGACCTGTACATGTGCTGTTTAAAGAAGACTCAAGAGTTGTCTTGACATTGTACTTCACGAAATAAAACTCAGAAAGAGGCTCAAAGAACTAGTTTAAATAAGGCCTAGGGTTTATATGTGATTGTTTGCTATTTGTTTAATTTCCATTGTCATTATTGTTTTATTTCTTTACCCACTTATTTATTTAATTGAAATGGCTCATGGACCATGTAGAGAACATTGGTGGGTCATGTACTTAAGGATTACTTGTTGCATGCTTAGCTAATAACGTCCTGCATGGAAACTATCCAGCAAACTACATGTGGTGATATAAAAGCCAATGTAGGGTTTTAATTAATAGAGAAAAAATAACGATACAAGCACTTTCAAACTAGTTTCATGACGCCGGCACTTTGAATCATAGTACTAATGTTGCTAACAGCTGTGGGAGTTACATAGTGTTTGTTAAAGCACCCAAGTCCAAGAATTTTCTTGATGACTATGTGTGTGAGATAGATATAATGAATTGACGTCTTTCATAATTAATGAAGCCACGGACATAGACGAATTTAGAAACACTACTAAAGCATCATGGCATTTCTTCTTCTAGTAATCTAGTTTCTATAAATGTCTCCTGCAGGTTTTGACTGTGACTTTATTACTTTATATCCTGAAGGGCCAAAACAACAATCTGTCTTAACAGAAGTACAGCCAGAATGCTCCTTGCAAAAGAGCATGAAGATGCCTCAGCTCATGCACATACTTTGGGCAAATGATCAGATGAAATCAGTCCCTACAAAAGGACACCACCGGTGCCCATGTACAGGGTGAGCCAGAAAGCAGGAGACCCTCAGTGGGTTGGATTGACAGAGGGGTTGCAACAATCAGCTTGAACAGCAATGATTGTGAGGATGGTACCGATAAGACTGTGATCTATTGGAACGACCAGACAGTACCAAGGACCAACAGCAACCTGAATAATTTATGTATAGTTCATACATAGGTAGGTATTGCTATGTGATGTCCATCTCAGAGGGACCAGTAGGACAAAAGTGAACTGCTGATGGGTTTCTTAAGTGAGCAAGTTTATAGGAACAGATTACCAGGTACTTCTCTTGTAGAGCACCTGATGAATTCAGACCACCTACCTTTTGATCAGCAGCATTTAATCCTGAGCCAACAGGTCTTTGATACTTGGATACAATTTCAACTAATTAAAATTCTATGAGGTAAATATTTTTTTTCCATTTTATTTTTGGGGGTAATTAAATGTTTGTTATATTTGAGAATTAGGGATTAAATGCTGACTTAATCAGGAAACTTCCTTGAAGCATCATGGGGTAATGTAGTTCTAGTGACACAGTGGTTACCAGTTGGACTGCAATCTGCATGGTCAGGAGTTTGAAACCACCAGTAACTCCACAGGAAAAGACTGGCCTTTTCTTCTGCGATGAAAATCACAGCATCAGACACCCGCAGAGGGGCACTCTCAGTCAGCAAGGATTCGATGACAGAGTTAATCATGCTGTATTATAACCAGTTAAATTAAATACTCTGCCTTCCAGAAATGTCCCTTTAATTAATGTAAGGAAATAAAATCGTTTATACTTAGTGTGGTGGATATTGGAGATGAAAAATGGGGAAAAATTAAGAGATAATGGCTTACGATCTTAAATTTTTTTGATTTCCTGATTTGTGTATTGTGTTATGTACACTGGCTGTCTGACTCCTATTTTTTTAGTGGACCAGAGTTTAAATGTAAATACAGATCTACCAGATTAAATCATTTTTTTCTTGAATCTACTATAAATGTTCGAGATTAGCTTTGACAGAAAATGTACAATATATTGAAAAATAATAGGCAATATTTTTGTAGCTTTGCTTCAATTACTAATTTAAAAATTATAATAGAAATATAAAAATGCCAGAACATGGATATAAATCTGATAACTTTCAGGTGAGAAATGTAAAAAATATATGAAATTTGACTTTCCATATTTTCTCTGACACTAAAAATACAGTTAAAAATATGAACATTTATGTGGTCAATTCCAGTTTTTGTTTATGAGGGAATAACTAAAGGAAAACAAACTGAATTGTGCTGGGCAGAGTGGAGATTTCATAGTAACGTTTTACCCACTAGGTGAGCATCTAGGAACTCTCTGAGTTAGTACACCCAGTGGCATCACTTGGGAAGGTTCTCTTGGGTCACAGTGAATGTTTTTTTAAAAGTAGTTCTACTCAATCTTTGTTTTTTGTGATGCTCAATTTAAGAGAACAGCATGTGACTGTGAAATTTTGTTTCCTGTTCAGGAAAAATACCACAGAAACTGTGTGATGCTGAACACAGCCTACAAGGACAGCACGATGGGGAAAACTCAAGTGGACAAGTGGTTTTGTAAAAGGTGAAATGTTGATTGACGACAAACCTCTTTCTGAATTTTCATCAACTTCCCTAATGCCTGCTCATAGTACATTTGAAGTTTGTTCCACCAGGTCAGACTGTTAGTCAAGCTTTCTATTTAGAGGTTCTGAAAAGATTGCATAACAGTGTGTGAGAGAATAATAAAAGAAGTCCGAATTGTGAGAGGGCTGGTTCTATCACCATGACAATGAACCTGCTGATACAGCCACCTCAGTGCACCTGTTTTTGACAAAAAGCAACATGCCTCTCTTCCCCCATGCACCTTACCCGCCTGACTTCGCTCCTAATTAAGAGGGACATGAAAGGACAGTGATTTGATGATGTGGAAGAGATGAAGAAAAATATAAAGGAGATGCTGTCAGACATCCAAAGAGATGAGTTTGAAAACTGATTCCAAGAATGAATCACAATTTGACAAATTGATCACTTGCAATCAATTTGAAGTACTTTGAAGGCAATTTGAAGTACTTTGAAGGCAATAAGGTTGTCTGGTTAAAACATTTAATACATAGCTTTGAAAAAAATCTGTTTGGGTTGGAGTGTGTGTGCTGGGGACTACCCCTTGTATTTTAAAATATGATCATAAAGAAGCCATTGCTTTCCCAGCTATTTTATGCATTGGATAGTTCTGTTACCTGAGTCATACTACACAGTAAAATTCATTTATCCTTTTTCATACTTTCTTTGCTTTTACACAACAGGTATAAAATGATTTCTTCTCCTTTTCCTACTGCGGAACTATTGAACGAACTACAAACTCACTGTCGTGGAGTTGGTTCTGAGTCATAGCAGCCCTACAGGACGCTGTAGTACTCTCCCTGCTGCTGTGGGTTTCTGAGACTACACATTCTTATGGGAGTGGAAAGCCTCCTCTTCCTCCAGTGGGGGGCCCGGTAGTCTTGAAGGGCTGACCTTACTATCACCAGCCCTGCTCACAGCCCGCTATGTCACGAGGGCTCCTTTCGTTCCTTGGGCTTTTATTTCTGTAAGATAATTTTCCAAATACTCTAGCCCTGGCAAGAGGCATTTCATATGTTTCATTAAGGTAGATGTTGCCCAATTGTTTCCCATCCTTCTCCAAAATTGTAATATTTACATTTCTATAGCAGTAAATATCCTTGATTAATCTCTCTGATGACTAATGCCTTTTAATGTCATGGCATAATTTCTATTTTAGAATTTTTTTTAGTCTGAAAGGTATTAACATTTTCCATAATGAGTGCCACAAATGCTTTTTCAAGTGTCAAGTATATTTTGATAAAAATAATTTAGATCATAAAAACATATTTACTTATCATCTCCAGATTTGCCATTTCCCCTAACTTTGCCTGTAATATGTTAAACATATTTTGTTTTATCACATCTGATCATTCATTTGGTCTATCTTTGAAACCAATATCTAACCTTCTTCCCCCTGCTACATGAGAAGCTGCTGCTCCTGAGAAGATGTACAGCCTGGGAGATGCTATGTAGGGGCAGCATGTGTCGGAATTGATCTAATAGCAGTGGGTATGAGATGCTAGCAATACCAGTGACATTTATTAAATAAAATACACCCTCTCTTGAAATATATTCTTTGTCATATTTAGGTTCCACCTATATGTCGGTTCCCTACAAGCTGGGACTTGCTGGATGGCACCTAGCAGCAGCAACACAAGTATTCCCATCTATTGTCTTAAGAGTAATTGATTTCAAACTGTCTTGTTGATGGAGTCCTTGGGGGAAACAAATGGAAGCCTTAAGGTTAAAACCTCTTCAGAGGCACTATGGAAACAAGGCCTCATGATCTAATACAGACAGGTTCCTGCTTTGATAACCCACCTATTGCATGAAATTCTATGATGAAAAGCTGGGATTTGCCATGAGTTAGAATTGATCTGGTGGATGCTAACAACACTAACAAGATGTCTTTACTGAGAGAAATAAGAGGCAGCTTTTCCTTTTTTATATATACTATACTGTAACTGCTCACTATAGATCTCAGTTTAAGATCTTAGGTCACCAAAATACAGCCTAATTCATGCTGATGGTTTAGATGTCCAACTGAGACAATCAGTTGAAAACCCCACTATGTTTTCTGTGACAATGAATGGAAGAAGTTAGATGTGAGGCATTTCATGTTCCCTCCTCCTATATCCCAATGACAAAATGGTTTAGTAGAATATTAAAATAGCATAATGTTAATATTTTCCCATTAAAGCATAGATCACCCTATAATAAATATCATCTAAAGCATAATTCAGTCTGTATGGAGTCATGTAATGATGGACATTTGTATATCAGAATAAGAAAATATATTAACTTAGAGAAGTACTATCAAA
Source organism: Tenrec ecaudatus (assembly GCF_050624435.1). Classification (NCBI taxonomy): domain Eukaryota; kingdom Metazoa; phylum Chordata; class Mammalia; order Afrosoricida; family Tenrecidae; genus Tenrec; species Tenrec ecaudatus. The sequence goes on along the minus strand of NC_134540.1, from coordinate 26,420,673 downwards.
CACAAATTTTAGATTTATGTGTAAAGTATACACATTTTAAGTTTGTGGTATTATAATGACTCCAGCATTTTTCAGTGCCCATTTATAAATATGAAGTAGAACACTCAGTCAAATGTTTTGTTTGAGACAAATAAAATAATATGAGGGAGCATAAGAGTAAACACTTTGTGATGATTTCATGCGCTGACTTCGGTAAGCTATGGTTCGCAGTGGTTTGAACAAGTACTAGACGACTTGTCGCTCTAAATGTAAAATATTATAGTAAAAATTGAAACAATCACTTCCTCTAATGTAATCCAATGTTGTCAATAATTCAGTGGAAAGGAGCTTTTCCTATTCAGTATAATCTGCTTGAAAGCTAGAAAGAGGTACACCAGGCAGCCCTGATGACATAGTGGTTGCTCATTGGGCTGCTAGCTACAAGGCTGGCATTTCAGAACCACCGCCCATTCCTGGGGAGAAAGATGAGGCTTTCTATTCCTGCAAAGAATCACAATTGTGTTAACTCACAGGGGCAGTGACAGTCTGTCCTATGGTCTTGCTATGAGAATTTACTTGATGACAGTGAATTTGAATTTTGGAGAACCCTCTCTCTTGCTTGACTCAATATTCTTCCTCTTTCCTGTTCTACAGATTTGGGGATGAAAGTGTGCAGATGTCTCCAGGCTCCCACCTGACCTGCAGGCTTTGAATTTATCAAGCCACCAAATGCCTGTAACCCAGTATAAGTCTTGATCCAGTTAAATGAACTACAGATTTCAAACTTCCAGTATTTGCAATTAGTTGAGCTAAACTCTTGAAGTAAACACATACACAGAAAACCTTATAGACCACCGGTTTCATGTCTCTAAAAAACTTGATGAAGACATACAGACAGAAGAGAGCCTAGTGTAGTAATTAATATGGCCCTTTTAGCCACAGTTCTCCAAATTTTGATGTACTGTAATCATATTTGATATCTATATTGAAAGAAGAATGAATTTCCTGTTTGAAATTAATCTCTTAATAGGCAAACCTCCAGTGCCTCCTTAATTGAGAAAAGATAGACCGGCCTACCTAACCTGTGCAGAAGTAATGACCATGTCTTCCAATTGTTTTGGTGTTTGCAGGCAGAAAGGCACACCTCCATCAAAGGCCCGGCCATGAGCAAGACAGTTGTGATACCCCATTTCTTGATGAGAATGTAGAAAACGCTAGTGTTCTTGCTCTTCAATACTTTTAACAAGTCTTGTTCAGAAGATTTGCAAAGGTCTTTTGATTTCTTGACTACTTTTTCTATGATCTTTGATAATGTACCTAACAAAAAGGAAATTTTGATGACTTCATTCTTGTCCCCATTTATCATGATCTTGTGCATTGGTCCAGTTGTGAGGATTTCCCTTTTCTTTCTGTTGAAATGTAATCCGCATTGACATCAGCCTCACTTACAGTCAGGTTGAACCATCTGAATATTGTAGCCTATTAATAAGTCTTTCTCCACTTTGCTACCATATTCTTCATATGGTCCAGATTCTAGGATTATTTTCTTATCATATAGATTTTAAACCATACAGTATTCCTTTGTTCTGTTCATATAACTGCCTAGTTATATATATCTAGTTCGGCATGGGCTGAATTAAGTGTTCTGGTATTTCCATTCATTTCAAGGTTATTCATAGTTTATTAAAATTTCAAAAAGATATGTTACATGTATGAAAAAATACATTTAGAAAACATTTGAAATATTAGCTGTGAGTTATATAGTAATATAAATTTCAATGCATAGATGAAAAAAAAAAGTATTAAAATTCAAATTTTAAAATCACTGCTGTTCTAAATGTGTTAAGTAAAATAATTACATATAAATATTTTATATTTATTAAGACAAATATGTAGCATGGTGTTTAGTTCTTTCTGTTGTGGAAAATATATGTTTTTAGAGGTGATTTCAAGTAATTGATAGAATATGAAGACCTCAAAGAGGAGCAAGCTACCACCCTTCCCTTTCTGTTAGGGTTTAGCTCTTTGGCAATATCCCTGTCCTCTGGCTGATACTCTTGTACTAACAATGAAAATGATGCCCAACCTTGAAATAAACATCCAGGTCGTAAAGACAAAGCATTCTGAGCTCTCTGTGAAGAGATGATTACTGAAAAACAATTTCATCTTTCTTTTTCTCATTTGCAGTCTAGATGAAGCAGCAAAAGACTTTATGTGAATGTTTCAGCATCAAACTCTACAAGGTGAAGGTCAAAAATTACTAGTTTGCTCCCAATGACAAATATTACTTCATCTGTGTCATTTCCCTTTCTCTACCCGCTTTATTTTTTTTCTCTCACTATTCGTGTTTTTCTCTGTCACTGTGAGATTGTGTTATACAGTTGAGACAGCTGGTGATATGCAGTAGCTGGTTCAGGGTTATACCTAACGCCGTCTTGAATTTTCGGTTGACTCTGGTTTTACTCTAGTAATGGTGAACCTTTTACAGACATGCATCCTGGCTAATTTTCTCACTGAGGTCAAGCTAAGGATGTATGATCCTGACACCAGCTTCTTATCTAAGATGTCTTAGCACTTATAGTAAAACACCTTCCCAGTTAACCTATTGTTAACGAGATGCCCTCAGCACAGAACCCATTGCAATTGTTTACAAAAACAATTTTAATTATCATTTACTTAACCCCAATACTGATATAAGTAAACGCACTGCCCTTGAGTAGGTTCCTAGTAATAATAACCAGAGAGCCACGCATTTTTATAATCTATATTGCCTTCAACCAATGTGTCCATACACCCACCTGAAATAAGCCATATTACGGTCAGCACTTCAAGAAGACCTGCATGAAACATCCACAATTACTAGCTCACCAATCAGAACACTGTACCCCAACCTCCTTAATTAGTTCCATAACTATCCCATGGTGGCAGCTGCTCTCCAGGGACTGACTTTCCTTTTGTTGAGATTCAGCATTCCCTGACTCGAAATTTCCTCTGTTTTCACCAAACTTCTTAATTTTACTCAAGAAAGGGTTAGCAGGTTTACTCAGTGGCATTCTTTGGCATTACAGGCAGGGTTAGAAAGACCATTAGCTGCTGCATTACTGAGAAGTCATGGACCCAACACTCTGGTCCCAACCCAGGGTTTGTGCACCAATCACCTCCTCAAACTCTCCGCGTTCACTAGAACTGAGGACACTTCAGTTGAGCATCTGCTATATTGTAAAGATGGTTCTCAGGGAGATGTGTCCATCTGTTTTTATTGCATTGTCTTTTCTTATCTCAACTTCTGTGAATATTTAAAAAACTATAGAATCAGATCTCTTTCAACTTTCTGAAGAATACCAAGTACTGTCTGCTAATAAAAAGAAGCATTGATTAAAACCCCTGCTTTAATATTTTCCAATCACAGCGTATGTTTTACTTCCCATACACTAGATGCTAGCTATTATGCTATTGAGTTAGAACCCATTGCTCAAGGCTATCCCGCTTACCTTTGAGTAGTCTTGCAATTGCAAGGCTAGTTGAGATCACAACAAGAAAATTCTCATGATTTTGGGGAGTGTTTTTATTGTTATTGCAGTACTCACCATTCTAAATTCCAATTTAACTCAGCTTCATTCAGCCAGCAGCTTGACTTTTAGCAAGGTTCTTTTGGCTGCCATGCATATTTGGTTGCATCTAACTTCTTTGCCTCCGTTTGTTATACCTCCACCTCATGATCCTGATCATCTTCCCTATGATTGTTTAAATGCTACTATCGGATTTTATTTCCCCACACTCAAATATTGCGTAACTTTATTTGATGTCTTATCTAAACCCTATCCCCTATAGTTCTCATTTCCAGAGAGAACATATTGTAACCAAACCCACAGTATTTTCACCTGAGTGTGATCACTGCAAATCTTGCCTCATGCAACGATAGGTATAGATTTGGAGTGATGCGTGATTTTGCTTTCCTGGGGAAAGAGATGGGTTTCTTACCTTCCTCTAGGACCCAAATTGAAAATTGCCCCTTAGTGGTAGACCACTTAGAAGCCCTTTTGCTCACTTCTACCACTGCTGGGATTAAAATAAAAGCCAATCAAGCTAATTAACGTCTTAACTTTTAAATAAAGTAAAAACAATCTAGTAAATAGAATAGGTAAACAGGTTACTTTCTAACCACTCACAATAAGAGATTCATGGGTTTGCCAAATTTATAATTCTGAAGAAATTGTTATGTTCTTGTTATGTGCCTTCAAGTCTACCCCAACTCTGCGACTCTATGTACAACAGAGGAAACACTGCCGAGAGCTGCACTATCCTCACACCTGCTCTTCAAGGTGAGCCACCGTTGCAGCCACTGTGGCAGTCCATCTGCTCAGGGGTCTCCTCTTTGTCACTGACTCACACATCACCTACCAGGATGTTCCTTTCCAGGCACAGAGTTCTCTTAACAACACCTCCTCTTCAAAACAGATTTGCTTGTTCTTTCGGCAATCCATCGTACTTTCGATGTTCTCTGCATCATAATTCGAGTGCAGTGATTCTGCTTCAGTCTTGCTTCTTAGGTGCCAAATGTTCACATGACGAAAATGCTATTACCTCTGTAGCCTGCTTCCCAACAAAATTCAATCCAAGTTAAATTTCACTTTCACTCTTTAAATATCAGTGATTAGTCCCACTAGAAAACATTATGAGAACAGACTAAGTGTCACCAAGCTTAACTGTTAGATTATGGATCAAACCCAATAACAAACCTCTCTTGAAATGATAATTACATTTTCCCATTTCCCAGCACTTTTACTTGAAGAATAGTAAACTTCTGTAAAAACTTAATTATCAAACTAAGGAAATGATTATCTGTTGTGAAGCAAAGGAGGTGGACAGAGCTACCTGGAATCGAGAATTTTTCAAAGATTTCAGCAACAGTGATTATCAGAAAACTTTTCACTAGAGATTTATTGTTACAGGATGTTCTCAAGAAAGAATATCTTATAATTATAGCTATCAGTTGCACACCCCACAAAAGTCAAAAGGATTTGCCCTTATGCATTGTATCTAATCCAGGGAATCCACATATTGTTACTGCTGTTCCCAGTCTGTATTCAGCTTAGTCTAGTGTGTTTTTCATCTAAGATTCTCTCACTTGTTTTCCTCTTTAAGCTCCAGACGTTTTCTTTTGGTATTTTTTCATATCTAGGATGCCCCTGGTTAATTTATTGAGCATTCAACATACAAAATATCTTTTAAATATTCTTGACAGCAAGAGTTTAGAGTCAGTTATAATCAAATGATTTTCACCCCTTATGATTTATACGTTTCCCCTGTTTTCTTGAAGGCATAGTATTTGACTGTATGACATCCATACCGTAATAAATTTAATCTTTTATTCTTTTTTTTCACTGTGTAACCCGCTTCAGTGCCTGAAGCCCATGGGGTAAAGCCAGGCAATGGTTTGGGGTTACAATTTGCTTTGTCAGGGGACACTATGTAATCTTTTATTCTTATTGAATAACTTGATACATGTGAATTATTCTTGAACTTTGTTCTGGGGCACAATTAAGATATTCAGAATTAGTTTGATAATAGGGATCTTACTTTTAAGATTTTCTTAAAATCATTTTATTGTGGCTCATACAACTCTTATAACAATCCACACATACATCAATTGTGTAAAGCACACTTATACATTCATTTCCCTCATCATTATCCAAACTCTCACTTTCCACTTGGGCTCCTGGAATCAGCTCCTCCTTTATCTTTCCCTCTTACTCCTTCCCCGCTCCCCTTCCCTTATGAACCCTTGATACTTTATAAATTATTATTTTATCATATCTTATGCTGCCCTATGTCTCCCTTCACCCACTTTTCTGTTATCTGTCTCCCAGGGAGAAGGTTTTATGTAGATCCTTATAATCGGTTTCCCCTTTCTACCCCACACTTCCCTCTTCCCTCCTGGTATCGCCACTCTCACACTGGTCCTGAGGGGGTTCGTCTGTCCTGGATTTCCTGTGTTTGGAGATCCATAGTAGTATATTGCCCTAGTTTTCCACCAATATTGATGTAAGATCCCACACGCAGTGCTTTATGCAATCCTATGAAATATGGTGTTTGTTATCCTGACTGGTAGAAATCTGTACTATTCCCTCTCCCCCCAGCCTTTAATAGTCTCCTCAAACACAAAAACCAGTTATTCTGCAAAGGTAAGCTCCTCAAATTCAGATAGTTTCTCCTTCTATGTGATCCTCTCTTTTTTTTGGTACTCTGTCCTGTGACTTTTTGTTGACTTTGTCTCTTAGGCTTCTCACTTTCATCTCTGTAATCCAGGGTGCTTGTTGGGTCCCGCCGTAAAGTTGTCTACCTGTGTCACTCCCTGGAATATTTTACTAGTAGGGGTTTCGGAAGTGGAGCCCTGGTGGTGTAGCGTTTGTGTTGGGCTGTGATCCACAGTTTGAAACCATCAGAAGCACCGCGGGAGAAAGGCGGGGCTCTCTGATCCTGTAAACAGTTACAGTCTCAGACACTCACAGAGGGTCACTATGAATCAGCAGCTATGGATTAGAACAATCATGGAAGTCATACATATTCCAAATCTCAGAAATCGATTTCTCAGAATACCTGAGATCCTTTCCCTTAAAAGTCTTGTCTTATATATTGTTTTACTTTCATTGTTATTACTGCTGATGTTTCAGGTAAGAGGGAAATGCAGAGCCTGGAATTCCATCTCAGGTAGAAGCAAGAGTTCCAATTCTTCTTTTTTTCATCCCAAGTTTATGGAATTGACCCAAGGTTTTTTTCATCTGCATTGCTTGTTTAAATCATTATTTTTCTATATAGAAGGTCTGGGCATATTCATGCTACCTTTAAATATTCATTGACTGAAATAAAATAACTGTAAACCAAATTTATAAGATATTTATAATACAAACAATTACACACAAAAATGACAAGTCTCTTGTCATTTAAGCCATATGGATATATGGCTTAAAAAATATCAGAGGATAAACTAGCACAAAATATCTAAATTTTCATTTCTGTAAATACCTCTGTCAAAATCAAATAGTAATATATCAAAGAATATGTTACTTGAATAGTAAAATTTATACTTGAAATCTTTACAACTAATAAAATCTGCTCTAAGTATATTTTCAAATTACATAGATTTCAAAATAAAATCTCAGGTTGATTTCATAGTAATATATTCAAAATAACAAGACCACGGGCTCAGGTAGAAAGCAAATATTTTGAGACTGATGAGGGCAGCAAATGTACAAATGTGCTTGACCTACAATGGATGTATGTTTTGATTGTGATAAGATTTATAGGAGTCTCCAATAAAATTATTATAAAAATAAAGTAAAATAAATAACAATTAAGAAGTTTTCATACCAAGGCTTTTTGGGGGGATGGGGAGGAGGGAGAGATGTTTTTGGCTTTTGTTTTTGTTTTTCGTTGAAGTTCTAGCATATGAAGATATTGAACTGAAAAGACCCTGGATATTTTGGGAAAAGCAGAAACTTCTAAACCAGCGGTTCTCAACCTGTGGGTTGCAATCCCTTTGGGAGTTGAACGACCCTTTCACAGGGTCACCCAATTCACAACAGTAGCAAAAGACAGTTATCAAGTAGCAACGAAAACAATTTTATGGTTGGGGCATCCCCACAACATGAGGAACTATATGAAGGTTGAGAACCACTGCTCTAGACAAGCAACCCTCTTGGGAACTACATTGCTGTTAGGTGTCACAGAACTGGTGTCTGATCCATAGTTACTCCATGCACAATAGAGTCATCACTTCTGTTCCTGTACCATCCCTGTGATTGGCTGTAGATTGGGCTTTTATTTTTCACAGATTTTTTAATAGGTTGGTTTTTGGAAGCAGATGTCTTGGCCTTCCTTTCTACGTTGTCTTAATCTTGATGCCCTCTAAGTCTTGTTCAGCAACATAGGGATCTGCAGATCTCTACTGTCAGGTATACGGTGGCTGAGCATGAGGTACATTGACTGGTAATTGAACCAGGCATTTGAAAGATCAAATGGAAGGTAAGAATTTTACTATTAAACCATAATTTCATCATTTATATTTTATAGCTATATACTTTTCTTCTAAAAACTTTCTTTTTTAAATTGCTTATTAAAATTATCCCATATTTCTCAACCTTTCATGAAAGAATTGTTTTCTGTTTTTGGATGTGTTTCATTGCTATAATGTGATTTCAAAATGGAAGATATGCTGAAATCAAGGACAATATTTTAAAAGTAACATGTATTTTGATACAATAATATGAACACATATGTCCCAAGTGGACTCTTGTGGAAGGATTGATGAGGCAAGGCCCATATAAAGACTCTGGCGATAATACCAGTCCCCACCAGCTGGTAGAACTTGCTAAAACTGGGATCTAAGCTTCCCCCAAACTTTGGAGGCTGCAAATATTGGTGGGCTATTTATGTCCCATGGGTCACAAATGGGATAAGATGAAAATGTCAAGTTTTAGGAAAGCATGCCAATTAACTTTACTAAGCCTGTGAGGATGCTTTCCAGGGGAGCGTCACCATGAAGAACTATGAGAAACAAACGAAGAGATTTCCTAGAGTCATCTATTATCAAAAGAGAGTCAAGGCCCCCTGAAGAATGGAACAGGTTGAATTTAGAATTACTAGACAGTGAGGCCACGTTTTGTTTTATTGCATAATAGTGATTTTAAATAAGCAGCCCTTTCATGAACGGATCTTCAATCAAACTGCACTGGCTCATACCTTTCACATTTGAAGCAACTTTTCCTCAAAGCCCCAGAAAAGTAACACACCATTCTCTGGTCAAGTTTGCCTTTAAAGGGCCTTTGCAAATATTTTAATCAATTTATATCAATCTTGGTGAAAAAAAAATAGCCAAGTTAGTTAACATCAAAATGATTTAGTCCAAATGTCTGCCCATCTTTGGTAAGAAAGTGTTCCAAAACCAATTTTAATTTGGTTGAATTCATTTACATCTATAACAGTCATTTCCTTCTTAGTTTATTTCTAATACAACATGATAAACTGATTATTATCCTGCCTTTTTTAAATATGTAGTTTTCCAAGCAGTTTATTGCAAATAGCCACTATAAAAATACCTAAAGTTATTTTGGGTAGCACTCTAAAATCAATACAGTGGTATATTGGCAATTATTTTACGAATCCATTTAAAATGTTCCCCATTTTCATGTTCAACGAACAGTGCTTAACTCTTAACTAACCTACAGTGAAATGCTATATGGATTCTAGAAGAGAACTTGCTTACGCACAATGAAAAGTTAATTAAAATGCAGTTATTAGTAGTCACTTATTTACACATATACAACTGGTCTTAAGAGGCTAGAGAAATCAAAGATAAACATCTGGGAAAAGTTCCATTATACTGGAGTCAAATTCTGAATTAATTGAAGGGAATATTTCTTAAACATTTAAAATATATTGAAACAGTATTTTAAGTGAAGCCAAACCATTTAAGTGCACATTTTAAAATAGATAAATTGTACCACAATATTATGACTCCATATTCTTTTATGATAATTAAAAGTAATAATTACTATTTCATCTCACACTTTTCGTCATTTTTTCCAGACAGCTCTGGGTTTCAAAATACTTTGAATGCAACCTTGTGATCCCATTTCTTCTTCCTTTATGATCTTATTAGTTTGCCTGAAGCAAACCTGCTAAAAGAAAGGTTGCCTAGATATTGTGAGTCATTTTTAGAGATGACATTAATAAATTCATCCTGAAATATGTAAAACACTCTTACCTCAAACAAGTTATCATTTTATGCAATTGTGGTTTAAATGAAGAGTAAGCTTTAAAACACCCAAATATAGGACAGGTTTGCAAAGAAGAATATAAAATTGAGAGAAGTCCCTTCATTATACTCTTTTTACTACGAAATTGGGAAAAGGGGAGGAAGCACAATGAACATGATTTTATCTTAATGTGTGTCATGGAAGCATAATTTGAAAAGTGCATTCCTATAGACATTATCCATTATCATTCCATTTTTTTTTTCATTTGACTGAAGCATTGCTACCTCACTTTCATTCTAAACAAGTGGCTGCTTCTATTCTCAGCAACCTCCCTTGAGATTTTGATCACATATACTCTCTTTGGGAGCCTCTTTGGTGTAGTGATTAGACATTGGTCTATGATACACAAGGTTAGCAATTCAAAACCATCAGCCAGGGCTTCTACTTCTGTGAAAAATGACAGCCCTAGAAACTCACAGACACACTTCGACCATCCTGCAGGGTCTCTGAGTTGACATTGACCCAGACGCAGTAATTTTGGCCTCCATGTGGCAATAGAGTAGTCATATTTGGAGTCCAAAAGTAAATTTCATGCTGTGACACTTTTTGAGCATCAAAGTAAGTTATTTTTTCCTTTAACTAGAGTACACCTTCATAACTTAGCTCAATTATAAACAAGATGCACTGAATGTGCCATAAATTTGAAAATAAGGGTGTATTAGCTAGCTTGGTCTAGAAGGTTCTGTCTCATGGAGCTTTGCTTCTCCATCGCTCACCATTTCTAGAAGCCTGCTCTAACCACTGAAGCACAAACATAATTTCCACGAAGGCAACGTAAGAACTGTTTCTCCACCTCCAGTTAGAACTTCTTTAGCTCTGTCTGAGCAAGTTATTATAGCACAGTGTCTGGATTTAGATGGAAATGCTTAAAAATCCATCTCCTCTACTGAAAAGACCTTACTTGTGAGCAGAAAAAATGACCGTATCTAAATATGTAATTATTTTACCAGAGAATTATGCAATAGTTTCAGACATATAAGATTGTTGTGAATATTAATTTGCACAATTATAAATATTCAATGACTCATTCAAAAAGTAGTAGATTCTTGATCAACTTCATTATGATTCTGAAAATTTTATTTATGTATCAATGTTTAATGAGGAATTACATGCTTTATGATAGGGAACATGATGAGCAAAGAGATACGCCCTGTCTCGATGGGATTTATCATTGTAGATAAGCCATCAAATAAACACAGAAATTAATATTATAAAATGTATAGTAAGGAATTGAGAAAGAACTAGACAACAGTTACTATGAGAACACCAAACAAGGGATTATGAATAGTCTGAGAGATTAAGGGTTGCTTCGCTCAGAAAGTTGCCGAATTTACAACCAAGACTTTCTAACAACGAAGAGACACAAACATACAAATCTGGCAAAGAGTGCTGAAGGAAGAGGGTCGGTAATCATGGCCATCAAGCCAGTATCTAAGGCCTTATTCAGGGAGGAAATACAAAGACAGAATTTGATTCTGGAAGCCCTGGATGTGGAAAAAGATGGTACACTTAGTGACCAGATACCAAAGTGTCAGATCATTCCAAACCATAATAGCACAGATTTTGATCCAAGAACTGCAGACATCTTCTCAGGGGGAAAAATGCACAGCATGATTAGGGACCAGATATGAGTTATCACTCACAGTTTCCATTGCTTTAGGATGGAGAATAGAGTGCGGTGGGCACAAGTGGTCTGAATGGGGGAAGTGGCACACAGCAGGAGTGAGGACAGCTGTAGCCGGTCACTTCAAATCGGACCCCTGTTAATTTTAGGTGTACCCATGGAGATGAGAGAAGTAGAACCAGTGCAGAGGAATCTTTTCTGGAGAAGACTGCCAAAGCGTGAGGAAGCGTTGGGCATAACAAGAGGGAGCAGACTGACGTTGGTCACCCCAAATGTTTGGTTTGCCCAACATCGAGAGGTACCCTCACATATCAGGAGCTCTGGTCTTGCTGTTGATAAGCGCTGAACTGCTAATTGAAAGGTCGGTGGGTCACACACTTCTGTGGATTCTGAGGAAGAAAGATGAGGCTCTCTTCTCTTGGTTGGACTTCTAGCCTCAGAAGCCCCAGATCGGCTCTCTGTACGGCAGCAACACCTCGATGGTAGTGGAGAGTAAATGCAAAATGATCTCATACAGGGAAGAAAGAGACCGAACAGAACACTAAGAGTAATTGTGTATGGGTTGTCTTTTTGCTATCCGTCGGAGATGGAATGGAGGCTCTGAGGGAGATATGCGCTGGGAGATGCAACTGTTGTAATACAGCTTATGGAGAAACGCTGGAGACATACTCTCAAATCAGTGTGCCAGGTAGGCACTTAGAGAACTAAGCACAAATCGCTCCTCCCACCCACATCACTACAGTCTTCCAGGATACAAATACCGTTCAGTAGTATGGAAGTCTTCCTTTACTCTGCATGGGATTTTGGGCAAAAATGTATTCAACATAGATATATGGTGATCTGAATATATATGAAATTGTGCACTTTTCAATAACCTCATTTATATAGAGGTTGAAAAAATAAATGATTTATAACATAAGTCAGCTGCTTGGAGTTGTAAAGGTTAGAAATCTTACTGGTGTGATGGACAAGGTAAGACTACTGCGCTTTCTTTATGCATGATTCATGTGGATACAGAACAGAAAGGTGGGGCTTGGGCAGCAAATCTACTTCCCATTAACCTCCTGCTAACTTTTTTTTCTCTAGTCCATGATAATTGGACCTTCTAGAATCCTGAGATTAAGAACAACTTTTCCCTGAGGTGCTACTGGCTGCTGGGTTAATAAAAGGTTAACTCAGCTGAGTTACTTACACTCACACAATTCAGTGTTCCCAGTGTGAGGTCAAAGGGATAAAGAGAAGAAATGGGTATGTGAAGATTAATTTAGCATAGATGTCAGACTTGATAGACCAAAATGCTAAATATCAAATAGGACATCATAGTTTGGTGCTATGTCAATGACACGTGTATTCATGAGGATCACACGGGTTTGATATAGTATATTTCCTTTCTGATCATTACAAACACCATGGCATTCTCAGATGTGCCGTAACAGATGAACAGCAAAACCTCTAAACCCACATGACTGATTCTATTGTGTAAAGTTATGAACTGGGATAAGGTTTCCTTTTAGGATTTCACTTTGGACATGCTTTATCTTCATCCAAGCAGTGGAAGCTATTCTTAATACATATTAAATAATATATATTGATAGTGATTAAATACCGAGTTTAGTAGTGTGCCTTTCAATCAATCATGAGCACAAACCCAATGTGCAATGTAAGCTAGGAACACACATCATTCATCAAATACTATCAGAGTTACTGATTCATCTAGTGAAAATTCAGATTTATCTAAAACATTTAAGTATTAGTAAGAGTTTTAAAATAAAACTGAACCCGATTTTCAATAATTTCTATATGCAAGCTCTCATAGGATACTAAGTTTCCAACAACAGAAATGATGTGGGTTGGTAACTTGATTATTTACAGAGTCCATATCACTCATAACTCTGAAAACACAGAAGCATATTTAGAAGTAAGAGACTGATTTTTTTCTAACCGAACTAGTACAATTAAAAAAAATGCTTTGTTAATTATAAGTCATTATTTTGGAAATTTCCAATGTGTTTTAAAGACTCAAGGAAGTATTCATGACAAATATAAGCTATTTATTTTTTTAAATTATATGATATGGAACAGATAGTGCTTCTAAAAATATCATCATCTGGAATGTCGGATATTTCAAACTGATTGGAAGGCTTTAGCAAAATCAATCCAATATTATTTTTCCCTGATATGTCTGTATGTCTGTGTATATATACATATATACACATCTATATACATATACATGTATATACATGTAACAAAATGTTATTTTAATTATATAAGGTGAATTTCTAAATATTTATACATAGTTTTCCATATGTATTATGTTAGAACAAGTGATTTTTCCAAGAATGGGCTTTAGCCCAAGATATTTTACAAGGGGAGGAAAACAAATAAATGATAGGTAACTAATGAATTTCCAAATCAAATAACTTCCTTGGATACAACACTATAAATATTTTGCTAAAATATTTTACCTAATTAAGTAAACAAACTTAAAGTCAATCTCCTATGTGTGTATGTGCATTGGAAGGGAAGCTTTAAGTCAGTTGAAAATTATAAAAATAAACCGTTCCTCAGCGAGATGATTTTTATGCTTTACCCAATATTATAAAACATATTTTATTATCTTCAAGGCTGTTAAATTATATGTAAATACATAGAGTCAGATACACACTTTTAGGGATAATTCTATTGTGACTATAAACTCATGAATATTTGTCAACATAAATAATACTGTACATATTATTTTAAGTTTATGTTCTCTTTTGTTACCAAAATGAGTACATACACAATTCATCACAAATACTTCAAAAGTTTCTTTTTTCCCATTTTTTTAACCAAGAGGTCATTGGTAGTTATTAATATGGTCATTTTCATGTCCTTGTATTTCTCTGCTATTTCTTCTTTAATAATATATCCTGCTACTATTAGATTTTCAATGCAAATAGTTTCATGTGATAACTCTATACAAAAACCAGTCGTTGTGAAGTACAGAGCAATAGTGCATCAATTCTCTCTCAAAAAAAAAAAAGATCAGGAGATTTATTTATCTGAAGATTTTTCTAGACGTCTTAGGGGAAAAAAAATATCCAAAGAGCAGTGATATTGGGAAGGTACTAGAAAGGCATAGTGACCTGCCTCTTGTGAATACCTAATCCCCCTACCAAGTAAAGAAGCCATGACTGCTGAATTCAAAGGGATTCAGCCACAGTGTAGTCCAGCGAAGTTCAGCTGGGCAGGGCAAGGGTTCACACAAGCACAAGGGCCAAACGGGGATTGAGTACTGACTCAAACAGCCCTGTACTTCATGGATGGGGGCTGGGTTAGGTTGTCCACTGCCTTCCTTTGTCCCTCTTGTGCACCTTAGAGTCTAGCCAAGGGTATCCCAGACAATTTGCTAAACCAGTTCCAGGATCCACATATGAAATGTATGTTTCAAAACAAGCCTCACGAGACAACAGCTAACTGAGAGGCAATCATCACTTAAGGGAAGATAGGTATCATCCCAGAAGTATGAGAATTTATCATCTGAACAGCTGACAAAACGCACGAGTAACCAAACTCTGGACAATTGCGAAAAGAAAAGAAAAATGTCATAAGTGTGAGGCAATAGAAATTAATGAGCAAACTTTGGATGACACTACAACTTGGATAATAAAAGGGGCACTGACGTCACTCTCCCCAAACTTTCCCCCTGAAAGTTGGAGATTGAGAAGCCATTGGAGGAGCACCTGGGGAAATGATTGACGATGCTTGAAAGCCCCCTGGAAACTTACGGTACCTGTGTCCACCTCCTTCACCTGTTGCCCGGCTCGCGTGGGCGGACTCCACCTGGAGCTCTTGTAGGACCAGCCCTTTCTCCGGTGGCCCCGCCAAGTCCATGCCAGGCGCCCCCTCCTCCTCTATCGACTCCACGTAGAACAGCGTCCGCGCCGGCGGCGGGGCCCCCTGCCCAGGAGCCCCGGGCTGCAGCCTTGTGGCCACTGGCAGCAATGTGCCATTCAGCGGGTGGAAGGAAGAGGAGGAAGAGGAGGACGAGGAGGAGGAGGAGGAGGAGGAGGAGGAAGGTTTCTTCCAGAAGGCGCTCACGCCACCTCTCTCCGGGTTCTTGAGCAGGCGGCTCTGGCTGGGCCCCCAGTGCTCAAAGCTGCCGCTGTCCTGGGGCAGGCAGCCGCCCCCCGCCGAGCCCCCCGAGGAGGGCGAGGGGTGGCTGAAGAGTTTCCAGCGGAGTCTCAGGATGTGCTTGACATCGAAGTCTTTCCGCCCAGAGCCTGACATGCTCTCAGTAAGGCAGCCAGAGGGGGCTCAGCTCCTCCGCGAGGTGGGGACCAGCCAGCAGGTGGGGGGAGGCCTGAGGAGCTCCCCCGGGGGGGCTGGGACAGAGAGGAAGATGGGGTGCACTCTCGGCACCCCTGGGGGCCAATGCTAGGCGCGGCGCCGCGGAGAGAGCTGTGAGCCCTGCCTGGGCAAGGACGCCCCCCGTGGAGGCGGATGCTCCAGCCAGGGGGGGGGGTAGTCTGCGCGCCCCGGGACTCCGGGGGGGGGGGAGCTGCAGAAGAACCCTCACTGGGAGGCTCCCACGCAGAGGCTCCACCGAGATGGGGTGGGGGCTCACGGGCTGGCCGCTCGGAGTTCCGTACTGGGCGAGCGAGCGAAAGAAGGCACGGGAGAGCCCCAAGTTCAAGTCCTGGAGAAGCGCTAGACGCGAGCCTGCTGGGAGCACCTGCGCCCAGGTGCCCAGGGCACCGTGATCGCGTCCCGGGTCCCGTGGAGGCAGGCCAGTGCCTTCCGGGGTGGCGAGGAGGTGCGGCGGGAGACAGGCAGTTGGTCCAAGAGCCAAACCGAGATTGCAGGAAGGGAAGGGAGAGAGGCGAAAAGAAAAGCCCGCCGCGGAGCTGTCCAGTCCTCACAGTCCAATTTTCTCCCCGCCTCGGCGCCGCCGCCTCCCTCCTGTTGGTGACGCAGAGCGGCCCCCGGGCCTATGCTGGCGATGGAGGGCGGGAAGGAAAGCTTCTATCTCTGTGCAAGTGAGCCTGCTGCTCTTATTGTCCCCTCGCGGGGGACCTGTCATCTCCCCACGCCCCGCCTCGTTCCCCACCGCCTCAGTGGGTAGCAAGAAAAGTAAAGCAACCCAGGCGTCAGGCTTCAGCATCGGCAAGCCCCCGCACAGGTATCATGGCAGCGTAAACTTAATAGGCTGCCTTCGCTTTGCAGGTTGCAGGTGAAGGACTAGGGTTGTTTAGGCTGCGGGCGCTCAGGTGCTGGTGGGCACCAGGCTGATGCTGACATTGTGATTCTCCGGGCCGTGCCACCCAGGCAGTGCACCGGTCTAGGGAGTAGGGGCACAGGTTGGAAAGAGGGGTATCTGAGCCCTGAGAACAGGCTTGACAAGATCAGCGGGTTTGATGTGTAGCCTCAGAATGACGGCTGTTCTCACTGTAAACCAAGAACGATAATGCAATAACAAAAAGAGAATCTCCAGATACCACCTTCCAGCACTAAACCATGATATCATGCGTCCGCAAGAGTTCAGTGCAAAAACGAATGGATCCAAAGGCTCTGATCCCCCGAGTAGCAGTTAGGAGAAAGGCAGCCCTGCCCTTTCCCTGACACCTATGTTTAGAATCACCGGAATAGGGATTCCTCTTCAGGCACGGACACTTATTAATATTTCATTGTTTGCCTTAATGAGTATTAAGATAGAGCCCAGGTTAACCTTTGTTGAAGGCAAAAGGGGGTCGCCAAGCAACGGGTTCCGGAACTAACCCAGAACATGATTGTTGTCCATTCATGAAATGCACAGCTTCAGAAACCCCCAACAGGGAGGAGGATTTAAGCATTCAAACAGTCATCTTGCTCTTCTGTATCCAGGTCTTGAGAAATAAACTTAAACAGAAGCCAAAGCTTAATTTGAAGTCCTTCCTACAGAAAGTTGGACGTTTTAATAAAACAGGAAATTAAGCGCACAAAAGCGCTACTTTCTAGGGAGGAAAATCACTATTGTGTATTTAAATATTGATTCATGCTACAACAGCTGCACCGAGTCCCCTGTGCCCTGCCTTGCCTTGATGTTTCTCTCAGTATTCAGTGTTTTTTTTTAAAGGCAAAAAAAAAAAGTCTTTGAAAGCAAACAATGGTGGCAGATCATTTTTATCCAAGAACTGAATGAAGTAAGTATTCCCCTTAGGGGAGAAAACAGTGTGAAATTACACATCACAAACAGGACAGAGAAAACTTTCCATCAAAGATAATGCAAAATTCTGAAGTGCATATGATTAAGTGATTTCTATAGATATTGCTCTTTCAGGAACTTTCAACCCTGATATATCATTTTTAATTTATTTAAATATATAACATTAAAAACACACAATAAGTCATTTCTGTCTGCATATTCTCCATGAACACCAATCACCATTGGTAGTAGAAAGTGTCATCTACAGCTCATTTTTATTGCTATTATCAAATTCCATTTATATTCTCCTGGCCGTACTGATATCATTAACCCACAATTTAAAAGTTATGTTTGTAATTCAGTACTTTGTGTGATACTGAGATAAACAATAATGAACGAAAACTACTAAGGTATATTTAGTAACACTTTTATTTTTAGTCTTGGGCTAATATTAATTATGTTTAAAATATTGTTGCAGCCTATTACTTACTTGTCACACACTTTATGCATGTTAGCAGGAGAGATAAATCCCTGGGAAAGGACATGATGGTTGGTAAAGTAGAGAGGGAATGAGAAAGAGGGAGACCTTGAATGAGATGAATTGACAACAATGGCTACAGCAATGGGCTCAAGCATCACACTTGTGAGAATGATGCAGGACCTGGCAGTGTTTCACTCTGTGAGTCAGAACTGAGTCCATGACACCTAACAAGAATAACAACGACCTTTCTGTATTTACCAATCAACATATTACATGTAAGTAGAGTATAATGGGTATTTAAATGTAATTCATCTAAATTATTAAATTTACAAATATTATTTTCCATGTAAACATAGCATGAAATTCTTCTAAGCAAATTGAAATGACAATTGAAAAAGATAAAAAATGCATAAGCATATATCTTTAGAAAAGCACTTTCCTTATATTGGACCTGATGCCAATTAATATCAGCTATGGTAGAACAGCTCTACCTTCAAGAGCTTAGCCTGGTTCAGGAGCTGACAAAGAACTGTCGTTTTAACTGCTTAACATGAAACACTGGGAAATCATACTTTATCACTGACTTATGAATCAATGAAATGTAGTTTCAAGATGTCGACGGTCATAGAGAAGATGTTGATATAATAAAGATTGCTTTTTAAAGAATTGGAACAAAATTAGTTTCTTTTGCAAGTAAAGCCAATTCAATTATCTTAGCCCTATTGTTTCACTAAAGCGAACTGTCATTTCTGCCACTCAGGAGCTACCAAATGAATGGCTGTATGGCTGACATCCATGAGCTGTCATATTCAATATATTTTAGCAAGACAAGTTTATCAACGTACTGAAATTATAGACAATGCTTCTACAATTACATTCTTTATATGTATATATATACCCCACATAATTCTTTACTCCGACAAATTACTTTGGAAGTTTCTATAACTCAAATATCAAAGCAATAAACAGAGTTGGATTTAGTGCCAAGCATTTTCTTGGCTCAAAACTACTCTAGTTCAGTAATCGTTTTATAAAGACACTCCATTAAATGTGTGTTTACCTAGGAAAAGTGACTTCTGACTCTCTTGAATCTTCCTGGCAGTTATTCTAGAATGTCTAGTAATTTACATAATATGTAGTATATTTCAAAAGAAGTATTTGAATAGTTAATGATTCTCAAATTGAAAAGTTGGTGGTTTAAAAATATTTTATTTAATTTATATTACTTATGTGCATACGTAGTACTTTTACTTAAAATGAGCTATCATTTAAAATAACTGCGCAGCATTCTTCTCATGGGAATTAAATGAGGCATGCTTGTAATGGCGTTTTCATTCCTATAGGGAGTAAATACATGCACGAATGTTTAGTTGCCTGATGTATGGGATCCAGGTCTCCATTTCTTAAAACAAATCTATCTAACCCGTTCAAGGTGTATTAATCTCCATTACAGTATAAGTATACTGTGGTTAAAAAGCAATTAAGTGAGTGCTTAATAAACATTTGTAAGGTGTTAATTGATCCTCAGGGGCCATTTTAAATGCACTCTACCTCTTTGGCTTGTTTGACCTTTCGCTTTGGCTCTCGCAATAACTGTATGTACTTGAGAAATCCTCACATGTGAATTGCTGAGACAATTGCATGAATGTGTGAATTGCAAATGGCACTAAAATGCATCATATTAATGATGGCTAGGTTTTGGTTTTATTTGTCTCTTAAGTTCCTAGAATGGCATGAACAATGTTGATGACAGCATGTGAATATTCATTGTGGACTGCTCTGTGTTAGAGCTCACTTACATAAACCACACTGTGCTGGGTAGTATGATTTGATTAAGATCATTTGTTTTTCTTTTATGAAATATTTCTAGGGTAAAATCAAATACATAGGGAGATATATAATTGATTAATTGTTCAGTTGTTTTCTATTAATAGAAGAGATTTTGAGATACCATGTCCCACATTTTGTCTTATAACATTAGATTTCCTTAAAGGAAAAATGGTTCTGATTGTAGTTTTGATTTACACTTGCATCATGTAAAGGAAGTAATCTCGTTATATTGCATTACATATTTTCATGTGTCAATCACCATGAGGTCGTATGTGTCCCCTGAAGATTTAACCACTACTAACATAAAATAGAAAGATTGTGGTTTATATAACACACATCTGGAAATTATAAATTAGAGTTTGTTTTGACTGAATAAGCAGGAATAAAAAAACCCCAAATTTTAAATGTTCTTTTTACCCTTGAGAAAACTATATTTTAAAATCATGATTTTTGCCTGCTAGATAGGCCTGGAAATGTCCTCTTCCTCTAAATTAACCTTGAAAGAGCTTTGTGGATGATGTTTTATTGTCTCATGTCTCATATGGAAAATTAAATAGACTTTTGAAAACGTTAATAGGTTTTTTCCATGTTTGATTTCACACTTCTTTCCATCTCGAGATACATCTGCCAAGCCTCTATATCTGCATTCATCTGCAATGTTACCAAATCTTTTTAAAATCCAGAGGGGAAAAAGCCTGACTTAGAATTTAAGATTTCATTTGCTGTAACGCATTTCTGCTTAGAACTGAACATTAAATGCAAGTACATTTTAGTGTGTCCCTTTCCTCCAGAGGTTCACGTGTAAATCATTGGCGAATTTATAAAAGCAAAAAATGTATTTTCTATAGAATCGGTTTTAGAAATACTTTGATTTTATTCCTAGTAAATTATATAATCACAGCTTTAAGGATATTACTTGTAAGAACAATATTATTACACATCCAATTGCTAAATTTTAATATTACCACTTCAAGACACTTGGTATGTTTTCCCTGACTCTTCTTAACCAGTCAAAGTGGCAATTAGCACCTTGTCCAAAAGAACATTGTCTTTTTTTTTAAATCATTTTATTAGGGGCTCCTACAACTCATATCACAATCCATACATACATCAGTTGTGAAAAGCACAGTTGTACATTCATTGCCCTCTAATTCTCAAAATATTTGCTCTCCACTTAAGTCCCTGGAATCAGCTCCTGATTTTCCCCTCCCTCTCCGCTCTCCCTTCCCTCAGGAACCCTTGATAATTTATAAATTATTATTTTGTCATATCTTACATTGTCAGATGTCTTCCTTTACCCACTTTTTTGTTGCCCATCCCCCAGGGAGGAGGTTATATGTAGATCCTTGTAATGAGTTCCCCCTCTCTACCCCACACTCTCTCCACCCTCCCGGTATCCCCACTCTCACCACTGGTCCTGAAGGGATCATCCACCCTGAATTCCCTGTGTTTCTAGTTCCTATCTGTACCCATCCATGTACTCTGGGCTAGCCAGACATTCAAGGTAGAATTGAGATCATGATACTGGGGAGTGAGGAAGCATTAAGAACTAAAGGAAAGTTGTATGTTTCATCGTTGCTACATCACATCCTGACTGGCTCTTCTCCTCCTGGACTCCCTTCTATAAGGGGATGTCCAGTGGCCTACAAATGGGCTTTGGGTCTCTCTGCACTCCTCCTTTGGTTCTCTCTGCATATATGTACTTATATGTGTGAGGATATGTACTTATACATATGAATAGGTGTAAAAACTATTGCTATAAAATTAAAGGAGTTTTAGTAAATAAACGGTCAAAATGTGAAGCTATATTTTCTTCAACTCTTCCTCCATCTAGGTTTTTTCACATCTGGGGTCAGTGTTCCCATCTCTAACTCTTCCAGGAAATCTGTGTGCTTTTCCATTTATACCATATCAAAATGGCACTTTTGACACTGTTGAAAAACTGAAATCAAATTTCTTTTAAATGTCTTTGAGTGATGAGAACAAAAATCAGTTTTTAGGGGCAAGATTGGGTTGTTGCATAGATCAGGTAAGGTTTCCCAACGAAATTACTACAGGAACATTTATCACAAGAAACCTTTTTGAATTTTAAAACAAAGACCTGTCATAACCTTAGGTGACCGCTCAGCTTAGAATGGAAATGGTCTAGCAGATCCCTTTGACAACCAGCGTGTATTTAGACTTTTTTTAAGGCACCATAAGAGACTCTTTGGTGGAGTAGTGAAGTAAAATTACTCTCGATGTCTCTTACATCTGTCATTTTTGTAACTTCTACCCAATGACTGTGTAGGAGTTTGCAAATGAGCTGAAGAGGGGTCTCAGCTCTGGGACTGGTCGGTTTAGCCATCTCAGAAGTAGGAACAAGACTCCTGCAATCATCAAGAGAGAAGAGCTCCTAGCTGAGCACATGTGAAACCTCTGCTCGAGGTGGCAGCGAAACCAGATCCCCCTGTTTGAAGTAGAGGCAGCAGGGGCACCAGAGATCGCAGCCCTGAGACCATGAGGCAGAACAGAAACTGAGACTAGACCACATGACATGGAAGCGTCAATCCTGTCGGTCTCAAAAGTTTTTAATGATTAAAGATAACATCCTTTAGAATTTTAATAAATGGAACTGTGAAATTTTCCTTTTCCTTTTCACTTCAGAGTCACGTGTCCATACCTATACATACTGAAAGAGCCACATAGGCCTCTCGAGCTGCAGTTTCATGACCTTTGGTTGAGACCCTTAGAAAAAGATGTATGCTTTCCAGCCATGGAATGATTAAAGCTTAATGCCTGTGTTAGTCTGGGTTGACTAGAGAAACAAATTTATGGACACTCATATGTGTATAAGAAAGAGCTTCATATACAAGAGCAATTGAATATTGAGAAAACATCCCAGCCCCATCTAGATCAAGTCCATAAAGCCAATATTAGCCTATATGTCCAATACCAATCTATAAATTCCTCTTCAGACTCACAAAACACATGCAATGATGCCGAATGCAGGCCGATCACAGGCCAGTGGGTGGAAAGTCTTGTGGATCCAGTGGTGGTGTGAGCATCTCAGTCCTTGCAGGGCTCTCCCTGTGACTTCTCCAGTTCCAGAGCTCTGGCTGCCATCAGCCTGTCTCCATGTGGCTCATCAACGAGAATGTCTCGCAGGGACTGAAACTGCGTGCTGCCTCCAGTGAGCTATTTATCTCCTTAGCCCCTCCAAATGAGGTCATCAAGCTATGACTTAATTGATAGGCTAGACTCCACCCCTTCACTCTTAATCCTGTCAAATTGACAACAGATTATAGAACTGTCACAGTGCTTTTGGGCACGGAGGGTTCTTTAGATAGTTGCCACCACTGAAGCTATTTGAAACACTTTCATAAGCAGGGCAGAGGCCAAGAGAGCATGTGACTAAGAACCACAAATATGTCTGCCAGCATTTTTGAGAAGAGGCACTGTGGACAAAAGAACTATATCCTATCCACTTTCCAACATATTTGTTTCCATTTTTAACAACCCATCCTGAGTTGTCTGTGAGCTGTATGACCATTACCATGAATTATGTAACCCAACAGATAAGTGGGATGCTGTGAGAGGGACCACTGGTGTCAGAACAGGCAAAGAAGAATGCGAGGTGGGATATGCCTTACCTCCACCTCTTAGCCATAATCCTTGGGCAAAAGTGGAGTTGAGTTCTTCTTCCGCCTGATGTAGCTAGTGGAGATCAGATGTGACCGTCCTTCAATTTCCTTAGACTTAGAGAAGTGTATTGCTTGGAGAATGTTTCTTCAATCATCCACTGATCACCAAGATAGATGTAAACATAGTATTTTTTGGAATGAGCTCTTTCATGTATGAATTGAAGTGCTACCAGTAATACATTTGCATTACCCTCTTCCCTCTCACTGATTCTTCTTAAGTAATGATACAGGGCTACTAAGAAGAGAATAACCATTTCATACTATCTGATTAGGCACCAGATAAATATTTTACTTCCTCCACAAACCTCTCAGTATTCAGACATTATAAAACATACTACTATAAAAAAAACCAAAATTCTACTTGTCCCTGGAAAGTTTATTACCTAGCTTAGACACTGCTCTAAATTTTTGGCTTCTGTAATATATTAGCATAAATAAAAGATAATAACACATTCATTAAAGGAAATGGTTCTCAGTATACTTTCATAAATTGTGTGACTCTGATTTTTGAGGTGGTTAATAACCTATGAATCTTCTCTGCTGTCATAAAGAAATTTATACTAGTTTTCTCAATCTAATTTTGTGTGTAAATACATACATACATACATACACATGTATAAATAAATAATGATGTGAAAACATAAATAATGATTTTTCTCCTTGATACTTCCCCCAAAAACAAAATCTAAGAAGCAAACACCCTCAGTGCCATCGAGTGACTCATAGTGACCTAATAGGGCAGGGGAGACGTTCCCTAGAGGAACCTTTGTGGATTTTAAAGACTGTAAAACGTTATCAGAGTAGAAAGCCTCATCTTTCTCCCATGAAATGGCTAGTGGTTTAGAACTGCTCATCTTGCAGTTAGCAGCCCAACACATAACCCCTATGCCACCAAGGAGAACAGTGTTTTATTAGGGCAAGATGGTTTGGGAGGACAGACATTGTATCTCATTGAAGGATGAGTTCACAGCCCCTTCCACAGTTCCCTGGGTCGCCCTGCTGGCTGCTTGAGACCACCAGTGCTCTACGTGAGAAATATGTGGCAGTTGACTTCTGTAAAATTTTACAGGTTTAGAAATTTACAGGATATTTCTACTCTATCTGAGAGGATCACTATGAGTCAGACTTACTTGTTTGTGGTGGGTTTGGTTTCAGTTTTATTCATTATTTAAAATTTTTTTCTCTTAACACTGTGCATATTATAGTATTGACACTCAATGAATGCTTTTGATATTAATGACAATGATACATTTAGAAAGATCACTTTATAGTAAAAAAAGGAAGAAAAACCATAATATATGTGGCAGTTCTATAATCTCCTGCCAACTTGCAAAGGAGTGGAATCTAGCTTGTCAATCAAGTAGCAGCTTGATGACCTCATTTGGAGGCACTAAATAAATAGCTCACTCCCTGGGAGCCACTCCCTACTTCATATTTCTAATGACAAGACACATGGAGCTATGCTAGAGCCCTGGAGCTGGAAGAACCACGTGGAGACTCACACCAGCACTGAGATGGTTACACTGCCACTGGGTCCGCCCACTGGTCTGTGTGATCCTAAACTCAGAGTCATTGCATGTGTTGTGTGAGTCTGAAGGGAAATTTATAGATTGGTATCATACATATGGGTTAATAACGGACTTATGGACTTGATCTGGACTGGCTGGGATGTTTTCTCACTATTCAATTAGTCTTGTATATAAAGCTCTTTCTTATACACATATGAGTGTCTATGAATTTGTTTTTCTAGTCAACCCAGGCTAACACATATATAAACACAAAACTACAAAAGCTTGTGTGTGATGTTACAAAAAATAGGCTTACAAAACTATGAGGTTTATGAAATACTTCAGTACTCTCATTTACATTTTAAAGTATTAAATCTTATAAGAGATTCAACATCTCTTCAGTGTACTCTATTTAAGAATGAAATAATAGAAGGTATAGTATGGTTTTAAATGCAATTTTATTTACATTTAAACTGGTAAGTATATTAACATTAATAAGCTACCTATCCAGCCATGCACTTGTCATTCCGTGTATCCATCCATCCATCCATCATTCTATCCATTACCCATCCATTCATGCATCCACCCATCCTTCTATCCACTCATCCATTCCTCCATCCATGCACTAACCCTCTGCCATCCAGGGGGCAATGTAGTGGTTATGCATTGTGCTGCCAATTGCAATGCTGGCAGTTGGAAAACACCAGGCGCTCCATGGGAGTCAGAAACAGCTTTCTACGCTTGAAAATGTTAGAGTCTCAGAAACCAACACTTTTTATTGAGGACTGATTATATTCAAGGTAAGGCATTTTGGTGACATATTTACTGATTGTAATCCTTACAGAAAAATTGGATAGGTTCAAGCCGATTCCTGTGGTAGAAAGACTCAGCAGTGTGCTCCTATGCATATTACAGCTGCAGTAACCCTGTGGACAGCACTACTCTGCCACTTGGGGACAGTGTAATCATTCAAAAATCAAATCACAGTTACCTACCCGCCACCACAACATAGTCAACATGCTAGAGCTATGGCTATTTATAAAAACGAAACCAACAGATGTGGCCATTCTTAAGGGCAGGTTTTGATAAGAAAATTTAGCCAAAAAATTAAATCTAGATGTTGATACCTAATACATTAAGGATCAAAGATAGAGATTCTTGAGAGGAGGAGTCTGATATGTAAAGAGACTGAAGGGTCAAGTCCAGCTGATAGAGAAGCTCTTCAGCAGTGACCTGAAGCTGGAGAAAGCTGGAGCTGCTTCTGTATCTGGGGCAGTGCCCCAGGCAGAGTGAGCAGAACAAGGCCTTGAGGCATACTGCATTTAGCATATGGAAGGGACTCCAGCAGAGTAAGCAAAGATAAGAGGCGAGTTTAGGGAGCAGCAGGCACCAAATCACTTGAAGGATTTTCCAGGCAAATGCTGGTGCTTCAGATAAGATGAAGTAAGAACTCACTCATTGGGCAACTTAAAGCATAAGATTGATACTCAGGGTTACATAACTAAGATTACTGTGTTGGACATGATGAGAATAAACAGGAAATGGCAGCAGCAAGGAAAACAGGGACCATTGTGAGCGGATTATAAAGCGTGTATGAGAGTGTACATTTGAATCGGGAATAAATAAAATGTATAAATACACAGGACTGTGGCAAGGTCATAGGGAAAAGAGCAAGCTCATATTCCAAGCTGGGGAGCATCAGTTCAGAATTACCTGGTGTTGTCCATCTTTTTCTCCCCAAACATATTTTTCTCATTTTGTTTTCTGGCTTTGCTCAATGATTTAAGATAATTAATGCATATATGGCATCAAACTTCTGATTTTTCATAGGAATTTTAGGTATATTTCAAGGAAAATTATTTCATTTGCTTTAATTTTTTTAAGTTTTTGTTGTGATTTGGTGAAGGTTTACAGAGTAGATCAGTTTTCCATTCGACCATTCATACACATTTTGTTTCATCTCATTGGTTGTAATCCTCATAAATCCTTCACTTATGCCATTTCTTCCCACTGTTTCCTCTTTCCATTCCTCCTTCTTTATTGACACTTCTGAACATTTTACTTGAGTGAATGTGTTTCCCTTTGATCTTAGGCTGATTATTCTAAGGTGTACACCTCCCACGTGTTATTGCTCCCATTATAAACTTGCTATTGGTTGGATGACAATTGAATGATGGGCTAAGTTCATTTCCAGGCATGTAGGATAACAAAAAGCCCTAATCTCAGTTGTTCGTCACTCTCTATCCAATTATAAGCCTGATCATTTTTACTGATTAGTGTTTGGATCCACATTTCCCCTCCAGTCTGGCCTCAAGGCTCACGTTCTAATATGAGCACTTTCAGATCAATTGGTAGTCTTAGTGCAACGCCATTTATTTGGTATGGTCTATATTAGATCTTAAATTCTGAGCACACTATTTTAAAAGGGTATGAATGACAGTGAAAGGCCAAAATTCATTTGCAGCCTCCACATAGACTAAGGCTCTGTTGAATCCCTTCTGACCATTGACCAAGGATGTGAATAGTCCTGCACTCCAGCAGAGTGTGTTAGAAAATGGATGACCTCCACGCCCGCCCCAACAGTCCATGGAGAAGCAGTCTGTCAACCTTCGGAGCTTGTCTGGTGTCTCTCTGTTGGAGACTACTATACTGGGAGTCACATAGTCATGGCTCATGCCTTATCAGTCATGTCCTGAATGGCTTGGTTGGAAGGGCCTAGACCAACTTGGTAAACGCTTCTGTCTCGCCTAATATATGTGTCCCAATCATAGTCTGTTCCTGCATCTGTTGTTGCCTTGGTAATTATGATATTTTGATCTGCTACCAAACATACTTTGGGGATGGTTTCCTTTGCCCTTCCATTTTCTTTCTAAAGTTCTGTAACTCAGCAAATCCTTGCATGTCATTATTACCTCATGTGAATTTTCTTCCCCCTCTGGATGATGTGATTTTGTCTTTGTACCATGTCTTACTACTCATTCTCTTTAAATTATTTTTGAGATTTGAGGTCTCATTGTAGCCTAAAACAGATCTTAGAGTCATTAGCACTGTTCATGTTATGATCATGTGACCCATCAGCTCATTGGACTAATTGTTTTCGTGTGCCTTCACCGCTCTTTCAGGCAAACAGAGAGAGACTAATAGGTGCATCTGAGCTATTCTCTCAAAGAACCCACTCGCTACTCCCCATTGGCAGATGTAGAATACCATCTTTTTGAACAATGTTTAGGCCAATTAATCATTGTGTCCTCAGAGACGCTGGAACTCATTTCCTCAAGATATTTGCGTATGTCTAAATATGTATAACCTTTCTTCAATGTGCACCACTGTGCTCACAGATATAATCAAAGCAAAGATAAATACACTTGTATAGATATCCTCTGTCAAACTATACATATGTGTGGGTATAGTCATACTCTCCCTTCCATGCCCACTCAGTCTCTGTGTATGCATGCATCTATCTATCCATGGATCACCATTATTGAAGGTGTGTGTACAGTAGAACTGAGCTTGGTTGTCTTTAGCTCCTGCATTCTTCTAGCTCGGCCTCCAGCATTTTTTGCTGGCCTCTTTTGTAAATAGTATTTCCCTTCACCCAAGATAATATGCATCGATATCTTTTTGTCTCAGAATGCACTCTCCCTTCCTCTTCCAACCCTGATAACTGTTAAAGAAAATTTCCTTTAGTGAAAATCCTTCCTTGACTTTTTACAGTAGTGATCTCAGATAATATCAGTCCTTTTGTCATTGACTGATTTCACTCAGGGTGATGTGCTCCAGCTGTATGCATGCTGCACAGGAGCACAGGCTCATCACTGCTTCACGGTGTGGTGTTCCCCGGATCTGGCCTACAGTGTGTCTACCCTTCCTTCGGTGGGTGTGTAGCCTGTATGCTTCCTGCTGCTTTTGTAAACAGTGCTATAGTGCATAAGGTCATGCATAAGAATGCCTACTTGTAAACAATGCTATAATACTTTTGTAAACAATGCTATAATGCACAAGGCCATGCATATGAATGCCTACTTGTGTCATGGCCTTTTTCTCTATAAAATGTACTGAGTTAGGGGATGGTGGGGCTCTATGGCAATTCTATTTCCAACATTTTTAAGATAAAAACATAGCATTTTCCATGGAGGTTGCACTATTTTCTAGTCCCGCCTGTAGTAAAGGGGCTTCCAGTCTCTCTATACCATTGCTTAATTGGTGCTAAAGAAACAAAGTTTGATAAGGGTGCGCTCACACACTATGTGATCTGCATAAATGTTGTAGACATGGAAAAATTATATTTTGGGCTAAAATAGCTTTAGCTTTCCAGATTGACTCTTCAGTCCAACCGAAGCGGCTACCCAAACGACTCGTTATTTCTGATGTGTAGCTTAAAATTTTATATTTATCTTTTAATATTACTAACTAGGCCCTTATATTTCTGACACTCAAAAAAGGGGGGAAAATGCATAACTAATTAAATCATTGCATATTTAAATAAATCAATATATTAGTAATGAGAGTTGCCTATAGGCTCAGTCCTGTGTAGTGAAAGCAACAGGGACACTTTGTGCTATGAGACATAGAAAACAAAACAAATGTTTTAGAAATTATGGCTACCCATATTGTAAGATATTTAACTAACTTGGATAACTGCTATAATACTTATATAACTTTTTCAGCTCTTGGATAACCATTTGATGTGCCCACTGTTCACAGTTTGAAAAGAAGCTTTAAGAGAAGTTCTACTCAGTAGCAGGCTCACCAGAGAGGAGGAAGTTCAGGCACATTTTCCAGATTGAGAAAGAGTATGAAGAGGAAAAAGTGGTCCATGTCTAAGGTACTAGACACTGACACATAGTCATACAACAGTGCCGGAAGATGAGCTACTCAGATTGGAAAACCCAAAATGCAACTGAGGAGGAGTCACCCTCTAACGGAGGGGTGACTATGATGATGTGGCTGGGATAAAGCTTTCATGACTCTCAGTTGCTCAAGGGGTATAAAATATAACGAGAAGGAACAGCTACAAACACCCATTAATAATTGGAATGTGGATGTTCACTTGACTATAGATGGGCTTTGGATCCCCAATCTGCATTCCCCCTCATTCACAATGATATGATTTTTTGTTATTTGATGCCTGATACCTCATCCCTTCAACACCTCATGATCACACAGGCTGGTATGCTTCTTCCACGTGGGCTTTATTGTTTCTGAACTAAGAGTTGTACAAGCCCCAATAAAATGATTATAAAAAAATTGGAATGTGGAGTATAGGAAGCATGGATTTACACAAACTAGAAGTCTTTAAAAATAAAATGGAACAAATAAAGATCAATATCCTAGGAATTAATGTACTGAAATAGGCCAGGCTGGCCATTTTGAATCAGACAATCATATGTTTCATTATAACAGGAACGACTATTTACAGAAGACTGGTGCTGCATTCGTTGTCAGAAGAACTAGTTTAGATCCATCTTGAAGTACAATGCTGTCTGGTAGAATGATACTACACACCTAATTTGACTGCTAATCACAAGATCAATAGTTCAAAACCACCAACCACTCCTTGGAAGAAAGATGAGACTTTCTACTCCTGTAAACAACTCTACTTTGTCTTACAGAGTTGCTATGAGTCAGACTTGACTCCATGACAGAAAGGCTAGAAGGACACTCAAGTTAAAACTTTTATTCCAATTTACAAACCAATCACTAAAGCTAGTGATGAAGAAATTGAAGAACTGGATCAACTTCTTCAGTCTAAAATTGATCAAAAATAAGCATAGCTGGATATCACATGGTAGAATTTTGCAAAGCCAATAACTTCTTTGCTGCAAACACTTTTTATCAATAACATAAATGAACCTGAATGGTGGTAACTGCACCCTTGCACCCTTCCAGAGGGAGTCCACAGGAATCAAATTGACATCTACTGGATGAAATGATGGAGAGGCTCAATACTAGCAGCCACACAACCCTCAACAGAATGAGTTGATACAATGGTTGCAAACAAGGCTCAAACATGACAATTGTGAGCAGTGTTTCATTCTGTTGTTATGAAGCAGAACCAGCCTGTGTGATCACGAGGTGTTGGAAGGATGAGGTATCAGGCAACAAAGAACAAAAAATCATATCATTGTCAATGAGGAGGAGTGCGGATTGGGGACCCAAAGCCCATGTATAGGCAAGTGGACATCTAAGTTCCAAATATTAATGGGTGTTTGTAGTTGTTCCATCTCATTTTATTTCCTGCATAAATTGGTTCATAGGAACATGAAATTGAAAAGAAATAATTGAGGACTTTTTTCTCTAACAGAGAGATTCAATAAGGACCCTAAAATACATTCAGTCATGGGGGTGGGCAATAAGAACTGGATGATTTTAATGCTTTCTTTCATGCAGAGGTACCGTTTGGGTTTATTTTAGGAATTAGAATTTACTTGTTAAATTTATAAAAATTGTTTGCTAGTACCACTCTTCTTCTTACAAAAATGAGGGAACATATTCATAATAAAAAGTCACTCCCCCCTAAAATATAACAGATACCAAAAACAAACTCTCCAGAGCAGGAGACCATTTATTCCATGTCTTACAGAACAGGTTTTCTAGACAATGTCTTTGAAGAACCTTGAACATTTTCTCATGCAATAGCCTACTCCAAAATGTCCTGAAGCTTAATTAATTTTATTGCATTTTTTCTCATCTGACATTATACATTTAATGAACTATTCGTCCATCTTAATCTATGGTTGAATGGCAGAGAATGAGTTCTGCAGTTTGGGTTGAAATAGGAGTGTAAATCCCCACCAATTCTTGAAAGTTTACATAACAAATCATTTAATGTCATCTATTATTTTCTCTCTTTCTTAGGAATCTGCCTCAAGATTAGCTGAGACAAGAAAGTGTAAATAAAGCAAGTGGAAATGCTTGGACATTAATTGAAATTCTATAAGTGAAACATGACATTATTCTCAATGTTTGCTATGATAACAATGAAACATTTTTTTAGAAATCCTTATAAAAATGGTATGTATGTTTTGTAAGTTTTCTAAAATAATATATAGTAAAATAATAGAATTTGATGGTGTCTAATATGAAAAAAGTAAAGTAATAAAGAGAGTAAGAAGATGCCCCAGGAAGAGAGATATAATGATTAGTCTTTAATCTTGACTAAATGAAAGAAATATTATCAAGATCTACCAAATTATTAAAATGACAAAGGGGAGAAAGAGCTGGATTTAAATTTCATCCCTGCCATTTATTAACAGTGTGAACTTGAAGTAATTTCAAAACCTTTGAGAGACTTTGTTTTTTAAATCTGTAAAACAGAATTTATAATACCTCACAGATTTTGAGAAGGAATACATTAACTTGTATTATCTTATAACAATGTACTCAGCAAATATTCATTTACTTGTTCTACATTTTATCTCTAAATTAAGATGATTCAGGATGAATGTGCTACTATTTTATTAGGTAAATTATGAAATAGATTTTATGAGGTTCTGGAGATAAAAATTCTTAGTCATGTAATTATTATAAACTGCACACATATCCATAAATTATCAAGAAAAATAGGACCTTTTGAAGTTGAGTTAAACAGCTTGTTAGGAGGTTCTTTGATAAAAAATTTAAATATTGCATTGATTGATAGTGAAATGAGGTGAGATTTATGATATCACAATACCTGGGTAGCCACCACAGTCACCTGCGTAAGTGACTATAGATACCAGTATAGCATTGACAGTGACTGTGAAGAATATTTAGAGTTCCACTCATGATGGAAATGATTATCAATTTTTAATGTTAAGTCATCACATGGTTTCGTTTTGCATTTTAAAATGTATTTTATTTGCTTAAAAATTCTTTTATAATTTACATACAAGAAATGAATGGATTTTTTAAGTCTTAAATTGATGAGTTTGGACTAGTGTATTTATTAATTCATATGACAACCACCCAGAACAGTATAGAGATAAACTTCATCACTCTAAAATATTCCTTTGTCAAATAGTCCTACAATCACTACCAGAGATAGCCATCATTCATATTTCCTTTACAGAGTCACAGTCATAAAGAATCATCTTCAGAAAGCAGTGGCCAGATGTAAAAGCACTGTCACTCGTTTGAATTTTAAGAGACCACTGAAGATACCACTTGATAGATAAAATCATATTGTTCTTAGAAGGAAGCAAGTGGCTATCAGTGTAGGTACAGAAAAGATTCCGAATATGTTAAAACAGTAACAATTTGTTATTATATAATCTAACACACGCATCAAGAAGAGAGATCTAGGGATAAAGGGGTTATTTGTAAATTAAGTGAAAAAAATCAACATAATTTTTGACTCAGTTATCACAAAGTATATTACTTTGTGAGATGCATAAAGTTATTTATATAGATACATAGATGCATTTAAGTGTGGTGTTGACAAAAATATCGAAAGTACCATGGAGTGCCAAAAGGAAAAACAAGTTTCTCTTGGCAGAAGTACAGCCAGAATGCTCCTTAGCGGCAAGGATGGCCAGTCCTCATCTCACAAGTACTTTGGTGGGAGAGACTAGTCTCTGGAGAAGGACATCAAGCTTGGTAAAGTGGAGCGGCATTGAAAAACAGGAAGACCCTCAATGAGATAGACTGACACAGTGGCTGCTTCTACTTCTAATTTTAAGGGCATAGATCAAAACTTCAAAGTACTCTTTCCTCAACCAACAAAGCGATAAAACATAAGAACAATTGTTAGGAAAGCTTAGGGCAGGGTATTCGCTTCCGGTCTATCCAAGTTTGTTAGAGTTGGAACCAACGTGATGACACTTAGCAACAACAGCAACATGTAGGACAGATATGTAAATTTGCTACTATTTACAATGCGTAGTTCAATCACAGAAATGATATTTCAGAGCATGTTGAATGCAAGAGGAGTTTTTTTGAAAATATTTTTTAATGAACTACAAACAGGAGCAGTTGTGTTTTGTTAATTTAGTTTATAAGCAATCAATTTAGAGGCCCAATGTTTAATCGCATATACATAATATATTATTGAATTTAATATGTCACATTTTTCACGTTCTTTCTTTGTAATTTAAAGCAGGTAGAATGTGTTATTTTCCGGTATTATTTTCTTCCTTTGTAAGTTAACAAGTAACTGTCATTTCCAAAGAAACGTTGGTGGGAAGTCACATTTTTCCTTTTCCAAGACATTACATAATCAATGTTTCCTGTTCCATACTAGTACCAAACACGGTTCCAGCTGTTTACGTAGAGCATGCATCCTAGAGGGAAAAGATGGGCAAACACATGAATACGTAACAATAATTGTCAGGATTTAATTACTGTGTAGAAAATAAAGCAAGTAAAGCACTAAAAGAATGTGAGTGAGCCGTGACCAGTGTTTTAGATGACATGTTTAGAGAATGTCTATCCGAGAAGGTGGCATTGGGGCAGCAGCCTGCTTAGAGTGGGGGCCGGCAGCAAAGGAAGCCCTGCCGTTACCAGGGCAGTAGTCATCTAGGCAGAAGGAAGCAAGTGGACAAGCTCTGAGGCAGGTCTTTGGCATGTTAGGGCTACAGTAAATGGAAGAGAGAAAAATAATTAAATGGATGACTCAATTAACTGTTATCTCAGAAGAAATTGCAAGTCTCTGCGGGAAGTCCGTGTGTGTGTGTGTGTGTGTGTGTGTGTGTGTGTGTGTGTGTGTGTGTCTGTGTGTTCCCTCCTAGAGGCTACCACTGCCTATGTGTCCCGGCCCCATCATTCTTTGTAACCATTCTTAGGCTGAAAATGTAGACCTGCCATCTGACAATCATATTACTCGTTTTCTTTTAAAATAAAGATATGTGTAATAACCATAGCACTTCTAATGTTAGTTGTAGTTAGTCCACACATTCCTAATCATACACATTCTAGGAAGATAGAGAATATCTTTGTGTTTTGATCTTTCTATGCCTACTAATTTTAATGGCAAAGTTCAGAACATCCAAGTATTTTTTCCCTCAAAATTAAATTTCCTGACCCAAGGAATATCTATTATTTGTCTGTTAGTGTTCTTCCATCATTCCCTATGTTGTATAGTTACACATAAATATAGATAGATTTTATATGCATATTTTGGTATAGATGCCTAATTATGTACATAATTGGGTATAAACCCTAAACAAACAGTATCAGGCACTGATGGAGCACTCATGAGTAAGTGTTAGACTGCTAACAGAGTCTGTAATTCAAACCCGTCAAGGTTCTATGGAGAGACTGCTCCCGGAACAACTTACATCAGCAACAATATGTCGTGCCACTGTTAGAATAAGCTCAGGAAAAATGGTTTGAATTTTTGGTTGATATATCATGTATTATGTGTTTGCCTCTAAAATTTTCTATTTGAATGGCTTTTCAATATCAAAATTAAAAAATAAAGTCTGTGTGTGTGTGTGTGTAGTTGTTAGGTACAGTCAAGTCAATACTAATACATAGAGACGCTGTGCACAACACAGCAAAACAATGCTTGGCCCTTCACCGTACTCACTATTGTTTTTATCTGTGAACTCATTGCTGCAAGCATTGTGACAATCCATCTCATTAAGTGTCTCCCCTATTTTCTCTGCCCTTCTGCTCTACCAAGGACGATGCCCCTCTGAAGGGTCTGGTTGCTCCTGATAACTTGCCCAAAATACCGGAGGCAAAATTCCTTCCTGCTCATTTCTGAGAGCATTCTGGCTGCATTTCTTCCAAGGTAGAGTTGTTCATCCTTTCGGTAGTCCATGGTGTCTAAATATCATTCACCAGCACTATAATTAAATGCATCAATTCTCCTCAGTTTTCCTATTTAAATGCCCAATGTTCATATGCATATGAGGCAATTAAAAGTACCAAGAGGCAGTTGTACAAATAGAAAAAAGGAATAAAGGTTTAAAATCAGGAACAGTGTATGATGGGGTTGAATCCTCTCACCATATTTATTGAATTGGGATGGCAGGAATTTGTCAGAGAAGTTGGATTGTATGAAGGAAAATGAGGCATCAGGTTTGGAAGAAGGCTCATTAACCAGTCTCTGTAGACAAATGGCACAGGCTTGATTGATAAAAATAAGGAGCACTTGAAGCACTTGCTGATGAAGATTGATGGTTGTAATCTGCCACATGGGTTACAGTCACGGGACTGAGTCAGTTTCAGCAGAAACAATACCTAATTTTTTGTTAAACTTGGCAAACCAGTTATTAAAGTGGCACTTGTAATCAAAGTTCTCTCTAACATGAGAGACAATGATTTGCAATGGAAATTACAAATTTAATTTATTTGTTCTTTTTTTTAACACTGTCTGTGCAAAATCATATTCTAAGCGCCAGTAGTACTGTTCATTCTGTCCATAAGTATTTATTAATTCATTTCAGAAAACTTGTAATACTTTTAATTAAATGCTTCATTTCTATTCTCTTGAAATTATTACTCCAGTAAACAAACAGAGACTGTAAAGGGGAAAGAGTTCAAACAGCCCGAGGATTACATGCTCTTATTCATTTCAGCTTTGGGTTATGCCCCAAATTCTTAGTAGCTATTACGAATGAATTATGCAATTCCTGAAACTGTTCAAAGAACTAAAATGTTGTCAGATGCTATCTGTGATCAGACTATATCTATCTTTCTTCAGGGAAATCCAGTCAATACAACTATTATTCCGCTTTATGTATCAACACCAAAAGCTAGTGATGAAGATATTGAACACATCTACCAAGGACTTCATTGGGAAAGTGATCAAACATGCAATTAAGATGAATTTATAATTATTGGTTAAAGTTAGAAACAAAGAGGAGGGAACAGTAGTTGGAAAATATGGCTTGGCAATAGAAATGAAGCTGGAGATCACATGGAACAATTTGCAAAATCAACTAACTATTCATAGAAAATATCCTTTTTCAACAACACAACAGGCAAGTAGAGACATGCACTTACCCAGATGAAATACAAAGAAGTCAAATTTACTATATCTGTGGGAAGATATGATAGAGAAATTCAATCTTAGTAGCTAAAACCAGGCCAGGACAGACTGTGGAATAGACCATCAATTGCTCATGTGTAAGTTCAGGATAAAGCTAAAAATAATTAAAAAGAAGTCCACAGGAGCAAAATTATGACTTTGAATCTATCCCACCTGAATGTCTAGGACATCTCAAGAACAGATTTCATGTGTTGAACACTAATGAGAGATGACTTGATGAACTGTGGGAGGTCATCAAGAATATCATTCATAAAGAATGCAAAAGTTCATTAAGAAGAGAGGACAAAAAGAAAAGGTCAAAGTGGATGTCAAAAGAGACTTGAAAAGTTGCTATTAACCATAGAGTAGCTAAAGAAAATAGAAGAAAGAATAAAGTCAAAGAGGAGAATGTGCAAAGACCTAGAATTAAAAACCAAGAGGAAAGAACCCACTCAGCATAAAAGAACTCATGAAAAAAATTCAAACCTTGAACAGAATGTTGAAAGATTCTATAGGTAAATATTGCATGCTGCAGATAGCATCAAGAGCAGATGGAAATAATAGAGTCACTGTACCCCATAGAACTAGTCGACCTCCACCATTTCAAGAGGTAGCAAGAACCAATGGTGTTGAAGGAAGAAGTTTAAACTGCACTGAATGCATTAGCCAAGACCAAGGATCCAGGAACTGACAGAATTCCCATTGAAAGGTTTCAGCAAGCTGAAGAAGCAAAAGAAGCACTCTCCTCTATGCCAGGAAGTTTGGAAGGTAGCTCTTGGTTAACTTAATGGAAGAGACCCATATCTGTGCCCATTCCAAAGAACAGTGACGCAGCAAAGTGCTCAAACTATAGAATAATATGATTGACATCGCACACAAGTCACATTTTCTGTAAGATCCCCCAACCATGATTGCAGCAGTACACAGACAGGGAAGTGCCGGAAGTTCAGGCCGGAACCAGGGAGGACTGGGATCAAGGGATATTGCGGATGTTATATGGCTATTGTATCAAAACAGAAAATAACAGGAACACGTTTACTTGAATTTCATGACAACCCTGGAAGACATTCTCTTTTGTGTGCCATACAAAGACTGTGAATAATGTTCCATAATGGGAATTCAGGAATATTCCATTGTGTTCATGGGCAAATTGTCAATGGATCCAGAGGCAGTTGTATGACCAGAAGAAGGTAATAGTGAAGAGTCTAAAATCAGGAAGTGTGTGTGTGGTTTTATCCTCTCACCATCCTTGTTCAATCTATATGCTGAGCAAATCCTAAGAGAAGCTGGGTCGCATGAGAAAGAGTGTGGCATCGGGATTGGAAGGAGGCTTGTCTCCAGGCTTTTGGGACACAGATGACACAATCGTGCTTGCTGAAAGTGAGGAGGAATCGAAGCACTTGCTGACGATAAGCAAAAATTGTAACCTTCAGTATGGATCACGACTCAATGTAAGGAAGACCAAAATGCTTATCATTGGATCAATAGATAACATCATAATAAATGGAGAAAGGTTTGAAGTTGTCAAAGATCTTCTTGTCTTACTTGAATCCACAATCAACGCTTGTGAAAGCAGCAGCCAAAAGATCAAAAGATAAATTGAATTAGTTAAATTTGCTTCATTAGACCTCTTTATAGAAGAGCAAGAAGTTTCCTTTGAGGGGGAAGGTGCCTCTTCCCCAAGCCATGGTATTCTCCATTGCATCATATGCATGTGAAAAACTTGCATATGAAAGGAAGAAAACTGTAGAACAGAGGTTCTCAACCTGTGGGTTGTGACCCCTTTGGGGGTGGACGACCCCTTCACAGGAGTCATCTGAATGATAACAGTAAGGAAATGACAGTTTTAAAGTAGCAGTGAGAATAATTTTACGGTTGGGGAGGGGGTGGTGGTCACCACAGCAGGAGGAAAGGTGTTTGAGGGTCACGGCATGAGGATGGTTGGAACTACTGCTGTAGAACGACGGATGCATTTGAATTGTGGTGTTAGAGATGAATATTGAAAGTGCCATGAACTTCTAAAAGGACAAAGTGTCCTGTGTTCAAAGAGGTAAGGCCAGAGTGCTCCTTAGAGGCAAGAACGGCAAGACTTTTGTCTTACATACTTTGGACATATTTCCAGATGAGGCAAACATTGGAGAAGGACTTCAGGTATGCTAAAGTGGAGGGGCAGAGAAAAAGAGGAAGACCCTTGATGAGATGGATTGACATGGTGGCTGCATCATTGGGCTCAGACACAGGAACAACTGTGCGTGTGGCACGGGACCGTGCAGTGTTTCTTTTGGTTGTTCACAGGGTCGCTCTGGTGGGGGCCTACTCAATGACACCGAACAACAATACAAACACAAGAGCAAACTTCACTGTCTCAGGGGAAATACTGCCGGGATGTTCTTTAGACATGCAAATGGTGAGAATCCATCTCCCATACTTT
Organism: Tenrec ecaudatus; assembly: GCF_050624435.1. Taxonomy (NCBI): domain Eukaryota; kingdom Metazoa; phylum Chordata; class Mammalia; order Afrosoricida; family Tenrecidae; genus Tenrec; species Tenrec ecaudatus. The sequence continues at coordinate 26,381,200 of NC_134540.1, read as the reverse complement.
GGACATGTTATTAGGAGATAACAGTCCCTAGAAAAGGACATCATGCTTGACAAATAAAGATGATCCTCAGAAAGATGAAATGACTCAAGCACAGCAACAATTCCAAAGATAGTGCAGAACAGTGCGGAGTTCGCTCTGGTGGACCTAGGGTCCCTGTGACTAACAGCAACAATGAATGGTCAGATGCAGAAGTGAATGCTTAGGTGACCCTATGAAGCAATGAACCACAACCAACATAGAGGCTAACTGAAGGGCAGAGGAAGATGGGAGGGATTTTACAGAACGTGATGTTCAATCTTAGCTATGACCATGTGATCAGCTACAGACCATCGGATCTCTTCTGGGTGGAATTAAATGACCCACCTTTTGACTAGTAGTCAGATGGTTAACCCCTTCCGCCAAACATGGTAATAATATTGCTCATTCTTACCGATTGTTTCAAAGCATTGTTCATTTCTTTTGAAGCTTAAATTAGGCTAAACTGTGCTAATCTCAATATATCTGCATATACTAAGGTCAAGCAGATTTATTATCCAAAACTAAAATTAGAAAAATAATTATGAATTGTGTAATAGTTTGGTAATTCATCTCTTTTTTATACAATTAAATTTTTATATCAATTAGATATGTGTCTGCCCTAAAATAGTTATGACCTAATGAGACATAAATTTCTAAAGATAGGAGACACATTTTCACATTTTTGTCAAGGTATTGCTAGATATTCTCCAATAATTAAAGTGAAAAAGAAACTTTTATTGTGAAGGTTTCCAAGCATGATAGGATGTTGCTAGTCCCCTTAACTTGGTTTTCCTTATTTAATACCATAAATAAAAGTATAGATAATTATTCATGTAAAGGATTATGATATTTTCAGCTCTGGAAATAAACACAAATATATCGAGGTATATGGGTTTTCATATTTATGAGCTTGTTTTCTATGTTGCTCATTTCAGAGAAGGTGCGTTGTAAAGGCATAAGTTAGCTTGACATTGAGGGGGAGTGAAAGAGGGAGCCCCCATTACTCCTCTCTCGTATACCCTGTTGCCCCAAATATCTGGAAGGCTGTCAGACAAAAAGCACTATCTTTTCTGCTCTGTCCCCAAATAATTTATTTAGAAATTTTGGAATATTATTGTGAAAATCTGCAGTATAAAAAACTGCAGATCTCAAATTTTAAAAATAAGAAATGATTAAAAAGAAAAAAAGATGAAGTACTTAAAAAATTAAATAGAAAATTTTCTTGTTTTTGTTTTTAATGACCAAACTGAGGCTGAATTGTCATGTGTTCGGAATAAATAAAAAATGTTTTAGGGAGCTGTGTAACTGGGGAGTGAACTATTTATCGCTAACTCCTCTTCCTATACTACAGCACTCTGATTTTATGTGCTTGTATTTCATTAAAATACATATAAGCTATACTAGAAAGTAGTTAAGAAGATGTACTAGAGTTTGTGTTAATCAAGAGATCATATTTAATATTTTTGTTTACATCATCTAACACATAACCATTAACAAGTTGAATTACCTGACCTTTCTCTCCCCCCCCCATCCTTAAATAGGTACTCTAAAGTCTAAATGCTGAGTTGCCTGTGCCTAATGGTCATTAAGCGAAAATAAGCATCAGAAATAACTCAGTATGGGTTCCCTATATCACGATTCTGTTAAACAGTTGGAAATCTATGTGATGTTCTCACCCACTGTTCGCTCGGCACATTTGTGCTTCATAACTGTCTTTTACAAGGGAATTCACTTGCTCTCTTCACGTGACTCTGCAGACGGAATCACAAGACTCACCTGTGTGTATTCTGGGGAGGAGGGAGCGGATGTTAGCGAGGGGGAGCAGTAACAGCTTACTTTCTAAGCAGAATTAAGATTTATGGACCTATGTAATCTGCAGCAACTGGAGTTAAAAAAATAATATTACTCAAAGAAACTTCAGACTCCTAGCAGTGAATTTCACGGCTAATAATGATCCATGCTGAAATAGAATCATAAATCAAAAGTCTAAGATGTATGTACTGTAATAAGTGTTATCAATTGGTATGCTATTTTCAATCATGCAAGCTTCTCTAGTGCAAGTGTTGTTCCCTCACTAAATGATGACATCCTTCTCCGATTGCCTAACGCTGTCCATCTACACACTTATTTTTACCTCTCCGGCAAAGAGCAACAACACTAAGCTACTAGATTTAGTCAACCAGATGGTTCTTGTGGAAATTTCATTTTATACGTTGTTACTGTTCAGAATGTAGTCACAATTTCTAATATATGGTCTTACTTGAAGTATTGGTATGTGGTCGAGGGAAGATCAAATGACTTTTATTCTGTGTACATAGTCATCTTGCTAAGAGATTAAGATTGGCGCTTCTATTTCCTTCTGTGTATGCATATGCATGCACCCTGACTAAACCAGGAAACTTGAAAATATTTCTCTAATGACGCATTCCAACTTCCCTTTCTAATGTTTCCTGGCTGTACACATATCCAATGTATGTGTTTCTTTTCCTGTATTTATTTAACATGAGAGAATAAAGCATAATATATTTGATTAAATTTAGCATTTAAAAAATCCAAACCTAAGAAAAATTATAATTACATGCCATCTTTCATATTATGAGTTATGCAAGTGTCTGTGCTATATTTAAATGTGCTTACAAAGAGAGTCACTCTTTTACTTTATATTCATATTGGCAAAACATTTCCCATGTTCCTTTTAGTCTGGATCCTTTAGAAGAGCAGAGCCCCTGGGGCACATATTTGAGTGATAAGTAAATCGAGAGAGAGAGAGTTCCTTGAAGAAAATGGCTTATGTGACTGTGAGGAACTGCTTGCCTAAGAGTCATTTTGGAAGGCCAGAGTGGGTTAGCCTGCAGACGGAAGACCTCTGCGGGCCCACGCGGTTGCAGGAGATGATGAAACTCAAAATGCAGGTCGGTTGGAGGCAGGTTGGTGGCTTGTGCTGGCACACGGAATTGCTGGGGTTCTCCAATTCACAACTGGCATGTCAGGTGGCAGGCCAGCCACCTCTACAGGCCTCCATCCTTACCGCTTGAATTAAGATGACAGGTGCCAGATTGCGAATGAGAGCGAGCCTTGCCAGAGACCAAGCCAGCTGCACACCAGAGGCAGGCCACATTCCAAAGCATGGCCCCTGCAACGGATTGGTCGCTCCTATAGGATCAATCAATTTCAAATTCTCTATAATGTCATCACATAGTTTCTAAATTTCAACTCGTTATCCTCTTTTTAAGTATCTAATAACATTCAGTCTACCTATTGGCCCCATCAAAACCTCACAGTCACCCAATTCCTCTCTTTCCCCTCATCCATCGCAGCAAATCATCAATAGCATGGACAGAAAAATCTTCTTGCATCCCTGAACTTCACCCCTGCGGCCTTGTGTATGAGGGGCGAGGGTGATATTTACATTTTTAAACCTCGGTTATCTTAGATACGTCTTCCATTTGCAATCAAACTTGGCTCTAAATAGTACATGTCAAACGATGCTTAAGAAAGCAAGCAATCTTTTAATTTTAAATAATGTCCTTCATTGGTATTATAAAACCAATGAAGAATGATTTTTTAAATTTTCAATAATGTACAAATGCAAGTTCTTGCCAAAAAAGAATAGCATTATTTTTTAAAATCACTTTTTGTTCTGTGAATTCTACAGATTTCCGGAATTAGCTCTGATCTCACTTTCATGTGCATCTGTCCTCTGATAAATTCAGGCTGGATCAACTTTTACCTGCTCTGTGCTTTCCTACATCCTGCTGCATGTTCTTCATATAACTATGGTCAGAGTAATTATACACCAGAGTCCTGAGTGGCACAAGTGGTTATCACACTGAGCTGCTAACCTAAAGGTTGGTAGCTCAGGTTCACCGACAGGCAGAAAAATATTGAGAATAATATAGAGCACAGCACGACTCTGTTGTCCCTGAGTTGGCCGTGAGCCAGAGTTAACTCTGTGGAACTTATTTTGTAATTGAACACCTGCTTTCTTATGTTTAGGACTCCTAGATTGGTACACCTGGTCAAGAACTCAGTCACTTACTAAGAGAATGACTGGTGAAGCAGACCTCCCTAGAGGCAGCTTGGAAGAAATTCTACTTCCAGAAGAGAACTGTAATGGAAAACGCAATACATCACATTCTATTCCTTAGCACGTGGGGTCACTGTATGTCACAGTCAATGCAATGGCAAATGATTTGATAATTGTTCTTTCTATTTGCTGTCACGGACAGACTTTACATTTTTTAATAATCTCGTATTATATCAATAAGAAAATTCTACCGTTCCATTAGGAATAAAGCCAATCATGTGAGCCTTTTTGAGATGCAGTCATTGGTGTGCTGCATCAGCAATGCAGCAATTTCAAATTCATTTGTAACCGCACAAAGTTATTTGAGGCTTAATGTTTTTGTATCAAAAAACTTGACATTCTTACAAATTCAATAGAAAACCCAGAACTTCCCTCCCATAAAATCCAGTAAAGTTTAACTGTAAGTAGTTATGTCTAAGAAACACTTCTCAAAAATATTTTTCCAATTGGTTTATTGTTGTAGTTTGGGGGAGCTATGACTTTGTTATTTATCTCTTAGCTGAGTAGAAAAAAATTAGGTGAATAGACATGATCAGTATTTTTCTCTTTACAATAAACCACTTAAACTATATCTGACTCTGAATAAATTGTGCTTCCCAGTGGTATCAGTAATTTTAAAATGAAGATGTGTTTTATCAATGCTACTCCATTTTCAGTCCCTGATTGGAATATCCATCAATTGTTTTCAAGCAGCTTTGATGAGGACCTAACAAATTACCTCAATAGCTGTGACATTTGCTATGAAATATTGCACAATAAGTTGCTCAAATTTTGCAATAGCTTTCCCTGTCGCACTGAACATTGTTTGAGGACCCTTAAATATTCCACTTTAACTTATTCAATAAATTTAACTTGGCTGTGTGTAGGACTTTAAAGGACTAATTCAAAATGTATGGTTTTAGTGCCATATATTAATATGGCCCGATTAAAATAAAGAACTTGCTAGAGTAACTAAAAATATTGATACAAAATCAAAGGAACTTTGATAAACAGAAATAGCACAAGGTTAAGTGATCTTGTGTCTTCACATAGACCTAGTCTTGGTCTGCACACTTCCCAAGCTGGTATTTCCATTCTCTAGTGCTTACCCAAGTTCTGTGAAACTTTCTGTCCACTCACTGGACGTCAAATGGCAGTTTGGGGAGCTTGTGCTTGTCTAGTGTTATTGGTCTGCATCTAGAACCCTCCAATGTTTGCTCTGAACCTTGAGCTACAAGCCCGAAGAGTGACGAAGGACCATCTTCTTGGGGATTCCACCGCCTCTCTCCAACCAGGAAGCTTGTCCATGTTTATAATGAAGGAAATATGTAATGCTCTAAAAAATCAGCACACACAGGTAATCATTCCCCAACTCTGATCTTTATTGGTTATTCCTTCCCCCTCTCTATCCACAAACTCAACATTGTTATGATTTGCTTTCATTACTTGAGCAAAGCCTGTGTTTGTACGTGCCAAACATTACTCCGACTGCTGGAAATACAGGAATAGAATATCAGGCCACGCCCTGTTCTCTTATGCTGGCTATATTTCAGGGAAGAACAGACAATAAGTACAATAATTTCATGAAGTACATGTGTAAAAATAAATTGCTAAATGTAATTTGATTAATAAGGACCAAGGATTTAACATGGATTAGGCCATTAGAGGAACTTGCTGTCAGAAGGTGATGTATGAGAATGCCATCTAGACTGTAGAGACACTGAGGTAAAGAAGTCTGTGGCAAGGGTTTTCTTTCAACAGAAACACTTGTTTAATGGATATAACTGGCACTAATGATTCTAATCAAAGTTTTTTATCAATATGTTAGCATGCCAATTGTAAATCATGATGTGGAGAGTAAACCCTCTTGTAATTGGGGCCACTTTGCTCGTTGAGAGAAAGGAAAGAATGGTTTGCCAAGTGAGTGATTATGAACAAGGAAGAATAATGAGACGCCTGCAAGCGGGGCATCTGGCACTCTTGCTCAGAGCTTAGCGACCGCAGATCCCATCCGTCTCTGTCATCACAGCGCACATGCTCGAGCCTCGTCCCACATCGCTGAGATAAATGGACAAACTGTGTGGGAACGTGTTGCTCAGTAGGGATGGGAAATTAGGCTCATTTCACTGACTATCTTAAAGGGATTATAAAAGTGGAATGCTTGCCTAGGCAATGCAGTAAAAATGCTGGATGGATATTTTAAGTGTTTATGTAGAGATTTTAAGTATCTATATGTGTGCATCTTGTGTATGTATGCATAAGAGAGATATGGACACCATGGTGATTGATAAATGTATTTATAATTCAGGATTCTGTCCTACTCAATTTGGGATTGAGAATTTTGCTTTCATGGTAATTACATTTATTTTGCATCGTGGGTTGTGCACTTTTAAAGAGACAGAAAGGGTCATAACTGTACAGACTCCAGATGATAGACTATTCAAAGCCTGTCCCTTAGGGTGGAGTTGGAAAGTTTTAATTATGAATTCCTTATTAGAAGATATTTGAGCTTTTAAAAGTATATAAAATGAGTCAATTATTTATATAAATTAGTTTACAGAGTGTACCCTCAACCATTTATAGTTCTTGAATTTTATGTCTGTCCTCACCAATGAAAAATGCTATGAATTAATTAGGCACCATATTGCTTAAAATGAGCCCTCTTGGCCCTGCGGGTTAGACATTGGGCTGCTGGCCTCAGAGGTGGCAGGTCAAGCTCACCAGCAGCTCCACGGGGTGGAGGGGGGGAAGTGGGAGAGGAAAGTGGTTTGCACCAGTGAAAATCAATAGTCTCAGAAACCCTACTCAGGGGAATTGGTAGGAATTGACCTAATGGCAGTGAATTTGCTTGTTTTGGGTGATAGATCTTAAGAGAAAAGATCTCTTCACACTCTAGATTATCTGATGAATTTCTAATTGTTGTAAGAGTTTAAAAGTTTTTAAAGAAAATGAAAGTTGCATATAAAATCACAAATGCCATGAATTTCCAGGATATTTTTCAGTGTATATAGAATTTTGAAATTACATTTAGGATCACCTTAAAGAGTCAGTTTATTATACAATTGATAAAAAGTAGTTGATATTAATTCACATTAAAAATTAGCATATTTCCTTTTAGTGTTATTTGATTTAGTCTAATGTTTGTAACATGAATTCTCTCTCTCTCTCTCTCTCTCTCTCTCTCTTTCGCTTTCTCATTTGCTGGTCATAGGCATCACCCTGAGGATTTTATGTGTTTCTTTTGGCGTTCTCTTCTTAAATTTAAAGCATCAGCAATAAATCTGAAACAACTCTGTTTCATTAATTCATAACTGTAAACTTCCCATTGTTAATGTCCTAGACTTAAACCAAATAAGAATCGTGGTATATATGTATTTTTTTGGTTGCTTGTTTTAAACTAACATACATCATGGTTTTGTTGTTGTTTCTAAATTAAAACTGAGACCCCAGATCAGATGCTGTTGACTAGTCTCTTAGGTCCAGTGGACACAGAGGAGACTCAGAGAAAACTTGGTGTGAGATTAAAGTTTGGGAATTCTATTTCTGTTACATATCTAGGCACACATGTTTTCAGCTGTGCATTGTGGAGAAGCCTACATAGAATATGCATTCCTCTAGTATGTCTCTAAAACAGTCCTGTTGGCACTGCGGGGCTAGGCGTTGCATTACTGAGCATAGGTTGGCTTGTCAAACAGACTGGCTGTTCTTCAGATGAAAGATGAGGCTGTCCACTCCCTTAGAGATTTATAGTCTCTGAAACTCTGTAGCGGGTCAGTCACTATGAGTCAGAACACCCTCTAAGACAGTAGGTAAACCTAGTACTGTCATCAAGTAGATTCTGACTCATTTTGACCCAAAGAAGCATCACAGGACAAAGTAGAAATTCCCCTCAGGGTTTCCAAGACAGTGAATCTCTGATGGAACAGAATCTCCCATCTTTCTACCACAGAGCAGCTGTTGGTTTTAACCATCTCACCTTAAAGTTATTAGCGGGGCATCTTAATAATTATGTCAAATATCGTATATATGATTAAGTGTGATCTAAATATTTAACCGTAGCACACACCATTCTTGATTGGAAACCATGAAATAGCTCCTTGTTCTGTTTCATTGTCTTCCTCCTGGTCTGTGTGGAGGTTCTGCATGAGCAACAGAAAGTCGCGGAAGCCTTGCTCTTTGCACTGCGGTGCAGTTTGCTCTAATCCGGAGTCAAATGCCCTTGCATAGCCACGACCCAGCAGACATCCAAGACAGCTCTCATTCCACAGCCTCTCCTGAATGCTGCTTAAATTGCTGGCAAAGCCCTGCTGATGTTGTACTGTGGACATTTTTATTTACCTTTAGCAAATGTTTACATCTGTCTATATGCATGGTATTCTCCACAATTTCCACCTTCTTCTAGAGCACCTTTCTTTTAGAATAGACACAAATGTGGGTCTTTACTAGTTGATTGGACAGAGAGCTGTCTTCCAAATTTCTCATCATAGAATAGCGAGTGCTTCCATTTGTATTCTATCAAGTCGTGGAGCCTTGTTTTGCCAGTGCAATCAATACAACATGAATTTCTTTCTGCAATAGAAAGGTTCTTCATCGTAAGCTACCTCGTAAAATAGTTGAAGATCAACTGTTTTCCCTCAATCTTTTTTGAAGCTTTCTGCATCATTCAATAGTTTCCCATAGAGTTAGTTAAATGTTATTGTGCCAACCTGGCTGATAAACACCTGTGGGGTTAATTGAAGGGCAGAGAGATAAAAGGCTCAGTGAGCCTCGCCCTTCTAGCTCTTGGGTCTCATGCTTTGTAATGGTCAGACAAGGGTGCAGCTGCCTTAGACAGCTCCCTGCATCAGCTGGCAAGGCTCACGTCCTGTAAGACATCTCTGAGGAGAAGCCACATGGACCTACCCCAATGCAGCCCTGGGTGCTGAAGAACCCATGTGGAGACTTCTGCCAGCGCTGAGATGCTTACACGTTCACTGATTCAGATTTCTTCCTGCAGTCGGCATCATTGCTTGTGCTTTGTGAGATAGAGGTGGACTTTGTGGATTGGTGTCGGGCATATGGGTTAATGTTGGACTTGCGGGCTTTGGCAACACTGGGTTGGGATGTTTTCTTGATGTGCACTTAACCTTTATATAAAATTCTCTCTTATACATGAGTTTCTGTGGATTTGTTTCTCTGAAGTACCCAGACTAATACACCCCTTGTGATCATTGCTAGTTTAGTTCCAACTAATAGAGACTCCGTATATAACAGAATAAGCCACCTCTCTGTCCTGCACCACCTTCACCATTGTTCTTATATTGAGCCCCGTGTCGCAGCCACTGTCAATCCAGCTGGTCGAGGGCCTTCATCTTTTCTGCTGCCCCTCCACTTGACAACGTATGATGTCTTCATGCACGGACTCAGAGAGTTTACCATTCCACTGTTGGATCCAATGAGGTGTGTTAGGATTAAATCTTTTCATCACATACTTATTCAATCTGTCTATGGAGAAAATAATGTGGGAACCTGGACTTTATGAAGAGCAACACAGCCTCTGGATTGAAAGAAGCCTTTTCAACCATCTGAGGCATCAAAATGCCATGACGTTGCTTGATTTAAGTGAAGAGGAACTGAAGAATTCACTGAGGAAGGGCAAAAAATGCAGTCTTCATTATTGCCCCTCGCTGTAGAGAAGCCAGGCACTATCTCTCCTGAAATTATGACAAAAGTACGCGTGATGAAGTCTCCCCATTCTGGTCTCTACGGAGCATTCTGGCTGTACTTCTTCCAAGACAGATCTGTTCGTTCTTTTGGTAGGTCATGGTGCTTTCAATATTCTTTGCCAACACCCTAAGTGCATCGAGTTTTCTTTGGTCTTCCTTATTCAATGTCCAAACTTTTACATGCATACGTAGTGATTTAAAATACCATGGCTTGAGTCAGGTTTGACTTCATCCTCACTTTAAAGACATCTTGTGCAGTAGATTTTCCCAATAAAATGAGTCATTTGATTTCTTGGCTGTAACTCCCTTGAGAATTGATTGTGGATCCAAGCAAGACAACATCCTTAACAACATCACTGTTTTCTCCATGGATGATGATGTTACCTCTCGGTCCAATGTAAGGATTGTGGTCTTCTTGACATTGAATTATAATCCATGCTGAAGGCTGCAATCTTTGATCTTCATCAGCAAGTGCATCAACTACTGTTCATTTTCATCAAGTAAGGTTTTGTCATCTGCATATTGCATGCTGTAATTAAGATTTCCCGTAATCCTGATGCCACATTCTTCTTCATATGAGCCAGCTTCGCTGATGATTTGCTCAGCCCACAGATTTGAACAAGTTTGATGAGAGGATCCAACACTGTCATCGATCTTTCTTGATTTTAAGCCAAGCAGTATTCATTTGTTTTTTATTTGCACAACGGCGTCTTGACCCATGCACAGGTTTCTCATGAGAACCATGAAGGTGTTCTGCCATTCCCACTCTTCTCAAGGCTCTTCTTAGTCGGTTATCATCTACACCGGCCATCGTTTTGGTAGAGAAATAAAATACAAGCAAATATAGTTCTGGTATTCGCGGATTTCACCCAATATTCACTTGACATCAGCAATGATATTCCATGTTCCATACCCACTTCTGAATGCCCCTGAACCTCTGGCAGCTTCCTGTCAATATCCTGTTGATAGCATGGTCGATCTAGTTTTTGGATGATCTAGTTGACCACCCAAACCTGCAATATTGCTGTCGGAAGCCTGTGTCTTTTCTTCAGTTCTTTTAACTTGAGAAAAGCAGACCTTGTTCTTCCCTATGCCATTAAATACACCATTATAATATTGGGTGTTCTTAATTTCCCTATGAAATTTTACCTTCAACCCTTTTACTTCATCATTTTCCCCCCATTTGCTTTAGCTAGTCTATGTTCAAGTGAAAGTTCCTGAGTCTCCTCTGACATACATTTTGTTTTTTATAAAATTCCTGTGTTTTCCATGGCCATTTGCCTTTTTCATGTATGATATTTTTTATTTCATCCAACAATTCTCTTGGTCTTTGGGCATTAGTGTTGAATGAATCAGTCTGCCCTTGAGAGGTCTTTTAATTACTAACAAGTATAAGAGTATCTCTTGGAATATACTCAAGGAACATTCTTTTTTTTTTGGTTCTCATACACTTGGGTTCACGTACATATAAGCATTTGATAATTTGTTCCACAATTTGCATTATGGCCTTGCTTTAAAGATGATATTGAGCTTTTCCACTGTTTCTACAAATGCAATCACTTCAGTCCCTGTCTATTCCATTTGGCAATTCCATCTGTAGAGCAACTCTTCATGTTGTTGAAAAGATGTTAGAATAGGGTGAAGAACAGCACCAATGAAACACACAACTTTCCTCTACTTCTTTGATGCTTCCTTCCCTCCACTATCATGATCTCAATTCTACATGAACACTCTTCTACAGATAAGAGCCCACAACACAGGGAATCCAGGATAGATAAACCCCTCAGGTTCAACAACGAGAGTAGAGATACCAAGAGAATTAGGGGAGGGTGAGGGGAGAAAGGGTGAATCATTCACAATGATCAATCTATAACCCACTCCCAGGGGGACAAACAATGGAAAATGGGTGAGAGGCAATGGAGGACTATGTAAGATATGAAAATAATAAACTATAACTTATCAAGGGTTCATAAGGGAGGGTGAGCAGGGGAGGGAGGGTGAAGAAATGGGAAGCTGATATCAGGGGCTCACGTGGGAAGAAAATGCTTTGAAAATGATGATGGCAGCATATGTATAAATGTGCTTGACATACTGGATGAATGTATGGATTGTGATGAGATATAAGAGATGCCAATTAAAGTATTTTTTAAAAATTAGTAATAAAAGAAAAAAGAGAAATGAAAAAGGTGTTTGTCTTGTTAAATTCTATCATGTGATCTCCAGCATTGTTTCTGTCTTTAAGTTTTATTTTCCAATTACTCTTCTTTCCTTTTGTTTAAAGTGTTCACACTTTAATCACCAGTGATGATCACTGCATCCTAATTTCACGTGTGATCAGACTCAGTCTGAAGATCACAGTAAGCATTGCACAGCATTCGAAGTAGATTTGTAAAGCTTCCTGTTAACCATGAATGAGGTATCATATCTTCAATTTAGCCTTTTGTGGAATAGTATTATTATTGTCTTATTCAAAATAGTGAAAACCCATTCATTCCAGTTCACTAATACCCAGGCCATTGATCTTCATGCATTCTCTCTCATTTTGATAACTTCAAAGCCTTTAGACTCATATTCCTATGTTCCACATTTTAAATATTAATAATAGTTATTTTCCTCATTTTGGGTCATGCCCCGCCAGAAAATAAAGGTCCCCAAAGCTTTGTTTTACTGTGTGATTCATGTTGATTCTACGTTGAAAAGGCAGCTCTCCTCCAGCCACATTTTGAGTGTTTTCTCTTCTGAGGCTCTCAGTTACAGCACCTCAGACAAAGCTCCATTGCTATTTATAAAGTTTTTTGGGGGGAGAGGGCTAATGCCCCTGAAAGGACTGTGTCTTCCTTCTTTGTGGCCTGCATTCATCTATCCTTTCTACTGAATCCCGTCCATAATAAGTGACGCTCTTTGTATTCAAAATACTGGTACCACAGCTTCTTCTATCACAACAGCACCGAAGCCTGTCAGATAAGTAGCAGTTCAAAATATTGGTGTCAGCTAATTCAGGTAAAATGTATTGCCACCAACCCTTAATAATGACGTTTTAAAAAAAGTTTTGATAATGTTTTTGTATTTGAAAGTAATCTTGATTCCCACATTCTGTGCTGTGTATAAAGTAAAAGATTTGCTCAATGCCAGTGAGTGGATTGCAACTGCAGTGCCCACCGAGGCCCGGAGAAAGCTGCGCCTGTGGGTTTCTGTGCCCTGCTTTATGGGAGCAAGAGCCGCAGCTTCCTCCAGCGCAGCAATTGCTGGTTTCTGATACCAACCTTGCAGTTAGCAGCCCGACATGTAACCATGACCCCGCCGGGGCTCCTAATTACAAGCTTGGGTTCTCTTAGTGTACGCTTCGGACTGGTTCTCGTAAAAAACAAACATTAGACAAAAATGGTTTTATGAATATCAACTGGGATATTAAAAGGAAACATAGAAGATGGTGCCTGGCATCAAATAAGAGCATACTAAGTGTTAAACTGTAGTATTATCCTTCTTATGACTATTTCTCTAAAATTATTTCTGTGAGCTTCATTGCCCTTTTCTCTAGTCCCGTGTCCCTTTGCCAGCGTGGGTTATAGCACAGGTACTGCCCCTCTCTACACACCGTTTTCTCCATCTGGCCCCATTTGCAGTTAAATGCCCTGATCTGGGTAGCTTGATGAATTAGGAATGAAGCTTTGTCTTTTTCTCCTGAGGTTATCAACGGGTTAGTAAGTGGCTCTAACCTGGCTGGAGGTTCGAACTTGCCTGGCAGACTTGAAAGAGACAAGTCCCGGTGATCTGCCTCTGTAACTGTGACGGCTACCCCGGCTCCTGATGCTCCGGAGCGAGATTCACAGGCTGTTCTCCTCCAGGATGTTCTGTCCGAGGGCCTCGTCCACTAATGAGGTAGTGTTCACTGTGTCGCTTAGTTACCACTCCTCACCCGGAATACCCGACTGAGATGTGGTGGCAACTCTCCAGAAAATAAAATAAATCATTTCAACCAAGAGATTACAACCATGAAAATCCTATGAATAAGTCCTGCGGTGTGGCATTGGTCACAATACGCACGGAAGTCTCTAAAAGCAGCCACTCGGCTTGGCATATAACTGTCTATTTTTCTGAACTATCCTCACGCTGAAGTTACAGATTATGTGTTTTGAAATAAAAGCCTACTTGAGTATGTTTCCTTCCTTTTCAAAATAGAAGGCACAGTATTCCTATTTATTTTTAAACGCAAGAACTTATCATGAGGTCTGACATGTTCTGTGCTCTTAATGAGCAATTTTTGAATTAAACTGAAAGCTAGGTAGTATGTATTCAATTAGGGTCTCTCCACATATTTCCGTCAAAGTGAGTAGTGAAGTAGAGATGCCCGATTTAATTTCTATGGGAAAACGTCTCTTGACTTCTAGGCATACATTTTTCAGTTCTATCTACTAATTATATCAGATAAAAAGTGATAGGAACAATCTTGGTTTGCCTGACACTGATTTTCAAGTATTGGGAGTTTTGGTGTTAAGCCAAAGAAAGTCCTTGGAACTCTAGAATGGTTGTTTATTCTAATTCAATCTAAAACCATACTAGTTGTGAACAAATCAACTCAAACTAATGACAGCAATACATGCCTCAGGGTAGACCTGGGATCTATAGCGTGCTCAGTGTCTGCGATCTTCAAGGTAGAATGCCAGGCCTTTCTGCCAAGGGGTTTTTGGGTGGATTCTCACTCACTCACTCACTCACTCACTCACTCACTCACTCACTCACTCACCCACTCACTCACTCACTCACTCAGTCATTCACTCACTGTCAATGAGTTAATTCTAACTCCTAGCTACCCTATAGGACAGAGTACAAAGGTCAAAATCTCCAATTGCTGACCTTAAGCCTCGCAACCAAGATGTATCACTCAGCTACCATAGTTTCTGGTATGCATAGACACAGACGATCACAGTTCCTAGTTCTGTTAGCAACTGGACATTTGTTTAGCCATTTTTATCTTTCAGGAATTATTCTAATTAGACACTATAAGTAAATAAATGAATATTATCAAACAATTATACATTTATAGAAAATGAAAATATAATTTATATGATCTCAGACATCTTTTACAAAGTGTAGTATGATAAATCTATTAACATTAAAATATTGAATTATGTAATCAAGACATATACTTATTCTGTGGAAGAATTTTATAGCCCTTTTTCTGAAATAATTTATGTGCATGCCTGCATAACTCACCTACAAATGCTACATATTACATAAATAACATGAGTCATTTAAATGATTAATAATTCTCAAATCACCTGTGTTTGCGATATATTTCTTTTATACTGGAAGTAGTCTTATTCTCAATATGTGGTTGAGCGGTTAGTTTCCTTTTATTTGATACAGTTTAGCTAAAATCTGATTCCCCTATTTTTAAAACGGTATTGATCTTTACACATCAGATGTCAGAGTCAATGTGATGAAGTAGTCGCGGACAAGGATAATGGAGTCGCAGAAACCTGAGTCACAGCTTGGTACTCAGCATTGAGAAACCTGGAACTCATCACATGACTCAACGTCCACCTGTGTTATCATCATCAATCTAGACCTAACAATGACGCGACCCGAAACTGGAAAGGTGAAGGAAAGGGGCGATGAGGTGATTCCTTTTCTGAGAGAAAACATCCTTTGGCATTTTGAATGCTACCAAGAAAAATAAATAAATAAAAGAATACCGAACTACAAAAATGTGCTAGTGCTCGGCAAAGTGTACCCGGAGGAGGGAGGGAAAATGAGAGAAATCACTTTTCTCTCTTTCTATAATTTTGGTCAAAGAAAATGACATATTTATTATATATATTGACATCAGATGTTTACTTATTTGCTTCTGGGTATTTGAAGTGACTCTGTTACATTTGGGGTTCTATGTTTTTTAAAAGGTCATATGAACGATTACTTTTAAATAACAATTGGAATATCCCATTCAGAAGCATGGGGGTGGGGGTGGGCAACCTTAGCTGATGTCCTCTGGCTTCCCTATTGGCACAAGGCAAGGCTCCGACATGCCTTCATCCTCCATCCTTCTTGACCTATGCTGACACCACCCCTGCCTCCCACTCCTCCCACGGAACTCTCTTTCTATGCTGCGTTCAATGACTGGCTGCAGTAGCACAATGAACTCAGAGACAATACTCACAATTGAAGAGCTTTATTAGGGAAATTCAAGGTTACCACGAATCGGGATCAGCAAACAGAAAGGCCATAATTATTTGTCCACAATAACCCCTTTGCTCAGTCACAGGTCAAACCTCTTTCTGGTCCTTAGCCTCTTGTCAAGCATTCCTGGGCCTTTGCCTTCATGGACCAGGAAGTCTGCCTGTCACTATGCCTCAGAGCCCCACAGTCTTAGTGCTGCTCCTCTTCTCTGTCCCGTTGTCCCCATGATCAGTCTCTGATCTCAGGGACTTCTGCTACCTCAGACAGACATGCTGAACATTTTCTTTGGATGATTCCTGGGATTTTTTCTGCTTCCCAAACGGCATTAACACATCTTCTACATGACCAGAGCCCCAGTGAAACAAAGGAAGGCGTCACACTCTAGAGTCACCTTAAAGGTTCCTCCAAGGAAACAAAGAGTATGGCTTGGTTCACTCTCTACTATGGTAAGGACTTAGTGCCACCTGAATCCCATAACAGACCACAAGCTGGACCCTAGTCGTATGCTTAGAGTGCAGAATCACCACACTAGAAGAGTCCTAATAGTGACTACATCTCAAATATGAACACACAACTGAATTCTAAATGAATTATCCTTAATATTCCATGACATTTTTAGAAGGTAAAAACATTTTCATGAAGAAATATGAGTACTAATGGAAACGTGGAAACTCTCTCAGGCCTACAAAGGAAATAGCACATTATGAGAACTAAGCCCATGACAAGAGGATGATCGAATATGTAAAGTGCTTGGTAGATAGTCTTTGCAGAATGATCTCAAACATGCATCTGAATTTCTTGAATTAACATCAATGTTGTTTATTGAATTCAAATATACTTAATATTGCTTCACTACAAAAAGAAAGTCTTGCTATAGAAATCTGAAAATGACCTGCAAATAACTTTTGGGTTCTCTGGGAAAATATTGAGGTGACAATCCCATAAAACCAATTTGTAAGTATCTTGAGATACTTATATTGTAGGTTTTTGTCTTTTTGTGGTCTTGCGTTTGCTTTGTGGAGCTATGGAGAAAAACACATCTAAGATAATTTCTCACTATGTCAAAAAGTTATGTCTAGTTTAAAAATATGAAGCTAGACAGTAGAAATGTTTAAGATCTAAAACATAGTCTTTTCAATTATTTGAAATGGGATTTCTAATAAGTTACAAGATCTTAAGACAGTGAAAGGTCAACCATCAAATTAATGTGTAGGTGACAATTGATTCCAAAAGTTTGTGAGGGGAAAAGAATGTTCAATACTTTTAAAATTAATGTGAGAAATGAGCATAACTTCAAATGACATTAAGGAATTATGAAGAATGTGAACATCTTTAAGAAAATAAGTATTTTAATAAGTGTGAGTAATGGAAACCTTGGGTTTTTTTTAATTTCTAAAACTGGATATGTGTGAAGGCCCTTAAATCTGTTCAGAAATAAAACTTACCCATATATTGCTTGAACTGATGTTCATGATACAGCAGAATGTAGGCCGCATTCTACAATGTTTTCCTTATTGCCCTTGCTCTGTCCAGTCGAACAAGTAATCCAAAGTGATCCTAAGGACTTTTCATCTGGAAAAAAATAATGTTGGACATGTTTTCTTTTTCCTGTGCTTCTATCTATATTTCAGTGACACGGAGGACTGCTTATTTTCTCTCTTTTTATTTTAAACCAAGTTTGGTTTTATACTAATTTAAAATTTGAGATCATTTAAAAAAAATATTACGATATTTTAGGAGAATCTCTAGACAAGTGCTTGCATGTGGAGCAAGGGCTATTAGCTATTGTAATTACCTAAGAAAGCATGCAAAAGAAAATATATTAGTTTCTTAAATGCATATGTAATATTTTATTCTACTAATTAGCCAAGCCATGCCATTTTACCTGTCTCGTATACATGTGAAAGGTGGCCATTGAATAAGGAAGACTGAAGAAAAAACTATGAATTTGAATTATGCTACTGGCAAAAATTAAGGAAAATATCTTGGACTGACAAAAGAACAAACACATTTGTCTTAGAAGAAGGACAGCCAGAATGTTCTTCAGAGACAAAGATGGGGAGGGAATGTCATGTCATGTACTTTGGGCATGTTTTCAGGAGAGACCAATCCCTGAGGAAGGACGTCATGCTTGGTCACAGGGCTACGAACTGGAACTGGAATAGGGTTATGAACTGGAACCAACCCACAGTCACCTAAAAACACAACACAACAAGAAACCACTGATAATCCTGACACAGGCCTATATGTGAAATAATAAAGTGTCTGACTTAGTTGAACAAGGAATGTCTTACAGCAAAGATAGAATTTGAACATAGACAAATTGGAAAGATGGGGCAAGGGAATTTTAGGCACAGAAAACAGTCTGAGCAAAATGATGGAATGGGAATTCATTGAAACGATGCATAGGAAATGGGACTTTAAGTTCACATACACAAATTGGAATATTAAAAAAAGACAAGTCAAAATTAGGAAAATCTGAATGTGAAACTAAGAAATTTCTAACAGGAAAATAGCTAACTGGAATCACTCAATAGGAGAGACAAACATTAGGATATCATTGTGTGAAGAGTTGGCCACTAAGGGAGAAGGAGCAGGAGAAACAAAGCATGAAAAGGGCCTTTGGTAGTCTTTAAGTGAGTTCTTCAGATTTCCCAGTGCAAAAAATAGCGCAAAAATGACTAGCCAAATAATCAATCGATTTAGTAAATATAACCAAACTCACTGCCTTGGAGTAAATTCTGACTCAGGGTGACCCTCTGGGGCAAGGTCGAACAGCCCAGTGAGTTTTCGAGATTGTAACTCTTGACAGGGATAGAAAGCTTTGTCTTTCTCCCTCAGAGCTGGCTGCTGGTTTTCAACTGCTGATCGTGAGGATTCCAGTCCAATATGCAACAACCACTAACCACCGAGGCTCCTTAGGATACGAGTCATACATGCTGAGCTTGCTTCTCCTCACCAGGTAACTCTAAAAAGTTCATATTGAAGATTGTCCCTATTTAAAATTGGAACTTTGCTTCATGTGTTGTCAGTGTGACTGTTTTACTTTCCTAATTGCTACCTTCAGCGCTCGTTCCAGTTAAGTAGCGCTGCTATGACAGACATATTGCAAGCAGATTGCTTGAATGAATGGAAATTTATTTTCTCCCAGTTTAGGAGACTCAATGTCTGAATTCGGAGTGCTGGATCTGGAGAAAGAGAGTGCCCTGTGGCTCTGGTGAAAGACCTTGTTTCTTTAGCTCCTGCTTCTTGGTTCCTTAGAGAACTCTACGTGTCCATGAAACGATCTTCTCCATCTCTGCTTGTTAGAATCTATTTGATCTTCTTTCTATATTTCAAGAGATTTATTGGGGACTCGCCCAACGCGAGTCCTACTTTATTACCATGCCAAAAAGGGCCTATCTGAAATGGAATGAGAACTACAGGCATACGAAAACAAACTACTGCCCTTGGGGACATTCCATCTCATATTAGTCCGATATAGTTACTGGTACTGTAATAAGGAGGCAGACAGTCCCATCTTCCTCTGAGACAGTCCAATTTTTGTCCCCCAGAGTGGCTGATGGGCTTAAACCACTGACCTTGTTTGCCTAGCCCACAGTGCCACCAAGTTTCCAACCAAAAGGATGCTGGTTAGGATATACAAGACGTATTCTGGGAGGACATAATTCAATCCATAACTTTGGGGTTGGTTATCTTCCTTCACTGTCATCCTTACAATGTCCCTTGAGTTTTCATTTAGGTCCTACATGACAAATTGCATGTTACATCTGAACCCAAATTGAAAAAGTAGAAACTATCAAAATTTTCTTTTAAGAAAAGCCTTTAAAACCTATAGTCCAATTTTTTTCTTGGTACGTCTCACACCTCTTCAAATCTATGTCAATCACAAGAGAGTTTCATTAACAACTTTTATTAACATTAACAATTTATTTCAGTCTAATATTCTAAATTTATTTTAAAATCGGTTTGAAATTCTCTTTTAGATTCTAAATCAGAACTTCTGCAAGCTGTAAACACTGCAGGTGGGGGAGGGCTTCTCTTTGCTTCTATTTTTCTTCTCTACCATTTTCCATCTGTTCAATTTGGCTCCTTTGAGTTAGTGTACGTGGATGTGGGAAGACGGACAATGCTTTGCTGCGTTGTTCTTATTTGACTAACCAAGAAAAAGTGTTGTCCTCTTAGTGACAAATTACATATATTAATGATCGCTAACTTCAATTCTGTACCCAATTACAGTTCTCTAAATATGGTGTGGTAGTTACATAATCTGGTGTCAACTTGAGACTATTAATAGCGAAGAGGTGGAGTTTACCTGTCAATCAGATCACAGTTTGATGACCTCATTTGGAGGTAATACAGAGATAAATAGTTCACTGGAGGCCAGACTCACATTCTCTCCCTTTGAGACATTCCTGTTGACAAGTCACATGGAGTTATGCTGATAAAGTCAGAGCCCTGGAGGTGGAGAAGCCACATGGGGACACATGCCAGTGCTGAGATGCTTCCATTGCCACTGGATCTACAAGACTTCCCACCCACTGGCCTGTGATCTTCCTGCATTTGGCGTCATTGCATGTGTTGCAAGAGTCTGAAGAGGAATTTATAGTCTGGTATTGGACATATGGGCTAATATTGGACTTATGGACTTGGTCTGGGCAGGACTGGGATGTTTTCTTAATATAAAGTTTCTCTTGATATAAAGTTCTCTATTACACACATATGTGATATTTTCTCAATATACAAATCGATAAAGCTCTTTCTTATACACATATGTGTGTCTGGATTTTTTTCTCTAGTCTATCCAGCACAATGGCAATATTACTTAGGCTGACAACTTTCTACTAGCTCCCCAGAACACAAGCTTCCGGGAATCTGCTCCTCTTGTAACCTTTAAATCTACTTGAAAGAGGGTTCTTATTTTCAATGCTCTTGTATTGTTCTCCTTGCTTAAAAATCTCCCCTCTAGAAAGGCCACAAAGGAGCCCTGGTGGCATTGTGGATTAGGCACTGAGCTGCGGAGTTCAAAACCACCAGCCACTCCACGAGAAAAAACTGAAGTGGTCTGATCTCATGAAGACCTACATTCTCAGAGATCCTGTATAGGGTCCTTGTGAGTTGAAATCAACTCAATGTCAGTGGGATGTAGGGCACAGGAAGATATCCTCCCAGGGGTTTTTTTGCGTTTTTTTTCCCTCACTTTACTTCATTTCTAGACAATGGAAGCCCAATCTACAACTTCCATTGTCAGACTCCTGGCAAGAGTCAAATTATATTCCAGTGTTCTCTGAATTCCAAGGAATACATAACAAAGTCTGAAGTGACTTTAAAATAATCAGAAAGCATTCCTTTCAAACTGTAAAAGGGAACTGGGGATTGTGAAATTATTTCTCCTAGCTGCATTTCAACCTCCACTTTTTTAGGCAGACTACACATAGAAGATCCTATTTCACACTCCCAGCATGTCCAGCATAGGTGAGCCCAGGTTTAGGTTTAGTATCTGAGAATACTTTTAAACTACTGAATTGATCTTGATCTTTTTACTTAAGCTTTGAGATTTGTGCTAAAGCCAGGACTGAAAAAAAAATGCCATCCATTTCAACTTGATACCCTATATTGTGCTCTCAAGGAAAAAAATTAATTTTCAACTTTTGTCACTTCCTATATCCCCATATTTTTTGCATAAGAAATCCAGATATATGCTATTTCTTTTTACATTTTATCTTTACACCATACTTATTTGTCATATATTTCAGCTACCGCTGTCAGTGCCTTGTCAATATATAAAAATTATATAGTCAATTAATATGTCTTTTCCAGTCATAATATCTTATATATTATAATTTTGGTTTTCATATGCCTATAGCTATAGTTCCATTTTGGAGGTCATGATCTGACCTTATTAAAGGGTGTGAATTATGCCATACTCTTTAATGGTTATCTTAGTTAATGTTACTTGTAATGAATGTGAAGAATATTATGTTACAGCTGAGAGAAGAAAAGATGCTTCTGCAGTGGCGTGGGGAAGAGCTTTTCTTTATTGGGTCCTGGCAGTGCAATGGTTAAGACCTCATCTGCTAACCAAAATTATGGTGGTTTGGACCCAACAGCCATTCCATAGAATAAAAATATGACAGTTTGCTTCTGTGAACATTACCGATTTAAAAACTTATATGAGGTAATTATATAGGTCACCATAATTCTAGAGAGCAATAAAAATGAGTCAAAATCAAATTGAAGGCACACTATAATATATATGTGTATATATAATTTTACAGGTTCACATGGTAAAATGGGTCTTGGTTGTTTATTTGCAACATTATTACATCAATTAAAGAAAAACTATAGTTTGTGGAATAGAGATGATTAATGTTATTAAAAAGTGACAGGAAAAAAGTCGAGCTTTCTTATAATGTTTCCTAGGAAAAGCATGAGTTCTACGAAGCTCTCCTAATAAGAAGATGGAAAAGGACCACCCTGTCAGCTTAGTTGCAGACTGGCACTCTTCCGCCTTTGTCAATGGTTTGATTCTTCAGTAAATTATATCAGTGCTTATGCTTTCAATTTACCCACTTAAAATTCAAATGCATTCCCATCATCAATCATAGACATTGTGAAACCAGGCTGCCAAGAACATGTTATTATTATAATGCTTTTTGTGTATTATAATTCACGTCAATCAGTAAAACATGCTTTTAAACATGGAAACAACAATAGAGCTAAATACCATGTAGGAAAGTAATAATTTTCCATTTCTATAAACCAATGGGAAAATTTAAATAACCCTTTGGTTTGATCTAATTTTCTAATGTTTTCATGTCTATTGTTTGATTTGTGTCTTAAGCAGTATTTTAAGAATTATGTTATATTTTCAAAACATCAAACAATGAAATAAAGAAAAACATTTAAATAAATGATGGTGCTCTGCTTAGGTGTCCTGGAGTCAGTACCTACCCATCCTAACCCATAGACAATATGAAAACAGTGCTTGGTGCCCTATGGTCCTCCCCATTGTTATGTTTGAGCCCATTGCTACAATCGGTGTCTCAGTCCATTTGGTTGAGCGTCTTCCTCTTCCTCACTGATGCTCGACTTTTCCAGGCATTATGTCCTTCCCTAGAAACTGGTCCCTCCTAATAGTGTATGGAAAGGACACGAGGCCAAAACTTGCCATAATTCATTCAAGGGAGCATTTTGCTGTATTTCTTCCAAAATAAATTTAGTCTTTCCTTCTGGAAGTCAACACCATAAATTAAATGCATCAATTTCTCTTTGGTCTTCTATATTCATTGGTGGCTGTCACAAGCAGACGCAGAAGTTGAAAACATCCTGACTGCTATCAGATGTCCTTTAACCTCATGGTGACATCTTTGTTCTTTGACACTTTAAGAAGGTCATTTATCCTCTAATTCACTGTTGTTAGCTCCTCTTTGCCTACCAACCTCCCCTTCCATGTCTGAGGTAATTATGAATCTAGTCACTCTCCCTATAGATTTAGCTATCTTAGATTTCATATAAACACAAAAAAATACAAAACACAAACAAGAAATGAACAACAACAAACTCAACAACAACAAATAAAACGGAGAAAAACCTCAAAGAGAAACCAGAAAATATTAAAAACGGAAGCAACTTTAAAATGGGTCCAAAGGGCCAGCAAATGGCATGGTCTCACACTCCAAGGTGGCTACATCTTCTGTTATGCACTTTGTCCTGCTCGATGTCTGCAGCAAGGTTGGTCACATGCCGGGACGATGGTCACAGAGGACTCACCAGAGGTTTAAAGCAAGCGGGGGCCTTCGATGGATGTAGGGCTTCCAGGGTCATCCATTGCCTTCTGCAAACCCACTGTTCATAATTTAAACTCTGGTATCACCCCCCCTTTGGGATTTATTATTTATAATCTTTGCATGACACAGCCTTGTATGGTTCTTCCATGTAGACTTAATGGATACCTGGCTTAGATGGCTAGACCCCCGGACACTGTTTGTCTGACAGCCAGCCGTCATGTAGCGTCACCACACCTTGCCTCTGATTCTTCTGATATAACATATCCTTTGATTTCTCGAGTGCTGCTCTCTCAGTGTGGATTGTGGATCCAAGTGAAATAAAATCCTGGATAATTGTAATCTTTTATCTGTTTATCTTGATGTTCTCTATTGTTCAAGCTGTCAGGATTTTTGTTTTCTTTATATTGAGGTATAATCTATACTGAAATCTGCAATCTTAGATTTCCCTCTTTAAGTGCATCAAGTTCTCTCTGATATCAGAAAGCAAGGTGGTGTTAGGTGCATATCAAGTTGCCAGTGTGCCTCCCTTCCAGACTTGTGCTACATCCTTTTTTGTACACTGCAGCTTCTTGTGTTATTTCCTTAGCAAATGGACTGAATAAATATAGTGAGGTGATATAAACCCTGATGTGCAACTTTCCTGATTTTACACCATTCAGTATCACCTGGTTCTAATCACATGACTGCCTTTTTGTGTATTTATGGGAGTTTTATGTAGACAGTTAAGTGTTCTGGAATTCCCTGTCATTGCAGTGTTATCTGTGGGTTTATTCTGTAAAAGCAGTACAATACATTTGTATAGTCAATAAAACACAAGTAAACACTCATCTGGTATGTTATGCTTCCAACCAAGAGTCACATGTCTTCAGCAATGGTGGGGGAAGCATTGCTCCTTAGGCAAATGGAACAGAACCGCCACTTTCCAGGGTTCACGGGAGAATGCTTTTGGCTCCTGGAGCAATGGCCGCCTTGTCTCTCCACCTGACAGACACTTGCCTCCTCTTCCCTGACTAGACTCCAGAAAGCAGCAGTCTGGAAACTTATCAGTTACTTCATGTTCCCAGCCTCATCCCCGCTCCCATCTGTGAATAACTTAGCTGATGCGTTAATGCCTCTTTCTAAGCCTTTGAACAGTGAACTCTCCCTTTGTGTAATCCTGTCATGTGTGGCAGGCAGCGTGCAGGGAATGTATTGAAGTCTGCCTCTAATAAAAATTGAGACACTGGAGTGTCTATACTGCAGGGACCCTGCACTCCAGCGTTTGGCTCTCCCTTCTGGATATAACTTTTCTCATTGCACATGCACTGTTTTTGAACCAGTTAGTAATGTAAGATAGGAGCTGGTCTCTACATGACCTTCAAATGATATTCCTTGTTCTAAGTTCTCTTTGGAATCTGGCTTGACCTTCTAGCCATTCCCTGTCAATATACTCCTTTAATTATTTTTTAATTATCTTCTGTATGATTTTTCCAGATTCAGTGTTTAATAGAATGTTTTCTTTCTGAAAACACTTTGAGATATGAACAAGTATTTTTTAAATTTCTCTTTTTAAAAAAATAATACAAAAATAAAGTTTTTTTTCACTAATCATTATAAAAGGGAAATCATACTGAAGGAGTAAATTCAAATGTAGAATCTCAATTGCTTACAAAATCAACATTAACAAGAATTAAAATAAATTCCATTTGACTAGGTTAATTTAAAAGACCCTTTTCCCTAACACAAACTAAAACATGAGCACATGGTTTTCCAGGTATTTATTTCCATAAGGGTTTAAAGAATACCTCTAGTTTTTACTCTTTTACTTTTTATTCTCAGTATTTTCTCATTTATTCAAATATTCTCTCCTACTAAACACAATTGAACATGTAACTAGAGAATATTTGCATAAACTATAATACAACACAAGGTTCTTAAAATATTAAAATTCGGAAGGTGTGTGTGTGTGTGTGTGTAAGTAAAATTCCTATTATGGCTCTTTTATTTATGAGCCTGTAACTCCTAACACATGATTGGACGAGGCTATGTTAAAAGGGTGTGTGCTACATTAGTAGAAGTGATTGGTCCTTTTAGTTGCTGTTCTCCTGATTACAAGAGAGCTACCTCAGAAGCAGGAACAGAAATGGCCCTCCACCAAAGAAGAGGCATTGAGAGCCCATTGAGAGCCCTTCTTGAAGTGGAGGAAGCTGAGATCACAGGTGGAGGTGAGGAGATAATAAAATGAGACTATAAGATTGTGAGGGAGAGCAGTGGGTGGGCTTCCTGGACCACTGAGGCTGAGGACAATCATCTGTTGGAGAGGATGAAAACCAGAGAGGGAGCGTTGGCTGCTGGTTGAGGAGAAGTATTGCTGTGGAGGAATGCGTGAATCTTTTTTGTTTTCTGACGACAGCTAGTGCTAAACATATAACTTCCCTTAAAAAATAGATAATTGTGAGTGCTGTCTGTGAATTTTGTGTGAGCATTGCAACAAATTATAGAGTGTGGTGGGAGGAACAGTTAATGTCAGAATTGAATAAAGGAGCTAGAGGCATGTCTGACCTCTGCCTTGTGACAATCAGCCTTGGATTGGCATGGAAATGGATTCTCCTCTCCTGCATAGTTGAAAGAGGTCAGATGTAGCCTCTGTGCATTTTTCACAGTATGTACACAGTATGTATATATGTATGTATGTATGTATGTATGTATGTATGTATGTATGCCAGGGGCTTCAACATATTAATGGAAAAATTCCAAAATCTCTTAATCCCAGTTTATACATATTCAATTCCCTCTGTATAGATATTTCCTCCCTTTAAACACTAAATGTATGAGGGAGACGCCCAGCGACTTTGGCAAATCATGGTCCATCAGCATGTAATGAAAGAAAGAGGCCCCTAGATGGCAGGTGAGGTTTCTGGTCAACTGCCAGCCCAAAAGTTGGCTGGACAAACACACCCATCGGTCCTACAGAATAAAAGACCTGCAATTTGCTTGTTGATAGTATCAATAAAATAAAATACAGCAAATTCACTTCCATCAAGTGGATTCCATTTTTATAGTGACCCAATGGGACCAACTAGAACTGCCTTATGAGGTCAGAGACTTGTAATCATTATGGGAGCAGACAGACACATGACTCACCCTCTAAGTGACTGGTGGACCAGCCAACACCAGGGATCCTCCTGGGGCGTACAGTCAAGAACACTCTAGGGGGCAGTTCTGATTGGCAATGCAGATTACAGGGGTTATGAGTCATTAGAGGGGCTAACATTGGGGTTATCATGTGTCATCATCAATTCAGTGACAGGATGAGAAGCACATGGTCACTACAGTAGCTAAAGGGGACTGCGGCTGCCAACGATCCATCCTTGAAAGAAGCTTACCCAAAAAAGCATTGGAGCCATGAAGTTAGTACCAGGAAATAATCAAAAACAATACTATTGGAAGATATTCATGCCCCGGGGCGATTAGCAATAAGACTCTCCACCGTAAATTAACTAGGAATTTTTGAAAGAGAGCCAAAGGCAGATTAAAAACAAACAAACAAACAACATCGATCCAGAAATGGGTTTGGGGCTTGCACTAAATCCTCACTCCAATTTAAGAACTATTAGTTCTTAGGTGACAGTCCTGTTCAATCCTCACCCTCAGAAGACAGGATGGAACTGCCCCAGAGACTTTGAGACTAATTTTCATGGGCATAGAAAGCCCATGGAAACTAAAAACAGTTGAGTCAATCCTAGCAAAGAACTGAACCTACCTCTGGGAATCAACTTTCAACCCAACAGTAGACGGAGCTATACATAACAACTCCGGGGAGAACGCACCCCTGAGTATAGTCAACCACATGAGGCAAACAGAATGGCATTAGCCTCTAAACGAAGTTCAAAAGGCAGGATGGGACAAGAAAGATGGACAGATAGACTGAGGAAACCCAGCAAGGAAGCGTAATTCAGAGAATTACAACCGTTGCCATGAAACAAAGAAGCATGGGAAATAAAACAAAATAGAAAGCTTTAAGCATACTCATATTTTACACATAGTGGACAGTTATGTTGGTTATATACTTTTTGTGCCACCATTGTTATAAACTGTACTCATATTGTTTCACCATTAATAACTTATATTCTCAGCTTTTTAAAATTTCCTCCTGGCTGTGTGTGTGTGTGTGTGTGTGTGTGTGTGTGTGTGTGTAAACGCTTCTAAATTGAGGGCATGGATCACTGATGGGTAAGTTTTGGACTGCAAACCTCAAGCTCAGCCATTACAACGCACCGAATGTGCCGAAGGAGAGAGATGAGGCGGTCTGCTCCTGCAAAGAGCCGTGGAATTCCTAAATAGGGTCGTTATGGATGAGAATTGACGCAATGGCAGGGGATTTTTCATTGGTCTGTTTCGGTTTGTTAGGTACTATAATTCCTTTTTATCTTTCATTGCAACTTCATAGTACTAAGCTCGGCATCTTGTCAAAAATAAGCCAGAAAGCATATCAATTACTGAGGTTATTTATTAGTTATTTTCTAACATTCATTTTAGTATAAAAAAGTATTAACTTAGTTTTTATAATTGGTATTTCAAAAGAGCACTGTACAATTTGAAGCAAAATGGTTAAGAATCTCTATTACAAGTCTCTTTACTATTACTTTGTGATTCATTTACTCCTCTTAAAGCAATAAAACAAAATATTTTAATATAGTAAAGAAATTGCAAGAAAGTCAAATAATTCTTTTGTGGTTATTATTCCCAATATAACTTTTGTTCCATTAAAATTATTGGAAAAACTATCTGGGGATCAGAAATAAATATTTCCAGCGAATGCACTTAAATTGGTAGCATATGATAGGCTATTTTATGTGGAATTCAACCCCATCTACAGCATGTTCACATCACACAGACACCAGCACCAGCACTAATAAAAATGCTCTTAGATAAATTCACTGCATGGTTTTGTGCACCGACTTGACTTCAGTTGAAGCTATAGTGCATCTGGCATTAATTTAGCACAAGTCTTCACATAGTAACTGACTTGGATATGTTCTAAATTTTAAGTGTATGTCAAATCTTAGGAAATTGTCATAATTATATTTTCCATGCAGCAATATAGTTTCAGGTTTATATTAATTTATTGGCATCATATAGTAAAAATGATATCAGAGCATTTTTAAAAGAACAGATAGAAAACAGTGTTGCTCATAAGTTTTAGAAAGCTGAGATGCTGAACTCTGGAACAAAGAGCTGGCGTTATATATTGGCTATAAAATATGCCAAACTACATTAATTCAACATAGAATAATATCTACTTATATGTAGGTATTTTTAGACTCCCAGTGGATTGATAAGTAGTGTTGTTTTAAGACATTATTATGACAGACAGACATCTATGCTGTAGAAATGTCTAAATATAAATTACCGAATTAGGAGATATTTATAAACCTACCCTTCTTGAATTTTAACAACCTCAAAATTGATTTTTTAAAGCAAGCTGGCAAAGAAAGTAAACATTCTGAACAATTTAATGATGAAAACTTTAAATAAGGTTATACTAGAAATAATAAGCAAATTTACTTCTAGAGCTCATGAGATCATAGTAAATTCATGCACCTTGACTGTAAAAGCAGCAAAGAGAAACACTAATTATTTTGACCCAGGTGTCATTGCCTTTTCTCTGAATAGTCCCACTAATTTAGCTCTATTTATGCACCTGCAAGATTCCTTAGACTCTTGTTTCCATAAGTCTATGCCATAGAGTTAGCAGTTCAAAACTACCAGCTACTTCTCAGAAGAACTCGGAACCTCTATAAATGGCCACTCTGATTTGGAATTGACTTGATGACTCAGCTGGGTTCTCTAGAGCAGGGGTGGCCTGAGGGCTGAATGCACCCACAAGGGCATTTTTTGTGGCCCACGAAGTTCTGTAATAAAATGAAAATAGAAAAATTGTTATGAAGAAAATAGCGCTTAGGGGAGGTCAAGGCAATACCTCACACACAATTCCCTCATTACATTTTATTTCAGAGCACTGGGGGCCACAAACACCCCTGTTCTAGAAAATCAAAACAAGTGAAGCTTGTGTGTGTGTGTGTGTGTGTGTGTGTGTATGTGTGTGTGTGTGTGTGTGTGTGTGTGTAGGAGGGGATTTCTATCAAGACACAGCTCACAAAAGCAGCTGTGTCCAGGCTGGTTGAAGTCCTGTGTCAGGTGATAAACAGGATGCTTTTCCTGACTCATGTAGCTGAGGAGACCAATGGAAAAGGAATCCTCAGGCTAGTGGATCCAAAATCAAATCCGCAGTCAGCTGGTCGCCGATGGCTCCTGGGATTGACAAGTCATGTAGTAGCAGATGAATGAAACATGCAATATACATATTCAGCAGAAGTGATGTCTCCCTGGAACCTGTTTTCAAAGGAGCAGGTCCCAGCTCTGAGAAGTCTTCCTTCCAATCGCATCAAGGCTGTGCAATTGCTTTGAATCAAGGGGTACGGGGACTGCATTACACCACAGCTGCTAGCTCCTCCCATAGTTGAATATGTTATGTTAGGTCTGTGGTAGTTACACAATTTCACGTCAACTTGATAAAAGAACGACGGGGTGGAGTTTAGCCTGTCAATCAGGTCACAGTCTGATGATGCTTCCTGTGGGCATGGCCTAATCATGAGGATTCTAGGAACTTCCTGTCTCTTTCTCTCTCTGCTTCACCTTCCTGTTGACAAATCACATGGAGCCATCATGATGGCAGACAGAGCCCTGGAGATGCTTCCACCATCACTGTATCCACAAGACTGTCCACCCACCTGCCTGTGATCTTGCTGCATTAAGCATCATCGCATGTGTTGCGTGAGTCTAAAGAGGAATTTATAGACTAGTATCGGGCAGAGGAGCTGATGTCAGACTTATGGACTTGGTATGAACTGGGCTGGGCTGTTAACTCAATATACATAAATGTTCTTTGATATAAAGCTCTTTCACACACATATGAGTATCTCTGAGTTTGTTTCTGTATTCAACCCAATCTAACACAGGTTCCAATATGGCGGTGATTGCATTGTGCTAGATCACATTGTGGGTATTTACTCTGAAACTACTGAGACATGTGCCTAGCCAAGTTGACACAAACCTAACTACCACATTGAGACATGGTTTGTTTTGCGGGGTTTTTTGTTTTGTTTTGTTTTTTGTTGTTTTAGTGAGCTCAGAAATCATGAGGTTCTGTTGCCATGCCTAGGCTTGGTGGATCTTCAGAGGAAGCCAATAAAGTCCTCGAAGGCTGTAGACAGCTTCAGACTAGCGCCACAGTAAAGGCAATATAAACAAGTGGACCATAATGGATCCTTTTTCCATTATTTTTTCCTCCTCTTTTATGGAATTCTATCAGAAGCCAGAGAGTAAAGTAGGTATTGAAGTAGCCTGGCCTTTTGTTGAATAATGAAGAAGGAGGAGGATAGAGCTTTTGAATGAGGTGAATTTAGTTCATATTCAGAGAATTTTCTTCTCAAATTCTGTATTCTTCATTGGATGTCGCATGAGCAAGTTTAGAATCCTAAGGCAAACTTTTGGGCTCAATAACCTCAAGTAGCAAAGTAGAAGTGTTATCTAGTCAGTTGATGTTTTACATAAAAAGTTATATATTACAAACATTTATATAATGTAAACAAGCATTACACATACACATATATATTATATTTTTAATGTCTTACACTCCCTAGGATGCCCTATGAAGTAGTTCCACTCAGCCCTTCTGTCCTATAGGAGTGCTGTGGATTGGAATCAAATCTAAAGCAGGTTTACTTTGATTTATTTTGTTTTTGAAGCACTTGGTTCATGACGCTTTGACACCAAATTTTCTATTGTTTTCAACTTCCTACTTTCAGAATATCAGATTCACTTTTTACAGTACAATTTTACTACTACTATTTCTATAAATAATAAAACAACCCTATTTGCAATGAGAGCATATATAGTATTTATAATGAACCAGTAATTACTTTCATTTAATAATTATACTATCACCTTATACTAGTAATTTACTAATATTAACAATCCATCTTAGAGGAAATTGAGATGAATAATATTTCATTACCTTGCTCCCCTCACTACTGGAGTTGCATAGAAAAGACTGAAACCTGTAATCAGGAACCTAAATTTTGGATCTTTGGCTTAAACAAATTACACTAAGTCATCCTCAGTAGAATGTTCTATAAAATGTCTTATATCTTGAATGAAGTTCACTCTGACACGTAACTGGTTCAACTCATCAGAGTGTCAAATTTAACAGGTATTGTAGCTTAATCCTAATCTTGGTCAGAATACCTACATCCCTCCCACACCTTCCCCTTCCACAACCCTGCAAAGAATACCTTAAATAACCCATTTTCTAGAAATTTACAAAGGCTTACAGTACTTTGTTGGTGTTTGCAAATGCACTTTATTTCAAAAGTTATTTGTAATAGTTTCTTCTTACAAATCTTTTATATTTAAAACAATGGATGTGCTCTATGAAGTCATGGGAAATTATATGTGATCATAAACAGAAACTATTGTAGATACTACATAGAAGTGTTACATAGCAGAAGAGAAAGAAGGGCCACGAGAGCGAGGGTCATGGAATTAGCCCCACACCTCTAGGAAGACTCTATGAGAACAGGTGAACATTTTGGTTAAAAATATAAAGCATTGCACATGGAAATAGGAATCTTAAGACAAATATAGGAAGAAATAATACAAAACCAGTTAAAGCTAATATTTGAGTTTGCCCAGTTTGGGGTAAAAGTGCAAGAAAATCTCCATCATTCAGAAAATAAAGCCACATGTTACCGGAGAAGGGGAAAAAATTCTACTCACAACCTGGCCAGGAATGTGTTAACAAAGGCAATGGAAAGAGGGCCCAGAATAAAACTGAAAGAAAGTAGGGAAGATTTTAAAAAATAATAAACATGAAATTAATTTTTAAATGAATCTGAATAGACATAGGTCCTGAGGACAAACAGAATAAATAAAACTTAAAAATAATTAGAGAAGAAAAGTTTTCATTGATGAGAATGTAATTTCAATGAAAGAAATGTTCAGTATTGAAAGGAGACAGCTGGACTGAGGAATACGATTCAAATAGGATAATAAGACATATTCTTATAAATGCACTAGAAATCTTCATTAAATAATTCTGAAAATATCCAGACCAGCAAACACACAGATGAGGAAATATCTAGAGAGGAAAAGTCAGACTATATTTACATTTAGATTTCTCCAGGTAGATAATCAATTATAGAGCATGGTGAAACAGTAAGTTTCATATAAAAATAATAATAAAACCTCACATATTTGTTTCCAGCCAGATACATTCAAATCTAAAACAGATATGCACAAATATGCAAATATTAAAAGATAGCTATCTCCCTTGGTCATTTAAAAACTATTAGAATATAAACAAACAAGGCCCACTGTTAGCAACAAAAAAAGAATATACAATAAATAATGCTGATGACAGCAACCAACACAAAATGAGAAACTAAGTAAAAGGGCAATTTTCAGAACATAAATTTCTTTAGGTTTCTTTAGGTAGTTACTGAAAAATTAGATACACTCTTAACACAATATTTTATATATCTCTCAGTCTATTTATCTCTAATTTTAATATTGTGCATATATAAAGAATAATATATATTTTTCATATATAAAGAATAATATATACACAGCTTTCCCCCAGATCCTGGATGCTTCCTCCCCCCAACTACCATGATCCGAATTCTACCTTGCAGGGCTGGATAGGGCACAGGTTGTACACTGGTACATTTGAGGGCTGGAGGCACAGGGAATCCAGGGTGGATGATACCTTTAGGACCAAGGGTGTGAGGGGCAATGCTGGGAGAGTGGAGGGTGAGTGGGTTGGAAAGGGGGAACTGATTACAAGGATCCACATGTGACCTCCTCCCTGGGAGAGGAACGGCAGAGAAGGGGGAGAAGGGAGACTCCGGATAGGGCAAGATATGACAAAATAACGATGTATAAATTACCAAGGGCACATGAGGGAGGCGGGAGCGGGGAGGGAGGGGGAAAAAAAAGAGGACCTGATGCAAAGGGCTTAAGTGGAGAGCAAATGCTTTGAGAATGATTGGGGCAGGGAATGTATGGATGTGCTTTATACAATTGATGTATGTATATGTATGGATTGTGATAAAAGTTGTATGAGCCCCTAATAAAATATAATAAAAAAAGGATAATATATAGAGGGGAAAAAGCTGTCATAATTAATGGTGAAACATATTACCCCCTTATGAACATATGAAAAAATCAAGGTACTTACTGTTATTATTATTATTTAACATTACAGGCATGACAGCCTATCTCTTCTACTAAATTTGAAATATTATGGAAATTAGACAAGGTGAAAAATTATACAACAGACACACCTTGAAATATACGCTTTTAGTTATAAGAACTTGACATCACAGGGAGTTACTTTTCATATCCTTTTCACCTGCTGGCAGACATTTCTTTGCATGATTGAGCTGATTTGGATTTCCCAGGGCTTGAGAACAGCTGAGCACAGAAAGACGTGCAGCCCAGCAGTTCGCTTCTTCGGTGAGTCGTTGGCTCAGTGGTGTTAAGGTCTTCTTTCAGGTGACTCCAGCTTTTCTGTGCATGGTAGTTGCAATTACACACATCATTTGCTTTGGTAATATTGATTTATTTTCCTGTACTGCACAATTGTACGTTTTTCTTTTTGCATTACATTTTAAATTACATCGACGATCACATGATTGCTTTGTTTGTTTACCACTGAAGAAACTGTAAGCTGATAATGTCTCTGACACATATTATTTTAATGACAAGCATTGACCTAGCACACACCCCCGTTGCCAAGAGCAAATTTCTATCTTACATCTGGGATGGACCACATGTACACATACCTCCTCATATTCCTGTAAAAGCTAAACAAATATAATACTATGATAACTTAGTGATGGGCTGGCTATATTCTAACTGTATAAAATCAATCATTACATTGCATTAAAATATTTGAGAAAATGTAATCATAGCAATCATTGCATTGATAATAATGTTTTAAAAAATCCTGCCTGGAAAATCATCATAAGAAATACGAAGCATTTAATCTTGGAGAGACTATTGTCACCATGAATAAGATAATGATCTTCCTAAATGCTTTCAGGGCCAAAACACACATCTCCAACAAGCTAAAAATATCCACAGCTGAATGTACAAAACGGTGCCTGCCACTGGCGCTGTCCTCCCAGCAAAGAAGTGTCTCTGAATACCACACCCCCACTTTGATGAGCATATAAAGCTTGATCCTCTTGGCTCTTGCATCAGTTTGTGATAATACCGAGGCACCATCCTAGATCTTCATGTTCTCAAAGACTCAGATCCGATGTTATTTGCAAATACCCCGGCACAGCATTTCTTTTGCTCTTTTAGTAGGTGTGGGAGGCCTGGTTGGGCATGATCAAGGGTAATGTAACAAGAGGTATTGCTGAAATCCAGGTGGGGACAGAGCATGATAGTGGGACAGGAAGAAAGTCAAGGGAAATAGAGGAAAGAGCTGAGAGGCAAGGGGTATTTATAGAGGCCTAGACAAAGACATGTACATATGCAAATATATATGAGGATGGGGAAATAGACCTATGTGCCTATATTTATAGGTTTAGTATTAAGGTGGCGGAAGGACATTGGGCCTCCACTCAAGTACTCCCTCAAAGCAAGAATACTTTCTTCTATTAAATTGGCATTCTATGATGCTCACCCTCCCGACACAACCGCTGAAGACAAAGTGGGTGAATAAGCAAATGTGGTGAAGAAAGCTGATGGTACCCGGCTATCAAAAGATATAGAGTCTGGGGTCTTAAAGGCTTGAAGATAAACAAGCAGCCTTCTAGCTCAGAAGCAACAAAGCCCACATGGAAGAACACACCAGCCTGTATAATCACGAGATTTTGAAGGGATCAGTTATCAGGCATCAAAGAACAAAAAATCATATAATTGGGTGCGCATCTCCATGATATGATCACTGAGGACAAATGGGTGTATAAGCAAATGTGTCGAAGGAAGCTGATGGTGCCCCATTATCAAAAGGTATAGCATCTCAGGTATAAAAGACTTGAAGGTAAACAAGCAGCCATCTAGCTCAGAAGCAACAAAGTCCACATGGAAGAAGCACACCAGCCTGTGCAATCATGAAGTGCCAAAGGAAGCAGGTATAAAGCATCCTCAGAACAAAAATATCTTACCAAAGTGAAAGAAGGGGGAAGTGCAGTGTGGAGACCCAAAGCCCATTTGTCGGTCACTGGAGATTCCTTTGCAGAGGGGTATAGGGAAGGAGATGAGTCAGTCAGGGTGTGATGTAGCACCGATGTAGAATACAGCTTTCCTCTAGTTCCTAAATGCTCCTCCCCCACCCCACCCCACCCCACACACTAACATGATTCGAATTCTACCTTGCAAGTCTGAATAGAGCAGAGGATGTACACTTTTACAGATAGGAGCTGGAGGCACAGGAAACCCAGGGCGGATGATACCCTCGGGACCAGGGGTGTGAGAGGCGA
Source organism: Tenrec ecaudatus (assembly GCF_050624435.1). Taxonomy (NCBI): domain Eukaryota; kingdom Metazoa; phylum Chordata; class Mammalia; order Afrosoricida; family Tenrecidae; genus Tenrec; species Tenrec ecaudatus. The sequence goes on along the minus strand of NC_134540.1, from coordinate 26,344,908 downwards.
TACTGGAAGGGTAGAGGGAAAGTGGATTGGAAAGAGGGAACTGATTACAAGGATCTACATGTGCCCTCCTCCCTGGGGGATGGACAACAGAAAAGGGGGTGGAGGGAGATGCAGGATCGGGCAAGATATGACAAAATAATAATTATAAATGATCAAGGGCTCATGAGGGAGAGGGGAGCGGGGAGGGAGGGGGGGAAAAAAGAGGACCTGATTCCAAGGGCTTAAGCAGAGAGCAAATGCTTTGAAAATGGTGAGTGCACTGAATGTACAGATGTGCTTTACACAACTGATGTATGTATGGATTGTGATAAGAGTTGTATGAGCCCCTAATAAAACGTTTATGTAAACGAAAGTGGAAGCGTAAGCAGGTTGCGGTTCTTGCTCAGGAAACTAGCTTTTGTTTCAGGTCTTTTCTCCATTAGAACGTGTCATACGGTGCCCACACTCAGAAGTTATCGCAGTTTTGCATAGATCAATAAACTCAATCTCTGGGAAGAAATTTGCAAGACAGCTACCTGGCCAAGCACCCAAAGCAGATCTGTATCTGCACCCATTCCAAAGAAAAGTGACCGCAGACATTTTCAAACACCAGTTATAGTGAGCAAAACTTTGCTGAAGATCATTTTACAATTTTGGAACCGTATATTAGCATGTTGCTGTAAGAAATTCAAACCAGATTCAGAAGAGGACATGCTGGTATCACCACTGATGTCAGATGGCTCTTGGTAAAAATCAGATAATATCCAATGTGTGTTTACTTGTGTTTCATTGACTGCACAAACGCCTTCAATTAAGTGGATCATAACGGTGGTAAGTGCCGGTGAAGGCAGGCCTGTCTTTCCTCCTCTGACTTGCCTATGGCCATGAGGCAGGAGCCAGACGTCATGCATGCTCCATTCTTCTGTACCTATTCTGACCACCAACCACTTTTCCTATGCCACTCTATATTTATATTGGTTTGATAATTCACTGCAATGGCCACACACAACTCACTGACAATGCACATAATTTAGAGGGTTTTTTTAGGGAAGTCAAAAGTTTAGCACCAGTCAGGATCAGCAAACAGCAAGGATACAGTCATTGGTCTCCTCAGTTAAGTCTCTTTTTTGGGTCTCAGACTCTCAGTCACTTCTTAGCTCCATCTCTCTGGTCCTCAGTCTCTTGGCCACATGGTTCCTTGGCTTTTGTTCCCATGAGCCACTTATTTCTGTCGGACAGTTTCATCATCCTGGATCAGGCGTGGAGAAGCTACTCGTTAGTCTTGGTGTTGTTCTTCTGAGTCTCTGAGCCACCATCTCTGACAGATCTGGCTGAGCGACGGTCCATCGAGTTTCTCTCTCTGTTGCTACATCAAGGATGGCTCCTCCTTATGGCTAAGAGGGTGGTGATGAAAACTGACCATGCTTCTCTCTTAGTTTTACAAATATCTTGTTTGTTTGTATAGTCCCACTCAATCCTTTGGTGGGAGTTACAACGATTTGGGTACAAGAGCTATATTAAGAAAATTCTCTTCACCACAATAACAAAATATGGATACCTCTGAGAAGAATGAGAACTCCAGAGCACTTATTCAATCTGCTTGATGGGCAAATAATGCAAGATGCTGGATATATCACGAACTGAACACGAGAGTTGGAGGAAGGCTGATTGACAATCTGAAAATAGCAGATGACACACATTGCTCTTTGAAATCAAGGCGGAATTAAAGCACTTGAACTGTAAGGACTCTAGTCTTCATATGGATGAAAATTCAATATAAAACCAAACAAACAAAAAATAGAAATAAATCATCATTAGCAGAACAATAGATAACATCATGATAAATGGTAAAAAAAAAAGTTATCAAGGATTTCATTTTACTTGGAAGTTGTCATTGATTTCCACAACCAATGCTCATGAAAGTCAAACCCAAAGCTAAACTCATGGTCACCCAATCAAAGCTCACTCATAGTGACCCCTGTTGGTTTCTGAGACTGCAACTGTTAATGGGGGCAGAAAACCCAGACTTTCCCCCACAGAACTGCTGGTGGTTTCAGACTGTTTACGAGGCAGATCGTAGCCCAATATGCAATCACAACAGCGCCAAGACTCCTGCCGTGAAAACAGCAGTGAAGAAATCAGAAGTCATGTTGTGGGAAAATGTGCTAAGGAAGACTTCTTGGAAGGGTTGAGGAGCAAGGGGGTAATGTGGTGATCATGTCTTATGCCATCCAACTTTCACTCTCTCTGGTCTCTTTTGCCGATAAGATGTGTCTTGTGTGCACTTCAAGTTCCTTTGTGCTGGAGAGGTGTCTTTATGGGCAACGGTCTACCCTATCCTTTGTGTAGAGAGCTATGTACAGGCAAATGGTGTCTACCCCGTGTAGTTACAATTTCTGGCAGATCCATGCCATCACCACCTCTGTTTTATTTGCAAGTTTCTATCTACCTAGCAATCAGGTCAGGCACAAAGTGACATCCTTGCTCTGTCAGTCAAGTATCCTGGGAGAAAGACAACCTTTCCCTGGATGGCCCAAGGAATTGTGGTGTACTTTAAATAACACTCCACTTGAGATTTTTCCATTTGCTCATCAGGGATGAGAATAAACTCAAATGGGGGCTAACTTGGCATCAAGACTCAACATAGAATTACTGCTGCAACATAAACCACAGCTTTGCACAAGCTGCGTGTTTTGGAATGTAAGCTCTCACACATTGTGTGGGTAATTCCTTTTCCAATATCGCATTTAAGTTATCATTACAAGTATTTCAGATCTTCGATGCATTGCATTCTACTAATGAAGACCGTGATTTCTAACACATTTTAAAAATGTATTATAATTAGAGAAACAGTGAAAGACTGGAACAGCCAGATGAGCCTGCAGCACAGGCATTCATTAGTCTTAGTGCAAATATAGAAAATTAAAGAAAAAATTAAGACTTTCAAATAAGCATTAAATTATGTGTGTTGAATTGACATTGTACAATTACACATTGAATAAAAGTTTCTCTGTCTTCTGAAGACAGACTCTCCTAATGAATAAATTGCTGCACAAGACTAGGAACTTTAGAAATAATTGTCACTAATGCTTCCAAGTCTGTGACTTTTTGTAAACACTTCCGGCGTTTGCATTAAAGAAATGAGTACATTTCATCCGTTTGTTTAACAAAATCTATTGCGGGTTTACTCTGTCTGCCCTCAGCGGGTCACTGCGGAACTAGGGATTGCAGCAAGAGTAGAGGGTGATCCATGCACTCAGGGAACATTTATGTCAGTGCCACAATGCGACCATCTAACTCGTTCCAATGGTAATACAAATGGATTAGGTATTACCTATTTAAGAGAAATATGCTGGTGAAAATCAACGTGAGGATATTTTCATTCAGAACTAGCTAGCGCTATACAAAACATTCTGTGAAACATTTAGAGTGATGTTTTCCTTTTGGCCTCTGGGAGAAACTTTTCAGGAAAGACTTTGATTGACTATGAATGAAAATATCACAAGGAATTTGACTCAGTACATCTAAATGATTACTAACTGACCAGAAATATGATTCAACATACATTTGAGCTGCACTTTCATTGATGGATTCTTATTGAGTGTATGGGGACCAGTCGGCCTCATCTGACCCACTAGAACTGCCTCACCGGCTTTTATTGAATCTGCCAGTTTCATGACTCATGATCAATACGTCACACGGAAGGGAGGATTACAGAAGTAGGGTTGGCACCATGATCGGGACACTTACAGAAGTGCTTACAAGATTGTGGCGGGGTCCTCGTGTCTCATGCCCATTCATAACCAAGAACACTAAAATCTTTATGGAAAGCAAACCATTAAGCCTTTGTCCCAAGGAGCTGCTTGGTGGATTCAAACAGTCAATCTTCAATTAGCAGCCTATTGATTAATGATTTTGCCAGCATGGTAGATTGGTAGTGGCTCCGATATTGCTCAGAGAAAGATGAAAGCTGTGTTTTGAGGATCTCAGTCATTCATCGCTTTATTACAACAGTGACTTAATCAGCATGCCAAAACTTTAAATTCATAACAAATAATTCCTAAAGGTTTCTGTGTTCACTATAAAGTTGTTTGTATTCTGTATTTCCATACTTATCTTCAGTTTTGTTTACTGGGCTGGGATGCAAACCCCATCCCTCCTTTAGAAGGGCATTCCCTAGTGGATTTAGACAAAACTGGCCACCAGCAGGAGGAGTCCTGGTGGTATAGTGGTTACATATTAGGCTTCAACCACATGGCTGACAGTTCAAAATCCAGCAGCTCGGAGGGAGAGAGAAAGACCAGACTTTCCTCCCATAAACAGTTATAGCCTCAGAAACCCACGCGTCACTATGAGTCAGCCTTGACACGTGGAAGTGTTGGCTTTTCGTTTCGTTTTGTTTTCCAGAGGCCACATGAGGAGGAACCCGGTCGGTACTGTGAGATAAGTGTTGGGCTGCCAACTAATTTTGCTGATTACTTGTTCACAAATAAAATAATTGATATGATTTCCCCTCTGCACCCTATTGTGGAGGATGAAAGACATCCCAGGTTCAAGTATAATTTGTTAAGTCTTACAAAAGACAAAGATCACTCATCCAGAAACCATTAGCATAAGGCCATCATGACATCCACAATTTACAGAGAACTGACCTCGGAAATAGGACATAGGAGGCAAAGAAAGTTGTCGAAAAAGAATGATTGGTGGCTGATGAATACATCACAGTTGCAGCCAGGATGACCGAAGTTGGTTTGGGGCCATGATTGGGATGCTTCCATTCTGCTTGACCGAGTGCTTCGGAGACTGCGTCAGGGCACTCCAACCTAGGCAGTCAGAGGATGACTTAAGACGATTTGATGCTAGTGTCCTGATTGTCATTAGGACATACTTAAGCAAGTCCCTGAGGAAGAGACTGGTTAGGAAAGCGGTTGAAATCCTCTGTCTAATGTCCTTTGCTTTGGCAAATCTATTACTCTATGATTCTTTTTGCAGAATATTAGTCAGATCTATTATTCACACTGTAGGCTAAGGGTCAGATAGGTTTCAACATAGGCCAAATCTATGTGGAGGCGACAAAATAGATTTGGGCTTTTACTGTAAACCGTAACTTTCCACAAGCTTAGTGCTCAGAATTTAAAGTCTAGCATCACCCTGCTGGGGACAGATGGCTTGTTAGTTAGCATTAACTGACGGGCGGCGGTGCAGACGCAACAGGATGTTGCAGAGTTCCACAAGTGATACAATGGTAGAACGCCCCCAAAACACGTCATTGCATCTTAGCTTTCAGCTTAAAGAAAACATGCTCAATAATTTTGTACCCTAGTAATTCATTTTAGCATTCAATCAACCTGTTAGTGTATAAGATATATAATTTTGTATTACAATAATCAGTGAAGATATGGACCTTCGTGAAATATTTATAATTAGGAAATTCAGTATTATATGGCAATGTTTCTGAAGATTTAATAAAAAGTGCTTTGATTTCCATTTTAAAGGCATGAAAATTCCTGGTGCAGCATATTCATAGCATCCAACAATGAATTTTAATGAATAATTAGAAGTATGGATCTACAAAAATTCATTAAAGATGCATGACTTTGTTGGAGGGTTATGAAAAGCATCAACTCTCCATGCTTAGCAGCAGGACTCTGTTATTGGTTTTTATTTTTTTAGATTTCAATGCATTGACCCCTCCAAAGATAGATTTTTAATATGATAGGATGGTTTCTTACAAACATGATCGATTTAAACATACTAATTTTTCTCTTCTGTAACAAAATAGTAACATGTATAAAATCTAATTCAGATGTAAACATTTGAGTAGGAGAGAAAAATTTGCCCAGCTACCTTAGTCATTTCATTTGGCTGAATAAAAGCTAAAGCATCAATCAGAAACCTATGAAGCATTTGGTTCAGAAAGGGACAACAAAAGGTAGTTTCTGCAAAGTTGTATTCTCTTTCAGAGCTCGTATGTTGACTAAACAGGGGCATTCTAGGTAGTCTATAGACGCAATCACATGAGGTCTCCACTTGCTACAGGGATGAGGTACAGTGAGTGCACACATCTTGGTAAACACATAGGGAAGGTACGAATTCACAAGGTCAAAGCTGAAGACTCAGACCATGATGCCAGCATGGACTGCCTTGTGAGTTTTAGCCAATTAAGGCTGCCGTTCTGGTTATACTTCCTTATGTGGTGTGCTATATTTCTAAACTCTCTGCCTATAATCCTATTTTGGAGGCCCATTCTCTATTATACAGATGGACAGGATTAGGATAAGATTGACACCTGGCTTTGGGGGCATCATCCGGCCCTACCTTAGTAGAGGGGGTGACTTAAGGCATCCTCCTTTGTTTTCTGGCATGACTGCATATATGTGTATATGCTGGTGCTACTGCATGATTCTCACATGCATCACATCACCTGGGCAGCCATACCTCCATTTCCTGACTAAGCTTTAGAAGAAACGATAAGATTTGCCATGGCATTTGGATATTTTGGCTTTTGGCTCTGGGCTCTCCATTTGGCTTGCCTCTACCTGACTTTCAGATTTATGACCAAATAGCACGACCACCATGTGAGACATTTCCTCAAAGCTTCATGAGTTTCTGTGGGAAGTTTCAGTAAATAGCAGAACCCAAGGGATGTGAGAGAATATACCAAAGGAAGAAGTAGGGGATGCATGGAGCAGAATAGCATCATGGAAGAGTAGGACATTTGGTACCTTTCCAATGTCCTACTCCTTGGGACTAGTGTAGCACTAATTCTTCTAATAGAAGTTATTATCATACCTCAAAGCTAAACACACAAATGGAGGTGGATTGGTGGTGAGCATTTCATGCTTGGCTTAAGCAAGTTTTGTTTTAGGACAGCCAGAAAAGGCTCAGGAACCTGCTCACTTCCTTTTCCAGATTGCTGTCACAATTTCCAAATGCAATAAGATCCACCCTACCCGCCGCCCCTGACATGCACACTAAAAAATAAAATCCCAGAATAAATGAATCACAGGAAAATAAGTGAAAAGCTGTTCTAGATTGTCCAAACATCTAATCATGTTTAAGATGAGGAAAAGTCTTGAAATTTACACAGATTACTCTGATGTTTAGGTGATATTATGAGTTATCTTTGCATGGGAGAGTTAGAAATTGCATAAAAAGATTCAAGAAGAATCATGTGTTTGAATTGTGGTACTAGTGAAGAATATTAAAAGTACCATCGACTGCCAAAAGGACAAGCAAATCTGTCTTTGGGGAAGTACGGCCACAGGGCTTCTTAGAGGAAGGCAGGGTGAGAATTATTCCTGTACACTGTAGACATGTCAGGAGAGACCAGTCCCTTGATGGCACTGAACTACATCCACATTTATTATCTGTGATTAAATATATGTAAACTTAGATAAAAGGCAAAAGATACACTTGATGTCTTCAGTGTAATCAGAAATTGTTTATCAGGGCTTCCCAAAGCAAAACCTTTTTGTATCCTTTTTACTATTTGCTATCAACTCTATGATATGACACTATTGCTTAAATACTCTTTTTCCAGTAGAAAAAAAAAGAATTCATGCATGATAGGAAAAACAAGTCCATAAGTCAGATATTAGCCCATATGTCTGATACCAATCTATAAAGTCCTGTTCAGACTCACAAAGCACATGCAATGATGCCGAATGCAGGAAGATCACAGGCAAGTTGGAGGGAAGTCATGGGGATCCAGTGGCATTGTAAGCATCTCAAGGCTGGCAGGGGTCTCCACATGGTTTTCCTTGGCTTCTGAGGTCTGCCTCCATCAGTCTCTCTCCATGTGTCTTCCCCACAGGGGTGTCTCACAGGGAGTGAGCAGAGAGAGAGAGTGCATCTCCAGCTACCACGGAAAAATACCAGAGTTCCCAGAATCCTCAGAAAAAAAACCCATGCCCACAGAGAGGCCTCATTGACAGGCTAGACTACACTCCTTCACTCTGACTCCTCAAATTGGCATCAGATTTAGTAACCACCACAATGCCTTTCTCTTTTTGCCCTTTGCCATGAATGCTAGTCAAACTTTAATTTTTGATGGACTCCACCTTTCCAAACCCTTTTGTGTTTCAAAAAGAGATAGAATGGCACCCAGGTGCATTTGTGGATCTCTATGCAAGTGAGATAAAAAGTGTAGTATGCATACTTACTTACTCCAGCTGTTGACTCCCTAGAGCGCTCATGATGATTACATCAATCCTTCTTTATTTTGCACATCCCTACATTCTCAGTGGGCAGTGCTGCTTCCTGCTGGGACCAACAAGAACTAACTGCCCATCTCAAGCGAGTTCCTTAAACTGTCAGTCTACTGCTCAATTGTACAAATGTGCTGGACACAATAGATGCATATATGGATTGTGTGTGGTAAGAGTTGCAAGAGCCCCCAATAAAATGATTTTTAAAGAGGAAAATTATAACAAAGAAAGAAAAAAAATCTATGAAATCTCATCACTCAAAAAGAAAGTCTAATAATATGCTAGGTTTCTTAATTCAGAAATTACTTATCACTATACTATAACCATATATAAATCAATTCAATGTTACATAAATGGGATCATGGTATAACCAAGCATGTAGTTTATGAACATATACTTTTTTCATTTAGCAATATGTCATGACTAGTTTCTAAGTCATTTTTAATGGAAATGTGTCTAGTGGTTATGTGGCTGCTAACCATAAGATCAGCAATTCAAAATCACTAGCCATTCTGAGGGAGAAAACTGAGACTTTCTGACCCCTTATGCCTAGTTAAAAGGAAGCCCGTTCAAGAGTTTGATGATGAGTGTATTGGAAATTAGACAAAGAGGAAGTGAGAAGATTATGGTGTGCAATTCTCTCATTTCAGGCTTTTGATTTATATCCAAGTCTTCTTAGGTTCCACAAACAAACTACAATTTCCCAGTAAATAGAAGTAGATTGTTTTGTATATAAATTCTCTCTACTTTCTGATGGAACTATTCACATACTACTAATTCTTATAGGAATCTACCTGAAGGGCATGATGGTGTGGGAGCCACCTCTGACATCCTGCTGGTCCCAAGGCAGATTGCCCCAAATCTGAAGTCAGACATGCCTCTATCCTCCAACCTTCCTAACTCATTCTGGCCCCAATTGAGCATCTCACAGCACGCCCGGCTCTTCTCAGGAGCTGGTAATGAAATGGCCTAACAGAGCAACCCTGTAGGGCAAGGTAGAACCGACTCTCTGGGTTTCTGAGACTGTAACTGTTCATTGGAGTGGAAAGCTTGATCTTTTACCTGAGTTGTGGCTAGTGATTTTGAACTACTGTCCTTGTGGCGACCAGCCTAACTCCATAATCCACGTTGTCACCAGGGAGGGGATGCTAATGTAATATGGTACATGGCACACCATTGTATGTATGTGACAGTTCAAATAAGGAACACGGGATTGACCAACTTATTCCTTTCCACTAGATGTAAAGGAATAGAAGCAGAGGTGGTACACACAAAGAGACAAAGAGATTCATTGTAACATAGAAGACAGCATCATTTAACCAGGTAAGAGCCGCAAGAGGGAGAGAGTTACAACTGTCATGGAGCTGTTGACCTGTGAACCAGGACCCTCTCAGGGCCTGGCAGCAGGGGGCAAGAACTTGTTCTGATCCAGAAACTACATCCTGAGTTGTTTATGCAACTTTCCATTTGATCCTGGTTACAAATTGTACACTGTAACTTCCATAATAATCCACTTAACTGTAAGTATGGTCCTTGAGAATTATCAAACCAAAGGTGGGAGAGAGAAGAGGAGGGACAGGGGGAGTGTTTGATGTTGGAGACGGTGGAGTGCCTCCAGAGTTTGGAAAAGTTGGACATGTGGCACATCATTAATCTCCTCCTTAGTGCTGATCCCTGGAAAAGAAATTGCTCATTTAGGTAATGATCAATAATGTTAGACTTTGATGAAATGTATAGATTTAGGAACGCATAATGAGGTGAACAATTAACAATAAAATGAAACAAAAACTCACAAGAGCAATCAATTTTGTCAAAAGTTTCACTAAATAGGAATATGTCATAGATAAAAGGGATGAAGCAGACTAGATGAGTAATGATGGTTTTCAGGCTGAACGGTGTTTGGTTGGTTTTGTTTTTCCTGTGCAAATTTTAAGCACTTCAAACTCTATTGCACCAGATATTTCAAGGGGTATTTTTTGATGATTTGCTTTCCTAGAAAGATGTCATGTTTCTTCTGGCTATTCATTCTCAGTGAAAATACCCCCTTTATGTTAGCAAAAGCTTATCTCCCCTTCTAGGTTTGTATTTTAGTTTTTGATTTTTCATAACTGCAACAGAGGAAGAACTTATCTTGATCTTTCCTCACAGAGGCAGAAAGTATTTCAGACTAAAATAGATGCTTAATATTTGAAGCTTTCATTTACTACTAAAATTTTTATTGCTAACATTTAGAAATCACACTATGAATAATATGCCATGTAATAAGAAAGGAAAGAAAATGGGTTAACAATATTTTAAATCCACCAGAATCAATGGAATATGAAAAGAAAGAATGAAAGAGGGGAGAAGAAGAAGAAAGGTTATTTAGATAGTCAGCAAATTTTTTTTAAAAGAGCTCTTGGTTTCTGAAGATTAAAGTGATTTGAGATGTTATTATGGTTCCTTTCTTTCAGTGAATTTACATGATTTTTCTCTTTACAAGTACTGAATTTAAGATGTGCTACAACATGTAACATTAAAATAATACCAAATTGTGAATGAGACTCAAAGACATCATCAGATGTTTGACTTGTATGTGAAATTAAATCTACTTGGAAATTATTTTTCTTTTGTTTGGAGTAAAGGGAGGCTGGATAGTAAACAAGTTTGAGTAATTAATTCAGCCAGTCTTTCTTAAACACCCACTGTGTGTGAGTTGCTATATTTTTTCTAAAGTGGCCTGTGTAATAATCTATACAATGTGTAATACTACAGTGGAGGATACAAATGTGCTTTTCGACAATAAGGAAAAATAATTTGATAATTCACACATGGACTATTGCTATAGCATTTTAAAATTATGGAATTAATATAGATAATTGATGAGACAAAAAAGGGTGATATCATTTTAACAAGTTAGTAGCATTAATTCAAAGTCATGATTGTTATTATTGATTGACACAATGTCAGAACTACCCAAACAAGAAAACATAAATATATTAATCATATAGAGATTCAATACTCCATGAGTCAGGAGAAATTCAGTCTATACTTATCTATTAAAATAGCTCTGGATTTGTATAGTCACTCATTTCTTAATGAACTCTTTAAATTAAAATCAGATTTACAGAAATACAGCAAACATAATAAAGAGAGTTTTAATACAGACTTTCCACATGCCTCACGAATGTTAGCATAAGTGGAGTACGCTGCTCAAAGTCAAAGTACTGGCTTTGGCCCAGGACCTTCAGTACAATGATATGACAGAGATAGTGCTACTAGGGTTCCGGTTCGTTCATGTTTATTCCAAACACGTCTCTGTCATCAGTAGATTACTGCAGACACATTATCTCACTATTATACTTGTCTTAGTCTCTTAAAAAAGATGGATTTAAAAAAATTGGGATACCTTGCCTAACTCAAGGAGCTGATCTTTCCTTGTGCCTTTGAAGCACAACCAAAGCTAGTGAAGAAAACATTTTTTATGGAATGAATAATAACCTGAGACCAGTCCTGGATTTCTTAATATGAGTTAGAAAACAAAATCCAATAAAATAGTGACTTATAACGCATATCAACTAGACCAGTTAAATTTAAGAGAGAGGTCAACTTAGGATGCTATGGACATTGATTTTTGTGGGATTCTACAGAAATGTTCTTGGTTGATTTTTCTCAAAGGACACCGGATGATTACAATAACCATTTAAGAAAAAGTTGTAAGAAAGTAGAAATTGCTTTTGTCAATATAAAAATCAATCCTATAAAAAGGTAGCTTCTAAAAGATTGTGGAAAACTCAATTTTTCCACATTTCAGCTTATACCACTAGTGTTTGGTCACATCAATTTATTTGCTACTATAGGGGAAAACTGGATAATGCAAAGAGATTTAATATTTTAAAATGTACAGACATTACATTCATATTATCAAGATAAGACAGAATACCTGTGATGGTCAGAACCTGGTAACTGCCTTGAAACAATGAAAATTAGGAGAAAAAAAAGCATAGCATTGGGTTCAGTATTATTATTGCTGAAATTTGTTAGTTCCTATGTTTTTATGTTGCTTATACAAATTTATAAGACTGCTACGGAGTATAGACTGTTGACACAATATGGAATTCGACTTTCAATATGCCCTGTTTTTGATGTTATCTTTATATGTCACATTTTGTTTGATGGGTTAAAAAGTGAAACATATACTAAACTCATACAGACTTGAAATAAATATAGATCCAATATAATAAAAAATGATTTGACATCAAAAAGTCTATGGCATCAAAAACAGATAACCACCAGGACGTCTGGGCACTTCAACTAACATTGTCCAAATCTGATTAAATTTACAGATAACTTTTATAATGATTGTCACATTATTTGATCTTATTATGAATGCTTTCATAAACATCATGCAAACAAAGATAATGCGTTTAGATAAAATAAATACAAATTTTTAGTTGTTACAAAAAATTAAAAGTATCAAATGAAAAATAAAATGAGTTCAAAATAGATAATTATTAACATTTTTGCAAACATATAGCTGAAAAATATCCCAACTAATAGCCTAAAACCAGAGATTACTACTTACCTCCATCTTTAAATCCTCCAAAATTTATATTAAGTGTGATTACTTCTCAGAATGTATAAAATACTCATCCCTAAGCACACTTGAGCATCTGCTCTATATTTGGGGCTTGATTCTTACCCTTTAAATGACAACTGCTGAGCATGCACTCCTTCAGTATCTCATTACTTTTGAAAAGATTCTGTTGAGTCGTGAATATTGATCAAGAGACACTGTAGATATATAAACCTCCATGTCCATGTTATCCTTTAATATAATACTTGGCCTTCTAAGTAACTATCTGCAAATGAAGTAAAAATGCTAGCACACAAAGAGGAGTATAGTATAGGCATAAAATGTTTAAAGTTCTAATTCATACATTCAGATTTGTTCCAATAAAAACATGTTTAAACATGCCTCGAGATCAATGGATGGCTAAGTTCTGTCAGTCTTTGACTTGCCATAGTGTCCTCCTCCAAAACCCAAATTACTGCCATTGAGTCAACTTGGCTGCTCTGTAAGACAGAGTAGAACGGCCCTGTGTGGGTTTCCAAGGCTGTAAACCTTTCCTAGAGTGGAAAGCCTCATTTTTCCCTCCCAGAGCAGCTGGTGGTTTCCGTCTGCTGACCATGTGATTAATAGACCAATTTAAAACCCACTAATGATACTGTTATGTGCCTTTAAAAAAAAACAAGTTAAAACAGTTGCTTCTGAAGGGATCTCCCGATCAATCAAAATGCAAGGCAGCTAGGTCAACTTAGAAGCTAGGGTGAATTTTGTTTTTGCTTTATAAATTCCAACAGTATTTCTCAGATGATGCCCAATAATCGTGGAAGGTTGTCATTAAGAAGTTTCAAGAAATGTGAAAAGTGCATTGGTGAGAAAAAAACTCCGAAAGTTATGCTAAGGAATCCACCCCATGCCCCAACATGACAATGCACCTATTCCTTCTTCAATAGTAGCAAGTGCTGTCTGTCCTAATGAAACTCTATCCCATCCACCCCACAGCCCTGGCCTTGCCTCTTCTCACTCCTTTTTGTTTCCTAAACTTTAAAAAAGCTGAAAAGGAGCAAAATGCGTGTTCCATGAAGAGGTCAAAGCTTCCATTTTGACGAGTGTACAGTCCGAGTGCAGAATTCTTCCGAAGTGCATAGAAGAACACAAAGGTACGTTAGAGAAAAATAGTTTCACTTTTTCATATTTTGGTCAATAATTTTTTTATTTTCTACCAATATTTACTTATTCTCATATATATATACATATACATACATACACACATATACATATATTGTTTTAAAACTCCTTTATTTCCTTCTCAGGCAACTGTAATAAAATGCTCTGGATTTTACTGACGAAAATAAAAATCCTTTATAAAGATATTTGATCTTGTATAGATTCAAAAATCTACTTTACTTACTGATTTTAAAATTTATACTCCTGCAACTCAAACTAATCAAGATTAACCAAGGCATAAATGTTGTATATCTTTCCAGTGGTTTAGCATATGTTATCTCCCCAAAAGGGTCAATATGCAATTTACTTCTAAATTATTTTCTGCCTCTAGTTTAGCCCTGATATATTTTCCAATACTTCACATTAATTCAAATGTACTTTCTTCAGGATAATAAATTTGAAAAAAAATTAGGCCCTTACATATCACACTACAATTAAAATAATTTCTAGTCAACCATGAACAGCATCGCCATGAAGCCATTATTACAAAATTTCTGACAGAGTCCAAAATTAAGTCCAGCAGCACATATAAATCTTTGTTTCTTGTACACACTCTGAATGGGAGAAGAGTACTTTTATAGTAAACAGCATCTAAATTTTTAACATTCTTTAACATTTGTCTGTTAACAATATTTAGCTGTTGACTACTACCCTTAAAACCATTCAATCAAGCAACTACAGACAAAAAATGAAAATCCATGATGTTCAATCAATTCTGACTCATAGTAATCCTATACTCCATAACATGTTCTCTGTCATCAATTCCATTTTGACACATAGTGACCCAAAAGACAGGGTGGAACTGCCCCTGTGGGTTTCTAAGATTGTAATTCTTTAAGGGAGTACAAAGCCTCGTTTTTCTCCCAAAGAACAACTGGTGATTTAGAACTGCTGACTTTGTGATTAGCACCCTAACACCTAACCTATTATGCCAAGAGGGCTCCTAATTTACAATATAAGATTTAGCTTTATTTTCTAAAAATCTTTCTGTGCTGAGTTTCCTTTTTAAATTTTATTGACATATAGCTGATATATGCATTTCAATAGTACAATTATGTTCAAAAGGGTTGTGCGATCCTCACCACAATCAAATTTAGTACAATTCTTCTTTGTATTTATTGTTTTTAACTCCTCATTACCTGCCATGTTATTAGGAAACTGTTAAATCCAGTTACTATCTGTATAGAATTACCAGTCCTATATAGGTAATTTCATGTATAGCATTTCATATACAGAAAAACTTATAAAATCAAAATGAAGCAAACCAACTTTAAAAAAAAACTAATAACAAGGACAGAGTATAACAGAGGATAGCATGCTGATTGTTTCTTGGTAACTTCAGCTCCTGCTAATCTTCTAGGTAATTTTACACGTTCTCTTCTTTTGTTGTTGTTAAAATGATAACACAAAGCACACAGGATGTGTTGGATATGTAGTAAACTTTAGGAAGGAATGCAATGCAAAATGTAATATGGGTAGTTTCAGTTCTAAATGCAGAAGATTTTAAACAAAATATACTGTAATGAGATACATGAATTCAGATTTTACTTATTCAAATCTAGAATTATTTTCCCAATTGACATACAGGCTTTACTTAAAATTTTGTCTTGTGGTTCTTGGTGCAAAACAGAATTTAGTTTTTCCATAGAAATGCAATTGCAAATAAACTGGTTGTTTTCCCAGCTGTATTTTAAACTGTCAGATATGTTCATAGGCATGTGTGGCCCAGATTAATATGCTATGTATCATTTTCTGATGGTAGCTCCACGGGAATTTGAATATATACAGCTTTCTCTCTTTTTCTATTCTGCCTAAGATTGTGTCCCATTACATTTATAACAAACTATGTGAATGAAAACACAAACACGGAGTCTTCCATCCCTAGGTACTAGAATCAGGCTGGTGTGATAGTTGGATGATTTTATGTCAACTTGGATTTGCATCAAAGCATAGAGGTGGAGTCCAACCTGTCAATTGGATCAAAGCCTGATGATGCTTTCTTGGAAGTGTGGCCTTTTTATGAGGGAGAATCTGCAAACTTCTCTTTCTTCCCCCCTTTGCCTTCCTGTTTGATGGGACTCAACCTCCAGGGATGGCTCCACATGGACTGCTCCTCTCTGAAAGGCACCAGCAGCCTGACACATTGCCACCAGCTTTGCGTCTACACAACACAATCTATGATCTACCGGAATCCTCCTTCACCTTTCTGGGTCATTGGTCTGTAGCTACATGAGCCAGAAGAGGGGCCCTGACGAGCATCTGACCTATGGAGTTGAGCTAGACTATGTTGGGAGGATTTCTTGATACGGAATTCCGTCTTAATGTAAAAATATTTCTTGTACATAGATGAGTGTCACCGGATTTGTTTCTCCGGACAACTTGGTCTAACACACTTGATTTCAGGCCATTCCGTTACTTAAAATTGTAAGCTGACCCAGGGTGCATCCATGACCTGGAGCATTGCCGTAGACAGCAATTCAAGGATATGCTAGTTAATTTGGAAACTGGTGATCTCAAATTGTTGTTTGTGGTTGTTAGGTGTGGAATTGGTGCTGACTAAGAGTGACCCTACACACAAGGTCCTCCGCCATCCTCACAGTTGTGGAGTGTGAGCCTGTCGTTGCAGTTACTATGTCCTATTTTGGTGAGCGTCTTCTTCTTTACTCCCCGCCTAATTTCCCTAGCGCCATGTTTTCTTCCTGGGACCGGGTTTCCTGATAATATGTCCACAGGTTTGCTATGAGTCCCAAAGAGTCCCAATGAATTGGAATCAGCTCAATGGCAGTGATCTCTGGATTAGATCGATTTATAACTCCTTCTCAACGTTAAGAGTAATGCTAATATCTTATATAAAAAGATGAAACCTGTTCATAATGATAGTTTGTAAAATGAAGTAATTATTGAAAATGGTGCTTATGGTAGGTAATAATTTTCCTATAAAACACCGGAACATCGTTAAAACCATTTATGTCAATAAAGAGATGTTTTGATCTTGGGTTTCTCAGCTTTTGGTTTGTTTATTTATTTGCTGTGTAGTTTACATAGTAAACTGTGTAGTTACATACAGCCGAGTAATTTATTATACATACTTCTTACCATTTCATGCCCGTATTTTATGTTATCAATTATTTGATGGCAGGTATTCCTAACAAAAGTTCATCAAATTTGTGCTAATAACTATATGATTATAATGGAAAGCAAAATAAAGATGTCAAGGGTGTGTAAAATGTGCTAGTTATAAAAGAGTGGTCCAGGATTCTTTAAAGTTATATCTTTCTATTTAAATTTCAATTATTAAATTATCAAATGCCAGAATCTGACTTTATCTACATCTAGCTAATCTCTATGTCTGTCGGGCGAGCTTAATATCTATCTATCCATCAGTAATCTATTTATATACATATCATTTTTTCTGTAATAGGTACATTTCCAAGACATAAATTACTAGGTTAAAATGCTTATATTATTCAACATTATCTCATGAAAAATACAACTGAATAATAGTATCTCTCTCTCTCTCTCTATATATATATATATGTATATATAATGAACACCTTCATTGTTAGTATATATACTAACAATGAAGGTGTGCATTAGGCATTATCTAACTTTCACAATATTTAATGGAGCTAAAGACTAATTTGAGAGCTAGGAAAGCACTTTAATAATTGTTTTTAGTGATCCTTCTCTGTTCTTTGTCCTTATTCATTCCTTGTTACAAACACCTACTAATAGTGTTACAATGTCTCTTTGCTACTAAAAAAAAAATCATTTTCTAAGAAAACCTTTTTGGAGAATGGGATGCCTAAGCAAAAACATGAACTGAGAATTGGAAGTGAGCCAGGTACAGACGGTGCAAAGGCATTTAAGCCTTGGAAGCGTCATCTGCAAAGGCTCAGAGGTGTGAGAAAGCATGACCCCATCCGGAAGATGCCATTAGTCAGCCTGTCACAACTTAGAAATAAAGTAATCTTGTTTTATTTTCATGGAAGTCTTAGTCACTGGATAACTTAAAACAAAAAACTGAACGAAAGCAGACTGCCTGAGAATAGAAATGCTACTGCTGTTGCTGCAACTGTAATATTCGACTGACATTCATAATTCAATGTGGGGGTGGTTTTCTGTGTGCACGCCCTTTTCCTATTTCTGTTCTGTGTGGAGATGACATACATACGTGTGCATGCACAAAAACAATCATATGGCTGCATCAAATGTGAATCGAAGACTGTGTATCAAAGCTGTCATGAAAGAAATGATTTAATCACAAGGGGCATTTATCCTGCCTCTCTCATTTCCAGGCAGTATGTGTAAAAGTTTTTGGGGATCTACAAATCCCTTCATGGACTAAATAAACAGTTACTTGGTGATGTCGTGGTTACTCATGGGGCTGCTACTCACACGATCGGCATTTCAAAACTATCAGCAACTCCCTGGGTCCTTGCAGAGAGATGAGGTTTCCTACTCCCGGGAACACTTAATTCTCCAAGCCCCCAGGGCGCCACTGTGAGTGAGCATGGACTCAATCGTAGCGAGTGAGAGTGAATGTCTACTCGGATTATTTTCCAATTAAGCATGTGACACTCAACAAGAAAAATCAGTCCCCTAACTTCCTGGAAATTCTATATTAACGGCTGACATTATCATCTTCATCAATGAGCTGCCCTTTCCTCAGCGTTTTCCAGTTCAAAGATCTCACCTCTGCTTTGTTAGAGACCCCAGCATCTCTGTCAGCGCTGGTGCACTCCCCCTGTTTTGTGGACTCCCCTAGAAGAGTGTGTGTGTGTGCTCCTCATGATCTTGAGCCCCTGACTTTTCTCTGTCACCTCTTTCCTGCTGGCGTTTCCCTCCCGCAGGCAGCTCAGGAGAGGCACTCTTCTAGTCTTTTCTCTTGAAGTCAGCAGCTGAATGATCAAATGAGTCAGTTTAGATTTTAACAGAAGGCAGGAATATGGTTGCCCTAAGGTGGCTTTTACTCCCCACCTTCCTAAAATCAGCAAAGTGAGGCACTGCTACGCTTCTCTACCTGACAAACGAAAACAAAAGAAAAAAACCACAGAAGCCGTCCCGAAAAATCAATAGCCTCCAAAATTGTTCTGCTGTAACAGTAAGACAAATATCTACTCATTTCCTCTGGTGCAGCCTGAGGTTATGGCTTATGGCTTTAGAATCAGAATTCTCTATCTTGTGGATTAATATTTGCTTCTGTAAATGGGTAGAGATGTGAGATTAGGAAGGAAAGAGGGACTCTGCTGTGATATTGTTGAGGGTTATAGGTGCCTGCTCTCATTCCTTCATTTGCCTCGCGGCCCTGATCACGGTCATTATTGCGGGTTTTAAAGGAGCAGAGGAAATAGGAGTCCCTGCAGGGTGCAGGCAGGAACGGCCTCGGCCATTAAGGAAAAATCTGGTGGTTTGAAGCACTCTGCATTTCCTTAAGAAAAATGTGGAGACATATTAAAAAAAAATCTACCATCCAAAAAGATAAGCAGCACATTTACGTCTGACACACAGGGGAGGCTATGCGACAGGGACAACTCCACGACGACTGTGCTGGACTTCAAACGCATAGCCACTCTGGATGAGAAACTCGCCAAAATGCAAGCTCACTGCCATCCATTCAGTGCCGACTGGGAGCGCCCCCTGTGGAGCAGAAAGTCCAGTCTTTGTCCCATGGAGTTGCTGGCGGTTTGGAACTGCCTGCCATGTGGATCGCAGCCCAATGCACTAAGACACCAGAGCGAAGTCAATAGACAGGCTACTCAGCTATAATCTTATTAGTAGTCCTTAAAATTATATCTCATGCAAGCTACTTTTTTGTTAAGTTGAATCTTCCAAGTGATAGAGTTTACAACTTCTCCCTGATTGAGAAAGATAAAAAGATGAGGTATAAATGGGGTTGTCTCCACCAAATGCCTAACCTAAACAAAAATGAGTTGGCCATGCTACATAAAGGAATTTGAAAGAAACTAGGCACATGTTAGGAACCAATGGGGAATCATCCAAAGCTGGGCATGCTCAGACTGAGGTCACTCAGATACAGGTGGAGGTCAACCTGGGCACCCACCTCACGTTGCTCAGCCACTAAGAATGGCCAATGCCCCCAACAAGTGGGGAGAGGAGGGGTACGCAGCCCTGTCTGAGGACAGGGGCGGTCTTTCAGGTGTTCTCTTTCTGGTCGAAGGCTGGGATTTCTCCAGTGTGCCCACACAGGACTTGCTCTCTCTCTCTCTCTCTCTTTTTCTTTTTTTCTGTACCAGGACTCCACTTTTGGTTCTGTGGACTCTGCTTTCCAGCCACTTCCCACTAGTTTTTCATGGTCTTCTAAACTGGCCATTTTCGGTTGCGAACTTTCCCACGCCCTGCCATGCCGCGGTGCACACATACTTCACGGACAGGTGTACTACCTGAGACTAAATTTCCCATAATTTCCCTGTCCCTCATAAAAGTTACTTGGATTACAAAAGAGCTGTGCTCCATGAGTTCTTTCAGCGCTGTGAAGCAAGAACGGAGGTACACCAGGCCAGAAACCGAACATTTGTAGAATGGTTGATATTTGAACATCAAACAACATAGGCATATTGAGAACAGGGATTTCATTCTTTTTTTTTTAATGTCCAAAACATGGGAGTTTCATGACTCTGGAAACTCATGGAGGGAAAAAAAAACCTAGTTGGGAAAATTTAAATAATAAATAAAATAAAAATAGTAAATAAACATGCAGGTATCCCCAATAAAACTTTTAAAAATTTCACTGGGTGGAGCTTTCATAGTATGCATTTTTCCCAATAGGTGAGCATTGAACAACTTGCTCTGAGTTAGTCTACCTAGTGGTGTTGCCTGGGAAGGTTCTCTTTAGTCACGGTGACTATTTTTGTAAAAGTAGTTTCACTCAAAACTCGTTTTTGGTAATACTGATTTGAAAGAACAGCATGCGGCTGTGAAATATTGTTTCCTGCTTAGTAAAAATGTTCCAGAAACTTACGATGCTGAAAACAGCTTACAAGAACAACCCTATGAGAAAACTCAAGTGTACAAGTGTTTTTCTCTTTTCCAAAAGGTGAAATTTTGGTTGATGACAAATCTCATTCTGCAGATCCGTCAACTTCCCAAACAGAGGAAAATATTGACAAAATCTGTGTACTTGTTCTCAAAGACGGACAATGGACCATTGATGAGAAGGGGACATTATCTGGACTATCTTGGGAATGAGATGGGTCACTGTGAAAATTGTGTCTCGGGCTTTGAAAGAACAGTTCTGAAGTGACCAGACTCCCTCCGCCCCCGCCAACATCATTACTGGTGATGACACATGGTATTACTCTTACGACCCTGAAAGCAAAACATCATCCAATGATGCCATTATCGCCTGGCCCAAGAAAACTCATCTCAAGCATGTCAAGCGAAATCAAAGATCAAAGTCACGCTCATTTGTTTGTTCTTTGTTTTTTGATGTGAGGGAAATAGTGCATTTGATGTTCCACCAGGTCAGACTGTTAATCAAGTTTTCTATTTAGAGGTTCTAAAAAATTTCGTAACTGTGTGGGACAGAAACCATGCCTGATTTGTGGCAGAAGGGGGACTGGTTTTGCCATCACAACAATGCACTTGCTCACACAGCCATCTCATTGCACCAGGTTTTGCCAAAAAACAGCATGCCTCTCTTGCCACATGCACTTGACTCATCTGACCTGGCTCTGTACAACATTTTTGTTTCCACAAATGCAGAGGACATGACATGAAAAGACAGCAATTTGACAATGTAGAAGAGGTGAAAATTAAAAAGAGGGAGGTGTTGTCAGCCATCCACACAGATGAGTTTCAAATATATTTTCAAGAATGGAATTTCAGATTTGACAAATGTATTAAATGTAATAGTATTTTGAAGGTGACAAGTTTGTTTTATTAAAAAACATAAATATATAGCTTTGAAAAAATTCCACTTGTTGGGGTACTCCTCTTGTATATAAATTATGTTTAAAATGATATATGTATATAGTCTAGCTGTTAACTTGTCTTGCCTATGACATAAACTCAGAGTTTTCTAAAATAACAAAATTTAGAATCTCACTTTCAGTTGCTATGCCTGTTTCTCAGCAAAATAATGTTAGAAAGATCTTAGTTGTAGTTAAAAGTAAAAGAATGAAAGGGCTCATAATTTTCATGTATGTATAAATTACATTTATAGTAATACTTTCACATTGGTACATGTGTCTTAGAGAGAGTCTGGAAATGGGAAGTGGTATGTCAAAACAGTTCAACGGGTCCCTGTCCTCTTATTCAGAAAAGAGTATTCTAATACATAGATCATATTTGAGAGGAAGGACCCGGAGGCCCCCTCCGAATCCAGCTCTTTCCAACAATGAGATCATCAGGTCAGTTCATTGTCACCTTAGATAAGAGTCAAATGAAACCCTGGTGGAATTAGATCCATTGTAATTTTCATCAAGAATCCGCTTTGACAGCTCTCTCTCTTCATTCTTGTGCATATGTATTTTTTAAGAGGTGACATGTACGGTGTCCTGCTCTTTGTTCTTTGGGTCACTACATAGGGGGAACCCCATGAACCTACATGAAAATGCATGCAGAGTTTAAGGTTGTAATCTAATTCAGCAGGCAACACTCCAATTCTATCAGCCTTTGAATGAGAATCCTGCTCAGAAATAACCCAGCTGAGCTTCAGACAAAAGAAACAAAAATGAAAGAATTAGATGCCCACACACCAACTCCTTTTTCACCTGTAACGAATGAAAGAAGAAAATTTCCATGGAAAAGACCCCATTCTAACTATGCTATGCTGGGAACACAAGGAAGAATTAGAAGTAGAACTTTATTCTCTAGTTCTTAATTTAGTGCTTCTGCCGTGTGTGTGTGTGTGTGTGTGTGCGTGTGTGTGCGTGTGTGTGTGTGTTCTTTGGCTTGATTTAAAACAAAGTGACAAAATATGATTGTATCACAAACATGGGTACTGTATGATAAACCTTAGACTTGGTGGTCAGTTCTAATCCACTATCTATTTTTCAGGAGAAAAATGAGATTATCTGCTTCTGTAAAGATTTACAACCTTGGGGATCCTATAAAATATAGCTATGAGGCAGAATCAATTCAGTTGCTATGTGTTCATTGTTATTTATAGATTTCATAAAATATTATATTTGTAAATTTGATCATAAATAATACATTTGTTTAATGTTAAGGAAACTTTCAATCAAACAAAAATATATAGATTCAATTGTAAAGTCATGCGTGGTGACGGAAAAAATAAATGAGTGTAACCTAAATAATTCAGCTTCTTAACAACAGTGTACTTTAGATAAATACAAAAGGCACTTATACAAATATAGCATAGTTAATTGGGAAGAATAAAAGAGAAAATACCATTATTTTAAATGTTTTATATTCTTGCTTGTTAGTCAGTTTAATACAAAAGATAAAAGATTAAGACAGTCTTGATTTTGTTTACATTTTCATATAATGACATGAATACATTTTTGAGAAAATATATTTATAGATATTTAGTATAAATATATACATTATATAATATATGCTACACACATATACATTTAGGGAACACACACATATACATATATACATACATACACACCTATTTATGGAACTGTTAGGTAGATAGATTTAGGCACAGGGGTTGTCCCTCCCATGCCTGCAAAGGTCCCCATAGAAGAGGTTGGAATGAAATCAAGCAACCATTAGACATCTGTGTAGACCCCAAACTGAGCATGCTTCTACTCTAGCCCCTGAGCCAGGAGGGAGGTACACCTGGGCAGTCCAAATGAGTCCCTGGCTTATGACATCACCCAGGTGGCCTCAACCCAGACAATGGGGTCAATCAGTAGCTTCAACCATGCCTTCCCCCAACCAGGGGGTGGGTTAGAATAAAGGCAGGGAGCACCCTTTGGGATGCATGGGATGCCCTTTTGCTCCCATGCCCTTGTCCCTATTCTCTGGTCCCCTTTGCTCTCTAGCCTCTGTGGTCTCTTGCCCTTTGATCCCTCGGTCCCTGAGAACCACCCCCTCTACCCAGTTCTGCACATGTGGGTGCTCTTTTCCATGAGGAAGTTGCTTGTGTCTAGTTGTGAACCTTTTGAGACTGTAAAACCTGAAACTTGCCTTGGCCTTCATAAAAAAATTAAAAAAACAACATTTGGATTACCAAACAGGCATTGTATCAACCACTGGAGAAACCTAACATTGTGTTGGCAGGGATTCAGATGAAAGCCTTTGGACAATATATTTAAGGAGGGAGCTGGGACCTTCTGTCCCCAAAGAGGGCTGCAGATGGCCCCATTAGACAATTCAACCCTGCCCTTTGGCATTGCTGTGAATGAGGGAACTTTGCCTAGGGCCACATGAGGTCTACCTGCCATAAGGCCATGTGTACCCTATGGCTGTGGGGTGTCCCTACCTCCTTGTCCCCCTGCATGTTTGCCTCTGCTCCACCATGAGTCTGCCTCTGCTCTCCAGTGTGATCCTTGCCTCCAGGTTTCCCTCAGCCTCCTTTCCCATGATGTAGTCAAAAGGCTGCTGCTGGCAGTTTGGGGGAACTCTGGTTTTACAAGCCCTGTGCTTTCCAGTGTCTTGCTCTATGTTGCTGGCCACAAACTGTTGCTCTTGTAAATCCATTGGTCTCCCTGCAGAATGCTGGCTCCCTGTGCTTTCTTGTTCAGGGTAGCGGTATACGTGACTCCATGGACTTCACCAAGATGGCTCCTCCAGTGTCCGCCATTTTGTTGAGGTCAATTATGCACGTTGTCTTCTACTGACCTCACCAAGAGGGCACCCAGGGATCAAACCAAGTGGGGGGCATGGACTTAGTGCCTGGCCACACCCAGTTCCCATGGTTTTTTGGCCTGGTTTGTCCACGGATGTCCCCCAACTGTTTTCTCCTGTTCACAAAGAAGTAGCTTGGTCCTGTTTGGGTGTTTGGCCTTGGATTTCTGCTAGTATGTTGTTTTGTTTCTCCTGCTGGTTGTTTTTCTCTTTTGTCAAGCTTTGGCAAAAGGCATTAGGAAGCAAGTCCACTGAGAAACTGCTAACCCTGCTGTTTTGAAAGGTTTTTAAGCACAACTGTCCCCCAGTCTTCAGGTGCCTGGCCTCTTGGCCATTTCCGTTCCTGGCACAGTTCTGGTGTAACATGTGTGTCCAGCCAAGGATCCTAATTGCCCTAGAGTGACTGAAAGTACACTCAGTCAATTGATAGGTCTCGGCCCCTTCAAAGTTTGCAGAAAGGACACTCATAAGTCAGTGGTCACCTTTGGAGTCAATTGTAAGGCCACTCCAAGCAGTGGTCCCACCTTCAGAGGTCCAGGTGAATTACTCATGCCAATAATTCCCTCCATGTTTCCTGTGAGGTCACCCTAGTAGTCAGCCTAACATGCCTTGCTTGCTGTGTAAAAAATTGTCTGGGTCCAGTTCACCAGGAAACACAGGTTCCCTGACCTCTTCTCTCAAACAGAGGCATCTGTTCAGGGTTCAAAATTTCACAGCGCCTTAATGTGGTGTGTGCTGGGACTTCAGTTATGACCCTGGGACAGTAGGCTCGCTAACTTCCCTGTTGTTTGTTTTCTAGATGGACATTCAGGAGTCCATTCTCAATGGGAGTGCTTTGTGTACTGCAACCCGTCCGTTGGTCCAGATATGACCCATAGATGCTTCATCAGCCCTATAAGGTCACCCGAGCTGGTGGCCAACCAATCCCTCACATAGTGTCTAGAAATGCTTGGGGCAGAGTGTGCTGTCAGAGACTGGGTCCCCCAACTCACTCCCTGGAATTGAGGCATCTGATCAGGCGCAAGTTTTACAGTGTCTTTGGTGCATGCTGGGACATCAGATTATGACCGCAGGGCACTGGGTTCTCTAAGCTTCCTATTGTTTTGTTTTCTAGGTGGGATCTGTCACCAAAGGATCAGTGTTACATGTGTCTAACTAGTACAGATTTGACCAGCAGACACTAGAAAAAAGGAAGCCAATAGCTTTCTGAAACACCCTCTGTCCTCAGTACATTCTAGGTGCTGGGGAATCCTGTGGGAAGAATGGCGCATTTTCCCTTCTGACCCCCCTAAGGGGTCCTGAAGCTGAAGGCCCGTGTACCCTCACCCCAGTCACAGCACCCTCAGTCCGTGAATCTAGAGAAGCTGAGGGGAAAGGTGGTCCCATCAAAATTCTACCCTTAATAGAGGTAATTGGGGAGTTTGGTCCCCAGGCAATTCACAAGCCTTTCACCTTAACTAAACTCAGGCAGATTAAGAGAAACCTAGACCACTATTCTGACAGTAGAGAACAGTACAGAGAGACCGTTCAGCACCTCACCCTAGGCTACGACTTGACATAGAAGGATGTAATGATCATGTGGGGCCAGACTATAACAGACTTTGAGAAAGAATGTGTGCCGGAGAAAGGGAGGAAGTTTGCAGAAGGTTTACACATGATGAAAGTAAAATAGCTGAGTCTCCAACGGATCCCATCTGGCATTAGAATGAGCCCAACGACAGGTGGGCAAGGGAACATTTTCTGGTGTGCATCAAAAATGGACTAAAGTCAGGGTGGCAAAAGTTCATCAACAACTAAAGTGACAGCTTTAACCAGGGGCCTAATGAAATTCCCAGGAGTATCTTAGAACGGCTGAGCGAAGTCCTGAGGAATCACTCCACAGTAGACATAGACTCATATGAAGGACAAGCTCTACTCAGAGGCAAATTGCTCACACAGCCCACACCAGACATTCAGAAAAAGCTACAGAAGTTAGTGCAAAAGCTTGAAGGAGCCACCCTAGAAGAGATGGTCATTAGTGCCAATGCCACCTTTTACACTAGGGGCAAAGAGCAAGAAGCCCAGGCTCAGGACGAAGAGAGAAGGAAGATCGTTAGGCATGTGCAGGTAGTGGTTGCCATTGTTAACTAATACCCATTAGCCTCCTCCCAGGTTCCCAAGACCCCGAACCAGGCGCCGGTTGCTATGTGTGCCATCGCCCTGGTCACAGGGAAAGGGATTGCCCTAACCAAAATAGGCCTCCATGAGGGCCTCGCTACCAATGCAAACAAATTGGGCTTTATGCAGCACTCTGTCCTATGGTGGCACCCAGGAGGGGAGGCAGCCCAGGCTAGTGTGCAGCTGCTAACTGAGGATTCAAATGTCAAGGTCCAGAGAGTCCAGCAGCAGGAGTTTGCTATTACTGGCCTGGAGCCTCAAGTGAGTATAGATGTGGCAGGTGGGTCAGAAAGTTTTCTCTTAGATAATGGGTCTACCTACTCTGCCCTTACCTCCTTGTCCAACCCCTGGCAACACACACTTGCACCATCATAGGGGTGTCAGGAAAACCTGTAGTAAAACCCTTATGAAACCTTGAAGCGGTCTCTGGGGATACTTTTACTTCTCTCATAGCTTTCTAGCAGTCCATGAAAGTCCAGTCATCTTCTAGGTCAAGATGTATTGTCTAAGCTACACACCTACGTAATGATGGGGCCTGTGTTCTAGAGAAACTAAAGAAACAAATTCATACAAAAGCATTTGAATATTGAGAAACCTTCTCACATCAGTCCAGATTAAGTCCTGAAGTATGATATTAGCCTATATGTTGGATACCAATCTATAAATTCCTCTTCGGACTCAAGATACACATTGCAATGATGTGGAATGGAGGAAGATGACAGGCCAGTGGGTGGAAAGTCTGTGGATCCAGAGGTGAAGTAAGGGTCTCAGTGCTGGCAGGGGTCTCCACGTGACTCCTCCTGCTCTCTGAGTCCTGGGTGCATAAACGTAGCTCCATTACTCTTGTCCTCAGTAATTCAGTGTAGTGAGTGAAGGTATGTCCCGCTTCTGGCAAGCAATTTACTTCCATAGCGCCTCCAAATGAGATCATCAAGCTGTGGCCTGATTGACAGGCTAAACTCTACTCCTTCACTCTTAATGGTCTCAAATAGACAACAGATTACATAACTGCCACAAGGCCTCATCCTAGTCCCACTATAGCATTCCAATGTTCCTTACCTCAGCAGGCTGGATACCTGGCCTATGCTCAATAGCAGTCATGGCACTCTTAGTCCAAGAAGGTGTTAAGATTATCACAAGAGGACCTTTAGAGGTCCTCACTCACCATGGTGCTCCAACCTAAAGGCTATAACTGGCTTTCTGACTGCAATCTATTAAAGTATCAAATCCTCCTTAGATAGAACCCTGATGTCATCGTTCGATCTTGTAGCACCCTCAATCCAGCTACATTACTCCATGTCCCTGGGAGGAACTCTGAACTTCTCCATTCTTGCTTTGAGCTATTGTCTACTATGAGTCAGCCTTGGCCAGACCTTAAAGACCAACCTCTTGCTGTAGAAGACTGTCTGGTTTTCTGATGGTATCAGCTTTGTGACCAATAGAGTGCATAGGGCAAGTTATTCCATTGTTTCCTGTGACTAAGTCATTCCTGTGACTAAGTCAATCACCTGCCAGCTGGCTGAACTCATAGCTTTGTCACAGGGCATTCAGCTAGCAGAGGGAAAGAGATTAACACTGTACACAGATTCAAAATATAGATTTACAATTCTCCACACACACTATTCAAACTGGCAGGAAAGAAGTTCTCTAACCACTCAGGGAAGCCCCATTAATACGGAGTCTCTCTTAGAAGTTTCCAAAAGCCTGCTGAAGTGGCAGTAGTGCACTTCCAAGGGCACCAGAAGGGCGACTCGGAAGTCGCCATGTGCAACAGAGCAGCTGACAAGGCAACCTGTCTGGCTGCCCTGGGCACAAAACCCTTAGCCATCTTAAATGCTTTGATTCCCCCCAAACCAGCTCCCTCTTCCAGAAAAAGTGCAACAAGCCAAAACAAGAATTCTGCCTCCAAACTGGTGGGAGAAAAACAATAAATTCCTATTGCCATAGTTACAGTGGAAAGTTTTAAAAGCTTTTCCCTACATCACCCATTTTACCTGTAAAACCTCCTTGACCCAGCCTACTCAACAGCTCTGTGGGGCTAATTTAACCTCAACTATTAGGTCAGTAACCACTCACTGTCCCACCTGCGAGATGGCAGTCTGCAAGGGGCACTTAGAAGTGACCTTTCTCAACCTGCTCAGTACATGGGATCCTACCCTGGGGGAGACTGGCAGATGGATTTTACCCAAGTTCTAGCCATCCAATGATTCAAGTATCTTCTAGTGTTCACAAACACTTTTAAAAGGTAGATTGATGCATATCCCACCCACACTGAGAAGACTCATGAAGCGTCTAACAGGTTACTTCAAGATGTAATTCCTGGTATGTTAGTCTGGGTTGGCTAGAGAAACAAATATATAGACATGTGTATATGTATAAGAAAGAGCTTTATATAAAAGAGCAACTACATATTGAGAAAACATCCCACCCCAGTCCAGATCAAGTCCATAAGTTCGATATAAGTCCATATGTCCTATACCTATCTATAAATTCCTCTTCAGACTCATGTAACACATGCAATGATGCCACATGCAGAAGATCACCGACAAGTAGGTGGAAAGTGTAGTGGACCAAGTGACGGTGGAAACATCTCTGCGCTGATGTGAGTCTCCATATGGCTCCTCCAGCAAGAAGACTTTGCCTGTAATAAGCATAGCTCCTTATGTCTTGTCAAAAGGAATGTCTCACAGGGAGATGAATCAGAGAGGTTCTGTATCTGGCCTCCAATTAGCTATTTATCTCCATTTGTGCTTCCCAAAGAGGTCATCAAACCGCAACCTGATTGACAGTCTAGACTCCACCCTTTTGAAAATTGACAGATTATGTAACTGCTACCAACCACCTCTTGTCAACTTGAAACTTAGACAACTTTTTAGCAATATATAATTTTTAAACAAATTAATAAAATCATATTTGTTCCTAACATGATAAATCTAAAATGCATACAATTCAATATGTACCAAAGCCTCACTTAAACATAATATTCTATAAGTAAACAACACAACAATATTCTGTGCCTAACAATTGTGAAGTAAAACCTAAACCTTAATCCTTAATACATTCCGCCACCTATGAAAGTTTATAAGCCAACTACTTCATGCCTTATCCCTCCAATTTTGAGTATCTAATTTCTATTCCACCCACTTACATCAACCCAGTGCTCTGAGGAGTCAATCGTATTCTTTGATGTGAAGAATCTTCATTCCAAGTGTAACCTGTAAGTCTGTATCCATAAGCAAAGTCACATCAGGACAGGCCATAAAGTCAGCAGTAATATGCACCAATTCACAGGCTCAAAAATCTTCTCTTTCTTTGGTGGGCTTCTGGTCAACTGAATGTGGACAACCTCACTTTAGCTTCACCAGGGTGCCCATTGGCTATCTTGCCTTTAGACCATGGAAGCCATCACAAATTCTCAACAACTCTAGACCCCTTGTGTTAGTCCATGAACTTCACACTGATTAACTTGCTCTCATCTTCTTGTCTAGTTTGTGTAAACCAGGCCCACAGGTGTCAGTGGTCAGACTCAGCCCATCTCTCTATTGCTGCTTTTCTCCCACTTCCATTCAACAAGTGTATCCAGGTGGTCACCTAGCAAGCACTTCACCCTGCCCACAGGCTCCCCTTAACGTTGAGTCCTAGAGAGGAGTTTTCTTCATGGTTTCAGATTTTTTTTCAGCTTCTGACAAAAACCATTAGTTCAAAATTCAAAGATCTAAAGGGTTCTCTTTTTCCCCATTTTTAAATCTGTAAACAGGCACCTAGGCAAGTCTCTTCACCATGGAATGTGTTGAGCACTCAAGACACACTGTGTGGGTCTTATCTATTCAGAGCCTTCCTTGCAGGCCTGTCCTACACCTATTTAAGGATCAATCCAGTTTTAATAGCTGAAGACAAGTGGTCTTACAAGCTCACTATTTTCATGCTCCTGATAATTATCTGTTTCAATTTTATATCGATAAAAATAAGCAGAAGAAATCAGTATAAATACAGTAGAATCAGATCCTAAACTCAAATATTAAAACAATCAAGGTCAATCCTTATCTATTTTATCTTAATCCTTAACTGTTCCATGCATACAAATTATGGTTTAGGCCTCTGAGAGCATCAAGTCAGAGCCAGGCTTTCTGTCAGCCACTTTGACCTTCTGTCTGCCATTTTCACTAAGCGGCATGGTCTCTGAGAAATTCGAGGGGTGATTATGCCCTAAGAGCTCAAAATATTCATTAATCATGGTCATTTTCATCATTTCAAACAGGAATAACCAAACAAGATAAATAATATTTTAACTCCTCAAATTCTTTCCAGAAATCAACCCACGAAATTGCATGGCCATACATGACCTCTGGCTAGCCAAAGAAGAAAATCCAACATGAGACAGAGGTCAAGCATCCCTTCTTCATCTTAATGATTTGTTTCTTAAGTACCCCACTTCCAAGTACAATGTATTAGTCTGCTTTGACTAGAGAAATAAATTCATAGACACTCATATGTGTATACGAAAGAGCTTGATAGTGGGACAAGAGGAAAGTAGAAGGAAATAGAGGAAAGAGCTAGGAGGCAAAGGGCATTTATAGAGGTCAAGATAAAGACATGTACATATGTAAATATATTTATATTTGAGGATGGGAAAATAGATTTATGTGCATATATTTATAGGTTTAGTATTAAGATAGCAGATGGACATTGGGCCTCCACTCAAGTACTCTCTAAGTGTAAGAATACTTTGTTCTATTAAACTGGCATTCCATGATGCTCACTTTCCCGACAAAATCACTGGAGACAAAGCAGGTGCATAAGCAAATGTGGTGAAGAAAGCTGATGGTGCCCAGCTGTCAAATGATATAGCATCTGGGGTCTTAAAAGTTTGAAGATAAACAAGTGGCCTTCTAGCTGAGAAACAACAAAGCCCACATGGAAGAAGCACACCAACCTTTGTGTCGAAGGGATGAGGTATGAGGCATCAAAGAACAAAACAACCATATCATTGTGAATGAGGGGGGGTGTATAGTGGGGACCCAAAGTCCATCTGTAGGCAACTGGACATCCCCTTACAGAAGGGTCACAGGGAGGAGATGAGTCAGTCAGGGTGCAGTATAGCAATGATAAAACATACAACTTCCTCTAGTTCCTAAATAGTTCCCACCCCACTATCATGATCCCAATTCTACCTTACAAATCTGGCTATACCAGAGGATGGACACTGATTCAGATAGGAACTGGAAACACAGGGAACCCAGGATGGATGATCCCTTCAGGACCAGTGGTGAGAGTGGCAATGCCAGGTGGGTAGTGGGAGGGTGGGGTAGAATGGGAGAACCGATTACAGGGATCTACATATAACTTCCTCTCTGGGGGATGGAAAATAGAAAAGTGGGTGACAGGAGACATCAGACAGTATAAGATATGACAAAATAATACTTTATAAATTATCAAGGGTTCATGAGGGAAGGGGGAGCAGGAAGGGAGGGGAGAAAATGAGGAGCTGATGCCAAGGGCTTACATGGAGAGCAAATGTTTTAAGAACGATGAGGGTAATTAATGTATAAATGTGCTTTAGCCAACTGATGTATGTATGGATTGTGATAAGAGTTGTATGAGCACCCAATAAAATGATTAAAAAACAAAGCAAAACTGTGATAACCTTGAGAAGAATGGGAGGGGGAGAGAAATAGCTTTATATAAAAGAGCTATTGCATGTTGAGAAAATATTTAAGCCAAATTCAGAACAAGCCCATAAGTCCCATATTAACCCATTTGTCTGATACCACTCTATAGATTCCCCTTCAGACTCACAACACATGCAATGATGCTGAATGCAGGAAGATCACAGGCTAGTGGGTGGGTCTCCATGTGGCTCCTGCAGTCTCGAGGCTCTGGCTGTTATCAGCATAGTTTCATGTGGCTTGTCAACAGGAATGTCTACAGGGAGATGACGCAAAACGAGTCTGTATCTGGCCTCCAGTGAGCTATTTATCTCCATTTGCGTTTCCAAAATGAGGTCATCAAGCTGTGACCTGATTGACAGTCTAGACTCCACCCCTTCGCAAGGAAAAGGAAATTATGTAACTGCCACACCTTGAATTGGTCTTTCCAAAGCACTGCAAAGTGATAATGGACCTGCTTTAATCTCATAAATCACTCAGGCAGTCTCCCAACACTTATGAATAACCTTTTGTCTCCACTATGCCAAGAAGCTGCAGTCCTCAGGGCAGGTAGAGAGAATTAACCAACACTTAAAGCTACTCCTCAGGAAAACTGACCCAAGAAACTCATATGAAGTGGAAACATGCACTGCTAATAGTTCTGTTACATCTCAGAATTGCCCCCATAGCAACTCATGTGTTTAAGCCCCTACGAAGTTTTATATGGCAACCTTTCCTTTTAACAGAGCCAGCTATTGACTCTGAGATAGCTTTAATATAGCAATATGCCATAAGAATAGTCCAAATACCAGGAGGAATTCCATTAGCAAGGGCTCATCTAGACCCAAGAGTATGCAAAACGACCACCCTAGTGCCTGCCTGGAGAACTAGTTCTTATAAAAACCTGGAAGGACTGGTCCCCAAATTTTCAGCTCCAGCCAGTCTGGAAGGGTCCCTTCCAAGTAATTCTAAGTGCCCTGCTATTAAGGTTCCAGGACAAAGTGCTTGGATCCACCATTCACAGATGAAACCATGGAAGCCATCACAAGCCAGACCCCTTAGAAGTGGAACAAACAGACAAGTACTCCTGTGAACACTTGGACGGTCTTATGATGGTGTTTCACCTCCACCCTCAGACAGATCAGTGCTCTCAGAAAACCCTATCTCAGGCCCACAGCAGTCTTTAAGCTAGTGAATTCTTTCACACAATTTTTGTGTTTAAAGTAAACTGTCACTCATGCCTGTCAGTTCTAGGATTTCTTTCCAGTTTTCCAGTGACACTAACCCACACTGCCAAGATCACTGCTATCTCACAGCTTTGCCCCAGTCTTATCTACACAGCTTACCTTTTTTGTTTCTTCCAGAAGTCATCAGGTTACCAATGACCTGAAGCCAAGATTGCCAATCCCAGGATCACCAGCTTCTGGATCACCCCAATCTCATCCATCGTGGACCCCTAAGTGGACAACTCCTCCCAAAAGAGTAGGAACGGTGTGGACCCAAAAGCCCCACTCTGTGTCCCTTTGAAGAAGGCATAGACGTTGTTGTCCAGTACCTCCAAGGATTTGGGTCCACAGTCCTTCAGAGGGGAAATGTTAGGTAGCTACCATTTAGGGACAGGTGATTGACCCTCCCATGCCTGCAAAGGCCCCCACAGAGGAGGTTGGAAAGAAATTAGGCAACCATTAGACACCTATGAAGACCCCAAACTGAGTATGCCTATACTTAAGCCCCCAAGCAGGTAGGAGGTGCACATGGGTGGTCCAAACTAGACCCAGGTTCATGACATCACCCAGGTGGGCTCAACCCAGCCAATGGGCCAAGCACTCTTCAACCACCCTTCCCCCTGCTAGGGTATTGACTAGCATAAAGACAGGGAGCACACTCTGGGATACTTTCTTGCTCCCTTGCCCTTGCCCTTGTGCTCTGGCTTCCTCGATCCCTGGCCTCCATGGCCTCTTGCCTCTTGCTCCCTCAGTTCCTGGGAAACAACCCTGCCTGTTCCGCCCATGTGGGTGCTCTTGTCCACAAAGTTACTTGTGTCTTATTGAGAACGCTTTGAGACCATAAAACCTGAAACTTGTCCTGGACACCATAAACACCCACTTGAATTACAAAACAAGCTTCGGTTTGAATTCTTTCATCAGGCGAAGTAAAGAACTGAGGTATTACCCACTCAAAAAACCTAACAGAACCTCTGGAATATCCACCACTTTTCTATCAGTTGGACCACTGTTATAGTTTGCATGTTGCTGTGATTCTGAAAGCTATGCGATCAGTATATCAAGCACCTGCAAGGTCACCCAAGGTGAACAGGACTCCTCAGATACCAAGAGATTGAAGGAAGACTTATGAACAACCTGTGATAGATAGCTGGAACAACCTTGCTTGCTGGAGTGAGGAGGATTTAAAGTACTTCCTAATACAGATCAAGGACCTTTGATCCAACCTTTAGCAATACTTTCTTCTGTATGGATTACCACTCAATCTAAGGAAAACAAAATCCTCACAACTGAACCAATAGGTGATGTCATGATAAACAGAAAAGACAGAATTGGTGAAGGATTTCTCTTTTATTAGATTAATAACCAGTGTTCATGGATTCAAGAAATGAAAGTTTGCATTGCCTTGGGCATATATGCTTTACGGGATCTCTAATGTGTTGAAAAGCAAGGATGTTACTTTGAGGACAACAGTGTCCCTGACCCAAACAATAGCATTTTAATTGTCTCAGACGTCTGTAAAAATTAGACAATGAGTATGAATATCACAGAGGGATCAGTGCATTAAAGTATGGTATTAGCGAAGAATATTCCATGTACTGTGATTTCCAGAAGAAGTACAACTCGCTTGATCCTTACAAATAATGATGACAACACTTGATGTCATGTAATTGGGATGTTTTATCAGGAGAGACCAGACCCTGGAAAAGAACCTCGTGCTTGGTAGAGTGTCAGTGCAAAGGAATACGACCTGTATGCTGGACTGACACAGTGGCTGCATACTGCTCTGTAAAGCAGAACAATTGTGAAGATGGGACAGCGCCAAGCAGTGTTTTGTTCTTTTGTATGGAAGCATTGTCACTTGGAACTAACTTGATGGCATCTAACAACAATACTCTATAGTGTCAGATTGTGTATTTTTATATGTACATGAAACATTTATCAAAACAGTATTTCCAAATAAATAGTATCATTAAAAGATTAAAATTTTTTAAAGTATTGTGTATTGGGTGAAGGTTTACAGAACCAATCATCCATTTTATGTTTAACAATTCATAAATATTGTGTCTCATCTCATTTATTGCAACCTTCCTCAATGCAACCACACTTGCCCCACTTTATCCCTCCATTTCCTTTTCCTATTCCTAGTTCCTTCGAAAGTTTGTCCTAGTGTTAGGATATGATGATCCCTTTTTTTGTGGATCCTGACACCACTGGCTTCTAGAAAGGTGGCATGGCAGCAAAGCAGAGACTGAGCAGACAGGTAGGAGGAGACAGAGCAGCAGGTTCATTGAGCAGTAAAGTGAAGATACACTGGGGACAGGCTCCCCATGAGTCTACACTACAGAAAGGGAGAGAGTAGTGAGATAGAGCCCATAGCTGGCAGGCTTTTTTTATGTCTGGCAGAAGTCTTTGAGCTCAGGATGAGGTGTTTTTTTAAAAAGGCAGTTGTCCTTGGTTGGCTAGGAACGAATTGTGTTCTCACTGGGTAGAGTCCCAGGTGGTCAGACTCATGGCCTTTGGCCTCCTCATTTCTGGGAGAGGGTGACTCATCAGTTAGATCGGTCAGTCAGCTCTCCTTGATACTCGGGTAAGTGCTGTCCAGTTTTCCTCAAATCGTTGATTAGATTTAGGTGTGCAGACCTCATTGTCATCATTCCTTTTAGATACCTGCATATTTTTGACAGAAATTTTAAGCAAAGTTATGAAATTGGGGCACAATTTTGAAAACTTCATAGCCATAACCAACTACTTTGAGAGAATGAGTCACTAGGTCTGGGGGATCACAATAATAGGGTCAGGACACCTAGGCCAATCTGGCATCTTGCACTCCTCATAGACAATGTTCTATTACCAATGTTCTATAACCTTTGGTGAGCAGCACCTGAGGTCTTGGACATTGTTGACTGACAGCTATTGGTTTCTCCGTGCCTAGGATAAAATAATAGAATGATGAAAATGTAAGACACATGAAAACAATCAGTCCAATGGACTAAATGATGATGTACACATCCACTTCCAGGATCCTGAGGCCAAAAGTATTGAGTCTGTGTGAGTATCCCTTAAAAGTTCTCTGAAGGGGACCACATTTGACGTTCCTTGATACAGTGGGTGGGGAGGGGACATGGATTCAATAATCCTAAAAAAAACAGGTTTATTTATACTATAGAGAATGGTGGAAATGCCGAGATTATGGCCCTTAGTAAGGTCTGGATCTGAATTCACCTAGATGGTACAGTTTTAGGCATAAATAGGATTTTGATTATTTAAAGTATGTTCTCCATCCACAGCAGAATTAAGCCATACAAAATAATAAAGATTTTCAGAAATTATTCAACAGAAAAAAATACAGAAAGTAAATTTAAGGAGTGGGAATGGGAGAAAAGCAAGGAGAATAATAAAGGAAAAAATAAACAGAAACAAAATGCACAAGGAAGGGAAGGGGGCAAGAAAGAAAAGAAGGCAGCGAAACAAAGGCTAACGAACACAGGAAAGAAAATAATAGGGCAAAAAGGGAACGAATACAAAGGAAGAAAGGAGAGCATTGTCTGTGAATCCAGTGTGAATTTCTACTCTGCCAATCACGGAGCTATTTAGAGCATTGGAGAGCAAGGATGCTACCTTGAGGACTTTGGTGTGCCTACCCCAAGCCATGGCATTCTTTATTGCATCATCTGCACGGGAAAGTTGGAGAGTGAATAATGAAGACCTTAGAAGAAATGATGCGTTTGAATAGTGATGCTGAAGAAGAACATTGATAGTACCATGGGATGCTTACAGAACCAAACAATCTGTGTTGGGAAAAGTAAGGTCAGGGGGTTCCTTACAGGCAAGGATGGGAAGACTTCACCTTAACAGACAATATTTCTGAAGCATGTCATCTCCGCTCCCTGGAGAAGGACATCGTGTTTGGGAAAGGGGAAGGGCTGAGAAAAACAACGGAGGCTCTCAGTGAGATGGACTGCCACAGACACATGGGAAAACTTGTGTGGAGGGCCCAGTATTGTGCAGTGTTTTGTCCTATTGTGCATAGGGTCGCTGTGCATCAGAATCCACTCAAGAGCACCTAACAACAACAATCAAGGAGCAGGATGGGTGCGGGTGTAGTATATTTAGGAAATGGCATGGAGCCACATCTGACCTCCTCTGGCTGCACAAGGTGAAGGATAATCCGACACCCTATAAACCCAAGGCTGCTTGACATAAGGCAAAGGCCAAACATGCTTCCATCCTTCATGTGTGGGTTTTGTTTTTTCGTTAATTTTGTTTAACCTATTCTGACCAACCACTCCTCCCATGGCTCTATCCTTTTCTATTGGTTTTGATAACCTGTTGCAATGGCGAGACACTACTCGTGATGACGAAACTTTACTGCGGAATCTAACAATTTATAAAATCCTTTTTGTTTTGTTTTTGCCTATAGTGCCTCTGAGCCACATAATCCCTTTCTGCAGAGACCCGTAGACCCAGCGATCTGCCTCACGATCTCTTTGCTGCTTCTCGCTCGGTCTCCTTGTCTCAATGGTGGGCCGCCTGCTCTGTGCCATGGATTCAGCACAATTCTTCCGCTTTGTCTCATGCTTTTCCTGTTGAGACCTTTGGTGCCTACCTCTGCCAAATGAGACAGGGATCTCACAGGTACTCTTTTGGTGGCTCTTCTTAATTGATGGTCATGGGGTTCTCGCTCTTTCTCAAATGTCTCAGTCATACACGCCCAGTAGAATGACAAAATTGACCAATCCCCTCTATTATGGTTTCACTCACTCTGTTTTCATGATCTGACATGATCAAGAACATTGATGTCAAGAACATCATACATGAAAAAAAAAGTGGATTTAAAATACAGGAAAGAAAAAAGATATCAGATGGATCCCAGAATAGACTCTGAAACTTGCTCTTATTCACAGAGTAGCTGTGAATACATGGAAGAAATGATGAATTGAGAGCTGAGAAGAATATTTCAGGCAGAGCTAAGCTTGCCTTGTGGTCCTGTGGATCTGTGTCTCGCTTCAACAGTGTTTGAACGGAACAGATCCGGGGACCCCCTTCCTCCAGCCTTCTGCCACGCTCCAGTTTCCTTTCCGGAAGTAACTTTGGGACCATCTTCTTGGCCAGCCCCTCCTATTGGGACCAGCGAACACTTTCATTTGGTGTGTGGTGACCTCCAAACCGACCCATCATGAGCTCTCAGATCCGTCAGAATTATCAGATCCGTCAGAATTATTCCCCGACGCGGAGGCCAGCGTCCACCGTCTGGTCAACCTGCACCTGCGGGCCTCTGACACCTGCCTCTCTCTGGGCTGCTTTTTCCACCGTGAAGATGTGGCCTTGGAGGGTGGGGGACACTTCTTCCAGAGCTGGCAAAGGAGCAGCGCAGGGGGCCGAGAGTCTCTGGAAGCTGCAGCACCAGCCGGGGGCTGCGCCCTCTCCCAGGATGGGCAGACGCCGTCCCAAGACGAGCGGGGCAGAACCCTGGACGCCATGTAGGCTGCCCTGGCCCTGGAGAAGACCCTCCACCAAGCCCTTCTGGACCTGCACGCCGTGGGGTCCACTCATGCTGATCCCCCATCTCTGTGACTTTCTGGAGAACCGCTTCTTGGACCGGGAGGTGAAACTCAAGAAGATGGGCGACCACCTGACCCACCTCCGCAAGCTGGCCAGCCCTCCGTCAGGCGGGGCAAGGATCTCTTCGGGAGGCTCACCCCCAAACAGACTAGGAACTGCGGTGCCCAGCCACCTGCCACTTGTGAGGGGCCTTCTGCCTCCCCGCCATGCCGCCCCCCTCCGCCGGCCTGTGCCCCTCTGCCTGCACCTGCTCTGCCAGCTGCAGCGCCACCGCCCTGGACCCCTCCCCCATCTGGAGTCCAAATGGAAACTATAAAGCTTCCTTTTGCAGCAAAAAAAGAATATTTCAGGCACTTCAAGATGAGAAAGTAAAATATTACAATGAAATGTGCAAACACCTAGAGTTAGGAAAGCAAAAAGGAAGAACGCAACATTCCTTATGCAGAAGACTGGTGAAAAATTCAAACACTGAGTTGTAATATTGAAAGATTAGATGGAAAAAGTACCGAGTAATGCAGGAAGCACCAAAATAAGATAGAAAGAATAAAGAGTCACTATACCAAACAGAACTAACAGTCGTCAACATTCAAACATGTCAAGAGGTAATGTAAGCTCCAGCACC
This sequence comes from Tenrec ecaudatus, assembly GCF_050624435.1. NCBI lineage: Eukaryota > Metazoa > Chordata > Mammalia > Afrosoricida > Tenrecidae > Tenrec > Tenrec ecaudatus. Next base: position 26,304,949 of record NC_134540.1, on the reverse strand, counting down.
AAAGGCACCGGAAGAAGATATCCAAGCTACACTGCAGGCCTTAGCCAAAACCAAGGCTCGAGAAATTGATGCAGTACCAACTGAACTACTTCAACAAGATGATGAAGCACGGAAAGCACTCATTCATCTATGCCAAGAAACTTGAAGGAAAGTGTCTCCGTCCACTGAGCACAAAAGATCAATATTTGCACCCATTAAAAAAGATGGCCTCCCAGCACGTGCAAATTATAGAGCAATAATATTGATATCAATCACATGCAGTGAAATTTTGCTGAAGTTCATCCAAATAGTTTCAGTAATGCATTAACAGCGAGCTGCCAGAAAGATTCAGGTTGGGTTCAGAATAGGATGTCGAACAAGTGATATCATTGCTGATCTTGACTGCAATCAGAGAATACCAGAAAAATATTTTCTTGTGACTTATTGACTATGAAAAAGCATTGGACTGTGTGGAATATAACAAACGGGACAGTCTTAAAAATAGGAATTCCAGAACACTTCAATGTACTCTGTGGAACCTGCACATGGATCAAGTGGAAAGAGCAGATAGTGGAATACCGCATGCCTTGAAATCAGGAAAGGTAGGCATCGGGGTTCTATCCTATCACTGTACTTACTCAATCTGTTTGCTAAGAAAATCATCAGAGAAGATGGATAACATGAACCAGAATGCAGCAGGAGCATCAGAGGAAAGTGTTTACCAACTGGCAATATGAAGATGGCACAACCTTGCTTGCTGAAAGTGAAGCACTTGTGGATAAAGATCAGGGATTGCCGCCTTCACTATGAATGACAATTTACTGCAAATAAAACCTAAATTGTCAAAGTTGGACCAATAGGCAATATCATGATAAACAGAAATTTAAAGAGAGATTGGAGTTATCAAGATTTTGTCTTGTTTGGATCCCAATCGATGCTCATGCAGGCAATAATCAAGAGATAAAATGACACATTGTAATGGGTAAACCTGTGACCAACGACCTCTTTAAAATATTGAAAAGCAGGGATTTTACTTTGAGGACTAAGGTGAACATGACCCAAAACATGGTATTTTCAATCGTGTCATTTCCATGTTAAAGTTGAGCATTGAATAAGAAAGGCCAAAGACTAAAAAATGCATTTAAATTATGGTGCTACAGAAGAATACTGAAAATTCCAAATCTTTCTTGCAAGAAGTACAGCCAGAATGTTTCCTAGAGGCAAGCATGGCAAGACTTCTCTCAAGTACTTTGGATCTATTATCAGAAGACACCAGTACCTGAAGAAGACAACATGCTTGTTAAAGCAGAGGGGCAATAAAAAAGGTTATTATAATTGACACAGTTGTTTTCTTTTTTACATTCAATGAATACAGGAAATCCATGCTTGTGGTCTATGAATTAAACAACAAAATCTGGGACAAAAGCAATGAAGAATATTAAAGTATTATTGAGTATTAAAGTAATCAAAGACCTTTTCTATTGTTGATAGCAAAATAATTAAACAATCATTGTGAAACACTGTTGCGCACTCTTCAGAAAACTATATATAGAGCTTACCATGTGATCCAGCAATTCCGCTAGTAAACAGATGCCCAAAGTGCTTGAAAGCAGCAAACAGATACCTTTACCTTGATGTTCATTACATCATTACTCAAAATAGTCAAAAGATGGAAGCACCGAAACGTCAATCATCACAGTAATGGATGAAGATCTGCTTACAAATAATGTGATGTTACTCAGCCAAAAAGAGCATTGAGTTGTGACATGTGGATAAAACATGAAAACATTGTGCTCAGTGAAATGCATGACAAATATTACATTATCCCACTTCTAAGAACAACCTTCTAGCCTGGAACTGAACCCACCTCTGGGAATTAACTTTTAGCCAAACAACAGATAAACTTATAAAATGAATCACATGTGGGAGCAATGTACTCCTCAACATATTCAGCCATGAGACCAAACGCACAACCTTTACCTCAAACCCAGTTCAGCAGGCAGGCAGGGATAGAAGACAGAAGAATGGAGAAGGCAGGGGGGCATGTGAGAAGGAAGTGAGACGGATTGCTCATGGGAGCGATTGCAATCAATGCCAGAACAGAATTTGTATAAAACACTGAAAGGACAGTCAATATACTCTGTAAATGTCAAGCCAAACTACAGAAAATTTAAAAAAATAATAAATGAATAAATGTAGATTAGGTAGATAGTGAACCTACAGATCTTTAGTGGTTACTCAGGGGGTATGGGGTGGAGGGGGGGCGGCATGAGGGTCGTTGGTAGGAGGCACTTGAGCTTCTGCAAGAGTGAAGAAAAAAACTGGAAATGGATATTAATGATGTAATACAACAGGAGGAATAGAATTAATTTCAATCAATCATATATGTGTAGAATATTGAAATGGCCTTTTAAAATGTATATGCTTGCAATAATAAATATTCAATACTGCAAAATTAAGAGTGTATGGTGAATTTTTTTCTATTCAATTACTTGCATCATTTTTCCCATGTGTGATTATGTGTGGTAATTAAAGAAGAAGCGTGGATTTTTCACTGAAGATATCATAACACAGAGATTAAATAATGGACTTTTAAATTACTATAAAATGCATTCAACATTGATTTTGAAAATGTCACCAAATAAATATTGTATTTCTAACTATGGTGAAATGTTTACTTGCAACTAGAATATGCCAATGTGTTATTTTTCTTAAATAGATTGAAATTATTTTATATTAGAATAACAAAGAAAACTTTTATTTAAGAAAAAGTCATAGTTTAAAGTTTACCTCTATTTTAAGAAGGGGAACAGCATTAAAGTATATACTTGAGAATAAGCCAAGCCAAATATTAGCCGAGGCACCTAATTTTACCACAAAATCTGCATTAATAATGTGCTGAAATGATTCGGCTTATACTCGAGTATATACGGTAAGCACTTAAAGAGGGTGGTTAGAACTAATTGTCTTTGCATAGTACAATTTTGTATGGGAAGTTATTTACTGACTCTTTTATTACAGGTTGGAATCCCTAGATGCATTTTTAGAAGTTCTTATTATTCCCCATTAAAACTCATGTAAAAATGTTATTATTTTTTGAAGCCCAGATGGTGTGCTAAATGATCTGTAAATTATTAAGTTTTATTCAGGAGTGTATCATACTGCATAAAATAAGCATAATAAGGTAGACAATATAGGAACAAAAGTGCTTTCCAATAGTTTTCATGAACACATGAAATTTAACCACAAAACTCTATGCACAATGCAGATATAAAAATCTAATTAGTGTATACAGTATATGGAGCTAAAGCCAATATTTGTGACAATTTTGTACTAAGAACTTATCATCAACACATTTATGTTTCTATTCTTTTAAGGCTATAAGATCCTCCCTAGGATTTTTCATTTCTATATAGCATATACTGAAGGGGACATAAAAATAAATTTCTTATACTTATATTTATGATCACTGGCCACCATTTGCTCCTGGTGACCCAATGGCATATTGGGATAGGTAGTAGGATTGAAACCAGAAGTTGGGCATCAGGAGACCACTAGGGGCAATGCAAGGAGAAAGGCTAGGTTTTCTGTTCTGGCAAAGAGTTACATACAGTCTGGAAGCCCACATGGGCAGCTCTAATCTGTCACCATGAGTCAGAGCATGTTAGTAGTAGCGAAATCAATTTATTATTATCAACTTAAAATGTTGTTTATTTTTATCTTATGAGAATAATTTTATATTAGGGAATTTTGAAGGTACTGTTTAATTTGTTGTACATAGTACCACATATTAGATAAACAGTAAGTTCTATTTATTTTAGGCTACTAAAAGTGTTCTGGATTTTAAAAGTTTCATGAAATTTTATTAGCACAACTTTTATGAAAAATTATCTTTTACTTTGGAAAAGAAGGACCAACTTTAAATATTTATAGGTACTTTATTACAGAATTTCCTCTCCTATATTGAATTCTAAGCATAGGTCCAAGTCTAGTTCTATTTTTCTATATAATACGATATTTTATATATTATATAAAAGGCCAGGCCAACCTCATTGCTTTGGAGTAACCCATGGTGACCCCATATGATAGAATACAGCCTCCTGTACAGGGTTTTCCTGGTGAGACTTCATAGAAGCAAATCAATAAGCATTTCCTTTGCAATGACCTTGAGTGGGTTTGAGCCAATTATTGGCACAGCCAATTCCAAACCAGGACTCTCATATGCATATGAAATAGGCTACCTTCTGTCAGCTAAGCACTATCATCCTCATATGACACAGAGTATTTAGGCTTCACAATGCTTATTTTCCTGTTAATAGATTAATGAGTGGAGAGTCAGGATACAAACTCAAGAGCTTCAAAAGGTAGGCTGTATTGAGGGCTGTTTTTGAAGAATTGCGCTAAACTCACCATTATTGTATTTATGTATTACTTGAATTTAGCAATTCCAATTGAATCATTTTCTTTAAATCAAATTCCAACTCTGACAATGAAGATTCACTGGGATTTGTTCACTTAATTGCAAGTCAGGTCAAAGGCTAGTAATTTATGGTTTACATCTAATATAATATTCTGCAAACTTGCTTTGGGAATTATAGTTTTCAAATGCTACACATATCACAGGCCCTTTTACATACACTTAATAATAGTTGAGAAAGCAAGGAATCAATTAATGTATCAATATGTAATTCAAAATTTTAAACCTATTCTCATTTGTCTAATATATTCCACAGAAATGGATTAATATGTTGCCTTCCAGGCAACATATCTATGATCATGATAGATAAATCTACCCACTGCTTCTAAGATAAGCATCCACAGAGGACTCAGTAGACAAACCAGACAGCTGTTTTCTTCATCCTCTTTACCTAGAACAACATAGACCATGCACCATCCTGGGACAGGTATTATAAAAGACCCAATTTTTATAATATACAGAGCTTGACCTACACAGAACCCTTGACCCAGAGATAAAGATAAATAGCCACATAAATGAGTGATTAAGTTTCTTTGAGCCTCACAGACAAACACAAATGATGCTAGTTCATACCATACCTGGGATGAGAGGTTTGAAACTAATAAATATAGGGGTGCTTTTCTACTGTCTTAATAAGGTGCTGACAACCTTCTTACTGTAGTCCATGTAAAATAAGTCATACCTTGTTCTTTGACCAATTTCTTAAGTCCTATCAGGTGATATGAACTCGATATTGGGATATAATAGACTTCAATATCTTTTTGTGTGATAAATTCTAAATGAAATAATATTCATTAAAAATATATTGAAAGCTAAATTATAACATATTTATAACCAAGAAAAATCAAATTCATATAAATCGCATTACTAAAGGCTGGAAAGAAAAATTTTGGAAAGGAAATAAAAACTTTAGTGATGAGTAGGTGGTCTGACACAAGATTATTCCAGATTTAATTTAGAGATTTTGGCATTTTACATTTGAATAGTCAAGGAGATTGAATTTTTATGCCCAAATATGGATTGAAGTGATATTGGGTTTTTATTACATAGAGATGTCAAAGTGGGATGTTGCTCCCTTCCACTGTAAAAGTAGGATAGCTCTAACAATAAGGAAAAATCAATTTTACGTCTATTAAATTGGCATTCCATGATGTTCACCCTCCCTACACAACCACTGAAGACAAAGCAGATGAATAAGCAAATGTGGTGAAGAAAACTGATGGTGCCCGCCTGTCAAAAGATATAGCATCTGGGGTCTTAAAGGCTTGAAGATAAAAAAGCTGCCACCTAGCTCAGAAGCAACAAAGCCCACATGGAAGAACACACCAGCCTATGTGATCATGTGGTTCTGAAAGAATCAGTTATCAGGCATCAAAGAACAAAAAAACATATCATTGTGTGCACACCTCCATGATATGCTCACAAAGGACAAACGGGTGCATAAGCAAATGTGGTGAAGAAAGCTGATGATGCCTGGCTATCAAAAGAGATAGCATCTGGGGTCTTAAAGGCTTGAAGGTATACAAATGGCCATTTAACACAGAAGACACAAAACCCACATGGAAGAAGCACACCAGCCTGTGCGATCATGAGGTTTCAAAGGGAGCAGGTAGAAGGCATCATCAGAAAAAAAAAATCTTACCATAGTGAATGAAGGGAGAAGTGCAGAGTGGAGACCAAAGCCCACTTGTCAGTCACAGGAGATCCCCTTGCAGAGGGGCCTAGGGGAGTAGATGAGTCATGATCCGAATTCTACCTTGCAAGTCTGGCTAGACCAGAGGATGTACACTGGTGCAGACAGGAGCTGGAGGCACAGGGAATCCAGAGTGGATGATACCTTCAAGACCAGGGGTGTGAGTGGCGATACTGGGAGGGAAAGGGGGTTGGAAATAGGGAACCGATTATAAGGATCTACATGTGACCTCCTCCCTTGGGGGATGGACAACAGAAAAGGGAGTGAAGGGAGACGTCAGAGAGGGCAAGATATGACAAAATAATAATTTATAAATTATCAAGGGCTCATGAGGGAGGGGGGTTGTGGGGAGGTAAAGGGGGAAAAGAGGACCTGTTACAAAGGGCTTAAGTGGAGAGAAATGCTTTGAAAATGATGAAGGCAGTGAATGTATAGATGCGCTTTACACAATTGATGTATGTATGGATTGTGATAAGAGTTGTATAAGCCCCTAATAAAACATTTAAAAAACAAAGAAAGAAGAAGTAGCTCTGAAATAAAAAAACCACAATTAAAATTTAAACACAATAAATTTTTGAAAAATGTATAAAAATAATCTCAAACTCTAACCTACCGACTGCCACAAAAGTTAGTCAAGTTGAACAACATAGAGATGTATGCAAAGAAATGCACACGCAATTTACAGAGAGCAAACCCAAACCAAATTCCCAGTTAAATATGTTCAAGCTCACCAGTAATCAGCAAAATTCAAACTGAAATTAGTGTACAGTAGCATTTCACAATGTTCTACTGGCAACAATTAGTCTGGAGTTGAGGAAAGCTGGCAATGAGGTGGACCGGTGGGTATTTTCACACACTGATGGTCTGAGTGTCATTTGGTTTTGTTACTTCACAGAGCCACTTGGCTGCGATATCTAGCAAAGTAGACAATGTGCATATTATGTGATGCAAGAATGGCTCTCCTACGCATTTTCCCTTGAGAAAGTTTTATACATGCTCCAAGGAGACATGCAGAAAGTGTTCATTACAGTACCGTTTGAATTAGCAAAACATTGGTTTGCTAGTCTAAATTTGTAGGATATTATAACAATGATAGAGAAAAGGAGTTGAAGTTACTGAACCCAGAATAAGATTCATTAATATGAATAAATTGGATGGTCCCAAAGTTGAAAGTGATATGTGACACGCACAAACACACACACACACACATGCACACACATGCACACACACACACACAATGATGCTGCAACCAAGCCATATGCAAACCAGACTGGTATACTCTCCGCGGACAACAGATAATCTATGCATCTATGTATATATGTATCTATCTATCTACACACACATATATATATTTATAACTGTCCCTATCCATAACCATGTCCATGTATATGTCTACATCTATATTTATTTTTAAAAGAACAATCAATTTATAAAGGAAACGTGGACTATTTTGATATTGCATGGTATTTAATTTTGATGGGGATATGATTATATTGCTTTGGATACTTCTGTGTAATTAATCATTGGATTTAAGTTTATGATAGCATTAAATAAGGGCCTATATCTACAGGTTTGCAAAAATATCCTTTTAAAAGAATTAATATTACTCTTAAGGAGGTGGAGATTAAAGATGTCCCAAGTTGTCCAATTCATCCGAGATGTTGTACAGCTCCATTTCCTCTGATTTTAACCACCGTTCTACCCCTTGATATATTCCCTCACTTCCCAGGGTTCTGCAATCCATTGCACTTTTAAATAAAACTCACAAAGTTTCAAGGAAATGGCTCACAGAGTTGTGGATGATGGTGAACTGCAAATCTGAAATTACGTCATCTATCTAGATTCTAGAAGATCATCATCATCCACAAAGCTACAGAACCTGGTGACATTAGGTCAGGTGATAGACCACCACTCAAATTCCAAAACTGGACATCAAGCAGAGACGATTCAAATGCATTGTCTAAATTTAGGAGGCAAAAATGCCGGCAAGTCAAAGAACATCATCCTACTTCCACCAAACTGAGGGAGGAAGGGAAGGGGAAAGCTTTGATGGAGGTGTGCTTTTTGCCTTTCAGCAGACCATCCCCCAAGGAAACAAAGGATGATGAAGTTAGTCACATCTCTACTAAAGTGGAAACTCAGAACACATCCCATTTTAATCATATTATTATCATAACAGAGAATTCCTTCCAAAATGGGATTTTAATCACAGGTTTAGAGACTAGAATTTACACTAGATGATGGATGTTGTTAGTGAGCCCTCCTCCCCTGCTGATTCCACATTCTTCTTCTTCTAGGCCAGCACATTGATCTGAACAAGTATGTTGAGTGGACATCGGCCAGTTCCAGTCCTTTCTTGGGTTTAAATCACTGTCTTCCCTTTTCCATTCCCAACACTCGCTCTTAATCTACCCACAAGTTCTGTGTGAGCACAACGGAGTGTCCTGGAATTCCCAAACTTCTCAAGGCTGTCCATAGTTTGTTTGGATCCACACATTTGAAGGCCTTTGCACAGTCAAAAACACATAAGTAAACATATATCTGGTTATTCTGACTCCAGAGAATTCTCTGAAAGCAAAGATTAAACTCCAACTCACAATGACCCAATATTAGACTTGCAATGCTTTGTCAACCTTTATGGAAATGGAAAGCCTCATCTTTTGTCTGTTGAGGGGCTGGTGGTTTTGAACTGGAAACTGTATTTAGCAGGCCAAAACTTAACTGGATCAAGCAGAATATGATTTTGTAAATGGTAGAGGCCTAGCAAGTGTATGTTGGATCTGCAGGAGCAGTGCATTATTTAATGTGATTCTTCAAAACAAAGGACATTTCTCTGCGTGAATCTGCCGAGAAAGTGGAGTAAGACATTGATAGGATTCACATTTGAGTAACTGCCAAAAATATTTCCTGGAGTGCTGTCCTCCTGTATATACAGTGAGCCTACTGAGAAGCAGGAGGAGAGATCTCTTTCCAGCAAGACTCAGGAGTGAGGTACATGGTCTATACCCCAAATCTCTGCACAGTAAAATTCCTGGAGCGAGAACATTGAATTGAGTGGTGTACTTCCCGACATACGGAACAAGTGGGGTGCCCTTATGCAGAAGGCTGGCTTTGGGAGTGGGGTGTCTCTGGGCACTTAACTGGCGAAGTTGGGCTTGCTGGTTCATGGAAGTAGATTTGAGTACTTTCTGGCTGATGCTTACTGGAGTGGAGTGCTTCTGGGCGCTTAACGTAGAGAGCTTGGTTTGCGGACTCATGGATCTTGAGCTGAATGTCATTAGGTTGAGACTTATAGCAGAGTGATAAGCCCCTTTGGGCAAGTCTTAGCAAATCTGAAACTTTGAAACATATTCTGGCAAACAATGACTCTGAGCATTTTTCACTAACTTGACAGTTTGTTGACTTCCTTAATAAACCCTTTAATCATGAATTTTGTCCGTGAGTTCCTGTGTAGTCATTTCAGGAGATATTAGAACCCAGAGATGTAAAATGTATTAATGTTACTCACTGCCTTAGAGTCAATTCCAAGTCCTTCAGATCCAATAGGACAGGGTAGAATTTCCCCCTGTGGGTTTTCAAGAATATAACTCTTTCTGGATGATAAAAGCTTCATATTTATTTCAAGGAAGTAAAATAGGAAACATCACTTAATACCGCATAAGGTCCCTATGAGTCAGGACCAATTCAGCAAGAAATGACAACAACAGTATGTTGTTAATTCATGCTCACTTTTTCTTTGTTCTAAACAAACTTTACCTTCATCTTGTAGTCTGACAGGGCTGTATCTTGTTAAGATGTGAGTAATGTCATTTTTGAGCCAAAGTTTTTCATTGCTGATGCGAAACCCCAGCACTCTTTGCTCCTGCAGAAGCACCTGTTAAGATGGAGGAGTAAGGCAGAAAAAAAGTCAGCTGGTAACTCTCTTCAGCCTCCTTCACCCAACAGGAATCAGTATGCACTCGGCGGCAGTGAGTTTGGTTTGGTTTTAATATTAGAACAAAGGGCCCCGGTGGCATAGTGGCGGTATAGCTCTCAACCTCTAACCAAAAGGTCAGTTGTTCACACCTACCAGCTTTCAATGGGAGAAAGCATTGGCAATCTGCTTTCATAAGGGCGCTCAATTCTAAACACTCAATGGGGCAGTCCTACTCTACTCTATGGGGTTTTATGACTTGGGGTTGACTAGACAGCAATGGATTTCGTTTGGATTTTCAGAATACAGAACCATAGTTTAGCCTAGGTTCAATAAGTCACTGTTTTTATATCGTTGTTTTCATCAAAATATTCAATTATTTTACAAAAATGTTTTAAACCTTATCTTTACTATCTTTAATATTGTTGTGTATCTTTAATAATATAAGTGTGTTAGTCCAGGTAGACAAGAGAAACAAATCCAGAGAAACTCATATGTGTAAGAGAGAACTTTATATCAAAGAGCAATTTCACATTAAGAAAACATCCAGCCCAGTTCAGATCAAGTCTGACAGTAGCCCATATGTCTGACACCATCTATAAATTCCTCTTCAGACTCACTCAAAACATGCAATGATGCCACATTGTAGGAGATGACAGGCCAGTGGGTAAAAGACCTGTGGATGCAGTGGCAGTGGAAGCATCTCAGTGCTGGCAGGGCTCTCCACGTGGCTCCTCCAGTTTCAGGGCTCTCGCATTGCTCCATGTGTCTTGTTGCGAGAAGACGAAGCAGAGAGTGTCTGCCCTCCACTGAGCTATTTATTTCCTCTTTCCCAAATAAAGCCATCAATCTGTGACCTGATTGACAGGCTAGACTCCACCCCTTCATAAGTTCACAGGAGATTACATAACTACCACAATAAGTAGCAAAGACATGCATTTAAATGCAGGTATTTTATTTGATCTTTTTTGCCTTTATTTAAGCAAGAGAGTTCCATATCACACAGAGGATGCTCTATGCAGCCCTCAGCAAAACTGACAAAGTTGTTATTTTGGCTTTCACTTTTTTACTAAATTTCCTTTTGAGAGCACTTAGGCTGCATCTGGATCATATATGAGAAATAAGAGCCCTAGTAGAGAGCCTTACTAACCTTGAAAAGCAATTTATGGTCTATTTTCTCTTTCGCTCAAAACCTAGTAAAGTAAGGGAAAATTTCTTTGTAAGGTGATGAGGTGGTTGTGCTAGGTAGCTAGATTTAGGGATGGGGCTGTCCATCCCATGCCTGCAAAGGCCCCCATAAAGGAAGTTTGAAGGGAATCAGGCAACCATTAGATGCCTATGACCAGCGCAAATTAAGCATGCTCATACTCAAGCCCTTGAGCCAGGTGGGAGATATACCTGGGCAGTCCAAACTAGGCCCAGGCTCATTAGATGACACAGCCAAAGGAGTCAACCAATAACAGCAACCACACCTCTCCAGCCAGAAGCTTGAAATACCCTGACTGTGAGAAGGCCACACTCTCTTACCTGGCTCCTAGCTTCAAGGGAGGGTGAGAGAGGGTCTGCCTCTCCTGCGCAGGTGCACATGTCTGCTCAGGACCCACATCCTCTCTTGTCCCTGGGCTCTGGCCCCCTCACTCTCTGGTCTCTGGGCCCTCTTGCCCCTTGTTATCTCAACCCCTTGGTTCCTGGGATTCCCTGCCACCGCCACCACCCGCTAGTTCTTTCAATGAGACTGCTTGTGCCCAGTTGTGAACCCTTTTGAGCCTGAGATTGTAAAACCTGAGACTTGTTCTGTCCCTCATAAAAACCCACTTGGATTACAGAATGGGCTTCAGTATGAATTCTTTCATCGTGGACACCAAGAACCCAGGTATTGCCCACTCCAGCAACCTAACATTGTGGTACCATGTGACGTGGAGAAATACCTTTGAACTGCACCTCTAAGGTAAGCACGGCTCGGGACATCCTTCTGTGCCTGGAGCGAGCACACAGCTCTGCCTCACTGACTCTTTTGGTGAACTTTTTGGACTTCACATCACCACCTTTGAGAGATGGAGAAGCTCTGGCAGCTGGGTCTAACTTTCTAAGTGTCGAACTTAAACTGCAAGGTGCGCAGTTTGAAAAACACTTGCCTCTGTCAAGGAGATGAATCCGCCTCCTCCTCCTCCTCCTCTTCCTTAACCCCACTTCCTCCTCTTCCTCCTCTCAGATTCCTCTGAGGAATCTGCAGAATTAAATCCTGCCTTTTGAAGCTATTGCCTTGGGGCTCTGCTTCGTCCTGCATGTCTGCCTCTCTGCTCCACCCCCTGTCTGCCCTTCTGCTCTCCTGTGTAAGCCTTGCCTAGGTTGCCCTCATCCTCGCTTCCTGTGATGTAGTCAGAAGACTGCAGAGTACAATTTGGGGGAAGTCTGGCCCCCAAAGCCTTTTTGCTTTCCAGTGTTTTCCAGTAACGTGCCGATCATGTCAATCCATTGGTCTCTCTGCAGGATGCTGGTTCCCAATACCTTCGCCCCTCTGATCCTCAACTCTGCCATGTTGTGTCAGTGTAGCCAAACACATGATTACCCATGTCACCAAGATGGCGCTACCCAGTGTTTGCCATTTTGTTGCAGGCCAACTGAGCACATGGTCTTGTACAGATCTCACCAGGATGGTGTCTAGTGCTCCCCCCAAGTGGGGAGTGGGGACTTAGTGGCTGCCCCTGCCAAGGTCCCATGGGTTTGGGCTTGGGCATTCCTATGATGATCCCAACTCTTTCTCCTGTTCATAGACGAGTAGCTTGGTCCTTTTTTCATGATTGGCCTTGGTTTTCTGCTAGTTGGTTGCTTTGGTTCTCCTGCTGGTTGGTTTTCCCTTTTGCTAAGCTTTGCACAAAGGCATCTGGAAGCAAAACCACTGAGTATCTGCTAACCCTGCTGTTTTGAGAAGGCTCTGAAGCACAGCTACCTCCCTGCCTTCAGCATCTGGCCTCTGGACCATTTACATTCCTGTGAGAGTATGTGTCCAGCAAAGGATTCCCGTTTCCCTAGAGTGACTGAGTATACACTGAGCCAATTGACAGTTCTCACCCCTTCAGAGGTTGTGGAAAGGCTACTCATAAGCCAGTGGTCACCTTTGGATGCAATTGGAAGGCCACCCCAAGCAGTAGTCCCACCTTCAGAGGTTCAGGTGAATTACTCATGCCAGTAATTCCCTCTGTTAGCCCTGTGAGGTCACACAAGCCAGTGACCCACAACATCTTGTTTGCTGTCTAGAAAACAGCCCGGGCCCAGATCATTGTCAGAGATGGGTTCCCTAACCCACCCCCTCAAACAGAGGCGACTGGTTGGGCTCATGTTTTACGGTGCCTTAAGTGAAGAGTGCTGGGACTTCAAATTATAACCCTGGGACACTGGCTCTCTAATTTTCCTGCTGTTTTTGATTTCTAGATGGACGTGGTGATTTGTCATCAAGGGAAGGGAATTCCATTGTATCCTATCTAATTGGCATAGATTTGACCCACAGACGCTAGAGAAACAGAAGCTAATCTCTTTCTACAACACCATCGGGTCTCAGTACGCTGTAGGTGATGAGGAATCTTGCCCCCCAAATGGCACACTTTCCCTTTGAATCCTGATTCAGCTAGAATGTTTATTCAAAGGGATGACGAAGTGGTTGGAGTTCCTTTATGTTAAAGCATGTTTCCTCTTGAGAAGCAGTATGGACCTTTGTTCCAAGTGTGCCCTCTAAGGGTTCCCGAAGCTGAAGGCCACTCTATCCCCAGCTCAGCCACACCACCCTTTGTCTCTGTCAAGGTTCTACCCTTAATAGAGGCAGTTGGGGGATTTGGTCCTCACACAATTTGCAAGCTTCTCACCCTTATAAAAGAAGTTTGCAGAAGGTTTACATGTGATAAGTATTCAATAGGAGAAACACCTGTGTCTCCTGCTGACCCCACCTGGGATTATGATGATCCCAATGACAGGTGGGCATGGGACATTTTCTGGCATGTCTCAGTACTGTTCCCGAGTGGTGGAGCAGATGAAGATGTCATCAGAGTGGAAAAGGCCATCAATTACACTAAAATGACACCTATTTCACCAAGGGTCTAAAGAAAGTCCTGTAAGTTTCTTAAAGGGGCTGAGAGAAGTCCTGAAGAGTCACACCATAGGAGACAGACTCATATGAAGGGCAAATCCTACTGATAGACAAATTTCTCACACAAGCCACACCAGACATTCAGAAAAAGCTCGAGAAGTTAGTGCAAAAGCTTAGAGGAGTTGCCCTGGAAGAGATGGTCATTAGTGCCAATGCCACCTTTTACAATAGGGGCAAAGAGCCGGAAGCCCAGGCTCAGGAGAAAGAGAGGAGGACGAACATTACACAGGTGCAGGTGCTGGCCACCATTGATAACCAATGGCCATCAACTGCCTCCCAGGTTTCCAAGACCCCTGAACAAGGCACCAGGTGTTATGTGTTCCATTGCCCAGCCCACTGGGCAAGAGATTGCCCGGACCAGAATAGGCCTTCACAAGGGCCATGTTATCACTGCAAACAAGCTGTCCACTGGACAGCACTATTACCTATGGGAGAAACCCAGGAGGGGATGCACCCCCAGGCTACCATGCAGCTTCCCGCTGAAGATTGAAATGGCCCAGCCTGGAAGACCCCACACCAAGAGATTGCTGTTGCTGGTCAAGAACCTCATGTGAGCATAGATGTGGCAGGTAGGTCAGTAAGTTATCTCTAAGATACTGGGTCCACCTACTCTGTCCTTACCTCCTTCCTCAGACCATTGGTCCCATGCACTTGCACCATCATGGAAGTGTCAAGTAAACCTGTAGTCAATCATTTTACGGAACACTGAAGGTGCCTCTGAGGCATCTTTTATGTCTCTCGTAGCTTCCTAGTAGTCCCTGGATGTCCAGTCATTCTTCTAGACTGAGATGTATTGTCTAAGCTACACACCTGCATAGTCATAGGGCCTCACCTTGGTCCCACTATAGATTTTCAAATTTTCCTTAACTCTGAGGAGCTGCTAAGTCCACATGGGAAAAAAGTGTGAAAGTGCTATAAATCCTGAAGTCTGGTACGCTAAATATGCAACCCCTGCAAAGATTTTCCTAAAAGACCCCACTTAGTTTCCCCACCAGCTGCACTACCCTCTGAAACCCGAGGCCATCAAAAGATTAAAACTCATTATTAATAAATTTCTTCATCATGGACTTTTGGTCCTGTTAATCCCCCCCATCGAATCCCCCCAATATTACCAGTCAAAAAGAAAGACGGGTCTTACCAGCTGGCTCAATATCTTAGCATAATAAATGAAGACATGATCCCAACTGCGCCCAGTAGTCCCTAACCCTTATACACTCCAATGGTAAATTCCTAGTTCCACACAGTGGTGTAGCATCCTGGACTTAAAGGATGCCTTTTATGCATCCTGCTGGACCCACACAGACAGCTCCTTTTTCCTTTTGAGTGGAAATTAGAACAGGGGCAGCCACCCCAACTTTCCTATACAGTATTGCGAGCAGGCTTCAGATATAGCCCCCATCTGTTTGGATTTGCCCTAAACCAGGACCTAGTTGGTCTTACTCTAGAACAGTGCACAGTCCTATAATACATAGATGACCTCCTCAACTGCTCCACCACTCAGGAGCAGTCTAATGCTCATAAAGCACAACTTCTAAACTTCTTGGCAGAGAGAGGCTAGAGTTTCTAGGACCAAGGCCCAGCTAGTGTTACAAGAGGCAATGTACCTAGGACTAGTCTTATCAAAAGGAAAGAAAGGGCTCTCCTTAGAATGACTAAGGAATTATGCAACTGCCTGAACCAGAAACATAGAGACAGCTATGGATGTTTCTAGTCTTTACTGGGATTTGTAGAATCTGGATTCCAAACTATGGACTCCTAGCAAAATCCCTATATGAGAGCCTGAAAGGCAAAAGTGACTTAGAACCACTTGCATGGGGCCCTGAGCAAAGGGAAGCTGCGGACCAACTTAAGGCATTTCTGCTCCAGGCTACAACACTGGGTTTCCCAAACCCTATGAATATGTTTTTCCTGTATGGACGTGAGAGAAAGGGGATAGTTTTAGGAGCGTTAATCCAGAAGCTAGTACCTCAGCCTCAGCTGGCGGCATATTTATCAAAGAAATTAGATCTTACCTCAGCTGGCTGGCCACCTTGCTTACTTGCAAAAACTGCCATGGCCCTCTTAGTCCAAGGAGCATTTAAGAGTAAAGATCATTATAAGAGGAACTTTAGGGGTCCTGATTAACTATAGAATTATAGTTAATCATACATATATATATGATATATCAGAGGAAGTGAAAAAAGCTAAAGGTTATAACTGGCTTTCCGACAGTCACCAATTAAAGAATCAGATCATTCTTATAAATAAACCTGATGTCACCCTCCAGATTTTTAGCACCCTTAATCCACCTTTGTTACTCCCTGCCCTGGGGGAGAACCCTGAGCCCCTCCATTCCTGATTTGAGCTACTGTCCACTAACAACCTGCCTTGGCCAGACCTTAAAGACCAAGTGCTTGCAGTAGCAGGCTGTGTCTGGTTCTCTGACGATAGCAACTTTGTGATCAATGGAGTGTGCAGGGCTGGTTATGCCATTGTTTCCCTCCACCAAGTCACTGAAGCCAATAACCTGTCCCTGGGTACTTCAGCCCAGCTGGCTTTATTCATAACTTTGTCACAGGGCTTCGAGCTATCGGAAAGAAAGAAATTAACCCTGTACACAGATTCAAAATATGGGCTTTCAGTTCTCTATCTACAATCTTTAATCTGGCAGGAAAGAGTCTATCTAACCAATCAGGGATGCCCCATTAAGTCCGGAGGTCAAACTGGGGCACTCTTAGAAGTTGTCCAAAAACCTGCTGAAGTGGCAGTAGGGCACTGCTGAGGGCAACTCCGAAGTCACCATGGGCAACAGAGCAGGTGACAGAGCAGCCAAACACGTAGCCCTGTGCCCAAACTCCCCCATCTCCATAAATGCCTTAATTCCCAAAAGCCAGATTCCTCTTCAAAGTTGTTCTCCAGAAGAGGGGAACGGTCGAATACTCAGAAATTCTGACTTCAACCTGAGTGATGGCATGAGAAAAACCACAAGCCACACAGGTTACAGTGGAAAGTTGTAAAAGCTTCTTAGCTATCAACCCTCCATGACCTGCTCACGCAACAGTTTTGTGGGGAAAATTCAACACCAACTACAGGAAAGCCTGGCAGATCTATTTTACCCAGATTCCAGCCATCCAAGGATTGAAGTATCTTCTAGTGTTCATAGACACCCTTACCAGGTGGATGGAAGCTTATTCTACCCACACTAAGAAGGCTCACAATGTGTCTAAACGGTTATTTCAAGAAATAATTCCTCGATTTGAGCTTCCCAAATCACATCAGAGTGACAATGGGCCTGCTATAATCTCCCAAATCACTCAGGCAGTCTCTCAACACTTCTGAATAAGCTATCATCTCCACTGTCCCAGGAGGCCTCCATGCTCCAGGCAGGTAGTGAGAATTAGCCAACACTTAAAACTAACCCTCAGGAAACTGACCCAAGAGACTCAGATGAACAGGAAAGATGCAGTGCCAATAGTTCTGTTACATCTCAGAGTTGCCCATGGCAACTCTTGTGCTTAAGCCTCTACGAAGTTTTATATGGACAACCTTTCCTGGCAACAGAGCCAGCTATAGACTATGAGATAGCTTTAATACAGAAATATGCCATAAGAATAGTCCAATGCCAGGAGGATTCCATCAGCACGGGCTCGTCCAGGCTAAAGCAGGGGAAAAGCTACCACGAGGAGGCCTAGTCCTTGTAAGAACAAGGTGCCTGCCAGGAGACCTTGTTCTTATAAAAACCTGGAAGGATGGGTCCCCGATTCCCAGCTTCAGCCACTCTGGAAGGATCCCTTCCCAGTAATTCTCTCTACCCCCACTGCCGTTAAAGTTCCAGGGCAAAGTGTGTGGTTCTACCATTCACAGGGAAACCATGGAAGCCATCCTAACCAGACCCCTCTGAAGCGGAGCAAACAGCCAAGGACTCCCGTGAATTGTTGGAGAGTGTTAAGATGGTGTTTCACCGACACCCTGAGACAGACAAGTGCTCCTCAGAAAACCCTACCTCAGGCCCACAACAGTCTTTAAGGTAGTCAGTGCTTTCATGCAATTCTTGTGTTTAAAGTAAAGTGGCACCCATGCCTTCAGTCCTGAGATTTCCTTTTCCAATCTTCCAATGACACCAACCCCCACCTCCAAGGGCACTGCTATCTCACGGCATTGCCCCAGCCTTACCTCACCTGTTCACCTCTTGTTTCTTCCAGAATGTGGTGGTCTAGGCAGACTAGAGAAACAAATTCTTATATGTATATAACAAAGAGGTTTATATACAAGAGCAATTGAACACAGAGAAAACATCCCAGACCAGTCCATAAGTCGAATATCAACCCACATGTCTGATATCAATCTATATGGTTCTCTTCAGACTCATGAAACACATGCAATGCTGCAAAAAGATGCAGGAGAATTGCAGGCCAGTGGGTTGGAAGTCTTGTGGATCCAGTGGTGTTATAAGCATCTCAGCTTGGGCAGAGGTCTCTGTGTGGCATATCTGGCTCCAGAGGTCTGGTTGCACCAGGGTAAGGCCACGTGGCTTCTCCAGGTCCCAGGGCGCAGTGCCATGTGTCTTGTCAGTAGATTGTCTCTCGGGGAGTGAGCCTTAAATCTTGTCAGTAGAGAGTGTTCAAGGGAGTGAGCAGAGAGACAAGTGTCTTCTGCCTCAAGGAGGAAATAAAGGAGTTCCCAGAATTCTCAGGAGAAGGCTGTGCCCACACAGAGGTCTCAGTGGCTATGACCTGATTGACAGACTAGACTCCACCCCTTCACTCTTAATCCGCTCAAATCACAAATTGACACCAGATTATATAACTACCACACAGAGGTCATCAGGTTACCAATGACCCTAAGCCAAGATTGCCAACCCCAGGATCACCAGTTCCTGGATCACTCCAGCCTTTTCCATAGATCACTCCAGCCCTAAGTGGGCAACCCTTCCCAGCAGAGTAGGAAGGATGTGGACCCCAAAGCCCCGTGTCATGTCCATTTTGTCAGCAGGAAGCAGCCAGAGACATCATCGCCAAGTACCCCCAAAGATTTGGGCCCATACTCTTTCATTGGGGAAATGTTAGGCAGCTAGATTTAGGGATATGGGGTTGTCCTCCCCATGCCTGCAAAGTGTCCCCGCCCCATAAATGAGCTTTGAAGGAAATCAGGCAACCATTAGATGCCTATGAAGACCCCAAACTGAGCATGCTCATAATCCAACCCTGGGACAGGTAGGAGGCACACCTTGGCAGTCAAAACTACGCCCAAGCTTATGACATTACCCAGGTGAGCTCAACCCAGCCAATGGCGTTAGTCACTACTATCGACCATGTCCTCCCATTCAAGTCAGAAGATTGACATATTCTGGCTGTGGGAAGGCCATGCTCTCTTTCCCTGGTCCTGGCGGGAGGGTGAGTCTCTGCTTCCTTCAAGTGGGCACATATGCACCAGATCCACCCTACTCGGGCGCCATAGCCTCTCTTTCTCCTACGCTCTGGCCCCAAGTTCTTTGGCCTCTGCTCCCGCTTGCCTCTTGCTCCCTGACCCCTCAGTCCCTGGGATACACACTCTTCCTACTTTTACAAATGTAGGTGCTCGTTCCATGAGCTTTCTCGTGCTCAGTTGCAAACCACTTTGAGAATTTGAAATCTGAAATTTGTCATGTCCTTCATAAAACCGACTTTGATTACAATATACTACCTAGTCCTCACAATTATTGCTTTGTGTGAGTTCATTGCATTAATCTATTTTGAGGAGGTTCTTTGGCACTGACCTTATTTTAACAAGTGTAAAGGCCTTTCACAGGTTCTGCTAATTCTTGATATATATATATATGTATAGATAGATAGGGAGATGTCACCATACACACATATATATTAAATAAACTTATTTTCCCCCTTTTTTAACATATTAATATTTCTTATGTTGAAGTATGGAGGCTTAAATTTCATGTGAAAAATAATATTTTATTTTTCTTAATTATACTTTCAAAAGCATTCATTTTCTCTGTCCCTTTATGTGTGCTTTAGATTGAATACTGACCTTTTGGTCCCATATAGAGGTTAGCTTTTTTGTTGTTGTTGACTTCTATGCTAATGAGAAATATATTTGTTTTTTGAACTACTGTGTTTTTACACTAAATGACGATCACTGAGTATAGTGTTGTTTCAAGATCGAAAAGGATGTGCTAGGCCAATGGTCTCAAGGAGCCTTCTGGTCTGCACTTGTCCAGTAAAGTCCTTTTAAAGAACATGAATTCTGCTCCTCGAGTTTTCCTGCTTCTCTCAGGATCCGTCTCGTGTAGTCCTGACCAGCTCAGTCAGGAGTGCAGCGGGTCAGCCTCTCCTTCTGTCTCAGGCTAGAAGCAGGCATGACTCTTGTATGCTATTATCCTTGTAGCATGATTTCTTCTCTGGGACTTTGGTTAAGGTTTTGCCCTCGGGCTTTCATTAATCTGTGATGTTTTCCATTCATGTGGTTTTAAATCATACATATATGCTCCACAGATGATATCTTGCTGAGTGCATTTCTTAAAATCTAAACAGGTTCTACTTGGATTTTGTGGCCATCAATGTACCCATGGGATGACCATGAAAGAGTGAGTTAAATCTTCAGTGTCGGACTCTTGCTTTCCTCTCTGACCCGAGCTATCAGCCTTTTTTGACTACTACAGTTCATATATATTTTAGTTTCTTAAATACAGTGAAGGACCCTTTTCACCCTATTTCCATAGCAGTTCCCTGTTGGGCTGGAAATTGCAAGATTGATCATTCAAAATTACCAGCCACTCTGTGGGAGAAAGATGGAAATTTCTAATTCCATGAAGAGTTGTGGTTTGAGAAAGTCACACAGGAAGTTCTGTCCTGTCCTGTAGGGTCGCTGAGTGAGCATTGCCGAGATGGCAGTGCATTTGATTTGGGTTTTTCAGTGCATTTCCTCTATAATATCCTCTCCAAGTCCACTACCACTAACTTCCACTTAGATCTATTGGTTCTAATTGTAGCATTTCCTGCTTAAAAGAAAAGAGAATTTTTTGTAAGCGTCCCAAATATGCACTCTATTAAAGTTATTCATGATTTAACATGTGAAATAGGAAGTTATATGGTTTGGACATTGTGTGAGGCAAACTTGCTAAGTCACAGGTAACGGCACTCACTAATTTTCCATCTTATGCTGTTTAATAAACTTTTCCTAACTTCTAAATCAGTTCTTATTCTTCATCTCTTGCTGCTGCTGCTGCTGCTGCTGCTATACCTGTTTTGCATTTGAAAGCCATGTAATCGCTGGTAATATTAGCAAAAGAAATTTAAACAGAGAGGTAGAGGTACAGTGGTCCATAGATATGGGGCACCTGAGGTTCTGATGCTGCCACATACAAGTCAAAGCATATAACATTATATACCAGACACTTTTATTTTTAGATAGAGCAAGCTCACATCAAAATAAAGATGGAACGTACATATAGTGTCCACATAAGCCAGCAATACAGGTGTTATAGAATGACTCTCAAGACACACGTATTGCAGGTTAGATAAGCACCGTCATAAGTATACGTTGCACATGAGAAACAGAAACTGTACATGGAAAGCTGTTGCCTTGACTATGTCTGGGCATGTCTATTTCAATAGGTTCTCGGATCAGAATTTTTGAATTCAATTATACCCATCTGCCACACATTTGTCAGCTTGTCATGCTACTATGGTTGCTGTGTGTTCCTGTGAAGTTGGAAGCACTGGTATTTAAAATATCAGCAGAGTAACTCATGGTGGATAGGAGTCAGCAAAGTTTCTCGATTCTAGAATAAGATCGACTTGGAAGAAGGGCATAACTGTCTTTTTTGGGGGGTGCGGTGGGCGGAGGCCATTGGCATAGTATGAGTGGCAGCAGGGTATTTTCTGAGACAGTGCTGGGAGTTGAGCCACACAAGGTGGAATGCACCACACACAGAACTGTGGGAAAGTTGCCTTCTTGATGTAGAATAAACTTCTATGATGTGGATGACGTAAAGCTTTAGGGACCTTAATTTGCTAATGCAGCAAGACCCAAAAAAGAATAAATGACTGTAAAAATCCATCCATAATCACAATGCGGAATGTGAAAAGTTTCACTCTAGGGAAGGGGGGTTATGAAGAATGAAATGGGACATATAAAGATTGACAGGCTGTGTAGTCTTTGACCTGATGTGCATGGTTGCTGGCCATTCTCAATTGGAAAACTGTAGGTCCTGCTACACTGAGAATGACAAAGTAGAAGAGAGTGGTGGCATATTCACCATCAAAAAGTACATTTTAAGATCTATCCTGAAGTTAAAGCATGCCAGTGATGGAAAAATATCTTTATCCCTACCAGGAAGCACCAACCACTGAAGAAAAAAAATGAAGATTTTGTTTTTTTAAACGTTTTATTAGGGGCTCATACAACTCTTATCACTGTCCATACATATACATACATCAATTGTATAAAGCACATCTGTACATTCTTTGCCCTAATCATTTTCTTTTCTTTCTTTCTTTTTTTCCCCCTTTTCTTTTTTTACATTTTATTAGGGACTCATATAACTCTTATCACAATCCATACATATACATACATCAATTGTATAAAGCACATCCATACATTCCCCTCCCCAATCATTCTCAAAGCATTTGCTCTCCACTTAAGCCCTTTGCATCAGGTCCTCTTTTTTTTCCCCTCCCTCCCCGCTCCCCCCTCCCTCATGTGCCCTTTGTAATTTATACATCGTTATTTTGTCATATCTTGCTCTATCCGGAGTCCAAAATAGGAAAGTGATCATAGATGAAACTGTCTGGCCACATCAATATCAGACTGGCTCCTAGCAGCAAGTGGCCTCTGAACCTTCCCTCACCCACGTGCGGAGCAGACCTGGGCTGGCTTATGCAACCTCTCAGCAGCTTTGCAAGTCCTTTTCGCATGGCCCAGTTTTGGACGGCTCATTTTGCTCAAGGCCCACCCTGCACCCGGCACGAATATACCCGGAACCAGGAAGACACCTTACATTCCAGAAACCCAGGCACACCTGTATCTCCCAATCCTTGACTACTCTACCTTATATAGACTCAAGGCAGCACAGTCACATGATTCCCAGCAACATAAACACCACCCCTGTAGCCTAGGGTGTGACTCCCTTGCCCGGACACTGTGGACTGTGGGACTTCGCCCAGGCTGGGTTTTTCTCCCTAATAAAGCCTGTTTGCTTAAATTTGACAGATTTGGTATCTGGCACCCTTCGACCACCTTACAGAAACTAAGGTTCATTAATAATTGTCAGTGATTAGAATGTGAAAGCTTGGTGGGAAAAAAAAAGAAAGCTTAGTAGTTAGAAAATATGGCCTGGATGACTGAAGCCATATTGGAGATGGCCTCATAGAATATTGTAAAAGCAGTGCTTACTCAGTGCAAATAACATTTCAACAATAAAAAAGCTATCTGTATGAGTGGACCTCTCCAGATGGGATATACAGAAATCAAATAGTCTGTGTTTGTGGATCGATGTGATAGAGAAGCTCAATATGAAAACCAAAGCCAAAGAGCAACTGGGAAGCAGCATGTTAGCTGTTCATCCGCACTTTCAAACTGAAGCTGAAGGCTACTGAAACAGTGCACAAGAGCCATACAACCGCCCACCCACGAGACTGCACCTAGAATAGAATGTATATACTGGAATCGAAAGGCAAGGAAAGTTTTAGGATGACACCCTTGACATCATGAATAAAACAATGAAAACTAGGAAGTAAACAAAAGAAAAAATTAGATGAGACTCTGAAACTTGCTCTTGAAAGGGGAGAAACCGAATGAGTAGGAGAATGATGAAGCTTAAAGTCCAATCAAATATTTCAAAAGGAGGCTTGAGAAAACAATAAAGTATACTGCAATGAACAAAACCTGGAATTAAAAAACTAAAATGAAGAATATGTTTGACATTTCTCTAGCTAAATAAAACAAAGGGAAAAATAATCTTTTGTCATTGAATGATTCTAAGAGTGAAATATTGAATGAATTGGGAAGCATTAAAAAAGGGGAAGAAATACAAAAAGTCACTGTACCAAAGTAATTAGTTAATAATCATTTATTTTAGGAGGTGGCATATGATCGACTCAATGATAATCCCTGAATGCATTGGTGTGAAACTCACCTCTAGTAATTAAGAGAATGCAAATTGAGGTGTTTTATCAATAGAATATAATACTGGAGGTGCTCACCAATCTATCCCAATACATTTAGAAGACAGCTACCTGGCCGACCATCTGGAAGAGATTATATTTGTGCCCACTCCAAATAAGGGGCTGCAAGGAGATTATCCAAGGAATGGCTTCACAATTGCATTAATATCAGCGATTATAGCACATGTAGTTAGGTTAAAAATCTAACACCTTAGAATTTGATCTCCTTTTTGACCAATTTTAAAGTTGTTCTAGTTTTTAATATTTTCTTTTCAACTGGGGTTTTTCTTTACTCTCTTTTTAAAAGTTTGTTATTGTTGTTAGCTTTTTCACTGTTTTGTGTGTGTGTGTGTGTGTGTGTCTGTACATTTCAGCTCAGAAGGTTAATTCAATTGTTGTTTTTGTATTCCAAAGTAATTACCTTGGCAATTTTCTTAAAGGACATAGGATGATCATGGGAGCAGATTAAAAAGAAGTTTTAAGAGAACTGAAAATTGCATTGTTGATAAAATTGTCTCAACTCCCCCCCTCCCTATCATGACCATGTACCTGATAATTCTTTGAGAACAGCAATGACTTTCTCAAAAGAGTTTCAGTGGGAAAATTTACCCCATCCACACTACAATCCTGATCTTGTCTTGTCAGACTACTTTTGTTTCCCTGCACTCAAAAATGTTAACAAAAAAAGGAGTATTATTTGAGTCTCTAGAGGATGTCTAAACATTCATTTTGTCATGGTGTAAATTGAAGATCATAGAATTCTTCAGAGAAAATGCTACAAATTTGGAAACCCACCTTCAGATGTGTTTATACATGTCAAGAAGCAACAACTTTAAATTTTGGTATTTTTGCACAATAAAGCTTTCTCTGTTTTCGTACTAATATGTTTTACTTACTTTTATGTGTATGTGTGTACTTTAGTTTAAATTCTGAGTGCCTCATTTGCAGAAGGATATGGAAGGCAGTGAAGCCCAAAATCCACTTGCAGAATCACCATGTAGATTAAGCCTCCATTAAATTCTTTCTTATCATTAACCAAGGATACAGATAATCTTGCCTTCAGGCAGAATTCACTCCACTCCTCTCCATCTAGTGCAAGGAGGGCAGTCTCTCTTAGAGGCTTGCCTGGGTATGTCCGGATGGAGATCACCATACTGGGGACAGTACAGGGGGTCATAAGGTCATGATTCATGCCTTTCAGTCAAGCTCTGACTATCTTAATCAGTAGGTGCTGAACCAATCTTGTAAGCTCTTCTATCTAACATAATGTACCTGTCCCGATCATGGTCTTGTTCCTATTTTTGTAATGCCTCTTGTCACTGTCACATATTGACATTCCATCAATCATGACTGTGACAGTTTCCTTTGCTCAATTTCTGACTGAACCCTCAGACCCCATTAATTAGGACCTCATGCTAATGGCCTCCCTTATAAGGCTGAGGTGCCTATGTCTTTGCCCCTGTAAGACTTATTCAATGCTCCCTTAAATTATATTTGCATTTGAGGTCTCTTTTATACCTAAAGGGGACTTCAAAAAATCATAGAAAAAAAAGAAAAATCTCATTAAAGTTAGTGAAAAATTTCCACAAATGTTTTATTTACCTCTTGTGTATAAAATATAATTTTTCTTTACTAGAAATTAAACTCCATGAGACTAGAATGCCTGAATCTTTTCTTCATCAATACACATCTATTTCTTAGAGTAGGGAAAATTATCAGAAAATATGTTGAAAGGCTGCATGAATATGGACATTAAGAAATCATTTAAGGGGTATATGAAAAAAGGTACATGATTAAATGATAAAGCGTGTGGAAACTAATGAAATAGCAGGAAAACCAAGATTATACAATGTCATGGAAACTAAAATAAAGGGACTAGCTTTAAGACAGGGGAAGTTGTCAAAAGTGACACACATTGCCCAAGGCCAGGTAGCACAGAGACTGGAAACACCCAAAGGCTTTGGTGTCACCGAGTTAAAGTCCCACCGTGCAGGAACGACTTTCAGTTTCCAAATTCTAGGGTGCTGAGAAGTTAATGAAAAGTAATGAAGTGGAGAAAGCAATTGCAGATAGACACCTCTTAAGGATTATTTCTCGAGGAACAAAATAGAGCAGTGACTGCAGTCCAATTTAGTAATGAAAATAGGCTTTGCCTTCTTTAAATTGTTTTAGGGCAATAGATGCTGACATGTTATTATTCTGAACTTGATTGATTCCCACTGGGGAAGACCTTTAGCTAACCAGGCAGATGAGAGAAGCCTACAGAAACCAAATGAAGGTTTCCTTAATTGTGTTACTTAGTCATATTTTAGCTATCTAGCATGATTATAAAATAGCCTAGGTAGAATCTCACATTAGACATTAATCAAATGTTCTCAGAAAATTACTTGGAGCATGTTTTTTTGGGGGGTGCGTATTTTTCTTTTGAATTTTGGTAATCTTTTAGTTTATAACACCATGTGGTAGTTACATAATTTCATTTCAACTTGATCAGTAAGTCTAGGGGCGGAGTCCAGCTTATCAATCAGCTCACAGCCTGATGATGCCTCCTTGTGGGCATGGCCTTCTCATGAGGATTTGGGGAACTTTCTGTCTGCCTTCACCTTCATATGGACAAGCCATGCAGACACTTGCTGAGCCCTGTGAGAGCCTACCTCTCACTCCTTCACCGTCCTATTAGCAAGACTTGAGCAAATCATACAGCAGAGACCTGCGCCAGCTCTGTGACGTTTCCACCAACATTGGAGCCCCATGATTTTTTACCAACTGATCTGTGATCTTCCTGCATTCTGCATCATCTCATGTGAATGTGTGAGTCTGAAGAGGGATTTATGGACTCATATAGAAGGGTTAACATCAGACTTACAGACTTGATCTGGACTGTGCTGGGATGTTTCCTTGATATAAAATTTCTCTTTGATATAAAGCCTTGTTTAAACATATATGAGTGTCTATGAATTTGTTTCTCTAGTCAATCAATCTAACACAGAGACTAAGAAAAGTATTTCACTTGTGTTAATTATTCTTCTACTTAGTTTAACCACACACTTTCAGAAATTAAAATATGATCTGTTTATTTTTCAGTCGTTCCCAGTGGAAAACATCTAATTCCATATTCTAGAATCAAGTGACTTTTTAATTTAATTTCTTATCTATTCTGGTGGTGCATTTCCTTATCTATATTTTCTTCCTTGCTTTCCTTCTTTTAGGATAATAGAGATAAGAACAACTATTGGTCAATTCAGATATAACTAGAGTAATCTTTGCCTTTGTTTGAAGAAAGAACAGCAATAACAAAAAGAACTTTTTAAGGAGTTTTTCCCCCCATTTTCCTGTAATTGTACCACAACGTTTTCTATGGTAGATCTGCTGCCTGGGTCACTGTAGTTTGTATGTGGTCTAGGTCAGTATTAGGAATTAGAAGAAAAAATGCTACTTCTTTTGGAGTGCTGATTCTGGACCCTTACGAAATGTAAAATCTACATTTAAAATGGAAAATAGGCAAATTAAATTACTATACCATCACAAAATATTATCCTGTGGTAAATTGGTAAATATCTGCTCCTAGAGGCTAGCAATTTGTATTTTTATTTGTATCGTTCTTGTTTACTTAGTTTGTTATTGTTGCTCATTTGCTTCATCCCTGCCCCCCCACCCTAACTAAGTCAATAAGAAGTTTTCTTCCTGGAATGATATATGGTGTGGTGGGGCAATGGGGCAGCTAAAGTATAAGAATGTAGGCAATAAAACTAGGTAAAATCAGCAATTCAATAATGATGAATATTATGATGTGTTAATATCACTATAAATGAATGAAACATGTTTAGCTTGTGGACCATATATGTTTCTTGAAATTAATAAAACTTACCACTCTTATTTTTCCCCAGTATTTTCTTTTTGTCTGCTGCCAAAAAATACCTTGAAATACCATCCACAAAATCCAAAATGTACATTTGAGGTAAAATGCGTTTGTTTTTAATTACTGATATGCTCCCATTTTGGGATGCCTTGCTTCTCTTCATAAAAGCTGTCGAATTTAGAAGAAAGAGAAACTTGAAACTGTACTTATTTAAAAATGTCAACATTTCCAAAGTTTTGATAGATATGTCAATAGAACTGCTACTATTATATTGGTCATATGATCTGCATGCTGTTCATAGCAGTTTTCTATTCATATGCAAGGCATCTAGACAGAATTATACCTATCTTCACTTATTAATATGGCTAAGTTCCAAAGAATAGGTCACTATTCAATTGTCATTAAGCAAGACTAGAGTTCTATGTCTGCTCTCACTGGCTGCATCAGGTTACCGTGGTGTGTCCTGAGATGCACATGCCAGAGTGGGTGCCCTTCTTCAATACAGTGGAGCTGCTGACTCCTTGGTCTCACTCTTGGCCAGGAATAGCTTGTCCTCTGCTTGCTACCTGCTGCCTGGCACCTTGAGGTGAGTCTGACATGTTCTTTGTTTTCCACCTAACACTGTCTGCCTTAGGTAGGAAACCCATTCATTCTCAGTCTGTCCTGACTTTGACACCCCCTGAAGCTCCCTTCAATCTTCAAAGACTGTCCTTCCTGCCTCCCCCCACCCCCACTACTGACCTCCCTGGTACTTTTTGGCTTCAGCCAGCCTTACCTGGTCACCCCAAACACATAATCCAGCTATCTCCCACTCTTTATGTTCACTGTGAGACGTCACAGATAAACGGGAGAAGGAGTTTGCAGCTTCTTGGTCATTATCTTTCATGTGTCCCACTTGTTACCAAGCTCTCCATTATATCATTCTAGATGACCCATGGAGAAGGCTCTGCATGGGCACTGGACCATCAGGGACCACCTGGGAACTGTCTCTAGGTTATCAAAAGTATTGAATGTCAGATAATAAAATAACCAATAAGTGTGGAGTAGGTGTATACATAAAACCGAGTTTCAATTCATATTTTTATTCAGTTATAAAATACTTTGTGTCTACACACACACACACACACACACACACATATTTTTCTGGATAATACTTTGAGACCACCAGTAGCTCCCTGGGAGATAGATTGTGCTTTTCACTCCCATCAACAGCGACGGTCTGGAAAACCACAGGGTTTCTCACTGTCTCCATGACAGTGAGAACAGCTTCATTCATATCTGACTATAATGACTCAGTAGCAAGTCAGCCCTCACTAAGACGATGTGTTCAGTCAGAAGTTGTTTACTAAGCAGCAACTCTACACCAAGCATGTTCTAGGGTAAAATATCACGTGAGAACTTTTTTGAGTGGTACAAATTGGTAGGTAAGCTTGAACCACATATGTGGCTCCCTTTGTGAGGGATAATTGCATTTATTTTTAATCAATTTAAACCTTAATCTAAATAACCTCAGATAGTTTATGCCAACAATATTTATTAGTGCAATTTTAGGCAGTAGGTCTTCAAAACTCACACCTAGGTACCTGAAATTCCAGTAGGATTAATAAGTATGGTCAGATATGGAGGTAGCAGAATTGATCAATGGAGGCATGCTTTCTACTTTGAAGAGATGGTTCTGACTCATGGCAACCCGATGGGACAGAGTCGAGCTGCTCCTAGTAGAGGCTATACACCTCTATGGGGGCAGACAGCCTCATCGTTGTCCTTGGACAGCTGAATCATATCATCCTGTGCGTGTAACACTTTGCTAATGCCTTTTCTTTTGCTTGTCTAAGAAGAAAGCCGAAGAAGGATTTCGAGAGAGAAATAACAAGCATAGAGTTATGTATTGCAATAGAATACAATATTAATAAATAATTGAAGAAACAACAATAATCACCAACTGCAGTGTTGAGCATGTTGCAATGGAAACTCCAGCTAGGAAAATGAATTTTTTTTTCACAAGGGACTTCATATTTCCCATTATGCTTTAGCAATGCTATATAGCATCTTCGTTTTGTGGAATTAGTCTATGTGCTAGCAAGTTCTATTTTCCTCAGTGTCCTTGGAAAATTAAGTCTTGAAACTATGTTCCTTCTTTCTTTCTCTCTTCTTTTTCCTATTCAACTATTGGTAATCAAAAAGGGATTTAGTCATCTACCCTTGCATCTTTGTAAAATAGGTTGTATCATTTCTGCTTCCTGTTCCACAGAAGGAACTTTCTCTGTCTCTTTGTCTCTATTTCTCTCTCTCTCTTTGCATTCTATATTTCCTAATAACTCAAAACTCTGTGAAACAAGGAACCTTGAATGTCAACTTTGCTCTATATCTATTGGTGCCAGTGCTGGGAATATTGAGGCTTAATATATTACAGCTACATATACATATATGTAAAGATTAAAAATAACATATTCATATTATACAAAATACTTCTATGTTCTCTTTCCCATGTGCTGAAACAATTTTCAGTGGAAAAAGTGCTTATTTTTATAGACAAATAGAGAACAGAAATCAGATCACAGATAAAAAGAGTGTTGCTGTGCTTCAACCTCTTCATAAAGATTATTAAATCCCTTGGAGTTACATAAAAAATATTATTCAGTGTTCAGATTTAGATCTAAATGAGACTTTTTAGGAAAATAACCATCAAAAGCAGAGTAGGCAGCAATCTTAATATCCTTTGGAGGCCCTTGCCTGGCTTTATTGCAGATTTAATCTTTTGGATGTGTTATTGGGCATGAACCAAAGCCAAACATGTTGAACTAGCAGAGCTTTACTATTATTTCAGCATTGCTCAATTGAATGTGTTACTATAGTTACCAAATGATATTTCAAGTTTGTTAAAATGGGTGAATTTTCCTTAGACATCATGTATGTGCTTAGAATTATAAATAACAACATTTATTTAATAACAAAATTTTGTTGCCAGAGATGTGTTTCTGGAATGCCATTTAATAGTTGTCTAAATTTAAGTTTGCCTCATGGATCAGTAAATGGTTATAATATCCTTGAAAGTTATGTTCTTCAATTCACATTTTTGGTTGAGTATTGTTCTGAATTATTTCAATTAAATAATCAGTAAATTATTTCCCATTCTCAATAGTAAGTGTTTTAAACTGATATGATATCTTAAAATTAAAAGCTGCTCTTCTATTTATTTAATAAATAGTCAGTGAATGCCTACTCTGGATCATCAACTATTGAACTGTAATGATGAACAAGATAGAAACCATTCATGTACGTATTTGTATGCTGTTATCTAGACTGCTTCTCATTCGTTTTGTCAAGACTGGCAAAATGCAGGTGACAGTTAAGATGGGCTGCACCTGACATTCAAATACAGCTGGATTGGAATATATTCCAGGTCATGAATATGTCTTGTGCATTGTGCTAGTTACAAAATCTGGTGTCAATTTGAGATTATGTAGAGTTAATGGGATGGAGTTTAAGCTGTCTGTCAGGTAACAGCACAATGACCTCATCTGGAGGCACTATAGAGTTAAATAGCTCACTGGAAGCCAGATAGACACGGACTCTCTGCTTTGTTTTCCTGCTGACAAGACACAAGGAGTGACACAATGGAACCAGAGCCCTGGAACTGGAGGAGCCACATGGGGACCCATGGCGGTGCTGAGATACTTCTGCCACCACTGGATCCACAAGACTTGCCACCCACTAGCCTGTGATCTTCCTGCATTTGGTGTCATTGCATGTGTTGCGTGATTCTGAAGAGGAATGTATGACGGATCGGTCTTATGGGCTAATATCAGACTTATGGAATTGTTCTGAACTGCACTGTGATCTTTTCTTAATATGCAATTACTCTTTATATAAGGCTTTCTCTCACAAACATATGTCTATGAATTTGTTTCTCTAGTCTGCCCAGACTAACACATGCATTATCTACAGCAGTTTCTGCACTGCACCAGCAAAGATGAGTACTTGTGTTGGAGACAATATGATCCACTAACCTACCAAAGATAGATTGCCAGTCACTGATCTACTAGAATAAGTTTTTAAATAATAATTCATTGGTTCCTCTATAATTATTTTCTTTGCTGTGAATATGCCTAAAATTATATAGAGTCAGACTTTCCAAAAACAGGGCAGGTTAAGACTGCAAGAAAGAAAGAAAGATAGATACAAGGACCATTAAGGCAATTTCTAGAGGAAGTATCTTGAAGAGACTATATTTAAATTGTATCCTCTCGCTCCCAAAATGTGCTGAAATCCTCATCCCTATAGGCCTATAGCGCCATCAGTGGTGCAAGTAGTTCTAATCAACCCAAAGCCTGATAGTTCCAGCACTTCCAGCGGCACATTGATAGTGATCTGTTAAAAACCGGCTAATTCACACGCCTGAAGATTCCAGAGAAGAAACAAAAAAACCCTATGGAGCAGTTCTACCATGTAACACATGTGGATAGCTCATGAGTCACAAGGGACGTGACACCATCAAGTTTGGGTAGTGGTATTCTGTTGTACAGTAACCACTTTTGGGAGATAATCTGGTTTTAATATCAATAGACCATATTAATGTGTCTCAAGCCTAATAATTTATGTTATAAAAATTCGATTGAGTTGCAAGCACATACAGGGGAAACAAATGCATGAAAGACACTCCAGGGCGACTGATCAGGAGGGAACGCACACGCCAGAGATCCTGATTAGGCTCTAAAACGATGAGCAAATTGTTGTTGTTATTCAAAGCTACCCAGTTGAAGTATGTTTATCCGTGCTGCACTAGGAAACACAGCTAGTTAGCAAAAGTCAGTGCAGAAATGGGTGCACATGGTAAGCAGGTGGGAGGAAAATTTTGTCTACCCTTGGAAAAGACAGATCTACAAAAATGAATGGAAATTTTGATCTCTATGTGTAGTGGGACCATTGTTTCCAAGATGATATGGAGGTGACATTAAGGCGATCATGAATGCACCAGAAAGTCTGAAATGGGGTTTGACTTGCATCATGCGTTTACAGCTGTGTTGACTCGCCGCTTGGGTTTCCATCACCACCAACACACAGAGCTTTCTGATTTCTTAGCAGCTTGCCTCTGCTTGCAGTGGAAAGGGAAGGAGTGCTGGCATGGGAATGACTCCAATCAGACATCAAAAGTGGAGCCATCTGCAGCTGGAGTGGTGTGCTGAAAATCATTCTCCAATAGCGATACAGAGATACAAATTTGGGGTGAAATAACTGACATTTCGTCAAGTGTTTGTGCCTCAAATTCATACTTCCATAAAAATGAGTGTGGGATTAGCTCCCCTGAAAAGATTACCATCTTCCAAATCCGAGGAGGACTCTGTCCTCCAAGGCCACTGGGAGTCACAATTGGTTTGTTGGTACACAACAACCATGACAAGCTCCTACCCGTATTGTAATATTTAGGAGAAATAGGGATGGAAAAACAACACCTAGACTATTCAGCAGAAAAAGATGCTATTGCGTTACTGTCAATATTGGGTGAATGGCAGCCACTCATTGAATGGTTGCAACTATATTGGAGAGCAATTGCAATCCTGTGCATGTCTCATTTTAGCAGCAATTGTTCTGTCAGAAAGAAATGCTATTTTAAAATTACCTGGGTCATCACCTTGGCAGGGAGAAAGAAGAAAATAGTATGACATCCTTCTGCTTACACCTTGACCCACTTGGATCCCAAGACTCAAGATAAAAACCTTAAGCAACAAAAATTACAATCAAAGAAATAGTTAAACACTGCATCTGTTACAGCCGGACAATAGAAACTCTAACATTTTTCTTGGCAAAAATACCCCGCTATCTCCAAGTGGGAACACACAAATATCTTTTAATTGAACCATTTTATAATGATTCCTAGACTTTAACTTATGGCTGAAAATATACATTCCAACTGCCACTGACTGGACATTCACAAGTTGGAAAGGAACATGCTTTCCCTTCTTCTGCTGGTTATAAAGTTAGATAATAATAAAAGTGACCGAGACATCTCTGCCACCAAATGTGGACCTCGAGGCTCACAAATCAATGAATAAAGAAATAAGGCTAAACAGATTTTCAAAAATAAATCAGTGCAATAAACTTTCTGGTGCGTGTGAGCAACAAAACAAAAGCAACAGCTTATCTTTTTTAAAAGAGAAAGATATACTCAAATGTGTTGTACTTTCAAAATTACCAAGTTCTTATTACAGAATCAATTCCCAGATATGCATTGCATCGCATCTTTTTAATTTTCTTTGATTTTTCCACCAAAGTGATTCATAGCAATATCATTTGCTACGGTTGTTAGCTGCCATCCAGTGGACTCCAACCACAGCGGGCCCAGGCATAACAGAACGCAACCCTTCACGGTCCTGCACCATCTTCACAATTGTCGCTGTGCCTCAGACCTCTGATGCAGCCACTGTGTCCGTCCATCTTGTTCAATGGTCTTCCTCTATTTTGCTGCCCTTCCACTGAACCAAGCATACTGCCCTTCTCCAGGGACTGGTCTCTCCTGGCAGCACGTCCAAAGCATGTGAGATGAAGTCTTGCCATCCTTGCCTCTAAGGAGCACTCTTGCCATTTATATTTAGAACATTTTATTAAGTGTATCTGAAGAAGCAAAGATCCTTTATACACTTCTAATTCTCAGGAGAATTCATACACTTAGATGATATCACTCAGATATTAAAAATAAATTTTAAGTAATTTTTGTCGTCTAAATTTTCTGATAAAGCAAATATCTGTGTCAATTGTGATCCTTTAGAAATTGTATCTGATTTGGTACTCTTGGTATATAAACTTTTATTATAAATATCTATCTTTTGTGAGTATTAAATTAGTATGAGATTTCAAAAGTGTCTTTAATATATTCCATTATCTTTCAATTTCATCATTTTTAAAGGTTGGCTTTTCTTTTTTTAATTCTATTTATTTATTTATTAATCATTTTATTAGGGGCTCATGAAACTATGATCACAATCCATACATACAACAATTGTGTAAAGCACATTTGTACATTCATTGCCCCCATCATTCTCAAAACATTTGCTCTCAACTTAAGCCCCAGGCATCAGGTCCTCATTTTTTCCTCTCCCTCCTCGCTCCCCCTCCCTCATAAACCCTTGATAATTTATAAATTACTAGTTTGTCATATCTTGGCCTGTCTGATATCTCCCTTCACCCACTTTTCTATTTTCCGTCCCCCAGGGAGGAGGTCACATGTGGATCCTTGTAATTGGTTTCCCCTTTCCAACCCACCCTCCCTCCACCCTCCCAGTATTGTATAGCCACTATTTGGGTCACTTGTTGTTAAAACCACTACCTTTCCCCCCACAACCCACTCTCCCATGTCCCCTGGAACTGTCGGTCCCATTGTCTTCTCCTCCAGATTGTTCATCCAGCCTATCTTATTTAGACAGACCTGCGGAGATAATAACATGCACAAAATAAGACAGAGCAAAACCAAGCAATAATATAAAGCAAAACAACAACAACAGACCAATGGAAAACAAACAAACAAAACAGAACACAACAAGAAAGAAAAGCTTGTAGTTAGTTCAAGGATTGTTTGTTGGCCTTTAGGAGTGTTTTCCAGTCCATTCTGTTGGGGCACCACGCCCTGGCCCCAAAGTCCACCTTCAGCATTCCCTGCGGACCTTACTGCTCCATTCCCTTGCTGTTCTGTTGCTCTCCCTTAGTGTTTTGCCTCCGTGTGGTGGGATCAGAGCAGGTGTAATTCCCACACTGTGTCGCCGGTTGTTGTCCCCTGTAGCACTATGGGTCAGTGAGGGGCGTCATGTCTCATAGTGGGGCCGGCCATGTGGTCCTCTCCGTGGACTGGCTGCTCTAATTGTGAACATCGTCCGCAGGGCCTGCTGAGTCATGATGTGCTCCACTTTTCCTCCCCCTTCATCTGCTCCCATGCACTCTGATCAGATATGTCCCTCTCCCAGAGCTGCAGATCCAATCCTGGGAAAATGCCTTTAACAATGACACATCAGACAAAGGTCTTATTACTAAAATCTATAATACTCTGCTGACTTCCAAAAAGAAAAAAAAAAAAACTAATTGCCCGCTGAGGAGGTTGGCAAAGGACCTGAACAGAACTTTCACAGGGACAGAAATCTGAATGACCAACAAACATATAAGGAAATGTTCCTGATCTTTAGCCATCAGAGAAATGCACATTAAAACAACAACGAGGTACCACCTAATGCCCTCAAAGGTAGCTCAATTCAAAAAATCAGAAAGAAACATGTGTTGGAAGGGCTGTGTGGAGACAGGAACTCTCATCGACTGGTGGGCCTGTAAGTATGTACAACCACTATGGAAATTGATTTGGCAATTTCTAAAACAAATGGGAATTGAGTTACCATACGAGCGAGCAACTCCCCTAATGGGCATATACCCAGAAGAGGCAAGAAACAAACCAAGGTCAGACATTTGTGCTCCAATGTTCATTGCGGCACCATTTACAATTGCAAGGAGTTGGAAACAACCCAAATTCCCATCAACTGACCATTGGATTAAAAAGCTGTGGTATATACATACAATGGAGTACTACATATCACTAAAAGGCAGTGATGAATGTATGAAGCACATTGTGGCATGGGAAGAACTGGAGGAAATCATGCTAAGCGAAGTAAATCAGGCACAAAAAGACAAGTACAACATGAGCCCATTGAGGTAAGGGTTAAAAACAATGCAAAAGGGGCATAGGAAAAAGGTACTGTATACAAACATTTTTGGGGTGAGGACCATGTAGTATGGCAGGGACCAGATCAAATGCAGGGATGCACATGGTAGACACCTGGGGAGGAGGTGTGGAAAGGAAAAAAAATAATTTAAAAAATAGGTAGCAGGGGCATAGGACACTAACCCACCCAAGGGAAGGGTATTGTCTATATCTCCACAGGGAAAGAGGGACCAGACTTCAACCCAGTGCTCCAAGATGTGCATGCAACATGCCGGCGGGGAGTAGGGAACCAATGGAGAGGTCTGAGGGGCCAGCTACAATCCCAACTGCTACATGGACACATGCCCCTCCCCCCAGAAGAATTTCAATTTCATCTTTTACATGACTTGTTTGAAGCATACCCATAAAACATGAAAAATACAGAAAATAACATGAAATTAGCAATGTAAAATACTTAAAAAATAAAAATTTATTGTTTTAATTTCACCTATTTATTGGCTTCATTAAAATCCCCATTTTCTATACATCTTGATGAAATATACATTATAAAGTCTCTGATAGTAAATAAATTCCAGCATTGATACTTAATGCTCAGTATTTATAAGCATAAAGAATTTGTCACATTTGCATTTTTGTAAAATCATCTTATTAGGAGCTCATACAACTCTTTTCACAATCTGTTTGTGTCCAGCCCATTCGTACATATGTTGCCATCATCATTTTCTTTTTAAAAATTTTTTTAAATTATTTTATTAGGGACTCATACACCTCCCATCACAATCCATACATACATCAATTGTGTAAAGCACATTTGTACATTTGTCGCCCTCATCATTCTCAGCATTTTTGCATACAAATTAAATACTCATAGAAGTTTATCCTTGTTACGTTGGAGACAACATAAAAAATGATAATACCTCAAATTTCTGTATAAAGAAATTAATTCACCTTAATCCTAATATTAAAGCACTGTTGTTTTGGGTTAATGTCAAAATAGACATTAAAAATGTAGACTCTAGGTGCATGCAGCCAATACATGATTTTTATATTGTGTCATGACATTAAAGCGCTACCCTGGGTCCCGTGGAACATGTTTCTGTTGTCTCTCAAAGAGGTGGCATGCTCCTAAAGCAGCAGCTTTCTATCATCGATAAAGGAAATTCCGTCTTAATACTTCACAGCCCTGCTTCATATCTTTTCAGATTACAGTATTCATCTCTCTGCTTGGGTGCCTTTAAGAATTAACTAATCGAAGGTAAAAA
The DNA here is from genome assembly GCF_050624435.1 of Tenrec ecaudatus. NCBI lineage: Eukaryota > Metazoa > Chordata > Mammalia > Afrosoricida > Tenrecidae > Tenrec > Tenrec ecaudatus. The sequence continues at coordinate 26,266,788 of NC_134540.1, read as the reverse complement.
ACCCTATCCCAGAGAGATTGCTACGTGATCAGAATGCATTCGAAAGGAGGTGGAGCTCGACAATCATTTCCATGACTAGATGTGCCACATGAATATTCATTACATCATATACTTTGCAAGCCATTGACTTTATAACTGTTGCAGCAATAATGAGGTTATATAGGATTATTGCTACGGCTGATGTTAAAAGTCTTGGTATTAGAAACTTTCACCTGTCATTTTGCAGATCCATTCAAATCATTTACAGGATGCTAACAATTCCCAGATGACCTTTTAGAAATGTATGTTAGGGCTGGACAGTTTAAACCAGTCTATACTGAATATTCATCTAATAAGGTTATATTTGTACATAAGAAGTTTCAACGTGATCTGTATAATTAAGTCTTTCTTATTGTATTATCTTTAATCCAGCTTGCTCTATACATCCTGGTTGCAAAAATGAACAACTAAACTTTGATTGTGTACATTTAAAACTTGGTAGGGAATATAAACAAATGAGCTCACAAATGAAACAATCGTGAGCAGAGTGCAGGATCAGGCAGTGTTTCCTCCCGTTGTGCTTAGGATCCCTTTGAGTCCGATCTGACTCAATGACACCTCACAACTCCAACATAAGCAAACGAAGAAAAAATAGTATGTCTGCGCTGTGGAAGTTACTTGATTATTTGAAATCAGAGGACACTGAAAATGGACCATTACAAAGTTACTGAATGTAGTATTCTCCTTCTTTGTCCTACCATGTCCTTGTCAAACATTATCAATTGATCGTGTTTTACTAAGATTCTAGTCAAGACCTTGAGACTGGCAACCTAGAAATACATGAAGCTTCTGCCAATCAAAATAATTTCCCTGAACAATGTGTTGTCTCTTCACACTCTAGCCAAAAACCTATGTGCTGTGTTTTCTTGGCTGAGAGTATGTTCATCTTTAAAATACCAACCCACTTCCATCGAATCAATTCACAATTCATAGCAATCCTATGGGAAAGGGTAGGAAATTTCAAACAATTTAAAAAAGAAAACCCTTCAGAAAAGAAAGCCCCATGAATATGGTGGGCGGGGGTGGGGTGGGACAGAAGAAAAATTGTCACGACAGATTGGGATGTAAGACTGCACGGTGATACAAAATCAGGATGCTTTGTGGTAGTAACGGAAGTAAGACTGTCTAGAAGAGGAAATGACTGATTGTATCTAACCATATTTTAAGTAATTTACATGAGGGGAGAAGATGCTTCTTGGAAACCACATTATGTTTACGTGGCATATTAACACTTTCTGGATTTATACCGACAAAAAAGACCATGTTTTAAAAATCTAGTTGGCCCTCATGAACACAATTTTGGAAAATTAAATGTATTTGGAAAAGCAATAGCTAAACAATGAATTGTGGTTTAAAAAATAAAGCAAGAACAAACATAAACCAACTGGATAGTAAAAAAGTGCGCTAGGGACACAATGAAAAAAAAAATAACAAACAAAAATAAAACTGTTTCAAACATGAAGTTTCCTTGTCTATCTGAGTGCCTTTCTTTGTAGACCCCTAGCAATGCTATAAAGGATAAGGCACATGCTTCTTGGTCACTGCCTGATGCAAATCCTTGGTGGTGTAGTGGTTGGTTACGCACTGGGCTGTGATCCTCAAGGTCAGCAGATCAAAACCACAAGCTCCTCCACAGCAGCAGTTCTACCCTGTCCTTTAGCATTGCTATGAGTTGACATCAACTCAGTGGAAGTGAGAGAGAATGCAAATCTATTTATCTACAGTGTTCCCTTCACCAAGACTGAAGGAGTCAAATATAGACCCTGCACTCTCTTTTGAATCAGGCTTAACACTTCATTATTGTTGTCTGTTGCTGTCAAACTAGCTTCACTTGATAGCAATTCTATGCCCAGCAAAGCCATAGGACGCCAGCTGCTGCCACATATTCACTCTCACTGGTAGGTCCAAGGCCTTTGCTGTTGCCGGTGTGTGTTCAGCACTGTATTCGGAAAGGCTGTGTTATGATTTATAGTGTTTTCATTAGCACTTACCAAAACTAGTTTGCATTGTCTTTGTCTGTTTTAATCTGAAAGTCCCACTGAAATCTATCCATCAACAGGATAGCAACGAATGAGCCACCACAGTCTGACAGACTGCTCTACGAGAAATGGAAACTAGCAGTAGGTTGCGATTAGTCATTCTGTGTTTATCAATAACCCTGGGAAATGAGTAAATGCATCTGGGCATCTTTTTCAAATATTTAAAGTGATCTGAATGGTCATTTCAAACTTATTAATTAATTAATAATAAAATCACTTAAATACGTGCTCATTCAATAGTATAGAATAGTATAGAATTATAAACTTTTCTACCTTCTTAAGGTGAGAAGAGTGAATATATATTATTTTTTATTGATGACTCAGGTGATGCATATGTTATTGTTCTGAGATGCATACTGAGCTGCGGCTCCTATCCCCTTTGTCAATGTCACCCTGACAGCTATCAACTGTCATTTTTCCAGCTGCAAGTATGTCTAGCTCTAAAGCCTTTATCACATTCTAATTTATTATTTCTTTCTCCACAAGAAAATGAAGTAGACAATAGTAATAAAACTTATATACTCAATTATTAATGTTTATCAGAATGAGAGTGTTAAATGTAAGTTTATGAATCTATTCTTGTGCTATATGCCTGGTGCCTGCTTTATGCAGGGATAGGAAAACCTTACATATGCAGTAGAAACCTTTCTGCCAGCATAAAGCTTTCAGTTTCAAGTGAAATTATTTTTAACATTGCAGAAAAAATAGTTTCAATACAATTATAGATTAAACATGAAATAAATCTGTTTGTTTTAATTTATTTGACTTTACTTCTAGTTTATTAAAATAAACAACTCCGTTGCTGTTGCGACAATCCTGACTCAATGACGTTGCTGGGCAAAATAGAATTGCACAGAGGGTTTCCAAGACTGTACATCTTTGTGCAAGCATACCACCACACCTTCCTCCCACAGAGAACCTAGTGAGCTCCAACCAATCACCTTGAGTTTGTAGTCAAGCACTTGACTAGTGTGCCATTGAACCACTGAAGACAAACATGTGCATAAGCAAATGTGATGAAGAAAGCCAATGGTGCCCGACTATCAAAGATATAGTGTCTATGGTCTTAAAGACTTGAAGATAAACAAGCGGCCATCTAGCTGAAAAGCATCAAGGCCCACATGGAAGAAGCACACAAGCCTGTGCAGAAGGGACCAGTTATCAGACATCAAAGAACTAAAAATCATATCAATGGGTGCCCACCTCCCTGATACGATCAATGAAGACAAGCGTGTGCATAAGCAAATGTGGTAAAGAAAGCTGATAGTGCCAGGCTATCAAAAGATATAGCATCTGGGGTCTTAAAGGCTCGAAGATAAACAAGTGGCCATCTAGCTGAGAAGCAACAAAGCCCACATGGAAGAAACACACCAGCCTGTGTGACCAGGAGCTGTCGAAGGGATCAGGTATCAAGCATCAAGGAACAAAAAATCATATCATTGAAAATGTGGGTGAGTGCAGAGTGGAGACTCAATGCCTGATGCTAGGCAACCAGACACCTCCTACTGAAGAGTTGTGGGGAGGAAATGAACCAGGCAGGGTGCAGGGTAGCAACGATGAAACATATAACCTTCCTCTTATTCTTTAATACTCCCCCCTACCCCACTATCATGATCCCAATTCCATGTTAACAATCTGACCAGAGGATGTACATAGGCACAGATAGCAACTGGAAGCACAGGGAATCCAGGACAGATGACTCCTTCAGGACAAGTGGTGACAGTGGTGATGCCTAGAGGGAGGAGAGAATGTGGGGTACAAAGGGGGAACTGATTACAAGAATTTACGTATAGCCTCCTCCCTGGGGGAGGGACAGCAGAGAAAAAGGCAGGGGGAGACATCAGACCGTGTAATATATGACAAAATAATAGTAATTTATGAATGATGAAGGGTTCATGAGGTAGGGGGAGTGGGGAGGGAGGGGAAAGTGAGCAGCAGATAACAGGGGCTCAAGTAGAAGGCAAATGTTTTGAGAACGATGATGGCAACAAATGTACATATGTTCTTGACACAATGGATGGATGGATGGATTGTGATAAGAATTGTACGATCCCCCAATAAGATGATTATTTTTTAAAAGAAAGAAGGATCTTTTAGTGTTGTTTATATACACATAACCATGTAAGGTTGACATAGAAAAATACCTTTATAAACTCCACATCAAACCTAACAAATTTAACCTGATATAGATATCAGTTTTTTCGTTTCTTTTTAAATCTTATCTGGTGAGTTGTGGGTAAGTTTATAGAGCAGAGCATCACATTTGTATTCAAGAACTCATACACATTTCATTTTATCTCATTTTCTGCAGTCCCCTCATTGTAACACCACTTATGCCACCTGCGCCACCTGTGTCCTGTTTCCAGCCTGTCACTAACCATTTTACACCTTGTACTTGGGTCACCCCTGCCCTTTGATCTCAAATGTTTGATTGTTCTAAGATGTGGGCCTTATTACTGTGACTCTCCCCACATCACTCTTTCTTTCTATTGTTTGGCTGAAAATGGAGCCGTGGGGCTGATTTCAGTTCCAGTTCCAGCCCAGACGCTCGACTAAGAGCCACTGTCATGGGGTTCTGCTTCTCTTTATCTGACGCTTTTGTTGTAGATAATTGCTAATCTTGTTGGAAGACACGCTCATCTTTGTGTTAATTACCAAAACCTGTAGCATATGGAGCTGTTTTTTAACACAGAATGTATCCGGTCATGGTATTAAAGAAGTAGTCAAAATAGAAAACCTAACAGCTCCTAGAGACCCATCTTTCCAAATAGATAACCCAACAATCACAGCAGCAAAAACAAAAGATTCATCATAATTGCCAGTAAATCTGAATCTCTAATTCTATAAATGGGTGGCTTGAGAGAACAGACATATAATTTCTAGTAGTTCGGGAGACCAGAAATCTGTAACAAGCATATGAATCTGCGAGGTTTCTGGTGGGGGTTATACCTTGGTTCTTTTCTTCACTTGCTGAGCGAATTCATGCTGAAGTGTATTTTGTAATCCAAGTGAGTTTTCATGAAGAAAAGGGAAACTTTCAGGTTTTACCATCTCAAAGGGGTACATGCTATTTCTGTACAGCATAGCAAGGTGCGCAGAAGCTGTGCTGGGGTTCACAACTGGGCACAAAACACCTTGTGGACAAGAACACCCACATGTATGGAAGTGGGGAATCCCTGGAGTCCAAGAGACCAAGTACATGTGGGCCCTGAGTAGGCTCAGAGGGGACACGCAGGTGCGTGCCACATAGCATGCTGGAGGCCGTCCTTACAGCATGCCCTGGAGCAAGGGCAGAGCAAAAAGAGACTGGGCAACGGCGGGTGTCAAAAGAGCTTGAGGGGGTGCCAAGAGAGCTTGCAGGGCTGTGCTTCTTGCCTTTATTCTCTCCCACCCCCTGCCTTGGGAAGGTGTGGTTGAAGGCATTAGTTGAACCCATTGACTGAGTTCGGGCCCCCTAGGTGATAAATCTAAGGTATTGGTTTTACCTAGGCCTAGGGGGGCCTAGTCTCTGCAAGCTGTTTTACTTTTCTCCATAGGCATTCAAAGGCTGCCTGATTCCTGTCCAACTCCTTTTTGTTGGGCCTTTGCAGGCTTCAGGGAGAGAAACTCACTTCTCCCCAAATTTAGCTACCTTACATAACTCATTTTCTGTAACTGCTGGGAACACAATGATCACAGAAAACAGAAATAATGAACTTGGTCTAAGTGAGTTAGCCTCTGCACTAAGCACCTTCTGTAATTAAGGTTTCACATTTTCCTGTCTTAGACTCAGAGAGCTCGATGGTGAGTAGCTGATGTGAGAGTTACTTCCATACAGAAGCGCACAGAGGAGAGAAACGTGTGGCTAAGCTGGTTGAGACCCTCCTTGTTTCCCTAGAAATCAAGCTGCACATAACTCTGGCTCTTAATTTTAGTTGTTCCACCACACAGTTGTTAGGAAAATGCTTAAAATAAGTCGCATTTGTTCAACATGTTTTCCATGTTGCTTTTCTTCATACTATGAGAAATTCTTAAGAATACCATACATTTGATTTTACTGAATGGGTCAGAAGGAGAATATTTAGCACCATGACGCTAACAGATTGGTTTCAGATCTGGGAAACACTAGCACGATACAGAGTTTGATGAGTGTGGACAATCTTCCTTCAAACGCCATAGACCCCATTTGGTGGATGTTTATTTCATAAAGGACACATTTTTGTATTTGCTTGTTTTTATTTTAAGCATAGTCTCAGTAGGAGAGAATTTGAAAGAAAGTGGAGTGGAGAGCGGGGGGTGGTAGGGGTAGTTTTTGACTTAATGAGTTATTACGGTTTTCACATTCTTTAGTTCTTGGTGAAATATGCATGCTACATTCCATCCACAGACATAGCTGGAGGTTCATTCAAAGACCCTGTCCTGGAATATCAGAGATGAATTCCAAGACTGTTTAAAATAACAACTTTTGACAAGGACAAATGACATCTTTGAATTACCGAATGTAACAAAATCAGAACACACATAGGTTGCTTGAGATCCTAGTCCACCTATGGACTGGGGCATTATATAACATTCCAGCTTGCTTTGTTTTTCCCATTTGTCAATAATTCTTTACCTTTTACTCTCGACGGCATTATGAAATCTGAATATGGGAAATGTCAGTGGAAATAGGAAACACTAGTGGAAGAGTGCTACGTCCTCTGTCTCTGCTTCATTTATTCTGCAAACAGTTAATTAGAGAGGAGGAAAGTGGTAAAATTCAAGCCTACATAAGAGGGAAAAAGGTAAAAAATTCCCCAAAGATACTGCCTATATATAGACAACTAAAAATAGCTGAGTGCCTTTTAAAAGATTTAGTGCCTGCTAATGCCCTGGTTTCCCCTTCACTTTCTTTTGTTGACTCTGGCTTTGGGAGAGCACTGTGTAACATTGCTTCAAATGTCATCATCATTGCCAAGAGGAGACAATGTTACCTCAGGTCAAACGCATTCTTTTATATTACTGTCTCCTTCTGTTGAGTGGTTTCATCATGGTACACCAACAATGAAGGCTTAGTATAGGCAAGAGTCTCGCTTGAACCCAAAGGGCAATAGTGGATTACTCATTGGTTTGCTAAGTGCAAGGTCAGCGGAAACCACCAACCGCTCCTTCTGCCAGAGAAAGATGAGGCTCTCTACTGCTGTGAAGAATCCCAGTCTTGGAAACCCAAAGGGGCAGTTCTACTCTGTCTCATGAGGTTGCTATGAGTGGACTCATTGTAGTGAGCTTGTTTTTAAGAAGAAAGATAGTCACTGTAGATCCAACAACAGGCTCAAACATTACAGCAACTCTGAGGACCGGGAGGCATTTCCTTCTGGTGTACATAGATTCGTTTCTGGTCAGAGCCAAGTCCAGGGCACCTCACAACAGAAGCACTGGGAATGACTCACTGTTTTAAAATGTTGAAAAGTTAGAATAATTAGACATATCTTGATAGACATAGGCAGTCACTGGAAGGTGGAAGGAACAAAGGCATAATTAAGATAAACTTTGCAGGCTGACCACCGTGAACCCTGGACTTCAAGGTTCCCTACATAGTTAGAGAAGGAAATGTCCGTCCTCAGATGCCTGAATCAGCACTTTTTGTGGCACAAAAGTACAAACACTCACCCTGCTGCACACATACAAAAGCACACATACACACACACATATGGAAGAGAAAGGAAAAGCAGTAAAAGAACTTTTGTGATTACATTTCTCTTTCCTAACATAGTTATGCAGTATATAACAGCTTTGTTTACAATTTATTTAAAATATTCTATTTATTTACCATTAGGCAAAACACTCATAATTTGGCTTTATTGTGTCCATTATAGAAAATTGCACCTTCCAACACAGATATATGATTAAATTATTTTAATCACAATATTTTATGGAAATGTTATATTTGATATATCTTAATATGCATGCACATTCCAGTCACCCCTATGAAGTGAATATATTCAGAATGTCCCACATGACTTTTATTAAATATAATAGTAACAGCTGTATATTTCCATTGCACTGAGTTTCAAAGTCTACAACACATATGCTATTGCATGATACTTATTTAGACATAATTATACTAAATGAAATAAAATTCATACTTATATACACTTAATTTAATTTTCAAAATCCTTCTGATTTTCAGAATACACATTACTGATGACAGCCCCATATACTTAACACCAGAATGAGAGCAAGCCGAGAAGGTGCCAATCAGATAATAAAAAACTGGAAGCAGAAAACAAAACATTCTCCAATGCCAATCATTCAAATACTATACATATTTATTCAATCTTGACAATTACATACTGATAAAATTTCTGGAAAAATAGTAGTTTGCCAAGTACAGCAATTCAGGCTGATAAGTGTCTAGGAATCATTTTTTAAGTCATCTAATTTGTATCACAAAATAATACTGCTCTGCACAGACACTAATAAAATATGTTTATATTTTACATGAAATTGACAATAAAATTATTAACTATATAATTTATAGAAATTGTGCCATTTGAGAAAAGATATTTTAAAAGGTTAATTATATTAAAAACACTTTATGTATAATTGATTATCTCACTATGTTATTAAATAAATGGAAGAAAAGCTTAAAAAAATCTGAGTCCCGAAAGCATTCTGCTAAAAATAGATATATGACCTTTGCAATTATAATTAAGATGATCCAACCATGCATGGGGTATTTTATATGAAATAATATTTAACAGAAAATATACCACTATTAATAATTTCACTTCTCAAATGAAATGTAAATTTAAATATGATCTAAATAATTCTTTCTAGTTTTGAACCCACTATATTTCTTAGATTTAAGTTAAATTGACTAAAATACTTCATTTTTAAAATTAAATTTTCAACTCAAATATTGTTTTAAGCCAAAAGTTACCAATATCTCTAAATTCCAGTCTGATGAATGGAATTAATTATTGTAATTAATTTTATTGTAATGAAAAGCTTGGATTAGGTATTAAAATAATTTTAAAAACCAGATGCAATGCTTGAGCCTGACTTGTATGTATATCTAATATCAGGGGCCTCTTTAGTTGTAAGCTGTATATGCTTCCTCTGAGACCTATATGCTTCAGGGCTTATGGATAAACTAAGCTCTTCTTTGTTCCCTATTGCCTTTCCCAGGGCCTCGGATATAGCTGCTGTTGGGTGACCCTGGGTCAACAGGAGCATTCCCCCCATAATTGTACCTGAAATGAATTAATGAATAGCCTTTGTTAGAAGTGGGCATCACCCTTTGGGGAATTTAGACTACTGAAGCAGTGTAAGCATCCAAATGGTCCTTCCTTTATATCTTCACTTACATATGGTTGCCATTAATTTTGGGGGAAAGTTTTTAAAATATAACTTTAGATAAACTAATCTTATGTGATCATATTGTAGCATAAAATGTATCTGATATTTTAAGATCAGCGAACCATGGGAAAGAATGGGAGGTTTTGGCACAGGCAAACAGTAAATCAACCTGGATATTCTCAATACCACCAGGACATTGTCAAAAGGATGTATTTCAGAAAGATAAAAGCACATTTTAAAAAAAAGCAAGCAATATGATAACTTTTGGGAAAATCTTTTTATCACTTTAATAGTACTTGATGGGAGGATATAAGAACTATGAGGCTCCTCTCCATGGCCCCATGCACTTTTTATTAAATGGATTCATAGTTGTGTTAGACTGGGTTGTCTAAAGGAATAAAACCAGCGGTGCTCATACATATCTAAGAATGAACATTAGATCAAAAAGTAATTTTATATCACATTCCAGCCAAGTCCATGAGTGCGAAGCTAACCAGAGCCCTCTTTGGACTCCATAGCCCAAAGTCACGGAAGAACACATGTGAAGTGGGATACAAGAAGGTACCATAGGTTTGTGGTGTGTGTGCAGAGTCTCATGAATCCAACATCCATGGAAACATAGCCAGTTACTAATAGTTCCCAGGTTGGCTCCTATGGCCAGAAACTCACATGGGGCTGCTGCTGGAAACAGAAAGAGAGTCCCATCAAGCAAGGGGCGCTAAGAGGCAGAGGGCTAAGAAGTCTTCATCAAGGTGTGACTTGATTGATCTGATTGACAGATTGGACTTCCCCTACACAAGCTCAAGTGGACATAGACATTAACTGCTACATTAATCATCATTTTTGAGTGAATTATTCAGAATCATTTTCAAGTAAAACTATCTTATAAAATCTCTAACAACATCCTTGTTGTTATAGTTAGGTGTCATTGAGTGTGATCCTATACACAACAAAATGAAACACTGCAAGACCCTGCCTTCCTATATGTCATTGTCTCTCTACTTTACCAAGCATGATGTCCTTCTCCAGGGAGTGATCTCTCCTGACAGCATGCCATCCTTGCTTCTAAGGAGCAGTCTGGTCATATCTCTTCCAAGACAGAGCAATTTGTTCTTCTAACATTTTATGATACTTTCAATATTTTGCATAATGAGTGTTTGCATCCTTATTGAAGTAAATTGAATATAAACATGAAGGTTTATTTTTAGACTTGTGTCAGTACCATAAACCCTGTCTTAGTGTGGGGATTCTAGAAGAGCAAAACTAGGGAATCATATATAAATATAGAGTGAAATTTACTTCAAGGAATAGCTCATACAATTGTGAGGCAATGGTTAAAACTACTGCAAGAACTTCCAAAATAGAAGATAATGATATAGTGTCTACCAAATAGCTGAGATCATAGCCTACCCCAGTTGACACCTAACGTGAGCTCTAATAGTCCCTTAGGCATGAAGTTCTCTACTCTCTATTCCAATAGAGTCAGTCGCCACAATCAGTGATTCTGAGCCTTTGGGGTGTGGGGAGGGAGTGGGTATAATCTTCATTCACGTTGGAGAGAACTCCAGTGGTACTTCCCTGGACCTCGGAGACAAGAACACAATTCACTAAAATGAAATGTTACTTGAATGGACACCAGGAAGAATGTCAACCCAACAACTCAGTTTCCCCTTCTGTAATGCGGTCACTGACATCAAACTGAAGTGGGATTTGATAGGACCTGCCAACTTTTTGCATATTTTCTAATGGCAATATAAATTTTTCTATGTTGGGTAAATATTGAATGATGATTCCAGAAGTCTACAAAGAAGATTAAAGGAAGGCAGAATTGCCGTTATCAAAAAGAACTAGTAGACGATCAACAATTTTAGCGTACAATCAAGAACTGAAAGTACTGGAGGGACAAATGCAAGCTGCTTAGAAGGCCTTGATGAAAAACAAGATCCCAAGATTGATAAGATTCCTTTTGAGATGTTTCAAAAAATAAACAGATGTGATCATGGAAATACACTCTCAATCTCTGCCAAAAATTTTGGAAGTCAGCAACCCTAGCCATCCAATTGGAAAGAATTCATATCTGTCCCCAGTCCTGAGAAAGATAATCTAATGCAAGGTGAAAATGATTTTTAGACTATCATTCTCTCATGTGCGCATGCAAGCTGGACCATGGGTAAGGAAGACTTATAGGGTTGGTGTTGCCTTTGCCGAAGAACAGCTGGAATTCTCTTTAGAAGCAAAGCTTACGCCCTCGCACCCACTCATCACAAAAGCACAACAAAACAGTCCGCCAAACATAACCATCTGAGCTGAGTTCTCTGCCTTGAATTTTACTGGGTCACAAAATGCCCCCAGAACCACTGTCTACTTTACCACCCCACTTTTAAGGCACTCTGGAGAAACTGGGTCTGAGAGGACTGGTCTGCAGGCTCCTACTGCGTGCAGTGATGAGTTTAAACATGTTTTGTGTTTCTTTGAAGCAAACTTGTGCACCTTTGAGCTAGTAGCAATTCTTCTTGGCTTATATATGGATGTTTTTACAGGAGGAGACTTTTCAAAGTTCATGGAAAAGTGAAATTAAAGGACAATGTCTTTTTCCCCTAAACTTGTTTAGCCCCCATGAATATTCATACGCCACTTCAGATGCAGCTCCTGGCTGAGTCAGCTTGCACCCCTCGCTTCAATGCCTTGCAATGGGTCCCTAAAGGAAGGGAGCCTGGATCTTCTCTTTCAGTCCCTCTTGCTTTTTTTCTCCTGGCATTAACATCAGCCTGTAGTTTGGTAGATGCTTTATTACTGTTGTAAATGTGAGATGTAAGTATGATGTAAATATAACGATGTAATAGCTAATTGAATAGATGTGTATGCAGCCATGCAACCAACCATCTACTGTAGTCGTCAAAGATGAGTCCTTGGTCACTATTTCTGTTTGACTTTCATTCTCTAGCATATCTCTATAAACGTGCTTCTCCATCACCTCTTTTCGTCAATCTATCGTTCTATCTATGCATATATCTGTTTATCTCTTTTATTCAATCTACTATATTTTGCTATCAACTTTATTTCCAGGTTAGAGCTCAAATCAATCCAATTACCCTACTATTCCCAAGTCGCCAACATTTGTAGGCATAAATCTGAGGTCTCTCTATTTTTATATTTATTTAGCAGAACCAGTTAAGTCACCCAATAAACAGAAACAATTTTAAAAATAAGATTTACATACTATCTTATTTATTTTTCATTGTACATTTTATACTGTTTAACTTTTTCTTAGCATTTTTAGATAGATATAAAAATTAAGTTAGTTCTCAAAATGTAACAATTGCCTATGAGAGTTATTACAAAACATAACAAAAAGTCAAGTTCACTGCTACCAGGTTGATTCTGACTCATAATAACCAAATATAAGGTTTGAAAAGCTTTAGATATGTATGAAAACAAACAGTCTCTTGTTTCTAATACAAAGGAATTGATGGGACAGTGCCTCCAGAGTACCTTCTGAAGAAATAAAACTACACTAATTGGAATTAGGATTTTAAAATGAGCAATTTCTAGGAAGAATATGTTTTATTTGTCACTTCACTAATGACAAGAGAAGATGAGGAAGAGGAAGGACCTAAGAAAGATATAATTTCAGAATGTAACTTAATGAAAAAATAGGAAGATGTTTACTACATTCAGTATTTCCAAATTCTTATATTTAGCTGAGAGGTGTATACCTGCATAGAATAGCCGATCAGCAATTACAAAATTACCACCAGTTTATCGACAACTTGAGCAAGACCTAACCAAAGCCAAAAGCAAAGCAGTAAGCAATGACCTTCAGAACTTTATGTATGCGTTTGATATATTCCTCAGATAAGGAATACATTAACTTATATAAGGAAGACATGAATAAATATCTTGCTTGTAAAATACCTGGTAATCACAAGGACGATTGTTTTTATGTTTGTGATAATGTCTTGGTGCTTATGTTGACTTCATAACACAACTGAGGAACACTTTGAAATGCCAAATAGGATGCACACATAAAGGTGGTTATTTTATATGTGAATAGCTATGTTTGTAGAGTTATATGTCTATACCATGATTTATAATGTAGAGTCCAGTAGTTATATGTCTTGATTTTGTTAAGTGACTTGGGGCCACCTGTGAATGAAATGACACATGGATCCTACCAGAGATAATAGCAGAATATTCTAGCACCATAGAAGAGCTAAAATTTCTCTTGGAAAAACAAATATGTGTGCGCCTGTGCCTCAATTCATTCTCTCTTTCTCTCTCTCTCTCTCTCTCTCTCTCTCTCTCTCTCTCTCTCTCTCTCTCTCTCTCTCTCTCTCCTTTCACTCTGCCTCTCTCTCTTCCTCTCCCTTCTCTCTCTTTCTCTCTGAATGTGCTTCCAAAGGTCTAGGGACAGTGAATTGAAAGATGTTGAAATTTCCCCACAATATGTACAGGGGCTCTCTTAGACTAGGTTGTCAACAAAAGCAAAAGCAGTGAGCCATACACATCAGGAAAATGGCTTACACCATTGTAAAAGTGGAAATGTCTACCCCAAGTCCAGGGAGATTTCCATGCCCAGGGTCAGATATTAAGGTGGAGACTTCCCTGATGTCCTTAGCTTCTGGGGCTGCTCAACTGAAGATCAGCAGAAGGACCTTGGGTTGGTGACTACAGAGACAGATGAATCGTAGGTCAGCAATTTAGGCTTGTGATTTGAAAGGCAAATAAGTATAAGTTTTACAGGTCATATGACTCCTATAATTGACAGGTGATATGCCAGACTGCTGGTTCAAGTGTGAAAATGGAAGTTGGTGAGCCAGAATCAAAGAATTGGAGGTTAGTGTCAGATTTAGAATCAAAATAGGAAAATGCAAGCAAGGTTTCCACAACATCCAGCAGTAAAGAAAATAGGCCACACCCCAGGATAAATTTCCTTTCAATTACATCAGGCAACCCCCTGAGTAAGGGGGTGAATTCCTCTCTAACTTCTTACAATAAATTGGCTGCTCACAGCACATTATGGCATTGGTTACACTGAGATAGGTTACATCATGGGGGATTTCTAGACCTGAAAGGCCCATCCACTGAGTATCTTGGCTTAGGCAATTTGTCATAAAACATAACTATCAGAAGGGCTTTAAAAAGCTCATGTAAAATACATATTGTAAAACACAAAACAAAAACAACAAGCTATTCATTGATTTGAAAACTTTTGAAACAAAATAGACTCCTATAAATTTGTTATGTCATGTCTGGATGGTATCAAGTTTGAGACGCTGAAAAAGGTATGGTGTCGGTTTAAGAAGAGCTCCTATCAAAATTACAGAATTCTGGTTGAAGCAAGAGCAAATGTCAAATTAATAATGAAACTTGAGTGGAAGAATGGGGACATCAATGATACTTTATGAAAAGTTTATGTGGAAAGTATCACGACAGAAATCGGCACCATTCAAATGGATAACCCTTATGAAGAAGAAATGAGACAATGTTAAAGATGAAGCCTGTAGCAACCGATCATCTACTTCAAATTGTCAGAAGACACATTATCTTTGTCACGCCCCATTGAAGAGAACTGGCAATTAACAGTAGAAACAATAGCTAATATAACAACATAAACATTGAAATTGCTTGAGCTTACTCAATTATGATTGAAATATTAAACTGTAACAAACTTTCTGTCCACTGTGTGTCAAAATTGTTTTAGCTTGGCCAACTTCTGACAGGAACAGAACTTTCTGTTCAATGAGAAGTTTAAATAAATGAGGTCAAGATCCTTTAGCGTTGCTTTGAATAATTGTAACAAGGATGAAATATGGTTTTACTGAAAGCACAGAAACATGCCTAACAAGAGGCAGAAATGATACAATCAAATGGACTGATCAAGACCGAAAATCATGGCAATCGTTTTTTTGAGATGGTCAAAGAATTTTGTTTGTAGACTTTTAGGCAGGTCAAAGAATGATAATATCTCCTTATTATGAGAGATTTTTAAGAAATTTAGTCAAAGCTTTAGCAGAAACAATGCAGGGGAAAGCATCATTGGATTACTGTCCTTCATGATCATGTTCCTCCTCATTTCCTTCATCAAAAGTGCACAGTTTTGCAAGAGCTAATATGCGGAATCATTAGGTATCTACCTGATATAATCTTGATTTGG
Organism: Tenrec ecaudatus; assembly: GCF_050624435.1. NCBI lineage: Eukaryota > Metazoa > Chordata > Mammalia > Afrosoricida > Tenrecidae > Tenrec > Tenrec ecaudatus. The sequence goes on along the minus strand of NC_134540.1, from coordinate 26,251,233 downwards.
CTTCTTCAGATTTCTTTTTGTTTCCTAGTCTCTGAAAATCTTTAAAGGCACCTATTTTTCCTTCAAGTGGGCATCTATTTTTTCCTCAAGCAATAATGTAACAAAGACTACATTTATCATGGTTAAATTTACAACACACTCAATTATATAGGAATGGGCTAACTGGCTGCTATTATCACTGACACAAAAGTGTCTTGACATTATAAGAGCTTATATTTAGAAATAAGGATCCTATTTTTTAATTTTTTATTTTCTATTCCATAAAAATTTTGAAACCACTTGTGTGTGCTCATGTGTGTATGTATATTCATCAACATTTAATGCACTGTAATAATATTTGTAACCAAATACTCTAAATCATTTTTGTTTCATTTTTAACATTTTAAAATTTAATATGTGTTATTGATAGAATAAAATTATTATGAGTAATAAACTTTTGATAATATCAAATCCACAACTCATTGTTTGGTCAAATATAATATGTTTATTCCCAATATATAATGAGTACATATCATAAAAAAGTAGAATCTGCATGTTAACTAAGTGAAATGCTGAGATCAAAGAAATTAAAGTACGTAATACTAAATCTTAAAAGAATCATCATGTCTTAATTCAGATATTAAATATCACAATGCTGCTATAATGTCTACATTTATTAGAATAACTAGTCTTTTAAAAGTTTATATTTCTTTCACATAATTCTGTACTAGGTACAGCTCTTTAATAGATCTGCAGTGTAATAACTGAGGAGCCCTAGTGGTGTAGAGGTTATGTTTGGGGCTGCTAACCAAAGGCCAGCAGTTCAAAACCCCCGAGGACTCCTCAGAGAAAGATGGAGCTTCCTAGTCCTGAAAAGAACTAAAGTCCTGGAAATTCATAGGGACAGCTCTACCCTGTCCTATAGGGTCATTATGAGTTGGCAGCTACTCGATGGCAGTGACAGCATAATAATCAAAAATGAAGGTGACATCCTTATAGATGAGTATGGAAGGACTTATGAATGCAGGATGTACAAGAAAGGCATGAATATATATGGTGTCTCATAAGAGGGGAAAAGAATTGCAGTAATCAGAGAGACTCGCCAAAGAGACAAATATAAATAACATTTATTTAAAATATTCATTTTATAAATTGTATATATATATCCTGTCCTGTGGAAGTGGATTGTAAATACTTGTTAGCTACAATCCACTAGAAACACATATTGATTATATTAAGTCAAATATATTAAAAACTGCAAGGTTTTATAAATTTAATTAGTAGCAAAGACATTTTTAATCAGAATAAACCTTCTTTCTATTTGCAATTTACATTTTCTTTGAAGGAAATCTTTTAAAATAAATTCAAATAAGGTATGCTGTGGGTGTGTTTGCAAACTTAAAATGTAAAGTACACGCATAGTGCTAAGGGAAACATGATTATTTCTGAGGTAAACATCAAAGCGCACTATATGCTCATTTGAAACTGTGTCTACTTCAAATGCGCTGAGTTCATTCATCATGAAGTTCCTTGGAATTTGTAAAGCATCATGGAGTGATGCCATATAATGAATTACATTTCATACTTAAAATTATTTTAGTTGACACAAATGTAAATGAGATTTATTTTTCTTTTTAGAGACTTCCTTCTTTGTTGCAGATGGGAAAAGAGGAAAAACAATGCCAAACCTTGAGGGCAGCCGTGATTCAAGCTGCAATGCTGCCTGGGACTCGGAAAGGATGGTGACAGCTCAGGAGCGATCGCCTCGAGGATGGTGTTTGCTGTGTATCGCTCCATTAAGTAGAAACAAAAAGCATCGTAAGGCATGTCTTTTCCTTTGTGAGGGAACTTGGTACCCATAATGAAAAACTGCATTTTCTTTGTCCAAATGTGGTCTATAAATATTAATTAGATAATTTAATTCTTTCATACTATTATAGAGTATTTATAAAAGAATATTTAAGCTGGTGTATTTTAATCAATTTTTCTTTAGTATTTTACATTAACAGTAAGATTTCAAAGCCAAAAACTGTTGTGCGGTTTGAAACATCCTTTTTAATTATAACTCACTGACTACATGTAATTATAAAAAAGAGTTATTTTAAATGTGTATGTATAAATAAGTTATAGTAGACACATTTTCCTAAAATTCTATATCGTCTCCTAATGAAAATATCTAAAATTCAAAGTTTAAATGTGTGTATTTATGAGACTATCTCCCCCATCTAAGTATGGGGATCATTTCATATGAACATAGAGCACATGGATCTCTGAGGAGAATGCACATGTGCGGACTACAAGAAGTTATAGAGCAGACTTGCATCGTAATTTATATGCTCACCATGACTGAGGAAAAGCTCACCCAAAGCAGGTATTTTGTTTCATATACCATGAACAATATGAAGATCAGTGTCTTGAAAAATATATGCATTATGTTGACTCTTCAGGTCTTTAAAAATATTAGAAACTCTATTAGTCTCTTTCTAGTTTATTCTTGATATGTTGCTAATGTGATACTTTGTATAAACAAAAACGTGTGTTCTGTAAATTATAAGCATAATAATTTAAAAAGAAATGTTTCAAAGCAAGTACTGAACTTAAACACTATAATACCATATGCATATTGCACCTATCGAAATGGTCCTCTCATATCATTCTGGATGCTCTTAACATTCGCATTATTAGTCAGCTCTTAACAAAATAAGAAATGGAATCACCATAAGAATGGCAACTAATACATATTTATTTTTCACGGGTAGTTTGTATTGACTATGGGGTGATATTGCTTTCTGCTTAAGGGGAAGTTTAGGTTTCCTTTATAAGATGTATTATTTGCCAATCAGATTATGTGTCGATTTCTTGTTTAACAAAAACTGACTGAGAAAATAAATGTAAGAGCATGACAGGAGCCCCGGTGGCATAGTAGCTACACACTGGGCTGCTAACTGCAAAATCCAACCTAGCTGCAAGATTCAAACCCAACACTAAACACACCGCCGTCAAGTGGGTCCTGACTCAAAACAACCTTATAGGATAGGGGAGAAATTACCTAGGGGTTTCCAAGACAGGAACTCTCCGTAGCACCAGTACCTGTACTACTACCACCCCATTCAGTGGGAGAAAGATGAGTTTATCTCTTCCAGTAAGGAGCTACAGTCTCTTCACCTCACAGAGGCAGTTCTACTCTGTCCTTGTAAAGTTGCTGAACGACAGAATCCACTTACTGGTAGTGAGTTTTTCTGGAGGGCTGAGACAGCCCTGGTGTGCTAGGTAGGTTTATTTGCCAACCTGGCCAATGAATATATGTGGGATTAATTGAAAGGCAGAAAGATAAACGGCTCTGTGAGCCTTGCCTTTCTTGTCTCTTGCTCTTTGATGAGCGGGCCAGTATGCGGCTGCCTTAGCTTGTTCTCTGCCTGGATTCACAAGCTCCACTCCCTGTGGGACACCTAACCCGTGGACTGTGTCGCTGTAGTTTGAGGGTCATTCAAGACCTGCTTCACCACGCTACTGGAGAATACATCGCTTGAGCTCAGGACTGTCAACCCTGTCATCTGGCTAACTGTTGGTCACCTGCCTTACTGTTTGCTGCCTGTGGCCAAATAGCCTGAGTTGCTCTACAGAGGACTAACCAGTGGCCCTCAAGACTGGAAGGACTGCCAGTACATTAGCTGTCTCACAGAAGTGACTTGAACTGAGCCCTGTGTACTGCTCTATAGATTGTTTATTTTTTATGTTATTTCTATCTATCTGTCATCTATGTATCTACTCTATCTATCTATGTATCTATCTATCTATTTAAACATCAGTGCCCTGGTTTTTTTTCTCTAGAGAACCCTGTCTAACATACCTGGTGACTTTGCTGTTTACACATTGTGCTGCCAGCTGAGAGGTTAGTTGTTAACCACCAAGTCAGCAGTTTGAGCTTACCAGACACTGTGAAAAAGAAAAACAAGGCTTTCTGACACCATAAAGATACATGGCTTCGGTAACCCTAGAGAACAATTATGTTCTGTTTTATTGGGTCACTATGAGCTGGAATTGGCTTGGTGACAGTGGATGTTGTTTTCTTCTTCATCTTCATCTTCTTCTTTTTAGTTGTTCACAAAAATGTCAGAAGCAAATAGGTGAGATATCATACTGGCATTTCCAACCAGACTCCCTATTGCCTATGCAAGTCACACGCATGACCAAACACTTTATCTGTAAAAAACAAAACCAAAAAAACCTCATGTTATTCGGTTGATTTCACTCAGTGAACCTACAGGGCAGAGTAGAGCTGCTCCAATGGGTTTCTAAGAACATGAGTAGAAAACCACGTCTCTTTCACAGAGTGGCTGGTGGTTGTGAACTGCTGACCTTGCTATTAGCAGCTCAGCTCCTTACCATTAAGTCACCAGCATGTCCCTTTATCTATTTTCTGTGTTTATCCCCCCACCCCACCCCAGCCCCCAATCACAAGCCTTTGTTATGCCATTCGATTTTCTTTCTTCTTTTATTTGTCCTTTTTCACAACTTGAGGCCATTGTGACTCACAGTATTCTGAGGGTTAGGGATCACACCTTGGGCCACGTGCCTCCAGGCCAGCAGCTGGAACCACCCCTTCTCAGCCAGAGAAAGGCAAGGTTCTCGACTTCCAGTAAAGATCGACAGTCTTGGAAACCTACGGGGGCAATTCAACTCCGAGGGTGGTGATTTTCTCATTTTGTTTTTTAGTTTACTCACACATATGTTTGACATTTGTTTAGGAAGTACCTTTTATGTTCCAGGAACTTATCTCATTCAACCCTTTTTACATCTTGACAAATATTATCATTGTACATTATGCAGTATTACGTATGCAGAATATGATATATTTAATGATAATGAAATTTAGAACATGACTACTTAGCCACCTGACTGGCATAGATTCATATTTTGTACCCATTCCAAAGAAAGATCATCCAACAGAATGCTCAAAATATAGAACCATATAACTAAAATCATCCCAATAAAATTTTGGTGAAATAAATAAATAACACTTTGTTATCCAACAAAGTTTTCAGCAGTACTTTAACAGGGAGCTTCCAGAGGTTTAGGGTGGATTTAGAAGGCATGGAACAAAAAATATCATTGTTGATGGCTGATGGATATTGGTTGAATACCAAGAATAACAGAAAGCTGAATTACTTGTGCTTAATTGGCTATGCCAAGGCATTGACTGTGTACATCATAGCAACTATGGGTAGCCTTGAGAAGAATGGGAATTTCAGAACCTGTGCTCATGCAGAACTTACACATGGATCACGAGGCACTTGCGCAAACAGAACAAGGAAATACTGACTGCTTTAAATCAGGAAAGGTATATGTCATACTTACTCAATCTGCACGCTGAACAAGTCATCAGAAAAACTAGATCATGTGAAGAAAAAAGTGGCATCATCAAGGTTGAAGGAAAGCTTATTATTATCAACCAGCAACTTGCAGTTTGCACAAGCTTGCTTGCTGAAAGTGAGCAGGATCTGAACACTTGCTGATGAAGATCATGGGTTACAGGCTTGAATATGGATTTCAACTCAACGTAATGAAGATCAAAATCCTCACAACTGGACAAACAGATAACTCATGATAAACGGGGGGAAAGGTTTCAGTATTCTCAAGGATATTGTCTTCCTTGGAAGCACGATCAGGCTCATGGGGGAAGCAGGCAGGAGACGAAAGGAGGTCTTCTATTTGCTAACCCTGTTGCAGCAGACCTCTTTAGAGTGTTGCCAATCAGAAAGGTGACACGAGATCTAAGGTGTGACTGACCCACATCAAGGTATTTCCAATTGCCTCGTATACATTTGAAAATTGGACATCAAATCAGGCAGATGGAAAAAGAATCGTGATGCTGTGGAAGAACATTTCCAGAAAGAACAAACAAATCTCTCTTGTAAGAAGTAGGCCACGATCCTCCTGAGAGGCTGGATAGTGAGACTTAGTCTCATTCACTTTGGACGTGTTGTCAGGAGAGAAGAGTATCTGCACAATGACATTATTCTTGGCAAAGTAGAGAGGTAGTGAGAAAGAGGGAGACCTTAGTCAGATGGATGGCCACCGTGGCTGGAAGAATAAGCTCAAGCATGTGAGGGTGGTGCAGGACTAGGCAGTTTCCTTCTGTTCTGCATGTGGCCACTGCGGGTTTGAATAGACTCAAAAGTCCCTAACAACAACCGGAAATGCTGGGTCTATCCATTTTGAAAGAGACCAATCATCCTCCTAACAGAAAAAAAAATTTAATTCATACAGATATCACTCTGAATTTGTACTTCCATCCTAAATAAGATTGCATTTGATAATTCTGGCTAGACCGGAGGATGTACACTGGTACAGATAGGAACTGGAAACACAGGGAATCCAGGACCGATGATCCCTTCAGGACTAGTGGTGAGAGTGGCGATACCGGGAGGGTGGGGTAGAAAAGGGGAATCAATGACAAGAATCTACATATAGCCTCCTCCCTGGGGGATGGACAATAGAAAACTAGGTGAAGGGAAACATTGGACAGTGCAAGATTATGACAAAATAATAATTTATAAATTATCAAGGGTTCATGAGGGAGGGGGAGTGGAGAGGGAGGGGAAAATGAGGAGCTGATGCCAGGGCCTTAAGTGGAGAGCAAATGTTTTGAGAATGATGAGAGCAATGAATGTACAAATGTGCTTCACACAATTGATGTATGTATGGATTGTGATGAGTTGTATGATCCCCTAATAAAATGATTAAAAAACAGATTATATTTGTTAAAGTCATCCACTGTGGAGTTCTTGCTATAGCAGCACAATATAGCTAAAACAATAATTATCTTTTCTGAACTCTTGTTGCCTATTGTTTCAGCATAAGAAGAAAAAGAAAGCAATACCTTTGGTAGAAAGGAATTTCAACTGCTACTTTTCAAAGCTGAGACAATGGGAGACAAATGGCAACAAAGGGGTGTTGAGAAGATCATAGGACTCACACCTGATGAATTAATTATGTTGAAACATGCTTTTAAGGGTTTTATGGCTTTGTTCAGTCTGGTAACAACGTCTTTCACTGCTCAGCTAGATTGCTGTTTTGAAAAATGAATGGGAAGAATCAGAGCACATTAACAAGCTTCTAGGCTTGTGTCCCCATTTCCTTAGGCTGTCCCTCGTCTCTTTAAGCCGTCGGCACAGGACCACAGAGCTGAAAAATGGGAAATATTGAGTTGTAAATTGCAATATTTGGGATATGAGGGGTTTGAGGTAACACACGGAGGAATGTTGAAGAATGTTAATAGTAAGAAGTTGCCAGAGGCTTGCAGAAGCATATGGCAATATGACCACAAGGGAGGAATGATTATTATAAGAAAGATTGTAGATGCAACATATCAACTAAGTTCCCCGAGCACTGCCATGAAAAATGATAGATAGAGGGGTAAGCACTAATAGCAAAATACAAAAAGCTTTTGAAAAAAATTAGATTTTTAAAATATTTATATGTAGACTATCCTGTAACAAAGATCAAAATTAATGCATAATATAAATCAAATATCAGGGTTAAAGAAGGAAAAGTTGTATTATTCTCAATTTGCATATTTTTCCAATTATGATTAATAAAATATAAGGTTAATTAAAATAATTTTAAAATTTGTTTTAAAATTAAGCTCAGTTTATGGCAACAAGGATATGTTATCTTGCTGCTATTTATTTTGGAAAGTATTGATGATCAACGTGGCAAGGATCTGGCAGAAACTAAAGCTCAAAGGAGAAGTAGAGATGTGTTTTCCTACATACCTGTCCTGCACAAAGACAGGTGAAGGGCAGGTAAAACACAATTCCCCATCAAGGAAATAGATCAGAGACAGTGAAAACTCTGAGTGGATAATACAGAATGTTCACACTACCCCCACAATGACTGACTAGACTAAGGTTTGGGGTCTGGAGGCAAAGACATGCCTTGAAGTCTGTGTAGGGGCGCAAGGATGCACGGACCTGGCAACAGAAGGTAAACTTCAAGAACCAGCCAATAGCAGACCTGCCAGAACATCGGTCCTTGGTGGGAGGTCAGCCATTAGCAGAATAAACAATCCTACTCCACATTGCCTTTTAGATGAGCTAAGGCCCTTTGCAGTTCTGTTCCATAACTCACTCACTGCCATTGAGTCAGTCCATGCTGCTCACAGAAACTCCCTTTTTGGTTTCTGAGACTGTTTGTCAGATTAGAAAGCCCAGCCTTTCTCCCATGGAGCTGGATGCTGATGGTTTCACACTGATGTGGATCACAGCCTAACACTTACCTGTGATCCTACATTGCTAATTCCTTTTAATAAGCGCACTCTTTCTGTTCAGATCTCTTCCCTGGCTCTGGTTTGTCTCTCGCCTGAAAACTTAAGCCACCTTCTGGTAACCATAGCATAGGTAATTCCTATGATTATTTTTTAAGTCCCATTTGCAATTAAAATTACCTAAAGATTTGAGGCTTGGTAGCACACAGTAGAAAAATAATGTTGAAAGAATTCAAGTGCAATTGTCGTTTCTGAAAGAAAAATAGGGCTCTTTTGCATAAATATTTGACTGAATAAATTTAAGGTAAATGCCTTTCTTTTTAAAATTTTTAAACAATCACTTTGTATAAATGGCAAAAAGCTAATAAAAACAAAGGGCAAAATAGTTTGAACAAATAAATCAGATACTCTGAGTTAGAATTGCTGTTTTCCCATTTTCCATCTTAATCCATAAAAATATTATTTCTTATGTTAGATAATTCAACATAAAATGAGGGTAATAATATTACCCACTACATAGACTTATGATAATTATCTGCCCAATGCCTCACATTGAATGAGTGTTCAGTGTTTCCTATTTCCCTGTGGGACTTTAGCCCTTGCACTAACTACTGATAACAAGCCTGACATCAGAAGATCAGAGGCAGGTGTAATTTCAGGTGAAGTCACTGCTGGGAACCTGAAATGACCATTCTAATTCACATTAGTCATACTGACAAATGTGGCCCTTGTTTTGTTCACCACCCCCCTGACACATTTTTTTTACAACTGTGCTTTTTACTAATTTGAGTATAATATTTTGTTTTAAAAATACGTGTGGAAAATCCAAAGGATGCCTCTCCCAGCTAAATCTTTTATAAAGAGAAAGTGCACTATTTTCATCTCTCAAACTCAAAAGCAAAATTGAAGACAAGTTTGCTTTTCCCTCACAAAAGAAACTTTGCTTATTTAAATAATGATTTGCCAAAATAACTGTACAAATAAAATCCTAATGAAATATTGTGTTTCACACCAAAGCATTTCGTTTTTTGTCTACTCTCTAAATATGAAAGTAGTACTAGTGGTAATTATGAAGAAAGAATTAAATTGCAGTGTACCACATATAGTGACTTTAATAGCTGCATTCTTATTGATTATATGTACTTTTTATAGCAGACCTCTTTTAACTTATGAGAGAATATGGCAATTAGATATTTTTACCTTACTGCATAATATATCATCTAATAGAAGTGCTTTGGAAAAGCTGTCTAAATAAAACGTCCAATTAAAATGTGCATTTTTACAAATTAAAAAAATGCTGGATGGTATTTTAAGATTGTAGAATAGATATAAGTAAACGAACTAATGCATGAGCAAAGCTATTTATTTTTATGGCCATCTCTCATTTTGTGAAAAAAAAAAAGAAAATCAACGATTGGATCACAAATTAAAAAAATCTGAAATCACATAAAATTTTAAAATCATTTTATGAGGGACTCATACAACTCTTATCACAATCGGCACATACAATTTTATATAATTTATTTATATTAAAAATTAGAACTCTAAAATTATATCTGTATTGATGAAGATTATAATTAATAGCTGATATAAAAAGTGGTTTCTAAGTCTCTATAAATATATAATTCATTGTTTTATGCTCTCTTGATGGTTTAAAGATAAAGATAATTGATACTAAATAATATTCTAATTAAGAGGTCTCATTTTTTAATTTAAAATGCTTGCATACTGGTTCTTAATATTTACTCAACCTCAATATAACCAATTTCTTATTTGTATGATAGTAATCAATGCATTATAATTTTAAAATAAATAAAAATTAACATTTCTGAGTATTTTTAATTCAATTTAAACATTTCTGAGATAATATCTATGATTTTTTCTAGAATGACAGTTTCCACTGTGGGAAAATATATAGCTCATCTTATTATATAACAATTTTTGAAATAAAATTTAATATGCTCTTTTTAAAATATTCCCCTCTTATTTAAAAAATGTACAGTCTTACTTCTTCATTTTGTGAATCTTTCCAGCTGCCTGATAGATGGAATCATTTTATAGATGGTGGCTTTATTTCATTCTCCATGAAACAAGATATGCTGCAAGTGAGGGGGGCTGTTCTACATCTGCAAAACCCCAAACCTACGTCTGAGAGGTGATGCTTTTGATAGAAAAGGCAGTAGAATTATTTATTCAAACTTGTGTGTCTAACTCATTACAATGATTTCACCATTTGAAATATTTCAGCCCATCTCAGTCATTTCATAACCACACTTCCATGCTATTCTTTTCATGTGTGTACAATTATATTACAGCAGTTTGTTTTAAGCACAACCTCCTGGCACCGAGAACTTCCTATAAAAGAGCTTTTTTTTAAGTCTATATAAAGAAATTGCCCTAAAAAGAAATTAACTAGACTACTAGCAGCAATGGAGCAATGCCCATATAATTAGGCCACAAGAGGAACAGTGTCTGATGTTGGCCGCTGTGCCATATACTTGAAGTAAACAAAGAAAAAAGATGGTCTCAAATCTTTGAACGCAGGGCATGTTGATGGTTAGCTCAGCATGCTACTTTCTCTTCTAAGGCAGCATAAGTTATTTCCTTCCCAAATTTAATAGAAAATATAAGCATGAGATAGCAATTTCCAAAAGCACTTTTTACCTTAACTCCATAAAATGTGATAAATATGACATACTAGGAAAAATTGTGATGATCAAATATTGGAAAGAATTAATTGTTTGGATATCTTTGCCTCATCTCACATCTGTTACCTATTGGGTTTATGATACGTGGGCTTTGATTATATCTTACAGTGAGAGTATTCACACATATCCATATTATGTATAAATTTCTTAAAGATGTATCACATCTTAAGAATCAAAAGAAAAAAGACTTATCACACAAGAATATTAATCCCTTATATATAAGTGATCACAAAATGCAAGCATTGTGTTGAGGATCATTACCAATGCAAAATAATTGCATGAGAAAAACAAATGCATTGCCTTTTCACAGGTCATTGATAATCACAATCAAATATTAACAGATTGAAGATTATTTAGTAAGTCAAAGAGTATAATGATATCTATACTATAGGGAACCTTGATGGTACTGTAGGGAAAGTGCTATACTTCTAGCAAGTTCAGAGGTTCAAACCTACCAGCTTCTCCAAAGGGGAAAGATGAGGCTATTTGATGCTAACGAGAAGGAAGGGACATGATGGCAGTGGGTTTGGGATCAGAGGAAGGCTATCTCTGGTCAGCACTGAGGGAAGCGCCTGTATTTTGAGCGTTTGTTTCCTGGTTTCCTAGAGATCTCTGTGTGGTTTGGCATCAATCTTTCTCTACTTCTGCTTCTTTTGAATTTGACCTCTGCCCCGACCAGCGAGACTCAGTTATTCAGGGGGTTTCCAAGGGGGATCCAGCCTGAAAGAGAAATGGGCGAGAGAGAGGAGCGAGACCAAGCAGATTCTTGTCAAGGTCTCTGTTTATTGCTACACAAGCCTCTTTTTAAAGGGTGAGGCAAACAAAGGAATTCCAAGGGAAGGTAAAAAATGGAAGGGAGGGGGTGTAGAGCACACAGGGTAGGCAGACACAAATCTACAGTTGGAATGTCCCGTGCTGGAGTAAACAAAGGTGGGCCATCTGGTGTTTGTCAGGGTAAGATAAGGTTGAGGCTGCCGGGCAGGCAATATGGAGTTGGTTTTGTCAGGCTGATTATGTCCGGTTCCCAACAGACCTCCTTGGACCTCAAAGCAGATTGAAGCCACATTGACACCCTATCCAAACACTGCACATAGACTGCCTCGTTAACATAGCATAGACGGTTCATTGTTATAGGGGTTATAACCACAAGGACAGAGGTTAGGATTTGCATTTCCTTTTAAGTGTGTTGGGCTGCTGTTCACAAGGTCAGCAGTTTGAAACCTCCAGCTGTGCCGTGGGAGAAAGATGGAGTTTTCTACTCCCATAGGGTGACAATCTTTAGAAAGCCACAGGGCAGTTCTAACCCTCTCCTATACAGTCGCCATGGGTTGCAACCAACTGTATAGCAATGAGCTTTTTGATTTGTAATGCAGTCTATCACTCACTCACTCACTCACTCACTCACTCTCTCACTCTCTCACTGACCCACAGTGACCCAATAGGACAGATTAGAGCTGACCCTGTGGGTTTCTGAGCTCGCAACTCCTTATAGGAGTAGAAAACCTTATCTTGATCCTAAGAGGGGGTCTGGTCAATTCAAATGGCAGATCCTGTGGAAGCAGCCCAACTGGTAAATGACTACGCCGTCAGGGCTTCCGTTCATAATACATAACAATGAAGAATTTTCCAAGTTTAATTAACTACCTCATGGACATAGGATAGGCATGAGAACCCAAAGAATAGTATTTATTCCATGCATTAAATCTTATTGGCTTTCATTGAAGCAGTTCTCAGGATTATAACTGTATCAGGCCGTTATGCAAAATTATAATTAAATGAAGAAAGACTACCACAAATTATGAAACTATTGAATTGCTAATTATTCAAAGGTAATACATTATAACAAATCAAATGCTTTCTTTAAAGTTCTTACAATTGTAAATTCAATAGGGAAAGTACCAATAGGAGAACAACAGAGCAAAATTTATCTAGTTAAACATAGCTTTCATTCGATCATCAATTATATAGGCATATGTTTTATTATAAACATATTAATATACACATTTCTATAAAATCTACTTGATTCTCAATGACAAAGTTGACATTATTTATGCAAACATATTCATGATAGTTTTTTTCATTTTTAAACACATGTCCCCTGAATCCTTTTGATGATTAACTGAATTTATTTGCTCTTTTTTAATACTAGGTTTATGCATTAACTACATATTAGTTATTGTGAAATATTACTTAATGACTATCAAAATTTAAGTACCATAAACTAACTTTTTTCACTTCAATTCTGATGAAAAATTCTTTAAAATATGATTGATGGAAAATAGGAGTCTAACCTAAGTATTGCACATTAAAAGCACATGTTTTTCAAACTATATGAGAATTAAAACCTAATATTCATATATTGTCCCACGTATTATCATTGTGATTTAAATTGGAAAATTGTTTTCAGGATTTTCTGAAAGCCAGTAACAAACATTTTCCATCTGCAAACCCATTCCCTGGAGTCAAATCGAATTCAGGAGTATCCATAGATGTTTTTAAGGAAATATTCTTTCTCCCATGGAATGGGTGGTGGATTTGAACTGCCAATCTTTTGGTGAGCTCCTGAGTCCTCAGCCACTTATCTACCAGGTCCCTTACTGCGAATTATTTTCATGTTTACACATCTTTTAGTCTAACTTGAAAATACTTTACCTTTTTGGTATTTTCCTCTGTCTCAATTCATTTTAAATATGCTGATGTTCTAGCAATGAGAAATTCATGATTGGAATGCAAGCAATAACTTCCTTTGGTTGTAAATTCTCCTTCCCCACACACAGAGACACACGCATATACCTATCTGATTCATTATGCTCAGTGTGATAACTATGCCAACGTGTGATAGAGTAAAATGGATCTAATAGGGAGTCACGATGCTCTTGTCATAGTGGATCATTAGCAAAAATTAAACTATCGTTTGAAGTGTTATTTTCCGGTGCCATCAAGCGCTGAAATTTCCGTGCTATCAAGTGTCTCATTCCTATGACATTTTGCCACAAATACTTTGTAAGGTGCTAAAAATAGTTTGCATCTGATGAAAATTTAAGATTCATCAGTGAAGCAAATCATCACTCCAGATTATTACAAGACTGTGTCTCCATAAATGAGCATGTTTCTGGCCCAACTGAATACATATGAGTTAGTGCTAATGAGTCCTGCTGGCTGGTTCTTTGTGGCTGCTGTCCATTCAGATTGCTCAGTGAGGCTCATTCTTTGAAGTGTGGGCTGTAAATGTTTTTGCTGTTGGTTTGCTTTTCTTATTTTACTTATACTCCTTGAATATATGACAAAACTGATTATATTTAATAGAATTAATTACTTGTATTTTTAGCTACTGAAGTATTGTGTGGTAGTTGCATATTTTTCCATGTTGTTTTTGACATAAACTTGAATCTATCATGTAACACAATGCCTAATATATGACATTATTTTGTTAATTAGATTTTGTTTCCCCCTAATATGTGTTCTACATTTTAACCCCAAGTTATAATGCCATTTGGGAATGAGTTGCCTTTCTTATGCTAATAAGGCACCATTAATATGAGTGAATCTCTTTTTAGATATAAAACTCCCTGCCATGAAGTCAACTCTGACTCACAGTAACCCTACTGGACAGAGTGAAACCGGCCCGTGGGTTCCCAAGACTGTCCCTCTTTAAGAAAACCTCATCTTTATTCTCAAGATCAGCTACTGGTTGGGGCCCTGGTGGCAGAGGGATTGTGGGTTGGGCTGTGAATCACAAAGGCAGCTATTTGAAAGGAGAAGCCATTCTGTGGAAGCAAGATGAGGTTTTCTACTCTGGTCAGAACTACAGTCTCCAAACCCACAGGGCAATCATTATCTGTCTTAAGGGCTCCTTAAGGGGCGGAATTAATGGCAGGGACTATGGTTTCCTTTGTAGACATAGAGGAGACTAAGCCAGAAGGAGCCCTGGTGGCGTAGTGAGTGACCTGCTGGGCTGCTAAGCATCTGGGCAGCAGTTCGATCCACAGCTCTTCTGGAAGAGAATGGCAAGACTCTACAAAGATTTACAGCTTGAAAACCCATAGGTGGAGTTCTACTTTATCTTCGAAGGTAAGTTTAGATTTTGGTTAAACAAGCAAGCGAAAAACTGAAACAGGAATAGGGGACAAGAGATGCCAAGCCATTTAAAGCTTGTCCAGATGCAGAAGCTAAGAAGGCACCAGAGTGGCCTCTCTCCAGAGTAAACAGAGAGAGGCCCTTCCTTTGAGCACAGACTATGAATTTGGACTTCTGTACTTTTAGATTGTGAGAAAACACACTTCGTATTCAAGTCACCCAGTTGTGGTGTTTCTGTTTCTTTCATTGCAGCATTAGATAACTAAGACAAACTGCTTCAAGGAAACATTTTGCCTACTTAAGTCTCTTCCATGCACAAACATTCCTTATACCAGATAGCAGGGTTTTCCTACTCTCTGAGTTTATCATAAGATCCTATTCAGGGAAAGATGCTGGAAGAACACTGAGTTCGATCAATCGATGGACAAATACAGTCATGCATTGCTTAATGTCCATAATATGTTCCTTGCAAGAGGACATCGTGTGATTTGGACATTGTGAACATATGCTGATTCTCTCTTGAGATATAAAGAAGATTATGAACACAGGATAACCACTTTGGCATAACTGTAAGGGGTTAAAGCTGAAATCCAAACACTGTAATCCAGTTGATTGTGAAACTCTATAGCACAGAGTAGTGGGTTTCTGAGGCTGTAAATCTTTATGACATTAGAAAATATCTTGTCTCTTTGGCACAGGTTCTGGAACCTGCTGATCTTGAGGTTAGCCACTCAATGGTTAACTCCTGCCACCAGGACTCCTTAGAACAGCTAAAAAGGGCACCGAGGAGATCCAAACTTCATTCTAGTTCAGCCACCTGGGTCGTTTTTGGAGTGAAACATTCTGTGTAGGCAGTGTCACCATCATCAGTCTCAGCTGCTCAAGGCTTGTTCCAATGACTTTGAGCTATGCCTTCGTCCTTCAGTGTTAACAATACTCATGCCTGCCAACAAAACTCTCTACTTCTCCGGTGGGTTTGAGAATTCATTCCAAGGCTCAAGGAAGCAAACGAATAAATCTACAAACCACACTGACAATTATGGGCTTTATTGGGAAAGTTCAAACTCAGAACTCATTGTGATCAAGTCAATCTGAACTCATAAGAGGTCACAATTTAGGTTAAGATGTTTTGAGGATGGAATCATAGAGGTGTGGATGATATTGTGGTGCTTGTCTTCATCTTCAGTTAGACACCATGATGCAGATAGTGCTTGCTATTATAAATGGATCAGTCCCTTTGTGGTTTTGCACACATTGTTGATGATAATCTCGCTTTGCAGAAAATAGAATGTAACTATGTGCTCACATCCATAGCATTGCTGTTGTTCTTAGGTGCTGTCAAGGTAGGTTCCAACTCATAGCAACCCTACCTCTTGTGCCATCTTTACAATTGTTCTTATGCTTGAGCCCATGGTTGCAGCAATTGTGTCAATCAATATTGTTGAGGATATTTCTTCTCCTCACTGCCCCTGGACTTCACCAAGCATGATATCCTTCTCCAATGACTGGCCTTTCTGAGACATGTCCAAAATACATGAAATGTAATCTTGTCATCCTTGTCTCTAAATAGCAACCCGAGTGTACTTTTCTTCCAAGACAGACTCATTGATTGTTTTGTCAGTCCATGGATGTTTCAATAATCTTTCCCAGAGCCATAATTTAAATTCACGTATTCTTCTTTAGTCTTCTTTATTCAATTTCTAACTTTTGCATGCACACAATGCAATTGAAAACACTATGGCCTGATCAGGCACATCTTCATCTTCTTTAATGTCTAAATCAGTGGTATATTAAAAAAAAAAAGGCCTTTAAAACATTCAGTTACAGATTTGGCTATTTGACAACTTCTGGCTTTGTAGTAAAACTTGTCAAGTTGTGTGTGTACTCATAATCAGAATGCAATGTGTAGTTTTCTGTCGTCTAGCTCTGGAAACTCCAAAACCAAACTAACTGCCATCTAGTCATTGCTAACTCATCGTGACCCTATAGCAAAGGGTAGACCTGCTCCCGGGGGTTTCTGAGAATATAATTATCTATGGCAGTGTTTCTCAACCTTCCTAAGGCCGTAACCCTTTGATACAGTTCCTCATGTTCTGGTGACCCCCAACCATCAAATTATTTTTGTTGCTCCTTCATAATTATAATTTTGCTACTATTATGAATCAGGTGACCCCTGTCAAGGGTTATTTGACACCACAAGGGGTCACAACCCATAGGGTGAAAACTGCTGATTTATGGGAAGAGAGAGTCCTGTCTTGTCCCAAGGAGCAACTAATAGGTTTGAACTGCCAACCTTGCGGATTGCAGCCTAGAAATAACCACTATGCTACCAAGGTTAAAACTGGGATTTACCTCTCATTTATAGCCTTATTAATCTATTTGCAAGATTTTTTTATCATCTACTTAATTTTCAGTTTTAATTCTTGCTCCAAAGAAAGCAGCAGTTTTCTAAACTGCTAATAAAAAGAAGTTGAGATATACACTTGACTAATTGGACTCTGTACAAAAATAACTTGGATTACATTTTTAATGACTTTAGCTAAAGGCCAAAGTAATCGGTTCTGGCTTTAGGAAATATCAGAAAATTACCACACAATATGAATAACAATATGTCTGGAAAGATAGTACCTTTATGAGCTGTGATAAGAATTAACAGAAAACTAAAACAACCTAATATAGGAAGACTGCTGATGGCTCAAACCATTCAGGACTGAAACTCTCAGTGATAACACCAGAAAAAAAATTGGCAAATAAAATGTTTTTTGCAAGTGGAGGGAAAACTATAATGGGTGATGAAATAGGAAAGGTTTAGAACCAGCAGAAGACACATAACGAAATCTAGAGATAAACGGCAATGATCATGAACATTGCTTTATTTCTTAGATAACGAAGAATACTTTTGTTTTTGTTCACAGATAGCAAGTTGGCTGCATTTACCACAGAATGAACCATTTCCATTTCTGCACCATTCATTGGCATGTGTGGATCCGCATGATTTTGCTTGACCGATTTTTAGGAAGATGATCAGGCCTTTCTTGCTACACAATATTTTCCTGGAAACTACACTGAAATCTGTTGAGAATGAGAACAAAAAACAAGCCTCTACGGACAGATGGCAGTGGCTGTTAATAAGGTGAATTGGCCAACCATCAAACTCAGTTCTTCCACATGGAATTTGAGCAGAATCAACTATGTGCCTTCCCTATCCCCCAAATAATATATGTAAGCAAACCTTAATTAAAGAGTGTCTTCTCCTCATAAAACTATTCCATCTAACATAAGATGTGGCATGTACTCTTAACTCTGATTCTTATTATTCAAATTATGGTACATCACAGGGCTACGTAACTCTTCTGGTAGAGGATTGGTCATTGTGGTAGTCGCCTAATCTGGTGTCAATTTAAGGATTAAGAGTGTAGGGGTGGCATCTAGGCTGTCGATCTGGAAAAAGCCAATTAGACTTCTGTGTGGACATGGCCTTCTCCTGAGAATTCTGGGAAATCTGTTACTTCCTCCTTGGAGGTGGAAGACCCTTCTCTCTCTCTGCCACACCCTGGGAGAAATAGGAGCTGACAAGAACTCTGGAAAAGGAGGAGCCACATAGAGACCCCGGCTAGCGCTGAGATGCTTACAATGCCACTGGATCCAATGACTTTCTACCCACTGGCCTGTGGTCGTCCTGCACTCGGCGTCATTGCATGTGCTTTGTGGGTCTGAAGAGGACTTTATGGGTTGCTGTCGGACATATGGGCTAATATCGGACTTATGGACTTGATATGGACTGGGCTGGGATGTTTTCTCAATGTCAATTGCTCTTGTATATAAACCTCTCCCTTATATACAGATGCATGTTTATGAATTTGTTTCTCTAGTCTACTCAAACTAACACAACCATCCACTGAGCATGAAAAAAATTACAAATCAAACATTCTATGTCTTCTGTCATTAAGGATAACATCATTTTTCTTATACAGTTGATACTAGCATCATGTTAGGCAGAAGCATCATTTTACAATGTGATAAACTTTCATATGAGACCAATTAACAATGAGTGCGCTAGGATGGATCTGTATTTTGTCAATATGTCTAGAATATCCGTCTCTGTCTGGCAATAGCTTTTCACTCACAGCCAATGAGTTGGTGCGGTCTTATAATTTAGCTTTGGCTATCAAAGGAATTTTCCAAAGGTTTCAAAGACTAGAGAAAAAAACTTAGTTGTCCTAAGCCATGTCTGCATCTTGTGCTTGTCCTGTGCCTGCTGGTTTACATTGAGGTATAGGGAGTGGTTAGCCTGTAGGCCCTTAAACTCTCACAAGTTCTTAACTTTTCTA
This sequence comes from Tenrec ecaudatus, assembly GCF_050624435.1. NCBI lineage: Eukaryota > Metazoa > Chordata > Mammalia > Afrosoricida > Tenrecidae > Tenrec > Tenrec ecaudatus. The sequence continues at coordinate 26,231,869 of NC_134540.1, read as the reverse complement.
AGTCCTTGAGCAAATCACCATAAAATTTCAGCACTTATTTTGTCTGTACTGCATTCTTATTTGGGGCCATATAACTAGGTATAGACATGTTCCACTTTGCATTCATGATTTCAGTATTATCTTGGATGAGCCTACCTATCCTTTTTCTCTCTAGCTGACCTGAATGACTGACAACCAAACTGATCCAAAGCAACAAGACAAAGGTAGTAGGCCTCCGTAGACTTCTCCCCCAGCTGCAATTTGCTCTTTCTGTTATCAAATTATCTCTCATCCCTTAACTATGCCTTTATGGAATATCTTTCCTAGCTTTCTACATAATTATATAAAATATAATGCAAATAATAAATATCCATTGGACACATAGGCATTTACTTGCTTATTCATAAACTAAATTGTATGATATGCAACAGCCAAACTCCACCTTCCTTCTTGTTGAGTTTCCTTAAATATCAGAATACAATTCAGAATAATAGAGTTCCTTTTTCTTATACATTGGGGCATGCATCTTGACAAACTATTAACTAGATTTAAAGTTTGGAGACCCCTATGACTGGAATTGGTATAGGGAGGCACATGCGATTCTATTGTGGATATAAGGAGAATTTATTTTGAGGCTTTCTGGAAAATATAATTTTCCAAGATTAAAAGAGGAAGAAAGAATTGAGTTCTAAGAGGTCATGCTGCCTCAGTCTTCCTCAACCTTTTTTGGAGGATGAGCAAAGAAGCCTGCGTATGAAAAAATAAACCCCTACATAGAAGACACGAAGGAGTGTATGTGTTTGTGATAATTGTGATAGGTAGATTTGTTGTGCCAACATGGCCAATAAACACATGTGAGATTAGTTGAAGGGTGGAGAGATAAATGGCTCAGTGAGCCTCACCTCTCTCTCTCTCTCTCTTGCTCTTAGATGGATCATCGGACCAGTGTGCGACTGCCTTGCTTGTTCTGTGCCTCCATTTGCAAGCTCCACTACCTGTGGGACACCTAACCCATGGACTGTGTCGCTGTAACTTGAGGTTCCTTCAAATCTTGCTTTGCCAAGCCACTGGAAGATACACCTCTTAAGCTGGGGACTGTCGGCCCTGTCATCTGCCTGACTGTTGGTGACCTGCTTGCTGTTTGCTGCCTGTTCCTGAATAGCCTTAACTGCTCCACAGAGGACTACCCGGAGGCCCTCGAGACTTAAAGGACTGCCAGGGTACTAGCTGTCTCATGGAGTGAGTTGCACTGAGTCATTTGTACTGCTTTATAGATTAATTAACTGTTTATTTCTTATGTTGTCTATCTCTCTGTATAAATATATATAAACTTATTAGTGTTCTTGTTTTGTTTCTCTAGAAAACTGTCTAACACAATAATTTTGAACATCTAATCTACTCCACCAATTCCTGTCTATAATTCTTCTGGAAATTTAGTTAAGTACTAAAGTACTTAAATTGTTAACTATTAAATTAAGCATTAAACCAGAAATCTGGTTAAATATATATATATATTGTTTGTACTAGTCACATAATTTCATGTAAACTTGATAAATAGATTAGAGGGGTGGAGTCTAATCTGTCAATCAGATCAGAGCCAGATTGATGCCTCCCTAGGGGTATGGCCTTCCATGAGGTTTCTGAGAGTTTTCCTCTCTTCCTGCTTGGAAGCCAGACCCACCCTCTCTGGGCTCCACATGGAGCCATACCTAGGGCAGCCAGAGTCCTGGAAATGCTTCCACCACCACTGAACCTAGAGGACTTTCCAACAAGCGCCCTGTCACCTTCCTACATTCAGCATCATTGCATGTGCTGCATGAGTCTGCAGAGGAATTCATGGTCTAATATCGGACTTATGGACTGGATCTGTACTGGACTTGGATGTTTTATTGATGAATAATTACTACGTGATATAAAGTTCTCTCTTACACATATATGAATGTCTCTGGAATCGTTCTCTCTAGTCAACTCAGACTAACACACTGTTGAAGAAATATGTCAATTACTAATTAAGTTAAACAATTGTTACCTTTTAAAAACAACACCATGAGATAGTTTTGGTTTCATAAAGATTATCTCAGAACAATACTGTCAGGATTTCATCCAGCTTCACTGACTCCAGAAAACCGGATAACAAATTGTCAACAGAAACTGGAACGACAAGATAAGAAACTCAGGAGTGAATCAATGTTAGTGCTGAGGAACCATTCAGAAAATAAGAACAAGAATTGTTTTACAACCTGAAGAACATAATCAATATTATTGAATTCTACATATAGGACTTTTTCAATTGTTTCATGCTCCGCTGTGCTTATGTCTACAACAAAAATATTTTAAATATTATATTTTGTTGGAGTTACATTTACTTGGGTATGCTGTTACCAGGATTTTAAAACATAAATAACAATAAATAATATAAACATGATGGTTAAGAGTGTATCAACTTGCCTAAGCCATGATTCTCAATGATTTGGTAGAAATGACGTACTCATTCCAATAATGAGAGCTAATATAATGTAATCACTTCCTTGATGAGATCTGGTAGGAGCAACCAAACTACTCAAAGGGACCTTGCTTGGGGTGGGTTGGGGGAAGGCAGGGTAGGCATGATTCCTATATACGTGGATGTTCGGGTGCAGTAGCTTACTTTGTGCTGGATCTGGAGTTCTTGATTCAGTGGTCTGCCATATGGTCTGTAGATCCTGAGTGCCATGACGGTTGACCATATTAATTTTCGAGGGTGGATTCATTTGCCTATACAATAGCAGCCCACTTTTTGAACTTCTAATTTAGTTTCATCGGGCTCTGCAGCTATGTAATTTAGGGGATGCCTCAGTCTCACATTGGACCTGTATAAATATATAAAATAAATAATAACATATAAGCTACACTGCTTTTACTTCTTTAGAGAGCACAGCGTAGTAAATTAAAAAGGTAAGATGTAATTTTATTAGTAGGTTCTGTTTGAAAGATGTATATTATTTAACAAACATGCAGTTTTCCTTGCCAACATTTCAATTCAATTATATTAATGAACAGCATATACATATTTGTATGTGGTTCTGCATATGTGTGGATGTATACATACACACAAAGATGAGTTACAAATATTACTATAAAATCATACAAATCCTTATGAAACACAAATATCAACATATGAAAACATTTTTCCTTGCTACAGCACCATGTAGAACCACATACTTCTAACCCTTTCCTATGGATTTCTGTGCTCTTCACTTTACATTACATCAAAGGGGCAGTTCTGAAGTCCTTCAGGGCCTAAAACTGCACTTTAAAATATGCTCTTTAGTTGGGGGCTCAACAGAAGAGCCAAGGGTCCAAGAACAGGGTGGTAGGCAATGCCGTTCTATAAGGACATCCTTTCTACACTTGAAGCATAAGCACGGGTGTGGCCATTATAGACACAAACAAAACACAACAACAACAACAAAAAGCAGTCAGCTGCATAAAGTTCCTGGCCTTTATTTCAACAGTTCCATTTTTAATTTCCTTCTGAAGTAATCCTGCAATTGTCCTAAAGTCTTTGAGTAAATCAAATCCCAATAAACAGTTGCCATAACCGTCTGAGGCTGACCTTTCTGCCTTGATCCGATCGGTCTATCAGATCCCCTGGGAAGCCATTCTTTTCATTGAGCCTTCCTCTCTGTGTCATATTGGAAAAGCCAACCCCTGCCCCACTTGTTCTGTACGATAGTATTCATTCATTTCAATCTTGCGTAAAAAACTGATGGAACGATCAGTTATTTGAGCTGTCGCAGGCAACATGTGGGGGCACTTATCAAGTGGCTGGATATCTAAGATCAAGTAGTTCACTTATAATTGAAAATGTCTACCTAAGGGAGAACTGAGCTTCAGTACACTTCTTGACCTTCCTACAAATGGAAAGACTAAGTTGTGCATCTGCATGTGTGTGTGTGTGTGTGTGTGTGTGTGTGTGTGTGTAGCATAATTCCAGTAAACCTTTTACCAGACTTCAATAATTTGATACTATGCCCCTTTGAGTCTAATTAAAAGGTTGATATTAAAATAGAACACCAGGTCACAAAAGATATATTTATTTATTTATTTAATTTTAACAATTTATTAGGGGCTCATGCAATTCTTATCACAGTTCATACATATACATACATCAATTGTATAAAGCACATCTGTACGATCTTTGCCCTAAGCATTTTTTTCTCCTCTTTTCTTTTTTTACATTTTATTAGGGACTCATACAACTCTTATCACCATCCATACATATGCATACATCAATTGTATAAAGCACATCCATACATTTTCTGCCCCAATCATTCTCAAGGCATTTGCTCTCCACTTAAGCCCCTTGCATCAGGTCCTCTTTTTTTATCCCCTCCCTCCCCTTTCCCCCCTCCCTCATGTGCCCTTGGTAACTTATACCTCGTTATTTTGTCATATCTTGCCCTATCCGGAGTCTCCCTTCCCCCCTTCTCTGCTGTCCCTCTCCCAGGGAAGAGGTCACATGTGGATCCTTGTAATCAGTTCCCCCTTTCCAACCCACTCACCCTCCACTCTCCCAGCATCGTCCCTCACACCCTTGGTCCTGAAGGTATCATCCACCCTGGATTCCCTGTACCTCCAGCCCTCATATATACCAGTGTACAGCCTCTGTCCTATCCAGGCCTGCAAGGTAGAATTCGGATCATGGTAGTTGGGGGGAGGAAGCATCCAGGATCTGGGGGAAAGCTGTGTTCTTCATCGGTACTACCTCGCACCCTAATTAACCCATCTCCTCTCCTAAACGCCTCTATGAGGGGCTCTCCATTGGCCGACACTTGGGCCTTGGGTCTCCACTCTGCACTTCCCCCTTCATTTAATATGGTATATATACATATACATATACACATATATACACATACATACACACACTTATATCGTTGTTTTTTTTGCATGATGCCTTGGTATATTTATTTTTAAAGGTATGCAAAATTAGACCAGAACAAGTCTATTGAGGGAACTTACCTGCTGCATCTCTTCCTTGCTGACGTGCTTAAACATTTTTTGTTGGGAGTAAGCCCAGGCATGTGTGAGCTGACATATGCTCATAGCAATATTTGGATTTAATAGCATATCCATTTTAATGGGTGCAAATGCTACCTCTCTCTATTTGTTTATGTACCTTTCTGTCTATTAGCTACAGCTTTACATAAATATTATATATCACACTTAAGACTTTAAATAACACAAACCTGGTGTGTTAGGTTGGGTTTGCTAGAGAAGCAAAACCCAGTGATGCTTGTATGTGTTTGTCTATGGAAAGAGATTCCTAGCAACAAATGGCTGACATAGTTGTAGAAATAAGTAAATCCAGTCTGGTTCAGGTGAGATTTCTTCTGACTCATGTAGCTGTGGTAGCTGATAAATAGGAGGCAGGATGACAGAGGGACAGGGAAGCGGAAGGGGGCCATTAGTTGAGGTAAAGTACAATTTACAATTATAGAAGTCAGTCCATCAGTCTGTCAGTAAGTCTAGTCCAACTCCAGTCAGGCTTCTCCTGACTTATGCACCTGTGGCAGCTGAGGAATGATGCTGGATGATGAAGCAGGATGTGGGAGTAAATGAATTTCAGACTGGCTGAATGAATCCATTGCCCATCGTTCGCTGGGGTCTTCTGAGATTGGCAGACACCTCAACAGAGCATCAGAGGCAGGATCCAGCTCTGGCGTGAGGAGCCAAATGCTCAGTCTTTTTTTCAAAAGGCCTTTGAGAAAGTGCTGACTCATAGCGACCCTTTGTGGGTTTCTGAGACTGTAACTGCTTACAGTAAAAAGCCCCTTCGTTAGTGCTGTGGGTAAGGCAGCGACTACGGACTGCAAGTTTGGGACTTCACACACAGTAGCTGATCTATTGGAGAAAGAAGAGGCTGTCTGCTTCTATAAAGATTTGGACTCCACTCAGTGTCCATGGGTTCAGATCATAATACTGTACATACAGTATTAGCCAAAATTAAATGATTCTTTTCTAACAATAAATGATTTATTGGCATTGTTATTGCAGAGATTAAGCAGCAAACTCGGTTTTGTCTTCGTGGCTTATTTAGCTGTTTGCTTGAAAAATCATACCATTACTTCATTTTTTAGACATCCATGCACATATGTTTATTAAAATTTTTATTAGAAGGCAAATATGATGTTTTGCTGCTTCATAGGTATGATTCTTGATTTTCTTTTTTCTTTATTTATTTAGATTCTTGATTTTATTATAAAACCGTATTAGTTATTTAATTAAATATTAATAATAGAAAATTCACATCAGGAAAGAGAAAGCATTTGACTCTGTTTTTTAGATCGGTTCTGAGAGAAATGAAGGCGCTTTCAGCCCTTTGTTATCCATCCAACTAATGAACGAGCAAATAGGGAGCAGATTCTTTTAAATCAACGATTACCATTTACTTCATCAATTTTATCTAATATAATCCAGATATTATTTACAACTTGTAAAGATTATCATTAAAACCCTGCAATTTAATATTATTTTTTCCAGAATGTATAGGGTAAAGTCAAATATTAGCATTGTTTCAAACCTACCTCATAGTATTGGCATGAGAATTTTCACAAAAGTTTTAAATATAACAGTTCTAAACTGGAAACAAATGAAATATCCATTAATGAGAAAATGGATAGACAAATTGTAGTGAATTTCTACCACTGAGCACTGCCCAGCAATAAAAACAAATTCACTGTTCACACCTCAAAAAAATGACACATATGAAAACAAGGTAGAAAAAACACATAAGAAATGAAAAAATGATGTAAGTTTCTATTTCTGTGTTAAAATAAGAGTAGATTCCCTGCTCACTCCCACCCCCCAAAAAATCACTAGTAGTAAATGGGAAACAGTTATTGCTTCTACAGAGAGAAACATTTATATAACTCCTTTTGGGTTGAGGAGAATATTTTATTTTATTTTAAATCATTTTATTGGGGGCTTGTACAATTCCCATCACAATACATACATACATACATTGTGTCAAGCACATATGTATATTTGTTGCCATCATCATTCACAAAACAATTGCCTCTACTTGATCCCTTAATATCAGCTGCTTATTTCCCTCCTCCCTCCCCATTCCCCCCTAACTCAGGAACTCTTCATAATTCATAAATTATTATTATTTTGTCATATGTTAAACTGTCCAATGTCTCCCCCACCTTCTTCTCTGCTGTCCATTCCCCAGGGAGGAGGCTATACGTAGATCTTGTAATCAGTTCCCCCTTTCTAGCCCATATTCCCTCCACCCTCCAGGCATCACCACTCTCACCACTGGTCCTGAAGTAGTCATCTGTCCTGGATTCTCTGTGTTTCCAGTTGCTATCTGTACCGATGTACATCCTCTGATCTAGCCAGATTGGTAAGGTAGAATTGGGATCATGATAGTCGGGGAGAAGGAAGCATTTAAGAACTGGAGGAAAGTTATGTTTCATCCTTGCTACCCTGCACCCTGACTGGCTCATCTCCTCCCCACACCCCTTCAGTAAGGGGTGTCCGGTTGGCTACCAATGGCATTTGAGTCTCCACTCTGCACTCACCACCTTTTCAATGATGTGATTTTTTTGTTCTTTGATGCTTGATACCTGATCCCTTCGACAGTTTGTGGTCACGTAGGCTGGTGTGCTTCTTCCATTTGGACTTTGTTGCTTCTGAACTAGGTGGCCACTTGTTTATTTTCAAGCCCTTAAGACCCCAGGCACTATATCTTTTGAAAGCCGGGCACCATCAGCTTTCTTCACCACATTTGCTTATGCATACATTTGTCTTCAGTGATTGTAACAGGAAGGTGGGCACCCACGAGGAGAATATTTTATATCTAGTCTGGGGTTGATTATCAGATTTTCAACTCTAAAAAATAATAGAACTGAAAAATTGAATTCAAAGCTTTGTGTATGTACAGTATTTCCTATTTTTAAAAAATCCAAAGGAATTTTGAAAAATTTATTGAACATGTCTGATTTTCTTATTAAAGAAAGTTTGAGGTCTTGATTGCATCTAAACTTCAGGTAGTGTTTTATAATCTTATCGACAGATATGTGATCAGATATCCTAGTTAAGCACCTACTGTTAACTTTAAAACTACACATCTATTTTATCAATTTTTTTTGTGCCCCAAGGTACCTTTTTGGGATTTAATTTGCACAGCATAAAGTTTACCCTTTTTAAATGCAGAATTAAGAAAAGTCAGTTTAATAGAGTTGCACACCCATCATTAAATCAAATTAGCGATGAATTTTATCACACCAAATGAATTCTTTTCCCCCCAGTCAATAGTCAATTCTCACTTCTGTAACAGCCTCCAGCCCCAAGACATTTACTAATCTGATAATATGATGTCTAGCTCTATGTTAGTTTGTTTCTGAATAATGAATGAAACTGGGATCATACAGTATGTTTTTGTGTCTAATATAGTAATTTTTTCTGACATTTTGTTGAGCACAACTTTGGAAGTTCATCCGCATTGCTGCACTCACTAATAGTGTATCATTTTTTTCTTACTAAGTAGTGGGGCTTCCCACTTGATTTAGCAAATCACAGTTTATGATTATTTGTATTTTATTTCCTGTTTTTGGTATTGTGAATATTACTGCTATGAAGTAGCTGTGTCGAACTTTTGTACGGTAATAGGTTTTCATTTTTTAAAGGGTAGAAAATTTAAGTGAAATTTCTGAGTCTGTGGTAAGTATATGTTTACTTGCTTTAAATCATTTTAAAATGTCTTTAAAGAGTTATAACATTTTATGTTCTCATCAGTTGAGAATCTGTGTTCCTTCATAGTCTCATCAGCACTTGTGATTGTCTTTTTCTTACTATATCCATTCTGTTTTTATTTTTTATATGTCCTACTTTCTCCTTGTGGTTTCTATGTCTCCTCCTCACTTAACCCTTTGAATTTTGTTCTTGGGTAAATGTGGCCTTTTTTGTGTTAAATGGTATTTTATTTTAAAATAAGATAAGTTCACTTCCAGACCTTAAAGTTCTTGTTTTCGCACATCATTTTTATCTTCTCTATCAACTCTCCACACAGATATATATAATATCAGTTAAGGCTCATGTGTAAAATCAACATTTATGTTGTTGAAAAAGGCAATTTTAATGAAGAAGTCATTGGTATTATTAAATGCCATCATTCATTATCTAGCTCTATCTTTATACCAAACCGATTTTCCAACCACTGTTCTTCATTTCTGCCTACAGCGATTAACAACGCACCTTGATAGCATGTTTGATCAATTTCAGACCAAAAGTTGGTAGAGTTCTTCAATTTCTTCCTCATTGTCTTTAGTGATATGTATACATGTGAAAAATAGTTGCATTAATTGAGTTTTCTTGTAGACATATAGATATGATTCTATCACAGAAGGAATTGTATTTCAAGATAGATTTTGCTTATATTTTTACAAGAAATGCTATGCCATTACTCTTGAGCTTGTCATTTACACAGAGCAAACCATAAGATTGTCCCATTCAAATGGCCGACACCATTACAATCCTGATCCCTAATGCTTAGGATATAAATTTTATGCACTGCATTTCATTATTTATTACTTCCAAGTTTTAGAGTCATATTTTCCATATCCCATGCTGTTTGTTTATGAATGTTTTCAGATGATGTCATTTTTGAATCATGCTCCATCGGCAAATTAAGGTCCCTGAAAGCTTTGTGCAATCCCCATTATAAAACCCTCCTGTACTTTGAGCATTATAAAGCCCTCCTTTACTTCCTAGTCTTATTTTGAGTGCTTTCAAACTGGAAAAGAGCTCATCTTCAGGCACTCTGCCACACAAAGTTCCCGCAGTTTCAATGGGGTTATCAGTGAATCCCTTTACGAGTGTATTCCTTCTGTCTAGTTTATTCTTAGGCTGGCAATTCCACTGGACCCTTTCACCATTCCAGCAATTCTGCTGGAATTTGAAAAATGGTTTATTAGCTACCAGCGTTACAGCAAGAAGAAAGCTGCTACAGTAAAGAAAAAATGGCAAATGAGTAGAGTTCCTTCACGTATAAATAGGCATTTTATGTTTATCCATGGTCTTTTTGTATTATTTAAAACATAGTGCTGTTGATTTTTTTATTTGTTGTTTTATTATATCGAGTTATTTATATATTCTCAATGTAAATCTTTTATCAGATTTAAGATGTACAATTTGTTTTTCAACTGCAGATAACTGAAGGTTAAATTTTGACCCATTTTCCCAGTTGTATATTTTATTAGCAGTGTAGTAAAGTGTACATTATTAAAGTTTTAACTTTCAATTTATCAATTACTTTTATGTATAATTTTTTTCTTAGGTTATATCAAAGAACTCCCTGTCTATTCAAGTTCATATAATTTTTCTTCTATATTTTATTCTGAAAGATGTCCAATTTGAGATCACACACTGAGAACCAGGATCCTTTCTGAAATGTGTGAGGTAAAGATAAAAATTTGATTTTTTTGTGTGTGCATGTAAATCATTATCCAACACAATTTGCTGTACATACAGTCTTTTCCCCCATTGAATTGACTAGATAAGGTTTTTTACATACATTTGTTTTGAAGTAGAATAATATATATGTGATATAGTCAAAACTCATATATTGTATTTCTGAATGTGTTAAACCATTATAGTATTTTCATTTTGAGCTCAATTAATTTTTGGAGAAAACCATAAAGTTGTCAGGATTGTACTAGTCTTCCAATTTTCTATTATACAAGTTAATATCATGGCTGTATAATTTTCCCTTCCACTTACTTTAAGTAGATGTATAGAAGCCAGTTGTTTGCTCCTGACTTGGGTGGAAAATTGAGGACACTATAGTTAGTGGTACTAAATTTAAAACTTGCAGCCTGATGTATAGCAGGTTAGGGTTTTAGGATGAGAGATTTCCAAGGGATGCAAAATATATTTATTATTTACATTAAAATTAGATTTAAAACACAGGGCATGTTTTCCTCAACTGTCCTTTTTCCATTTCCATTTAGTTGTCTTGATAATGGTTTCCACTGATATATATATTTTCCACAGAACTATAACTAAGAGAAAACAAAATGTATAATGTTAGTATAGAACACAAAATACAGTTACTATGAAGTATTATTTTAGACACAAACACCAAGAAAATTAGAGAAATCCATTTTTCAATCTCCTGTAGTCACCTCTAGCTCAGTTCTATAGTTTCATAAACAGTAAAGACTATGTGGTTATCTATCAATATTTTAGGAGTAGGGCTCCTAATAGTGCCAGCTCTTAGAAGTTTAATTATTAAATTATATTTGTTGACAGTTTTGCTCTTTCAAATACTGACTGCATTCCTGTTTCTGCTTCTCCCCGCCCCCCCCATTACTCTCAGTTCCTTCAGGTTTAGGTTTACAGGTATGTTTTGCAGACTACGTAGTCTCAGTATAACACCTTATTGCACAGATGTCCCATAGCTTGTACATCAACTCACTTGTTGAAAGATTGTTTGATACATGAAATTCAAGATAGGCTAAACCCTTCAGAAATAGTAAGGGGAGCAATGATTCTCTGAGGGTAGGGGAAGAGGGGGCAGGGTAGGAAGGGGGAAGTGATAGCCATGATGACCATAGAACCTTACTCGAGTGGGATGATAACCATATTATAGGTGTAGGGGCACACCGGCTGGTGTAATGTATGGAAAATAATAATATATAATATAATAATCCGGGTTCCTAGGGGATAAGGTGGGGGAGAGGGGAGATACAGAGGAGTTATTTCAGAGAGCTATCAAGAGTTATCAAGTTATCAAAGAGTTTTCAAGATGAAAGAAAATGTACTGAAATTGATGGTGGCAGCAATTGCACAATGATGCTTGATCTAACTGAATTATGGATGTTACAATATTTGTAAGAACTCCCAATAAAATAATTTAAAGTATAATTGATGTATAAAATACTTAAGTTTGTACTTGCTTAAAAAGTATCCAGTCGCTATTCTTTAGCTAATTGTAATATATAGAGAGAAATACTCAAAAATTTTGTTTAAGAAGAAGGTGTATTGGTTATTTTCAATTTTTATAATTTTGAACAAAGCTGCTATGAGTGACTTCATAAATTCATGTGAAGTTTTTGTTTGAGAAAAAAATTCAACTCATATAGGTAAATATCCTGAAACACTTTGATAGCTGCATGCAGTGTTAAGATCATATTTTTTGTTGTTATTGTTGTTGTTAGGTAGCATCAATTCTGCCCCAACCTATAGGGACTCTGTGCACAACAAAACAAAACACTGCAAGATCCTGCCCTTCCTCACAATTGCTCCTCTGCTTGAGCCCATTGATGGAGCCACTGTGCAAATCCATCTCATTGAGCTAACTTTTTTTCGCTGCCCCTCCATTTTACCAAAGATGATGTCCTTCTCCAGGAACTGGCCTCTCCTGACAACATGGTCAAAGTACGTATGACTAACTCAACGTCCTTGACTCTATGGAGTGCTCTGGTCTGACTTCTTCCAGCACAGGCCAGTTTATTCTTTGCGATGACATGGTCCTTCAGTGCTCTTTTCCAATTCCACAATTCAAATGCATCTATCCTTCCACGGTCCTCCTTATTCAATATCTAACTCTCACATGCATATGGTGCAGTGGAGCATTCCAAGGCTTGGTTCAGGTGCATCTTAGACCTCAAGGTAACATCCTTGTTCTTCATCACTGAAATGGTCTTTTGCAGCAGGTTTACTTATTGCAATCTGTCTTCATCTCTTGACTGCTGGTTTCAAGAGCATTGATTGTGGATCCAGGTAAAGTAAAATCCTTGACAACTTCAAACTTTTGTTCATTTATCATGATGTTACCAATTTTTGCAGTTCTGAGGATTTTAGCCTTCTTTACATTGTAAGCCGTAATGAAGGCTACAATCCTGGTTATTATTCAGCAGGTGCTTCGATTTCTCCTCACTTTCAGCAAGCACGGTTGTTTCATCTGTTTACTGCAGGCTGTTAATAAGCCTTCCTCCAATTCTGCTGCCATACGCTTCCTGATATAAGCCAGCTTCTCTGAGAATTTGCTCGTCATATAGATGGAACAAGTGTAGTGAGAGGACGTAACTCCAACGTGCACCTTTCTTTATTCAATCCATGCATTATTCCTTTTTTGAGTTCACACAACTGCCTCTTGACCTGTGTTCAAGTGCAGAATGAGCACAATGAATTCCAATTCTTCTCAAGGTTATGTTTATTATGGTCCACACAGTACAATGCCTTTCCATAGTCTATGAAACACGAGTCACCATCTTTCTGCTCTTCTCTGCTTTGAATGAAGCGCTCTCAGAAATTAGCAGTGATATTCCTTGTTGCACGCACTCTTCCAAATCTGGCCTGGACTTCTGGTGGTTTCTTGTCAATGTATTGCTGCCACATTTGTTGCATAACTTTAAGAAACACTTTATTTGTGTAACATCAATGATGTAGTTCTATAATTTGATCATTCTGTTGGGTCACCTTTATTTAGAATGGGCACAGAGATGGTTCTCCCCGATTCAGTTGCCCATATTTAGCCTTATGAATACCTGCTAGAATGTCTTCCAAATGGCTATGCTATTTTGTATTTTTCCTACAATGTTGCCCCACATCCAGAACTGGCGCTTCATTCTTTTCTCAATTATTATTTTTAATCGTTTTATTAGGGGCTCGTACAACTCGTATCACAATCCATACTTATATCAATTGTGTAAAGCACATATGTACATTCATTGCCCTCTTCATTCTCAAAACATTTGCTCTCCACTTAAGCCCTTGGCATAAGGTTCTCATTTTCCCCTACCTCCCCATTCTCCCTCCCCCCTCCCTCATGAGCCCTTGATAATTTATAAATTATTATTTTGTCATATCTTGCCCTATCCAACGTCTCCCTTTACCCACTTTTCTGTTGTCCATCCCCCAGGGAGGAGGTCACATGTAGATTCTTGTAATAGGTTCCCTCTTTCCAACCCACTCACCCTCTACCCTCCCAGTATCGCCACTCACACCCCTGTCCCTGAAGGTAACATCCTCCCTGGATTCCCTGTGTTTTCAGTTCCTATCTGTACCAGTGTACATGTTCTGGTCTAGCCAGACTTGCAAGGTAGAATTCAGATCATGATGGGGGGGGGTGGCATTTAGAAACTAGAGGAAAGTTGTATTTTTCACTGGTGCTATATCGCACCTCGACTGGCTCATCTCCTGCCCTAGACCCCTCTGCAAGAGGATCTCCATTGGCTTACAAATGGGCTTATTGTTGTCAGTATCTCTCTATCACTCTCATTCCCTCTCCCTTTCTCTAGGTAGTCGCCTATCTACTCATTTTGCAAGAGGGTTGGTCCAATGTAACTTATTCTTCCTCATTTGAAATAGAACATTGTATTAAAATTTTGATAGACACATTCATAATAGCAAATTCATAGTAGCCAGTGGGTAATGTCACCTAATCTATTGATGTGACTGTCTTGCTGTTTTAAGTGGAATGCATTACTGCTCCTTTATTATTACATTGTGTAGTGGTCATTTCTGACATCCTTGGTTATGATTCTACCTTTAATATGCCAAAACATTTATATGGCATACTGCAATGGAAGAGCAACTTTCTCCCCCAAATTACATTAAAATAAATTAGGAGAATTCTGAGCAATATATGTTTTATTTCTGATGGAGACAGACAATATCTGTGTGTGTGTTTTTAAACTGAGGGTAAAGGTACTTTAAGTATAGACCAGTGTAGACAAATCTGAGTAACAGAAACTATATTAAATTCAGAGTCACCCTTCCATCCAAAACTTGAGGTTTCATTATTCATCTAAGCTTGTTTTCTTGCCTGTCAGCTTTCCTCATCCCTCAAATGAGTAATTTCCTGTGTACTAATCCATAAAGAGACTGACTCCTAGAGCGCCTGTCCAATGTGCCCTGCAGTCAGACATTTCTGAACAAAATGTCACGTCATTTTGTGGACTTGGTGAATGCTAAAGCCTAGGACGCGATTGTAATTGGATAGCCAAGTATATTTGAATCATGAAACTTTAGTACTATTTATAAAACCATGACAAATAACTAGTAATTACAGTGATGTCATGTTTTGTGCTTTCCATACAAATGTTTTAAAATTTTAATAGTTCTGGCATAATCATCCTCATGAACTTCCCCTTTTATATCAAGAACAATGAAGGATCTGAGATATTATCCTAATCAAAAGGTATCAAGTTAATCTACCACATTTTCCAGGAGCATATGACAGGGGGATAGTTGATCAGGGGCAATGGCATTTATTAATCATGATACTGCAGGAAGCAGGAGCTTCCTTTTGGTTTTTGTTCTCTATGTTTATCATGCTTCGTGGGAGCCATGTAAATACCAGAGTGACCTTCAGCAACCCGGTGAATGTGCTCCACAGCTAAGGCACCCGATGGCTGGAAGACTTCATTCTTTTAAAAAGAGCAGGAAACAAAATTTTCAAAGTTGTCTCAGTGTGAACATTATCTGTATTAATTGAACAGCAAACAAAGTTAGCATGTGCTCTGGGCAGAAGAGGGGGAGAGACTTTGCTTCTCTTCTAAGGCTATTTCCTATCAGGTATGCATGAAAAGACAAACTTTTAGAACCCAACTCATGGGCATGGATGCTGACTCGCAGAAAATCTACAGGACAGAGAACTGCCCTTATAGGCTTCCGATACGGTGACTCTGTATAGGAAGGAGCAGACTGCCTCCTCTTTCTTCCGAGGAGAAACTCCTGGTTGTTGAATGGCTGATCTCACAGTCAGCAGCCTGCTGTGTAAACCACTATGCCATTCAGCTCAAAATACAGCCATGCTTTCTTCTCCGAAGCCATTAAGACATATAACAGAACCACGCAGAATCACAGCCCAGCAATTTCCTGTGTACCCGGGAAATAAATCAAGAAATTGTAACTTATCTTTCACCAGTACATTTGTGATGTGTTCCAGTGAAAGGGGATTTGGAAACCATTCTTGCTGAAACTGATCTCAGTTTGACCCTCACCAGAACTGTGAATAACCTTGTCTGTCAAGAGTTGTTCTACAAGTTCATCCTTGAACCAGGCAATTGTCCATCAAGATTGGACTGTGTCCCTTCTTCAAAGATATCTTTGTCTCAGGAGTTGAACTGGTTCAGACCAGTGCAGTAATAGCAGATGAAGTAAAACAAGGATGGGCCAGCATTTGCTGGCTAGAAGTGGGGAGAATTAGAGGGTAGAGCCCTGGAATGGGAGATCAATTAAAGGTAGTAAGCTCTTTCAGGAGCCTGATAAAGGAGATTGGATTACTGCCAGATCTGTCAAAATGACACCCATTGAGTGGCACCGGCCGCCAACTTTTGAGTCTTTCAACCAAGAGATTTGCTTGCTATGTACATTGCACACTGTGCAAATTGTTTTCTAAGAGGGGGATTCAGTTTCCCGTATGTAGTCCAGCTAGCATTTCCGGCACCGGAACGTAATTAGGGTGTAAATGTAAATTATGACCAGTCCTCGTTTTGATTCATCAGCAATTATTGAACCAGTAAGAACCAGCTTAAAACTCTACGTTAACCATCTTTTTATCATGGCTGCTAACAAGCAGTTGGTGGTTTGAGTCCAACCAAAAGAACCTCAGAAGAAAGGACTGGTGATCTATATGGGAAAAAAGCCAACAATAGTCACTAAAACCCGAAGGAGCAGAGTTCGACTTTGACACACAGGATTTGGAGAGGACTCCAAAGCAGGTAGATGGATTCCCTTTCTCAAAGCAAAGAGACTTTGCAAGGATTAAAGGTATCATTCGTGGCTTCCCCCCATCCCCCCCAATAAGACTGAGACACAAGTTTTATTCAGCTGAAGATGCTCTTTGTCGTCTGTGGGTCATACTGTTCAGTTGAGTCACACAACCTCTCCCAAAGGATGAAAATTGCAAGTGGGAGCCACATGTTTTTCTTTCTTCTTCCTTCTCTTCTATGTATTCACCTAGGAGAGAATATATATATTCTCGTCTATCTTTGTGATGGACATCTATAAAACATTGTATTCACCTTCCACCCAGATAATACAGTCTGATTGCCTCATGCTTAAATGTGGAAGAAGTACACTTTCCTGGAAAAGATAAACTCATATAGAGTAGTTTCAAGTCCTTGAATATACTTGAAATGACAATTATATCTGTGAAGTAGGGGAAGAAAGGTAATATTATCCTTCTTGACCAATTTTCCCAATTATTCAAAATTTACTGCAATATCGAAATCTCAATATGTCTAAATTGTGAGAGATAATACTATATGTATAAATTATGGACAAAAGAAAAATACTTTATATACATATAAGTTCCAAACTAAAACTGGTACTATACATATTTTCTTAACACAAAGATACATAAAATAAGGATAACAATTTGCCTTACTGGTAAAATAAGCCATATTTGTTTAAATGGAAAAGAAAAGTAGTGAATTTAGAACTGTTGATTAGGTAAGAAATTGATAGTCAATTCTGCATGAATTTTGTTGGTTACTGATGTATTTTATAAGTATATATTATAAGAACCTATATACAAGTCATTATATGTGTACATGCATGCATATATAATATCTCCTATATGTTATATGCAAGCATTAAAATGATATCTAAAATTCTGTATAATATACAATAAATGATCTATATAGAATTAGATGTTATTATATATATCGTATATATTTTCTATATTGTGTGTGTGGAGAGAAAGCGCAGTTGATTAAATAGTTAACTGTTAACTAAATGGTCAGCACTTGGAACCCAATAAAATCTTAACTAAAATTTTTTATTAAGTTATTTTAATTGTCCCCAAACATGCTCTTCATTCAATAATTTTAAATTATTTATTGAAGATAAAAGGGACTGTTACATCTAAAATAGTAATTTAAAATACAGCTATCTGTGCGATCACGAGGTGCCAAAGGGATCAGGTATAAGGCATCATCCAAAAAAAAAAATACCATAGTGAATGAAGGGGGAAGTGCAGAGTGGAGACCTAAAGCTCATTTGTCGGCCACTGGAGATCCCCTCACAGAGGGGTCTAGGGGAGGAGATGAGTCAGTCAGGGTGCGATGTAGTACCGATGAAGAACACAACTTTCCCCCAGATCCTGGATGCTTCCTCCCCACCAACTACCATGGCCCGAATTCTGCCTCGCAAGACTGGATAGAACAGAGGTTGTACACTGGTGCATGTGGGAGATGGAGGTACAGGGAATCCAGGGTGGATGATACCTTCAGGACCAGGGGTGTGGGGGGCGATATTGGGAGAGTAGAGGGTGAGTGGGTTGGAAAGGGGGAACCAATTACAAGGATCTACATGTGACCTCCTCCCTGGGGGACGGACAACAGAGAAGGGAGTGAAGGAAGACGCCAGATAGGGCAAGATATGACAAAATAATCTGAAATTGTCAAGGGCTCATGAGGGAGGGGGGAGTGGAGAGGGAGGGGGGAAAAAAGGACCTGAGGCAAAGGGCTTAAGTGGAGAGCAAATGCTTTGAAAATGATTAGGGCAAAGAATGTACAGATGTGCTTTATGCAATTGATGTATGTATATGTATGGATTTTGATAAGAGTTGTATGAGCCCCTAATAAAATGTTTTTAAAAAAAGAAAATGATGAGAGCAATGAATGTACAGATGTGCTTTACACAATTGATGTATGTATGGGTTGTAATAAGAGTTGTATGAGCCCCTAATAAAATGTTTAATAAATAAATAAATAGATAGATAAAATACAGCTATCTATCTATCTATCTATCTATCTATCTATCTATCTATCTATCTATTAATGAAGGAAACGTTGACTACAAGTAGGAAGAAACATCGGATTGGCATCCAACCTCAAGGTTCTATAATGCTCCTTCTTACAGATATCTCCCTAACCAGAGGCTAAGAGTTTTCAAAAGAGTGTAATGCTTATGTACAATGTTCACTGGAGAAATATCACTCTGATAATAATTAATCTTACCAAAATACTACAGTTTCATTGGAGCAGTCACCAAAAAAACCCACTGTCATTAAGTACCTGCCAACTGAATGCCAGTGCCCACAGAGGGTCCCGGGCTGAGGTCTCCACGGGAGCAGACCTTGACATTTTCTCTTGAAATGGCTGGTGCTGTCCAGCTGACCACTTGTTTGTTAGCAGTTAAATGCTTAAAGCACTGCTCCACAAAGACTCCGTGGCAAGTGAGAAAATGGGATAAATGTTCTCTCCACCTCTTAAAAATCTGTAGACACAAAGAAAAGTAATCACATGTTGGCATTTCAGCTGGTTCAGGAAGGGGAAAAGCACAATCAAACACCCCACGAAACATTTATTTTCTATTGGAAACCATAAAATATCCATTCGTTTTATTGTGCTCTAGAACTAATACAACATGAAGTGTCGTAGCAGATGAAGATAGATGGGTCAAGTTGCAGGCCCACTAAGAGAGTTATGCTGACAGATGGTTACAAATGCGTCATATATTGTGGTTGACAAATGGCTCCTGTAGCCATATATTTTATAGTATTGAGCTTGATTTCTCATCCACCCATCTTCCAAATATGATGGTAAAATGCAATATTCTGTCTTCATGGGAAAAAATATGTGTAAAGGAGTAAAGTCATACTCAAAATGCTATATTTATTGAACATGGAGGTTTTTATGTATAGTGTGTACCTTATCAAATTCTACTATATTTATAAGAATGCCATATGTGCAATCTACTGTACTTTCATGTAATTCTGTTTTCTATTCTTAATATGATGATAACAATAAAAGTAGCTTGTGTCCTTGTGGAAATCAAATACAATCCATGTACTAAGGATTGTGTCTAACACATTGTAAGTACTCACAAATAGATTAAAAAAATAATAAATTACAGTCAAGCCAATCTAATATGTTCTCCATACAACAATTTCGTTAAAGTAAATTAGAATATACACAAATATATTTTCATGTATGTTCTTGTTAATAGTGAGAATTTTAGTTTTAATAAACATAAACAGTCAATTTTGGAGTATGGACTAGGCTTTCAATGGTGACAGAGATAAAGCATAAGGTAGAGCAAGGGAAATTCTACGTACTGTTTAAGTTTGAAAGGAAACAAAAACAGATGTTGAGGAAGATCAGTGTGTGCTCTAGGTCTCAGGAGCTGCATCTGTCAGGCGGGAAATAGCGGAGCGCAGTTGACCACCCTGCTTTGACTGCATGTAAGAGGTTGAGGAAAATTGCATGTGTTTAAAATACAACTTATCGGCTATTCTGAAGCATTTCAAATGGATTGCTATCATTTTACGGGTCTAACTTTTTATATATATTTAAGACCAAGGTGGCATTCATCCTCCCATATGCATGAAAGGCTAAAAATTATTTTTAAAATATATCAAATAAAATGAAGTTAAAAGGGAAATGAAAACAATCTTAACAATGCTAATAAGTACACAAATATATCATTTCCAAGAAATTTGTAGAAAAAAAGGCGAGGCATATAGAAAAATTTAAGGCAACACATAAAACATCAAATAAAAAATGTTAATTCATTGGTATTATTAATATAGTATGTGAAAACGTTACTTGATATTTTTGTTAAAAGTAAAACTTTACTTATTTATTTTACTGGATAAAGAAAACAATACATTGAAAGGTCATTATGGGTTTCACCACTTTGTTACTCACCTGACTCTAAGTTCTGTCTCTCAGTTCATAAGAGGGGGTACCCTCCCCAAAGAAAACAGGAATTTTTTTCAAAGCGTGTATTTTTTTTTTACAAAACAACCTTATCACCTTCAAAGTACTCTTTATTCCACTTAACACATTGGTCAAATCTGCAGTTTCATTGTTGGAAACATTTGTCAAAGTCATCTGTTTGGATAACTGACAGCACCTCCCTTGTTTTTTTCATATAAAATAAAAAAACAAAACAAATGAATATACTCTTGATCTTTCATTTCACTTGATGAGCTTTTAAGGGGCAAGGTGTTGATGGTGTGTTCTACTGACTTGATCGATGTCTGCTTTCAGGGTCCTTAGAATAGCACCATATCTCGTCACAGTAATGACCTTGGAAAAGAGACGGATTCTCTTCGGGAACTGTTCTTTCAAAGCATGGCATGTTTCCAATTGACACTCTTTTTCCTGGTTGGTCAGAACCTGAGGCCCAAATTTGATAGCAGCCATCTCATTCCCAAATCTTCCATTAAATTTCACTGAGCCAAGCTCTGGGATGGTCTAGATAGCGTCCCCATTTTCAGTGGTCCATCTTTGGTCTTTGAGCACAAGTACACAAATTTTGTCGGCATTTTAAACCATGTGGGATGTTGATGGATGTCCAGAATGAGACTTGTCATCAATCGATATTTCACCTTTTTTGAAATGAGAAAACCACTCGTACACTTGAGTTTGTCCCATAGTGCTGTCCTTGTACGCTGTGTTCAACATCACAACAGTTTCTGTGGCATTTTTCCAGAGCAGGAAATAAAATTTTATAGTCACATGCGCTTCTCTTAGGTTGGCCATCACAAAAAAACAAGGTTCTATTGAAACTGCTTTTATGAAAAATTTCACTGTGATCACAGAGAAACTTCCCAGGCAACACCCCTGGGTGCACTAACTGAAGAATAAGTTGCTTTATGCTCGATTAGCTGGAAAAACGTGCACTGCAAAAGCTCTTCAAGGGGGTTTCTTTCCCATTTGTTTTTCAGTAATCCCTCATATTTTTATTTAAGTTTTATGGAACATTTAATATACCGCTCACTAGGGATGCAAGACTACAGTGCCTTTCCTTTTCTGGAGGTAATTTTCTCATGGTTGAGAGATAGAGGAGAAAAGTAAACCATAGAACAGTTGTCACAATAGAGCACATAGAAAATGCATGACTAGAACTTAATTCTATCCAAATGATGGAGACACACTCAGATCTAGAGATCTGAAATTGATGTCCAGAAGGCAGAAGGACCACAAGCCTGCTGAAGAGTTACGGGGCAAGGTTCAGCATGGCAGCAACAGTCTCAAGCTTCTAGATTGAGCCAGCTTGAAATAACGATAAATGTTTAAAGAATTACCTAACATTGTAGATTAAAATGAAAAAGGAACAATATTACCCACTGCCATCGGGTCAATTCAGATTCATAATGATCCTCTAGAGCAGAGTAGAACTGTGCCTCTGGGTGCCCATCTTTCTGGGAGGAATATTTTCCTTTCTTCAAGCGGCTGGTGGCTTCCAAAGGCTGTCCTGGGCATTAGCATCTCAGTGTGCACACAGTATGCCACCAGGGCTGTCCAAGAACAGTACTAGACTGTGGTGCACAAAATTCCTACTTTTAGAAATAAAAAGGAAATCGTTGAATTTGACAAGTTTATTATGATAAAAATGACGAGGGTTTAAAGTTCAAGAACTGATGATAAGAGAAAACGGTTGGCAAATGACGAGTTGTGCATTTCATTCAACTCCGCTATTTATAAGAATGGCCTGTGCAATCTACTTTACTTCCATGTAATTCTGTGGTCAAATTTTAATGTGGTGATAAAAATTGAAATAGTTCATGGGCTTATGGAAATCAAATACTCTAGAAGTACTAAGGATTGTATGCGACAAATTATAAATAAAAATAGGAAAAACTAATACATTTTCAATATAATCATAATACATAGCGTATGATCTTTAAAGTGACAAGCATGTTTAAAATGGGGGCGCATAAGGAATGTCAGAACAAGATTTGGCAGACTTCTATACTTCACGGTGGCACAGAACAGGGCACAGAACATGAGAGTTAATAAGGCTGGGAAATGAGTACTTACATTCTTGCCAAAGAGGGGAAAGGAGCAGAAAGGGGAAACCATTACATACAGAGTGATCGATATGATCAGTAAATATAGAAGCAGTGTTCTCAATCCTGATACAGCAGCCTTTTAATTCAGTTCCTCATGTTGCAGTGACCCCCAAACATAACATTATGTTTGTTGCTACTTCATAATTGTAATTTTTCCACTGTTATGAATTGTACAAACCCAGTGAAAGGGTCATTTGACCCCCAAAGGTGTGGCGACCCACATGTTGAGAACCGTAAGGTTCAAGAGAGGCCTGACAAGTGTAACTGGGGAAAAGGGAGACGTTGAATGGACACTGTTTCATTATAGGGATTGCAATCAATAGCATCAGCCAAATACGTATGAATTGTGGAAAGGAATAATCATTTGCTCTGTAAATTTTCATCCACATTGCAATACAAAGCTAAAAACCAGTGAGAGGGAGGGATAGACAAGAGTTTACAGAGTGGAAAAGAAAATTAGAATTAATTAGGTGGTTTAGACTCAAAATGGAAGTATCTGACTGAGTTCATAATAGGTCATGTGTGTATATATGTATGTATGTATACACACATACATACACACATATATAAACTTGCATGCAATTGCATGCACTTTATATAGAGTGTATATGTATGCTGTGTGCACACAGATGTATAGACAAATACATATTCCCTTGTTCTTTCTTTTACAGGCTGTGAGAGTAGTTAAAACTCTTTATTAATAAACACAGCTAGCAGCTAGATCCTATTTGCTAATTACTGCACTGAAGTAGAAGGAATTGTAGTTGTTTGGAGAAAGATCTAATTCCAGGTCTGGGGCAAAGGAAGTACTCCTGAAATATCCCCTTGATCCAGAACACAAAGAAGAGCTGAAAATATGATGGAGATATGTCAGAGAAGGCAACATGAAGGGACCCTCACTGACAAATAATGACTATATCTAATGTAAATATAATTGAAGATAACAGTGCTTATAATCCAATGAAGAATGTATGGCATATTTAGTTTGTATATGGAGAAACAATTGGAGTGTTTTATGAGAAATATGAGGGATACATAGCTTCCATTTTATTTATACAAACTATTCACAAAACACTTGTTAATTCCAAAGGGAAAATGAGTT
This sequence comes from Tenrec ecaudatus, assembly GCF_050624435.1. NCBI lineage: Eukaryota > Metazoa > Chordata > Mammalia > Afrosoricida > Tenrecidae > Tenrec > Tenrec ecaudatus. Next base: position 26,207,981 of record NC_134540.1, on the reverse strand, counting down.
ACTTTGTAGAAGATAACCATAAAATATATTACCTTAATAAAATGATCATAGGAGACATCATGTAACAGTTATGGGATAAAGTCAAATTATGTATCACCTGAAGGATACAATGAGAAGGAAACAATATCATACTGTGGCATTCTGTCCAATAATGCAATCCTTGATTTTTATACTCTGGAGACATCCGGAAAACTCAAAATGATGGGCTTTATACAAAACCAATTGGCATTTTCAAAAATGTCAAGGTCATAGAGGTCAAGAGAAGAAAATGCCAAACTTATTGCAGATTCAAGTAAAACAAGACCACTACAATATCCAATCAGGATGACATGCAGTCTCGATTGTTTATTAGGCTAACCAGGATGACAGTGGGGGATGTTCAAAGGACAGATCCACCACACTGCAGTGGTGTCTGCTTTCCCTGACCACACCTCTTCATGTTATTCAGGGAGGGCAGAATACAGAAAGCAGAAGAAGCAAGTTAAAATTCATATATCACTAAGTAAGCTCTACTCTGGTAAAGTTTCAGGCGGCTTGCTTTATGAGCCTGTTCCTGGATTTGGTCTCCAGCTGGGCCGAGAGGGGAAATGAACAGCCCTTTACCTCCAGGAAAGATTTAGTGTTTCTCTTGATAAAGAGAGAGGGGTAGCTTAAACAAGAATTGCTTTAAGGGCACTTACAAACCTACATTCCATTGTGATGTTAAAACACAGGCCAAGCAGAGGCTGGTCACAAGGGGCGGGGTCCTACCCTCAAGGAAAAGTGTTCTCATGACAATTCTGCCTAAATGTGGTGATATGAGCTTGTCCATTTTAAGACAGATATTGTCTAATTGACTCAAACTCTTGGATAACTGAACAAAACGTGACTCAAGTCTGCGTCATTTTTATGATTATTGCCATGTTCAAGGCCCCCTTACCAGTTGCTGTGTTAATCCATATCACGGAGAGCCACCCAAACAGGAGATCTTCCTCCAGTGATTCAGTCCTCCTGAGGATGTCTCCCAAACAACGTGGGCAATGTTTTCATTGCAAAATTACCGAAGTAGTTTGTCAGGTTTTTCTGCCTATTGTTTCTTAGTCTGGAACCTGAAATTTTTCCACCACTTGTGATCCTTGTTGCATTTGAACGCTGATGGCATAGCTTCCAGACACAATAAAGATGCTAAAAGGGTGATGGATATAAAGCTAGACAGCAACGATTTATTAACACTACTATTCTGTGGGTGACAGTGAGGTTACTTAGGACAAATGCTTGTTTATAGTAAATGAGTCCTAAAGTAACTTGGGATGATGGGCTATTCCTCAACACCCATCAAACCAAATTCAATCCCAGTTAATTATCTTTGAGTGTCTACTTGTAGGACAGTGTGGAACTACTCTCTAGGATTCCTGAGACTCTGTGTCTCTCTGGGAGTATACAGCTTCATTTTTCTCTCATGGACCAGTTGGTGGTTTCGTATCACTGCCCTTGCAGTTTTCAGCCCAAGGCTAGAGACACAGTACCACCAGGGCTCCTTCATGTGCCCTTACATATGAAAATCATGCGATCCAAAAATGAAAAGATATTTGTATTAACTTGTAACCACCAAATCCACCCGAGGTTGCTCTAAATTAGAAAAGCATTAACATTTACACAGAGAGAGGAGATGAGGAAGCCAAGGGGGGATATCACTAGGATTATAACACAATTAGTTTTGCAAGATTTAAATTGAAATTGAGAGATAATATATTTGCCACTACATTCCATTCAGAGATGACAGCTGTCAGGTATAATCGAAAAGTATAAGGATACACATTTCATAGTGCATTAAAGAAATAAGGCAGGATTAAAGAAAAATACTTGGATATACGATAGAATAAACCATCAAGAATTATCTTTGAAGTCCTGTCTGGGCAAAAATCTTGAGAGGGTGTCATTCATTGACTAACATAACATTGGAGAGTATGTAATTAATTGAATTTGAATCCTAAAAGAAAAGAAAATGGAAGTAAAATATATGACTTGAATTTTTCAACAGTGAATTCCCTATGTTATCAGTTGATCACTTACTAAAGTCAATTACGCTTTCACCCTTATAAGAAATGGTCCAGGGTTCACATCTGGCTTCCTCAACCTCTAAGGGGCAAGGAGAGTCCAGTGTTATGCCCACCCAAAGATGAGCCCCAGGAAGCAGAGGTCAAGCATGTATCTATGCTCCAATCCTTCTTTAACCCATTCGATACCAACTGCCTTTCCCATTGGCATTCTGCTTCTCTGCTGCATTCACTGATTGGTTGGGATGACGGCACAGCACTCACAAGCAAAACACATTTTTATGGGGGTTATTAAGAAAGTCAATAAGTTACATCAGGATCAAAAACCATTAAGACAAAAAGACAGAGCCTCTTCTCAGTCTTGCTGGTAGGCACATTTATCTTGGGTCCTCAACTCTCTGCCCCTTGGCCTCTGCTCTGCTCACACAGTGTCAGTGAACTCATTAGTTAAATGTCCAAAAATGACCCCACTCTGCAAGCCAACCTTCTGCCCCAAAGTACCCACCTTACTCCTCTGTTGACTGGAAGCAGCTGCTTTGTCTCACAATCCCCATTGCTGCCACAGCGGTTTCTTCACGTCTCTGCTGCCATGACTGCTCCACGCAGGGGTCCCAGAGAGTACCACTCCTCTTTCAGCTGGCCATCAGTTCCTTTCTTCTTGCTTCTGAAATGACTCCTTTCATCCCCGATGGAATGGCAGAACCGGTCGATGCCCTCCATTACAATTCCATGCACATCAGTGTGTAAATGAAGAGTTTTAGATAGATGAAATTTTTAATTAAATTTTAATTTTAATCGGTTCAGTAAATGTAAATATAAGCTGAGTGATATATAGAAGAATGTGGCACAAGTTGGAGGAAGGCTTTTGCTTTTTTTTTTTTAACATTTTATTAGGGGCTCATACAACTCTTATCACAATCCATACATATACATATGTAAATTGCCTAATCATTTTCAAAGCATTTGCTCTCCACTTCAGCCCTTTGCATCAGGTCCTCTTTTGTACCCTCCCTCCCCGCTCCCCGCTCCCTCATGAGCCCTCGATAATTTATAAATTATTATTTTGTCATATCTTGCCCTATCTGGCGTCTCCCTTCACCCCCTTTTCTGTTGTCCATCACCCAGGGAGGAGGTCACACATAGATCCTTGTAATCGATTCCACCTTTCCAACTCACACACCCTCTACTCTCCCAGTATCGCCCCTTACACCCCTGGTCTTGAAGGTATCATCCACCCTGGATTCCCTGTGCCTCCAGCTCCTATCTGCACCAGTGTACAACCTCTGCTCTATCCAGACTTGCAAGGTAGAATTCGGATCACGGTAGTGGGGAGGGAGGGGGAGAGGAAGCATTTAGGAACTGGAGGAAAGCTGTATTCTTCATCGGTGCTACATCGCACCCTGACTGACTCATCTTCACCCCTAGACCCCTCTGTGAGGGGATCTCCAGTGGCTGACAAATGGGCTTTGGGTCTCTACTCTGGCTTTTTAATAACTTGTTATATACAGATAACAAAACCTTGCTTGCTGAAAGAGAGGAGGACTTGTATCATTTTCTGATAAAGTTCAAGGATCGCACCTTCAGTATGCATGGCTTACAGATCAATGTAAAGAACAAAAATCTTTACAAATGGACCAGTAGATAACATGATTAACGGAGAAAATGATCGAAGTGGTGAAAGACTGCAGCTGCTTGAATTAAAAATCAACGCTCATGGATGCCACAGTCAAGAGATCAAAGGATGCATCACATTGGATCAATGCCACACAAGTCTCTGCAAAGTGTTGAAAAGCAAGGATGTTACTTTGAAGACTGATGTGCACCGTAACCAAGCCATGGGGTGTTTTAACCCCTCGTATCTATGTGAGTTGGATGTTGCATAAGGAAGACCTAAGAAAACTTGGATGCATTTGAACTATGGTGTTAACGAAGAATATTGAACGGACAGTTAGGTTTCTCATGTGGGTACCAGTCGTACCTCAGTTCTTGGCTTTGCTTGACTAACCATTCACACTGAAGCCTGTAATCCAAGTGGGTTTTAAAACGGACAGGACAAGTTTTAGGGTTTTGCAGCCTCAAAGGGTTCACAAGTGGGCATGAACAACCTCATGGAAATGAGCCCCCACACGTGCATAACCGGGGACGGATCCCAGGGACTCAAGGAGCAAAGGCAAGAAGCTGAGGAGGCTAGGGGCGAGGGGGGCAGAAAGCAGGGCTAGAGAGGCTGTGGGGACCGAGTAGGCCCAGAGCGGGCCCAGAGAGGGCACACCCGGGCAGTGCATGGGCACCCCCACCCCCACCCTCCGACCTGCCACAGACCAGGAGCAGGGTGAGAGAGTGACCTTCCCACAGCCAGGATATTTCAGCCTCTGGCTGGGGAGGCGTGGGTGATGGCATTGGTTGTCCTCATTGGCTAGGTTAAACCAACCTAGGTGATGTCATGAACCTGGGCCTAGTTTAGCCTGCGCAGGTGTACCTCCCACCTGGCCGGGGGCTTGAGTGTGAGCATGCTCAGTTTGGGGTCTCCAAAGGTGTCTACTGGTTGCCTGGTTTCTTTCTAACCTCCTTTATGCAGGGCTGGGAGGGACAGCCCCGCTCCCTAAATCTAGCTGGACTGCCAAAAGAACAAGCAAATTTAATTTCGACAAGAAATACAGCCAGAATGCCCCTTGGGGCCGAGGACGGCAAGGTGCAGGCATGTACTTTGGACATGTTATCAGGAGAGATCAGTCCCCGGAAAAGGGCACCAAGCTGATAAAGAAAAAAGGGACAGCAAAAGAGTATAAGACCCTCAACGATGTTGGTTTACCCAGTGGCTGCACCAGTGAGACCAAACAGAACACCTGGGAGGACGACCGCAGATTGGGCCGTGTTTCACTCTGAGCTACGCACCTAGACAGGCCAGGCTCAGTGGCACTTCAACAACAACAACAAATAAATATAACTTGCAAAACGTGGTGGTATTTTAGACCAAACAATATTTGCTATATTTATTTGATGTAATGAATTGAAAATGGTACATATAGTGAAGCTAAATGTTCCATTGAAATATTAGCTATTGGGCATTCATTAATTAGTCAAGTGGAAGGAAGATTGATTTACTTTATCGCAGGGACGGAACATAACAGTAAGCTGGTATTTTTGGCTTGAATGCTCACAAATTGCACTACAAAATTATCATGGATTAGAATAAAATCAACATAATTTAAGAAAATGGATTGAACCTTTCGTCATTATATGAACCCCAAATGAATGACCCTTTTGTCATTGCTAATGAATGCTAGCTACATGACATAAAAGTGCATTCACATTTATAACTCACAATTATATTATTCTCTATTCTCAATTAAGAAATATGATTAGAAGAAGACATGTTCCAGACTTACTACCTTAAAAATGAATATTTTCCTGGAAAAATACAATTTAACAAAACATCACAGATAGTAATAAACCCTTTTCATATAGTGTTGTGATCAAGGAGAGGAAAGTATCACAGTTCCGTGCCTGCTAAAGGAAATGTCCTAGGGGGTGAACCAAAGAAAAAAACACTGAAAAGAAATACCTGACTTACTTCAAACGGAAAAGAAGATTCGCCTTCTATATACCAAATGAGGTATAATACTTTGAAACAGAATTTACAGATATCAGTATCTGATTATTAGTAATAAAGAAGCAGCATATGAAAAACTTTTCAAGAACTATGTTCTTAGGAAAATGCTGCTTAGTGGGTTGTCTGGACATACATACAGAAGTACTATTGGAGAAGAACTTTTTATACAAAGAAGTAACTTTCAATGGCATGATATTAAAGACATCTAAAGAATTACATATTACCTACATGGGACCGTGTTGCTGGAGTACATATTACCTCTCTGGGAACATGTAGCCATAGTCTCATAAAAAGGAGAATTACAGTCAGAAGATGTTAAAAGATTATTCACTGTCACACAGCTAATGGGTGCACTGAGTCTACCATCCTGATCTTCCGTTGGTCGGTTTAATATTTGAATTGTGTAAATATTCTGAATGATTTAAGAATAAAGAGTTAGTGTATGATAATACTCTTGGCATTTAAAGTTTAAAAACAAATACTTTTAAATCTCCTTTGAATTAATATTTGTAAGCAACCTTTCAAAGGCATGCTCTGCTTGAATAGATTTCTGACATCTTTTCTGAGATTCCCTTCCCCCCTATCAAATGCTCAATGTACATTTCTTATATGTTATCATTTTATAATTCTTAACTGGCAGATTTTTTTCTGTGTCCTGTGTTTTTATGCATTTTTTGTTGTTGACTGAGTTTGCTATAGCTATCTCACATTTTATTTTTCTAGCAAAGACTCTGTACTTGTACCTTTCCTTCTAATTTATTGTTTTCATGTGGTGCTGCTACGCTGGTCCCAGGCTTATGACAGCCATATGCACAAGGGAATTAAAGGCTGCCTGGTCCTGGGCCAACCACATCATTGTTTGCAGATTGGATCTTTATGATAGAAGAGGTTTTCTTTCAGTGGCTGATTCTCAGATGTACATTCTCAGGTCTTCCTTTTTGTACGATCTTCATGAGGAAGCTTCGGAAATCTGTTTGGCACAGCATCCACTGAGAGAAAGGTTGTGTCTTCTAGGAGGTTCTTTGGCCCAGAACTAAACCCTGCTCTCTTGCAGGCTAGACAAAATTTGACCTCTGAACCACCACTTCCCCAATATTTCATCAATTAGAGGCATTCAATTCATCACATAATTTCATTATTTATTTTTTAAATAATTTTGAAAGCAACTGAAATATCCCATAAAATGGAAAGGGAAAAACATGAAACAAAGGTTGAGAGATAATACACATATAAGAAAACTAACATTAAATTTAAAAATAATGTAAAAATCATATTAAAGTTAAATAACTTAAAAAATTTAAAAACCAGTATATAATGGATGTCAAATATGAGAATAAATACATGTCCTTGAAAGATTATAGCATCATAGAAACAATCAACTCCGCATCATTCTGATTCACAATCTCCCCTTTGTTCAACAGAGTAGCCTAGAATTTATTTCCCAAGAAAACAGGAAAAAGCATTGATCTCTGGTGGCAATTGATGTCAGCCATCTGAGATCATTGCAAGTAACTTCTTATGACTTTTTAATCTTTCTATGTATTATTACACATCGAGAACTACAGGCATCTAAATTAAATATGTGGCTTACAAGAAGGCTTGCCAGAGTTAGCAACTAAAAACTTGTAAGATGCTGAGTAAAATTTGAATGTTAGATAAATGTTTAATATAAGCTTGCCCCTTGAAATGCATGGCCTACACACTTTTAAAATGTTATTTAATCGATTGTAGGTTCAACTTTCACTGATGGTGTATGTAACAGTCCTTCCTGCACTCAGGGCCTGGAATGTCCTAAGAATGACTCTGATTTTGAGAAGCACCAAGGATTATTGGTTGCTGCTTCCCTGGATCTGTAAACCCTGTAGTTCCATATTTACCTAAAATTACCTTAAATAGAGTATTTTCTACTATCTCATGTTTCTTACTTACACCTACTTTTATACCCATAAATATGAAGATGTGTATATAGTTTGGAGGAAGTAATTACACGTTAGGAAAGAATTTGAAAATATATGAATTGGTGTTGTTTATGGTTCATATGATTTTCAAAATTGCATTTATCCTTATGTTTTTAATATTACTAGAGGCACAAAATATTATTAAATTTGTGACTTATCACAAGGCCATATTTTTAACTGATCTTTTTCGCTAGAAATTACATTATTTAAATAAACTGTAAGGTTTTATCTCTTCTTGTTTCTCCTTCTCTCTTCTACTGTAATAACTTACACAAGAAGGGTTTCATAAGAACCAACAGTAATTGAACAAAAGGTCTGGGCAGCACATTGCATTACACTTTTATAGATCCCTACTGACAGTTACATTTCATCATAGGGAATTCCCAATAAAGGAATACACTTGTTAGGTGGATTAAAATGAATGGCTCAAGATGGGATGCATTCATTTCTTGACATAAACAAAAAGGAAATCATTTTTTATTAAGGTAAGGTTTAATGGGATTAATTTCTTCCTCTTAATATGATAGGACTTTAATTAAATGTTATAAGGAGCCCTTTCATGCAGGGATGCCCTCCTCAAGGTCAGCAGTTCAAAACCACCCACTGCACCAGGAGAAAAAAGCCCTGAGCTTTCCATTCCCTAGAGAGGCACAGTCTGAGAAACTCAAGGGACAGTTCTGACCTGTCCTGTAGGGTCACTATGGACTCGATGGCCATGCGTTCTTTTTGGTTTTATTAACTCTTTTACATAGAACACAAAATATGGTTTATGTATTCTTATCAATGGGATATTGGTTTTCATCATTCATACCATTTGCTCATGCTTGGAATAAACGCCATGCCATCAGGATCCTTGGACTATTCTACAAAATTTAATAGGTTGATATTATTCAGTAGTTATACATTTATGAAATATATTGATCAGTAATCATCTTCCTTCCTTTCTCCTTTTAACTACCCTCTCCTCCTCTCCTATGTCTAATTTGTCTCTATCTGACTCTAATTTCATAGAAATACTGATCTCATAGAGTAAATTAGGAAGAGTTCCCTCCACTTTTATTTTTTGGAAGTTAAATATTCAAGGTTTTGGTGTTAATGCTGTAAATGTTTGATCAGATTAAACAGTAGAACCATTTCTTCAACTTTTCTGTGTTGGAAATCTATTACTTCTGATTTAATCTTACCATTATTATGAGTAAATTGTCTATTCTGGTTTTCTGTTTCCTTCTGAGTGAGTTTGGAGAATTTGGGTGTTTCCTGGAATCAGCCCATTGATCTATACTACCCAACTTTTAATATATATTTGCTCAAACTATTCTCTCTTAATTATTTTCATATCTCAAAGTATTATTTATATTTCTAAATAATGTTCTCGCCTTACTTCTGATTCTACTCTTTTCTCATTTAATGAATTATATTATTTTCTCTTCCCATTATGTTTATTTTGAGGATACTGCTTATTAAAACATTTTTATAATAAGATCACGATATAATTTGTCTTGATATTGTCATCTTAGCATGAATAAAATGAATTATGAAAATTTCACAAATAATTGAATAACTAAAGAAACAAGAGAGAATAGACAGAACTCACACAGACATTTTTATATTTAATCCCTGCCCCCTCCCAAGGAGTTAGAGTGTATCTTCGCAATCCTTATGTTAGCTTCTTTACCAAGAGCATATTATAGAACAGAGGAAAGGAAGGCTGATGTACAGTGCATGAAACTGAGAACACTATCTCATCCAAATAGTCAAGGTTACATCGATGGTGCTAACATATCAAAGTGCATACCCTTGATGTGATGTGATATCGTGAGGATCCCTCTAGACTTCCCCCACTCAAATCAATAAACAACTCTAATATTGAGAAAATATCAGATAAATCCCAGTCGAGAAGCATTCTACCAAATGCCCAGCCAATATTAAAAAAACTGTCAAGGACATTAAAAACAAGGAGAATCTGAGAAATCACCATGGCCGATAGAAGCCTAAGAAGACATTACAGCTAAATATAATATGGTATTCTGTATGAGGTCCTATAACAGGACGAAGAAATGAGGATGCAGCTTAAAACATAACACAATCTGAATTTATAGTTAATAATAATTTATCAGTGGTTGACACATTAGCTGTGATAAATCGAAACCCATTCTAAAATCAACTGTTTATTCTTAAAATTATGCCTAATTAACTCTCAACAATTCAGATAAGGAAGTCAAGTTCCTTTAAAAGATATTCTTGATAAAGCCTACAGGAGCAGAGAGCCTCCATTTGATCCTGAGCAAAGGCTGATGGATTGCAACTGCTGACCTTGCAGTTAACAGTCTAACACTTAATCCTCAAGGCTACTGGGGCTGCTACAAATAGTTCATTAGCAAACGGTGAGCTTATGTATTTTCCATGTTTTCTGTTACTACATGAAAAATATGAATAAATCACAGCTGTCTACAGAAGTACTATGATTATCTCAAGGAAGCTGTACTTATTATTTGAAGTGCAAGCTGAGATACTTTTCTGTTTTTTGGTTTTTTTTTTCACTGACTTTTTTTTTTTTTGCAAGAACTACTGACAAACCATGGTAATGCATAATGTCTGCATTGATTAGAGAAACAAATCCAGAGACATTCACATGTGTGTAAGGGAGAACTTTATATTGAAGAGTAATTTTATATTGAGAAACATCCCGGCCCACTTCAGATCAAGTCCCTAAGTCTGATATTAGCCCATATGTCTGATACAAATTTATAAATTCCTCTTCAGATTCATGCAACACATGCCATGATGCTGGATGCAGGAAGATCAGAGGCCAGTGGGTGCGAAGTCTTGTGCCTCCTCCAGCAGCAGTGGAAGCATCTCAAGTCTGGAAGGGGTCTCCATGTGGCTCCTGCAGCTCCAGGGCTCTAGTGTAGCTCCATGTGTCTTGTTTCCCAGGAAGTGAGTGTGTCCTGCCTCCGGTGAGCTATTTATCTCTGTGGCACCTCCAGATGAGGTCATCATGTAACAACCTGATTGACAGGTTAGACTCCACCCCTTCCTCAAGTTGACAGATTATGTAACTGCCATATATAATTAGGCATTAGGTAGACACTTTCTTGAAAATGTACCAAAGAGCATGTTTATCAAGAAAGCCATTGGACCAATGCCAATATTTAAGCGTCTGAGTAAAACATCAGACATTTATAAACTTAGGTTTCCATGATAAGCTTGATGCTATCCTGGCCATTAAAGACATGCACATGTTGTTATATAATTAATCATACTAATTAGTGTTATTAATAATGACTATTTATAATACATATTATATATATTAAACATATGTGTTACTATTTGAAGGAAATGGATAATAAACATACTGGACACATATTACCAAAAAACGTCAACTTTCTGCTACTGCAACATCATAAATCAGGACAAAAGCATTCATAGTCAAAGACAACTCATGGGATTTTAAAAAACGTAATTCAAAGTTCATTGGCATGTTTCAAATTTCACAGAGAAATGATCAAAATCAAACAAACAGGAGCATTTTTGTTGGAGTTGATCCTGCAGAAGCTGAGGCAATACTTGGTAAAATACAAATAAAACACTCCCAAGTCTGAAAAGAGAGAGGGATTTATATACGGGGGAGCTTGGTATTGTGCAGGAGTGAGTGGGGCCAGGGCTTATGATGAGTAAAGGTAAGCTTTTCAGAATGTTGATAACTGAGAAAGCCAATTTCTGAATTCATAAAGGTCTTTCAAGGTCTTTTCAAGTGATTCTCATCACTCTTTTCATGGAAAATTTTTATCACTTGCTTAGTTGTAAACCACTACATTGTCATGCATCAGTTAATTCTTTCTCAGAACAAAAGATTTATGGGATCCTTATTAGTAAATATGATTCATTCGTGGGTGAGGAGAGGGTGAACATACTCTGAAAGCAGAAGAAAGTGGATACAGTGCAAAGGGAGTTGGGATTCAAACCTTTGTCAGCTGCTTAGTCATGTCCGGAACCCCAAGTTCAGTACTCTTTACCAGCTAATCCTCCCCCCACTACTACTTTCTAATTTCTAGTGTGGAAGAATAATCTTTATTATTATATGATAAGATCTTACAAAGTTCCTTTTTTTCTAGCTACATAGCTGTGGGAAGTCAGAATCTCTTCCTATGTTTCAGGAAAAACATCGTATAATGACAAATCAAATGAAGCAGTAGATACACATTATAGCCATTTTCTACTAAGTTAGACATTGAAAGAGTTGCAAAAATGCAAAGTAATGCTATTTTCTTAATTTTTGTGAAATACATATACTTAATTGTTTAAAAAACCTCAAAGATGTAGCACTTACACAAATGGACAATTGGTTTATTATTGTCCTTTCCAGTTGAAAGAATAAATATTTCTTGGTTCTAATTTCTTCTAAAATGATGGTTCAATAGATATATATCCCATATAAACACGATGTATCTGCAGTGCTCAATATAGTGTACAATTTTCTAAAATAAAAATATTTGAGAAGTAGAATACTCAGACTATTTCAGTAAAATACTCTGTATTTAACTTGATATTTCTGATTATATATCGACCATATAAGACAAAGTAGAACTGCCCCTGTGGGTTTCTGAGACTACATTAGATACTCAAGGATATGTGAAAATTGATTGTATATTAATATTATTGAGAAATTTGATATCTTATCTGGAATACCACAACTTTGGATGTGTTTTTTAAGTTTCAATTCTTTGTTGATAATTATTGAAATATTGAGATAAAATCATTTGAAATTGATTCAAACTAATGTGGGAGGAAGTCATATGCAGTGGATGGAATACAGGTGAGATGGTACTAAGCATATGCATCTAAATTTTAAAAGCGAGTGATGCACACTGAGATCTATTATGATATTCTTTTTCCTTTCATAGAGTAAAACATTTATTAAAGTTTTCAAAATAAATGATAGTTTAATTCTTTTGACTTTGGATTTGTTGGTGTTGTTGCTGCTGCATGGTGACCCCTCCACTTTAGAATTTACATGCATGGATTTGTTTCTTGTATATGAGTATTACTAATCTATGTTATGTAAAATTAAGTGACCTATGGCATTCCACTGTCTCTCTTCTCCATTTCCTGCCCATCCATCCCTTATCCAGATATTAAAGAGAAAGTTCTTAGAGAATTCTTGTTTTCCTCCGTTTGAACCCACTAATCAATTTCTCCAATCAGAAGAAATTCCATATCAAAACATAAACGGCAATGCACATTGTCTTTAAAATAGGTACTTCCCTGTTGAGAATAACTCAGTCATTAAAAATGTGTCTAGAATAGAGAGTTATATGCCAAAGGTCCTAATTTTTCTTAGAGATGCTGTGCTACCTAATAGGGCATCTGTATTTCAGTCGAGCCCATCCCTCCATAGAGACTTGGTTTCTATCCAGTGACTTTATAGGCTGTTTCCAAGGAAAATATTTATGGGAGCAAATAGCTTCGTCTTTCTCTGGAAGGTTTGAACTGGTGGGTGTGAACTGACCTATTGGTTAGCAATTGTGGTAGGTAGGTTTATTGAGCTGACCTGGCCAATAGGAACATGTGGGATTAATAAAAATCATAGCTTAATTAGAGGGCAAAGAGATAAATGACTCGACAAGCCACGCCCATCTCTCACTTGCTCTCAGTGTGCAACTGCTATAGCTAGTTCTCTGCCTCAAATCTGTGGGACAGCCTAGAGCCTGAGGGTCCTGTGAGACCTGCTTCCCCATGCTGCTGGTGTGTACATCGCCTGAGCTTGAAGCTGGTGGGTCTTGTCATCTTGCATTGCTTGAGTTCCAGATCCCACCTGGGCCTGCTTTACTAAGCCCCTGAGCTGCTGACTGTTGGTGTCCCAACCTGACCTGCTGTTAGCTGCCTGTGGGAAGACTGCCTTCATTGCCTGAGGGAAGATTCAGCTGTCTGCTTCCTTGACCTTGGACCCAACAGCCCTCTTTAGTTGAAGGACTTCCAGAATATTAACTGTTCTACAGAAGTGAGTTGAACTGAGCCCTCTGTACTGCTATGTGGGCTAATTAACTGTTATATTCTTTCATGCTATATTTATATCTATATCTACATCTATAGATCTATCTATAATCATAGGTGCCTGGTTTTGTTTCTCTAGAGAACCCTGTCTAACACAGCCATCCAATGCTTACCTAGTAGTGCCTCCAGGGTTCCTTTTTCAATTTAAATACAGAAATCTCTGTATTTAAAGTTTATATTTCTGATATATACCAACCATATTATTTGAAGGGGAATAAAAAGGAAGTGGAGCCCAAAGCAAGGGTGTTAATTAACGGGTTTTATTAGCGTCACCGATCTACCCAGGTGTTTAGAAGGGAATGTGAGTAAAGGGACTAGGGCTGCAGAGAGACTGGATAACAGAGTAAAGTGAGAACAGCAGAAAGTAAGAAAGGGAGCGCTAGAGGGAAGAGAAAGAGGGATGTGCGACCACAGGGGAAGGTAAAAAAAGTCAAATGAGTGAACAAAGGAATCCCATATTAATAAACTTTGGGGACAGAAATAAATTATGTCTAAAAGGAGACCTCACTCCCCCCCCCTCCCAGATTGGTGTTGGCACGAGCAGATTGTGAACAGGTGAACAGAGCGGGGACGGTTTCTGTGAGACACCTGAAGAAGGCGAGATGTCATGTTGTGCTTGGTGGGGATGAGAAGGTGTTAGAGATGCTGCCAGTGGCTGAGAACCTCAGCATTACTGCTGGACCCTTTACATATAAGAAAAAGTAGAAATGTTCCTTTGAGTTTGTAGGTCTGTAAACCTTCCAGGAGTAGAAAGCCTCATCTTTCTACCTTGAAGCAGCTGGTGGTTTTGTAATGCTGACCTTGTGGTTAGCTGCCCCACCTGCAACCTACTGTGCCGCCAATCACACTCTAGTCAATGTCAGCGAAAGACAAGTGTGATATTTAGGGAGGCAGGAATGCAATTCTACATATTCCAGACCCCGCAAAGTTCTTCCTAACTCAAAATTATTATACCTGTTAATTATAATAATGTCTTTTTATTTTATAATAAATATGATTTAATTTATAAACATCCCTCAACAAAAATAAACCAAAAAACAAAAAATATAGATCTTTGGCATTGATTTTATTTCAACTTATATCGACCGAAAGTGCTACAAAGCAGACCCATTCCGTAGGGTTCTATGGACAAGTGAAGATCACCAGAGCTCTTTTCTACGGAACCACTAGGTAGGGTAATATCAACCCTTAGACTAGTAATTGTACGCAAAACATTTGTACCATCCCAGGACTCTTGAGCGCTTCCCCAAACCAAAACTCACTCCCATCAGTTGACAAAGACTCATAGTGACCCTCCTGTGGTTTTCTGTTACCATCACTGTTAGAAGAGTAGAAAGTCCCAGCTTTCTCCTTCACAACCGCTGGTGCTTTCAAACTCGGGACCCTGTGGATCGCAGCCCAACACATAACCACTGCACCACCAGAGCTCCGATGAAGCTGTCCAGGGGGAGCAGTTAAATAGCAATTTAAGTTTAGGAATAAATACCAGCTGTCTGATTCTTCCCCCACCCCTAGAAACTGATTTTATCAAGGCAATGACAAGGAAGGAGAATTGAGCATTGTAATTATGAAGAAAGAAAACGTGTCATGAGAGGCAAGAGTTACATGAACAAATTTACTCTCTAACTTGACTCCTAAGAATAAAGATGTTAGAAATGTATAAATATTTCATTTAATAAAATATCTCTGAGGCAGTGTTTTTAATTGCTCAGCACTCTGTTCCTTCACAAAGACATTGATTTTTGAGTTAAAATTCAGATTTATTTCTTTAAAATATCTTAGCTGAGAATAAATATTCTGATATCACTACCTGTCAGCCACATCACTCAAAAATGCTACGGACAAAAGCGTGTCATCATTTATCATGTGCTGCCCTATCTAGGCTTCATCTTTAGCATTGTCAGCAGCGCAGAGCGGACCATTAATCTTCCCATTTTTTATTCTTTGAAAAGTTCACTCCACAACCGTTTTGAATGAAGAGATTCTTATTCAGCTATCAGCTATCATGAAGTTTAAAAGAGCATTTATTAGTAGCAGGAATGCATATTATGTAATTAATATTATGCTATTGGGTTTTTTGAATTTTTTTCATGAGCACATTAATTTAATGATGTCACAAAGATCTATTATATCATAATATTAGCCTATTTTCTAAAACTATGGGAAGGCATGAAATAGCTATGATCCTATGCTCATGGTGGTTGCATAATGGGGATAGGTTTTGATGTGTTTGACAACATATAAAAGAGGAGAAAAGATTTATTGTGATGAAGTTATTTGCAAAATTATCAAGACAAGGTTGATAGACTAGAGAAATACACAACACTTCAAGTAGGCTGCTTAAATAAATCTCTGCAAGCAGGTGAAAACATCTCCTCTACCAGCAAAGACATGAGCTTTTCAGTATCCCTGGAAAGCTTTTCTGTTGCATGTAAGAGCATCACAGAATAAGGTCATAACTCGGAAAAAAGTCACACGTGTCCATCCAGGTAAATAAGCTGCTGTTGGAAAACATAGTGAACCAGGAAGAGAGAGAGAGCAGTGTGATGTTATCACACATCATTGAAGTTCTTGGCAATGTGGGAAGGCATGATGTGTGTGTGTGTGTGTGTGTGTGTGTGTGTGTGAAGATTAGCCTATCTAGGCGAATGTTGCATATCATATTGGTTTGAGCTGCTCTGGAAGCTGTTTTCAATTAATGATTAAATAATTGATGAAATTAGTTATCCTTAAATAAAGCAGCTCAACCACCATAATTGTCCTTCAGTAAAGCAGTGTGCCCTCCCTCTATAATGTGAGTAGGCCTTGTGCAACCAGTTATTTTAAGAGCAATAACCCACCCTCCTCACCACCCCCTGGACTATTTTAAGGGACCTGGGTAGTACTTCCTGGTAAATATTGAACTGGTGACCCCAACATCTCTGAGGGATAAAGATGAAACTACTTGATTCTATAAAGATTTACTGTATCAAAAACACACATAAACTTAAGCCAAACCTGCTGTCATCAAGTGGATGTTAATTGAAAGCACCCTATAAGACAGGGTAGAATTCCTCTTGTGATTTTTTGAGACAGTAATTCTACTCTATAGGAGTAGAAAGCCCTGTCTTTGTCTGAGGAGTGGGTGGTGGTTTTAAATTACTGATCTAATGATTAGCAGTCTAATGTGTAACCACTGCACCATCAGGCTGCTATCTATCTATCTATCTATCTATCTATCTATCTATCTATCTATCTATCTATCTATCTATCATCTATCTATCTATCTATCTATCTACTATCTAGCTATCTAGGAAGTATGTCTGTTTCCTTAAAGAACTCTAAGACAGAGGGTTAGGTTTTAAGTTGGAAAAAAGAAAACCAAATAATTGTTGTAGCAAGAGGAAAAACATAATTGATTTAGGTTATTAGATTTTACTTTATTAAGTATAAATGTGAAAAGAACAGGAAATATAAAAGTTTTTTTTCAGTAATCAGAGATGAAGTAATGATTGGCATATGTCATTATATCAGAGGCAAAAGTAGCATACAGAATTAAAATATACAATATAAATATAACCCCATTTGTTGAAGGAAAAAAATATACTCTTGCAATTGAGCGTTTTCTATGCCATATCTTTAAGGGATCTGGAATCTTTTTTCTAAATGTAACCTAACAAGCTTGCCTGTAAAAAGACTAGAATAAAACCCAAAATTTATGAATAGTTACCAAGGATGGGTGGGAAGAGGAAGAGGGCATTTTTGTTTATGTAACACTGAGTTTGTGTTTCTGGTGATGGAAAATTAGCACTGGTGTAGGATAACTGCTAGGCACCTGCTTAATATAATGGGTACCAGTCTTACATCTGTAGAAAATGGAGTTGGCAAACGTTAGATAATCTATATGCTTTATGAAAGCAATAACAAAAAGAGGCAGAGTAGCTGGAGATGCTACTTATGTGTGACAAAACGTGTGATTAAATGCGCTTCGGTCGCTCAGTGTGTCATGGTTTCACAGCACAGCCCTGTTAATCAGCTTCATATCATTATTTGGCACTGCTGCTCTATTTCCTAGGTTGTTTCTTAGTGCTTGGAGTCTTAAAAGCTTGCAGTTGATTATGCATGCTCCACTAACTATTCATACTATTAAAGATCATTAAAGAAAAAAAGTAGAATCTGGAATAGAAGAAATGGAATTGGTTGTTAACTGCCTGTATCAACAACTACCTCCTTTGCCAGGAGATAAAAAAAGAAAAACTATCTGGTGCCCTGTAAACATTACTGGATATTTTATCAAAGATTCTCTATAAGACCCCTAGTATAAAAGAAGGAGATATATGGGATATAACTTCAAACTTTTAGGAAAGCCAGACTTTCTGTAGCCACAGAAACTGGATGAAACCTAAAACTTTGCCCTAAGATAAACTTTAAATCTGAAAGCTTAAATCATATATATCCCCTGAAGTCTTCTTTAAACAAAGCAATTTTGAGGTAAATTAGTAAAGAAAGTTTGTCTCAAGCATTTTGTTCTTAAAATAATAGTCCATATAATACCAGATTTGAAGCAGTAATTTGAAGGTAATTTGAAGATAAATGGAAGGGAAAGTATTCAAATATTAATGGTGGAAGAATAACTTGATAAAGGAGTGTGAGATGGTTATCCCAATGAAATGCTATAATAAACGTCCCTGAAGTGTGTGCAAAGGAATTGTTTATTTTGTGTATGCTTTTCTTTGTGTATGTTCAATAACAAAAACATAAAATATATTAAATTTCAAAAAGAAAAGAAAAAGTTCTTCTATCACGATTTACTGGGGGATAGAACAAGACTAAGAATCATAAGTCAAAGGCAAGATTGTTGTTACTTCCAGCAATAGCGGTAGACAAAGAATCTGTATTTTTTTGTGCTAGTTCCAGAAGTTTCAGTTCCTACAAGATGTAAACAAGAGAGGCCTGCGTTCAGATAACCTATGAGTTTAAGAAACTCATAGTATTGCGATGCATCTAAGCACAGTAGTTACCATTGGTCAGTTTATCACGCTGTGGTGGCTTGCATGTTGCTTTGCTAATGGAAGCCATGTCAGCAGTATTTAAAATACCAGATGGGTTACCCACGGTGAATCCCCGGAATAGGTTTCAATGGAGCTTCCAGACTTAGGACAGACAAAGAAGGTATAGGATACATAGTTCTTGAAGGATTAGCCTTGAAACAGTTCTTGAAAAGCTTCTGACTAGCAGCAGAACAGTCAGATGTAGTCCCAGAAGATGAGCCTTCAGGTGTAAGAACAGAACAAGGAAATACTGCGTGATTTAAACTCAGGGAAGGTGTGCAACAATGTTGTATCCTCTTACCATTCCTGTTGAATCTATCTTCTGAGCAAACAATCAGAAAAGCTGGATTATATAAAGAAGAGTAAGGCATCAGGATTGGAGACAAGTTTATTAACAACCTCCAATATACTGATAACACAACCTTGCTTCCTGAAAGTGAGGAGGACTTGAAGCACTTGCTGATGAAGATGAAGGATTATAGCTGTCATTACTGATTACAGTTCAATGTAAAGAAGACCCAAATTCTCAAATCTGGACCAATAGGTAGCATCAACATAAATGGTGAAGAAATTTAAGTTTTTAAGTATTTTGTCTTGCTTGAATCCATAATCAAAGCTCATGGAAGCGGTAGTCAAGAGATTAGAAAACATGTTGCCTTATGTCAATCTACTGCATATGACTCCTTTAGGATATTGAAAAGCAAGGGTGCTACTTTAAGAACTAAGGTGCACTTGATCCAAACCATGGTATTTTTATTTGCTTCATATGCATGTGAAAGTTGGACATTAAATAGACAAGACAAATGAAGAATTGATGCATTTTAATCATGGTGCTGGCAAAGAAGACTAAAAGTGCCGTCGAAGAGTGCTCAAAGGGCTAATAGTTCGTCTTGGTAAAAGTCAGACAGGAGCGCATTTTGGAGGCAAGGACGGCAAGACCTCGTCTTACATACTTTGGGCAGGCTGTCAGGAGCGTGCAGCCTCTGGGGAAGGACATCATGCTTGGGAAAGCAGAGGGGCATCTAAACAGAGGAAGGTCCCCCAAAAGATAGGTTGACACCGTGACAGCACCAATGGCTCAAACAGGAACAATCTGATGGGAGCAGCCCGACACCAACCCCCCCATTCCAACAGTGCTCCTTAATTTCTACCCAAGGAACTTTCATTGGGTCTGCACAGAAGCATATTTGTCGATAATACTTTGTTTTGCGTAAGTGCTGTTGAGTCCATTCTCAGCCACAGTAGAATGAAATACTGTCCACTCCTGCAGGATTTTGAAAGCATGTCCTGTCCACTATTGCAACCACTGTGCCAAATCCTCTTACCAAAACCAGAAACAACTCAGATGAATTGATGGCAGCTCATAGCAACTGACAGGACAGGATAGAACTGTCCTCGTGGGTTTCTGAGCCTGTAACTCTTTACCGGAGTAGAAAATCTCCTCTTCTGTGGAGCAGCTGGTAGTTTTGAACTGCTGACCTTATGGTAAGCAGTACAACTCATAATAAACTATGCCACAAGGGTGTACGTCTCATGGAAAATTTTCCTTCTTTCCTTACCAGCCTTTTTCCAAAGGAGATTTCTGCTTGTACATACTTAAACATAGATTATGATTGTTCTTTGACACTCCATGGTATACTTAATATTTGCCACCAGCAGCACAATTCTAAGTCATAATTTCTGCTTTAATCTTCCTTGTTCACTGTCCAGCTCCCACATGGTCAGACAAGTGAATAAACCACTGCTTGCGGCAGACACACCTTCATCTTCAATATGAGGTATTTACTCTTCACCCTTTAATGAGGTCTTGTGGGGCAGGTTTACCCAATGGAAAATGTCACTTAGCACTTTTAGGGAACATTAAATGAATTTAAAAGCATATTTTCCTATATGTATTATCTAAACACCTCCTAAAGCATGCTCATAAAATTATGCTGAAGCTGTGTGTGCAGAATGAAAGTTGGCGCTACCACTACATTCCATTTTTGTAAGCAAGCTTCCAATAGTCCCTATCCTGAGGTTTCCAAATGTTCATTTTATTTGATTATGCTAATGATGTTAGTGGGAAAACAAATGCACTAGACCCTCTAAAGACGGGGTCCCTGTGGCTTTCCCAGATTGTAACTGTTCATAGGAGTGAAAACCTGTCCTTCTTCCTTGGAGCAGTTGGTAGTTCTGAGGGCTGACCTTTCGGCCAGCAGCCCGACTTACACCTACGAGGGTCTAAGGGTATACATGCCCACCTCTTGTCTGTCTGTGCAAGTATTCATAGTATCCAATACGCACATTAAAGAGATAGTTTGATACTGTTATTATATGAAGAAGACTATGACATCAAAGTTGGGGAAAGAGTAACAACCACCAATACAGAGAGGACACAACTTTGCTTGCTGAAAGTGAAGAGGATTTGAAATATTTAGTGATGAAAATCAAATTCTAAAGCCTTCCATATAAATTATGCCTCCTCAAAACAAACCAAAATCTTCACTTCCGTCTAGTCAATTCCATTGGCTACACCTGATCAGACAACACAATCCTCACAACTGTACCAATTAGCAATATCGTGATGAACAGAGAAAATATTGAAATTATCCCAGTATTTAATTTTACTTGTCTCCACCATCAACACCTATGGAAGTAGGAGTCAAGAGAGCAGTTGACATATTGCCTTAAGCAAATCTCATGCAAAATAGAGGGTTAAAGTATTAAAAAGTAAAGATTATATACTGAGTACTAAGATGGATCTGACTTAAACCATGGTATTTTCAATCACCTAATTTGAATGGGGAGCTGAATAAGATATAAAGGAAGAAAGAAGAAATAAAACTTTGGTTATGGTTCTAATGAAAGAATTACAAATTTGTTCTGGAAGAAGCGAAATCAGAGTGCTTCAATATTTGGACATATTACGAGGAGGACCAGTACCTGGAGAAGGACATTATTCTAGGTAAAGCAAAAGAGAGGAAGACTCTCGAGATAGATTAACATATTGGCTGCAATAAGAGGCTCAAATACAACGGTGATGGTGAGGATGGGACAGGACTAGACAGTTTTCATTCTACTCAACTGAATGAGTCAAAACTGATTTACCGAGGAATAGCACTAGCAATACGTTAGTGTAAGCATATTAAATAATGTAAGAGAATGTAGAAGATTGCTTCAGGTACATAGGTAAGTTTATAATATGAATTTATGTCTCACAAGGCATTTTCCATCCTTGAGTATCTTACTGGGGTGGTCTTTACCTGTAGACGACCCACTTGCACCTTTTGGCTGGGCATTACAAGATGGTTGTGTGGCCTTTTGGAAATAGCACACAATTATTATAGTCTCTCTTAGTTATAGATTATTATAAATGCCACACTACCTAGTTGATTAGTTTATACCCGTAAGCAGTAGATTCTTCTCTGTTTGGAGAGTGCTCCTCTTCTCTGATGAACAAACATTAAACCCTTGACAGTTTCTATAAGCACGCTTTAGTTTTTCAAATCAGATTGGTTTCAAGTACGCTCTCTATCTTTTTAATAATATATGCATTGTTTGTTTTCCCACTAACATCATCAGCATAATCAAATAAAATGAACATTTGGAAACCTCAGGATAGGGATTATTGGAAGCATTCTTACAAAAATGGAATGTAGTGGTAGGGCCAACTTTCATTCTGCACACACAGCTTCGGCATAATTTTATGAGTATGCTTTAGGGGGTGTTTAGATAATACATATAGGAAAACATGCTTTTATATTCATTTAATGTTCCCTAAAAGTGGTTCACATCTCTGTACCTAAGCCGATCCATGCAGGGATGTCATCCTCAGGGCTTGGTGTGCCAGTACAGGGCCTAGTCCCTCATTCTCTCTTTTCCCTTCTTGGTTTGCTTATCTGTGGGCGTGGCAAGCTGACCCCTCTCCCTAACCTCTAGGTTTAGTGTTGTCCTCTGTAGCACATATTTCTAGGGAGGGGTCAGTTTGGCTCTGCTTGAGGCCGGCCCTGTAGACCTCTCTGTTCTTGAGTTGGTCCATGTGGTTATGTTGCCCTGAAGGTTTGGTGTGCCCTGGTGGGCTGTGCACACACACACTTCCATTTTTATGGAGACATAACCAATACTGTCCCCCTGGATGGATTAGTGCCCTCCTCCCCCAGTGCCATCATTTCCCTCCTTCCGCCTTTGCCACCTCCCCCTCCCAGCCCCTTTCCCTGCTTTGTGTTGGAATGACATGTTCATCCTTGTATCCCATCTGTATTTTGAGAATATCTCAACAACAGATTTGATTCATTAAACACTAATGAGAGAAGACCTGCAGAACTACATGATTAATGAAGGAAGCAACAGATAATTTAATAGTTAAGACAGAAAATATCAAAGCGGATGTCAGAAGAGACTCTGAAATCTCCTCTTAATCTTAGACTAGCCGAAGCAATGAAGAAGTGATGGAGTCCAAGAGTTGGACAGAAAATCTCAATGGGCAGTTTGAGAAGACAAAGTCAAATATTATAATGAAATGTGCAAAGACTTAGTGTGAGAAAACCCAAAAGCAAAGACAGGCTCAGCATATCTGAGCCGAAAGAACTCAACAAAACCATTCAAGCCTCCTGTTGCAATCTTGAAAGATTCCATAGGCAAACTATTGAATGACGTAGGAAGCTTCAAAGAAAACGGGGAGAATACCCAGAGAATACAAACAAAAGGAGTCATTTAAAAGGTAGCATGTGAGAAAGAACCAAGGTTCAAGATGCACTGAAAGGAATGGCCAAAAAGAAAGTTTCAGGAATTGATGAAATATCGATGGAAATTTTTCAGATTATGAAACACTGGAAGCACTTACCCCTACATTTAGAAAACAGCTACTTGACTGACTGACTGGAAGAGATGCATATTTGTACCCATTCCAGAGAAAAGTGACCCAACAAGATGTTCTAATTATATACCATTTTCACTGCCATCATATACAAGTGACATTTTACTGGCTCTCCTCCTAGGACAGTGCATTGACAGCGTTCTGCAAGAGGCTCAGGAGACGTTCAGAAGAAGGCGTAGCACATGAGATAACATTGCGGATTTTAGGTAGATCTAGGCTGAATGCAGAGAATACTGGAAACATGTTTACTTGCATTTTATTGATGATGTAAAGGCATCTGGCTGTGTGTATCATAATAGACTATATATATATAGTCTTGAGAAGAATGGAGTTTCCAGAACATTATATGGTGTACTTAAGTGGAACTTGTACTTGGATCGAGAGGTCATTCCATGAAGAAAACAAGGGAATAGGGCATGATTTAAAATCAGGAAATGTGTGCATCGTATCCTCTCACAATCCTTATTCAATTTGTATGCTGAAGAAGGCATCAGAAAAGACAGATTATATAAAGAACAATGCATCAAGATTGGAGGAAGGCTTATTAACAGCCTATGATACGGAGGTGACAACCTTGCTTGCCGAAACTAGAGACTTGATGCACTTGCTGATGAAAATGAAAGATTGCAGCCTTCAATATGGTTCACACCTCAATATAACAAAAACCAAAGTTCTTACAACAGGACCAGTCATTAACATCATGATAAATGGTGGAACAATTGTAGTTGTCAAGAACTTTAACTTGCATTTATCCATAACCAATGCTCATTAGTCAAGTGATCAAAAGATGCATTGTGTGGGTAAATGCTCTTCACGAGACCTCTTTAAAGTGTTGAATTGGAAAGATGTTATATGAGGACTGAAGCGCACCTGACCCAAGCCACGGTATTTTCAAAGGGCTCAGATGCACTTGAAAGTTAGACATTGAATAAGGAAACTAAAGAAGAATCGATGCATTTGACGTGTGGTGCTGGCAAAGCATATTGAAAGTACAAACACATTTCTTTGTCCTTT
Organism: Tenrec ecaudatus; assembly: GCF_050624435.1. NCBI lineage: Eukaryota > Metazoa > Chordata > Mammalia > Afrosoricida > Tenrecidae > Tenrec > Tenrec ecaudatus. The sequence continues at coordinate 26,183,421 of NC_134540.1, read as the reverse complement.
AGGACTCCCAAAAGGACAAACAAATTTATCTTGCAAGAAGCGTGGCCAGAGTGCTCCTCAGAAGCAAGAATCTGAGACTTTGTCTCCACATACTTTGGGCATGTTGTCATGAGAGACTAGTCCTGGGTAAGAACATCGTGCTTCTCTGAGATGCTCACCATTCCAACATGAACGCTGAAGACAAAGCGGGTGAACGAGCAAATGTGGTGAAGAAGGCTGATGGTGCCTGCCTGACAAAAGATATAGCACCTGGGGTCTTAAAGGCTTGAAGATAAACAAGGGGTCATCTAGCTGAGAAGCAACAAAGCCCACATGGAAGTAGCATACCAGCCTGTGTGATCACGAGGTGTCTATGCAATCAGGTATCAGGCATCAAAGACTCAGAGCAAAAAGTTACGTGAATGATGGGGGGAGTGTGGAGTGGAGGCTCAAAGCCAAATAGATATGCCCTCAAAGAAGGGTCATGGGGAGAAGATGGGCTAGTGAGGGTGCAATACAGCACGGATGAAACACACAGCTTTCCTCTGTTTCTTTAATGCTTTCTCACCCCCACTATCATGACCTTAATTCTACCTTACAAATCTGGCTAGATCAGAGCTTGTACATGGTACAGATAAGAGCTGGAAACATAGGAATCCAAGACAGATAAACCCCTCATGACCAATATTGAGAGTAGCCATACTAGGAGGGGAAGGGGAAGGGGAAGGTGGGGGAGGAAGGGGGAATCGATTACCTATAACCCCTTCCCAGGTGGTGGACAACAGACAAGGGGTGGGGGAGGGAGACATCGGACAGTGCAAGACATGAACAAATACTAGTTTATAAATTATCAAGAATTCATGAGGGAGGTAAGGTGAAGGAGGGGAAAGAAATGAGCTGATATCAAGGGCTAAAGTAGAAAGAAAATGCTTTGAAAACAATGATGGCAACAAATGTACAAATGTGCTTGACACAATGGATGTATGTATGGATTGTGCTGAGAGCTTTAAGAGCCCCCAATAAAATGATTTTAAAAAAAGAACAGGGCGCTTGGTAAAATATACAGGGAGTGAAGAAGAGAACAGCCTTCCAGGGGACGGGTGACACTGTGTGGAAGCTTAGGTGAAGCCTAGGAACAATTGCGAGGACATTGGGAGGTGGCTTCCAGAGGGGCAGTGTTTCCTGTTGTTGAGCACAATGCAGCCATGGGCCAGAACCACCTCTGCACCTAACAACAAGAACAGGCTATTTTCGGTGCTCTTGTTCTTGATTTCTTTGCTTTTAAATTTTAAGTTACCATTGTTGATCGTTAGTATCTAATAAAGCAATTGGTTTTTGAATATTAACTTTTATTTTGTGACCTTGCCATATTAGTTTGTTGGTTACAGGAAGGTATCAATGCCTTGAGTTTTTATAACAAGATGCTATTTTCTATGTAGGCTATCATGTCAAATAAGTTATTTTTCTTTTTCCTTTCTGTTCTATACTCCTGTTTCCATATGTTGTTTATTTTACTAGAGGTGATGTTTTATATGATGTAAAACAGATGTTGTGAGAGAAGATATCTTGCTTTATCCTGATTTAAGGGACTAAGACACCCACTTTCTCACACTCGATATAAAACTAACCTCGGGGCCTTTTTTTCTTTTGTTTTGTTGTTACTTTGAAGATATTGTTTGGAAGTGATCGAAGATACCCTTCATTTCGAGCCTGTTTAGATGTTATTCTTTTGATGACAAGTGAATTTTAGATTTCCTCAAAGGATGGCTCTGCATTCACAGCATTGTCTTTGTTAGTTTTAGATGTGATTCTTATTTTTGAACGTTTCACTAGTTTTACACAACTGAAATTAAACTCACTCAAGCACAGGGTATGCTTCTTTTTATAAAGTATTAGACTCTAATTGTCAATATCTTCTCCAGGATTTCTGTATGTATTTACATGCAAGATAATAGCCCATAGTTGAATTGCTTTTATAACAGATTTAATAGTTTTAGTATTAGGGGAATGTTAGTCATAGACCACAGAATGAATTCTGAAGTGGTAAATTTGCTTATGGTTTCATAAAAGAGTTGATTTTATGAGATAAATAGGATTTCTTTATGCAGGTATGGATTCACCAGTGAAAGCATCGGAACATGTTGTTTCCTTTTTAAAAAGAAATGAATCATATACCATCTGACTTAGGTAAGGAGTTTGGAGGTCACTTTCCTGGGGGTTTCAAATCAGATTGGCTTAAAGGGCCAAGGGGGGCAGGGTTGGATGGGGTTTACCTGGGTAGGTAGATCGACCTATCCTAGGGACAAAGGCTATTGTTTGGGAAAACAATGCAGGAGAGGGGAAAAGAAGCAAAAACGTCTAGGGAAACACAAATGCATGTCTGATGGTAGGGAAAGAGGGAGGGCTGATCTCCATTTGGGGGGAAGAGTAACTGAAAATGCTTTGGGGGACCCTAGGTGGATGTGACTTTGGTGGTATGCACCAAATGGGTCACATGGACCCAGGCGTCTGGTGCATCCTGGGGACATGGGCCAGGTGCTATGGAAGTCTGGGACACTGAGTCCTGCACCTTCAAGGTGCACATGCTCCGGAGGCTGCATCAGTGAGCTTCAATACAGAAACTCCATTGGGTAAACTCACTTGCCTCAGACACACTTGGAACCTGAGGACTTAAGTAATAAAATCCGTGGTGTCTGAGGAAGCAGAAGACAGCTGTACCAAGGTTGCGAACCCTCGGTAAGTGTACTAACATGGTCTTGCTACATCAATGCCCTATATGTTGTATTAAAATCTGTATTATCTGTAACTTGTGACTGATATTCTCAGTGATTATTACTGTAACGTTCCTGTCAATTATCCCTATGGCGTGTGTAAATAGCATCCAGTTATGAAAGAATAGATTCCATACAAGTGAATAATTCAGGTATTGCGATATGGAGTCAGCCTATATTAAGCCACTATCCCTCTCTCACCAGGGCTTTACAGAATTAACACCAGGAGCTAATCAAAGAGAGTATTAATGGACGGTGATTATTCTACCCCATTGGGATTTTAGATAACATTCTACCATAAATTAACAGGAGGTCTTGAAAGGGATCCAAAAACAACAAACAACAAACAAATGAAACATAGACCCAGGGATGGGTTTTGAGCTCACACTAAACCCTAGCTCCAATGTAAGAACAATTCATTTTATTTCATAGCCCTGCTGGTCCCAGGAAGGGAACACACACAGGAGATATGGGTGCTATAGCAAAATGTGGTTATGAAATTAGATGGTGCCCGGCTATCGGATAAAATAGCATCTGGGGTCTTAAAGGCTTGTCTCCAAACAAATGGCCATCCAAGTGAGATGTTAATATGAAAGAAGTACATTATCATCAGTCACCAAAGGCTTGTAAATCATATCATATCAAGTTGAAGAAGGGAATAGTATCAGAGTCTAAATTGTGAGAATCTGGTTTGCAGAAAGCTATGGATGACAGTGGGGACCCAAGCTACATTTGTGGGAATTTCATAGGATAAGCCTCTAGTTATATCCCACTATCCATATTAAAGGGTTGGGAGGAAAAGTGGTTACTAAACAGATTGCATTGGAGAGATGAGTATAAAAATCAAAGGGATAAAACTGGATTGAAGGGAAAAACCTTATAAGTTGATCCCCCTTCTGATTCATGCTAGACCTGATTTGGTTTACAACATTATCTGTAATTTTGGTTTTGTTTTCTTGTGTTTTTGTTTTTTCACATTAGGGCATATCACAGAGGTGTTATGCCATGGGAAGTCACCCTCTTGATGTTGTGTTATATGTTTTTCTGTCTTAGTATATATGTTATAGGTTTCAGTATATAAACCCCAGGATTGATGACCTGTGGGGACAGCAAGTAGACTAAGTGTTTATGGGGTGGGGTGGGGTGTACAGTGGTAGTGGTGCGGGGCGGGGGGGTAAAAGGGAGATGATGTCAAAGAGTCCAGGAATGCTTTGAAACTGATTGTGGTAGCAATTATACAATATTGTGTAAGGTGATTGTGATAAATACGTATTAAATCCCAAGTTGTTAAAAATAGTGTTATTTATTGAATTAATTCCTGTAGTAGGTACAATTCCATTAATATTATCATGTTATACCTTGTGTGGTTTGGGTCAATGAAGACATTGGTACAGGTCATGTGATTATGAAATCAGTAGGTATAAAGTTCTACAAAACACTTTTCATCCTGTAAAAATCCCTGTGAATACTATTGATGACCACTTCCATAGTGCTGAGAGTACCCTCCTGCTGGAATCATGGTTACAGCAGAGGGCTGGTCAGTAAAAAGTCACAAATTTGCAGCCGCCTACAGCCTCCTGGTGTAAAGATGTGATGGTCTGTGTCATCAATCGTACAAGACTGGAAACTCTAACAGGCAGTTCGACTAGGACCTTCAGGGGTGACATTCCTTGAAAATGACTCTGTTGCAACATTTGGGGATATTTGGTCTCTTTGTTTCTGAGAATCACAATTGATATCTTCTCTCCTTGGTTCTTGCTCAGCCCCATGCGAAGTTTATCAAATTATTTATAGTTTCAAAGTCTACTTTAGATTTTTGGACTATATATTTTATGATACTATTTTCATTTTAATTTATTTATGCTCTATTTTTAAATTATTACTTTCTGCTTACTTTAGCATTAAACTGTTCATCTTCCTCCAGTTCGTAATGTAGAAACTTTATGGGGTATTAACTTTAGAAATATCTTCTTGTATCCTATGGGCATGTATGGTAAAGTTTTCCTGTAAAGATTGCTTGTTGCTCTATCACACATATTATGTTAAAATATATTTTTATTGAACACAATATTTCAAATATGCCAGGAACATCTTTGAATACTATGCTATTTAGAATTCTGTTTTTAAGTGTTAGAAACTTCAAATCCCCCTGTTGTTATTAAGTGCCAGCAAGCTGACTCTGGCTCACAGAGATCCGTGTGACAAGAGAATTGCCCCTTATGGATACCTGAGAATCAGATGGACAAGTCTTTCTCCTGCAGGGCATGCAAACCATGGCCTTTCGAGTTAAAGCAGGATTTGTAAGTGATATGTCTTCAGAACCCCTTCAAATTCCTCTAATGTCCTGGTCTATGTTGCCTCTATTACCTCTGGCCTTTTCAAAGGACTCCTTTTCAGGCAGAATATGTAGCTTTCAGTTTTGGATGTTGTCCACTGTAATATATTTTTATTATATTTCTCTATTGGTGCCATAGTAAAATATCGGGTATGCGGGGCAGATGCTGTATAATTGCAGGCTTTTAGTTTGACTGTGTTTCTGGAAGCAGCCCTGGTGGCAACGTTGAGTAAGTGATGGATGGCTAACCGCAAATCACTCTCTAGCCCACAGGAGGAAAATGGAGCTGCCCACCATTGCATGCTGTAGCCTCCGAGAACCCAATATATCGTTACTATGCAAAGGTACCAGGTTGCTTTGAGGGCTATACATTGTAGGTTACATATAGTGGGCTACTACTAACCAGAAGTCAACACTTTAAATCCACAAGCAATTCCACTGGAGAAACATTTAAAGTCTGGGGAAAGGATCATTTTCTGTCTGCTAGGCTTACTGTGAGTTGACATTGTGTGAATCTAGGATATGTCTTTCACCAGAGATGCCCATGTGGCCGAGGATATGATTAGCAATGGACCAAGGCTGGGTATTTCATTGTGAATTGTCTTTGCACCCAGGAAAGTCCTGCTTAAGCTGTGTATCCTCCCAAATGTTGAGTCAAAGACAGACTGATACAGGGGCATAAAGCTGGTCACACTTGAGCCTTAATTTGAAACCACTAAGAAGGGAGATTTCAACTTCAGTGCTCCCTAAAATATCAAGAGAGCCTTGGACTGCAATTGCTCTGCCAGTCAGCTGCTCCCTCTCCCCTATTCTACTTGCTCATTGTCTTCCTGATGAATTCCTCAATAAAGCCTCTGCACACTAAATCTCAGGCTCAGCTTCTTTTTCTGAGAAAACCAATCTAAAAGGATGCTCAAGTCTGAAAATTGAGAGATTAAGTGTGTGAGCTTGAGAATAAGGAGATTGGTTATAAGAGAACATGGGGTGAATGATTAATTACAGCAGATAAAACAGAAGGTAAAGAGATTCAAAGGAACATTTATTGAGTATCTCTTCGCTACAAAGCTGTATTCTAGGACACAGAGTGGTACAAACATGTTCAAATAATTACTCCCACTCTAATGGAATCCATGATCTAGTAAAACAAATAAGACATGTTTAAGGAAGTTCTCTGAAATATTGGACTTCTACTGACTTGTAATTCAGTTCCAGCATGAAACAAATAAAACCTTTAAAGGATCTAGACAGTAACCAATTGCTTTTGAGTCAATTGCAGCTCACAGAACCCCATGTGTGTCAGAGAAGATTGCACTCCACACCTTTCAACAGCTGATCTCTCCGATTTAGGTCACTGTGACTTTCTTCATGACTTCCTATGGGTGGATTCAAATCTCTAGTCCTTCAGCAGAACATGGGGATCCTTTGCACCATCCGGGATTCCTCTGAAGGGTCTAGAAACAGCACTCAGTAAAGTGACTATAAAGAAATGAGTAAACATGTTGCCAATGTTAAGGAAAACTGATCAGAATGGCATGGTTATTCTGATCAGCTAATAGTAATTAACAGCTAATAGCTATTGATACCAGAATCCTATGAAAAATAAGAGGAGGGAGCAGTGATAGAGGCAATGTGAAGGAGCTGATTTCTTGTGACAGTGGGGTGAAACAGGCAGGGATGGGGAAGTATAGGCCACATTTCTCTCTTTTTGCATCCAGTAAACTCTGCTACAACTCTGTGCGACTGTGCCTAACCAGATGACTGGGAACTCCGATGAGCATAATCCACAGACAAGCAATAATCCTCGGATAGCACAGGACAAGGAATAGTAGAACTACAGAGAATAAACCTACAGAGCAAACCAGAAAATCCACTGTTATCTAGCGTATTCTAACTCACAGACCTACCCTGCAGGTCAGGGTAGAAGGACCCCACAGAGTTTTCAAGACTGTAACTATACAGCCACAGCTTTCTCCAACCAAGTGGCTGTCGGATTTGAACCATTGAGCTTTTGGTTGGAAGCTGAGTGTTTCACTGCTGCATTATTTGAGTTCCTTGTATCTTGATGTAGAAGAAGAAAATTAAATATGACCACTATATCTCCCATTGGAGATAAAGAAGTAGAAGTGATTCTGTTACATAGATTTTTTTCCTTTCAGAAAGCCTCATGAAATAAAGAGTACTCTTTTGATTGTATATTGTTATTTTTTAAAGAAAATTATGCATCTACACATGCACATGCAAGATATTGTTATAGTTATTCTAACAAAGAGTAAGTTGAAAGCATTGCTATAAGGATTTGATATCACACACGCAATTTTTATTTCCTAACAAAACAAGTCTATATTTGTCTATGAGATCAGTGGATGGCTGCAGACACATACTCTCAGCAATAACGTTTACCTTGCCCTTCTTAGCATGTCTTCCAAGAGCAGGTAACAGGTGTGACTCAAGCAGTGGCCTTGAAGGGATGTGCTGGATAAGAGAAAGGGAAGGCAGAGGTCAGCTCAAAAGGTTATGATCACTTTTTTTAATTCAAAAGGGTTTTACTCTTAATACATTTTGTCACAGAACACAGGACTACCAAAGGGTCTTCATAAAAAGAAGAGGTGACAAAATTGTAAACTGCAGTGGTGAGCAAGAATCCTGAAAAGGTTTGCTGAAATATTTTCTTCTCCTTTAGGAAAAGAATTGCACTGCTTTGGACCTTGGCTGTCCTATGAGAATTTCACTGGGAAATCCTACCTCATGTACCTGACATTCCCGTTCTTGCCCCTTCAGGCTTTTTTTTTTATTTCTCAAACTCATAGAATATTTCAAAGGAACATAGTTTGTCATTTGAAGATGCCTTAAGGACCATTGGGAGGTACATCGGAGAGCAGTTTGTCAGGGCATGATTAAAGAGATCGAAGTGCCACCTTCAGATGTGCGTGGATTTAGAAATAGGATATGTTCAGAAGCAGTAGCATCCCATTTTGATATTTTTGTTTAATGAAGATTTCTAGGATTCTGAAGTGATATTTCTCATTCACATGAGTCAAACATAATTGTGCAACAAAGAAATAACTTGTACTCAAGAACGAGGATCTCACAGAAAAGAAGCTCATTATTATGTCAACAGAAAACACGGAATAATCAGACATTTGAACTCAGAAAATGGAATTCATAATGAATGTGTGATGTAACTATTAAAAATTGATAAGTGTTACATAATTCTATCAATTCTTCCATCGATAGAGAATGAGCATCATTGTATTCCAGATCTAAGGCACACAGCACCTTCCCTAACCAGGTGTGATGTGCAGACACGGTATCTGAACACTTTCTATAGCATTCATAACTCAAAACCAGATGCGCTGCAATCAAGGCCATTCCGACTCACAGTGATGATAGCGCAGGGTAGAGTTGTCCCTGTGGGTTTTCAGGACTGTAACTCTTTAGAGAAGTACAAGCCTCATCTTTCTCCTGTGAAGCTGCTTGTGGTTTCCAACAGCTGACCCTACAATTTGCAGCCTAACACATCGCCACTATTCCACTAGGAGTCCTTTATATTATCTGTGCTAGACAGGGTTTGCTAGAGAGAGAAAACCCGATTGCTGATAATGTTATATATATATTTTTTATAAAGATAAATATATAACACAAGAAATGAACTGTTAAATTATATACAGATAGATAGATATATAATACAAAAAAATGAACAGTTAAATTATAAAGCAGTACAAATAGCTCAGTGCAATTCACTCCCGTGAGAGATTTATGAGATAGTGGTAGTTCTTCAAGTCTTGAGGGCCGTCAGGTAGTCCACTGTAGAAAGAGAGAGCTAGGCTATCCCAGCACAGGCAGCAAACAGCAAGGCAGGTCACCAACTGTCAGCCAGGTCACCAATTGTCAGTCCCCAGCTCAAGAGATGTAAATTCCAATTGTGTGGTCTTAAAAGGACCTCAGTTTACAGCGACACAGTTTACAGTCTAGGAGCCCCACAGGTAGTGTAGCCTGTAAATTGAGGCACACAACAAGCAAGGTAGCCGCACACTGCTTCCATGAACAAAGAGCGAGAAAGACAAGAAAGGCAAGGCTCACGGAGCCATTTATCTTTCTGCCCTTCAATTAATCCCACTTGTGCTTATAGGCCAGGCTGGCACAATAAACTAACCATCTCACCATCTTTGGAAGTGAACTTCTCTTTAAATAACACATCACCACTATTCCGCTAGGAGTCTTTTATACCATCTATGGAACTGAACTTCTTTTCTTTAAATACCAGTGTCTTAAAACATTTAAACCAGTGATTTAAATACATATGACTTTAAACATTGTAAACATGTGTGGTACAGTGAGGTTATAATATGATACACTATTGCACCAACAGAGAGAATGTTAGGCAACCCTATTTGTTTATCCACAACCTTGATAAGAGACTTTTGTCTGATTTAAAGTTAATACTCAGTGAAAATCCTCAAAGGACTTGCAATAGAACAAACAACTCTGTGATATAAGGATTGAACTGTATGGGTATATTCTAAATTTGAATGACTTATTTGTGAAAGGTTTTCTCTATTTTTTTCTTTTAAGGGAATAGACTATCACAGACCCTGTGTCTTTATTGTCAGAAAATTTAAATAAAATCTAGGGCTATACATAAAGATACTTTGGTGAATACATTGGTGATACAGATATTAAATGTGAAATTGTGAAGATATTAGCAACAGCATTATTAAAAAGCAGAGGGAATTTCTAAGAAGTAAGGGCATGAAACATTGGTAATAGAATAGTTAGAACTCTGTGAGTTTTAGGAGAACATTCTATATATATGACAATTCCCTATAATTAGAAAGACAGATCAAACAAACGTTCCAACACTTGGATGTCAATACCATTTACCAATTCTAATTAAAATCTCTGGATGTGTTTATGTATACTTTGTGTGATGTATCTTCAATGTTTTATCTATATGTAACTCTGTGTATTTATTTTCAATTTTAGGTTTTCCTGAAGTAAGTGTTAGGGTTTTTTAATGCTATAAAATTCACAGATTCATGTTCTAAATTATTTCTTAATATGTGAAAGTGAAGCATTTTTAGAAGTTCATCTTAACTGAATATTCAGGATCTATTATATCTATATGGTCAGCTCTTCAAAAGGGTAACACTAAGTTTGGATTAATTTTGAATGTTATTCTAAGTTGATTGGCTTTTAAAATTATTCTTTCAGAGGGTTTCTATGAGTTGGAATCAATTTGGTGGCAATGAGTCCTGGGTTTTGATATCTTGCTATGCTTATTAGAGTTTTATAGTGTAATTAAAGTTGGGATAATTATGTGAGGATATTGGGGTTTAGTATTATTTTCTTTAAAACAAATCAAAACAAAATTACATCTCCCAGGACAAGTTTAGCAAGATAATATGATTTATTAATGAACTCAATGTATAAATATGTGACCAAATGTTTTTACTATATCTTTCTTTGAGGTTATGTATAGTTGTGTTGTGATATTTTGCATGTCTTTGAGAAATCAGTCAATATGAAGAAAAGCAAGCAATTTAAAGCTGTTTAAATGTTAGAAAAATTCAAGAATACATAAGATAAAAATTAACTTAAAGACGAAAAAGATGAGATTTTTTAAAAGCATTATCTGTTGGAAAATTGACATTACACAGAAAATATTTCCCCAACATTCTAAGAGCAAATGAGGCAACAAAATATGAATACACGGTAAGCAGAACTTTCTCTTTGTTTTCCTTTTGATGTCAGGGTGGTACTTGCTTCATAAAATGAGTTAGGAAGGATTATTATGGGTTTGTTTAGATTTTGAATCTCTATCTTGTTAGTTTTAGGGAGCCCAGGTGATTCTGTGGATAAGTTTATGGCTGCTATTCACAAAGTCTGAGGTTCAAATCTACCGGCTGCCCTGTGGAAGAAAAATGAGGCACTCAGTTCCCATAAGGATTTCCAGTGTTAGAAATCCTATATATGGTCTCGATGACTCAGAATCTCCCTAAAATGTGTCTCTTGTTAGTATCATATTGATGGATCCTCTCCTTTAAAAAAATGAAAACAAAGATAAAATTCATTTTATCATTCTGTGTTTTGACTGGTACATTCAATAAAATCATCTACACTGATTCTACGGGAATGAATTTTTTGTAGTTATATTGCTATTCTTGTGTGTGTGTTAAAATCCCCCCCCCCCTTCTTTGCTTTCTGTCAGGAGCGTTAGTGGCATAGATGTTAAACATTGGGCTGCTTACTGCAGGGCCATCAGTTCTAAACCACAAGTGGCCCTGCCAGAGAGAGACACAATTTTCTACAATGTTATAGAGTTGCACTCTCAGACACCTACAGGTACATTCCTCCCTGCTTAAAGGATCGCTGTGAGACTGAATAGGCTTGGTGGCAAGGAGTTTGGAGTTTGGGGTTTTGCTTTCTGTGCTAAATTTTTTGTTTATACATTTTTGTCTTTTTCTATCAATAATAATGTTGGAATTGGGGAAGGAAGAGGAGGTGACCAGGAGAGGTCACTTCTGTGCCCTCATATCTCTCCCCATTCCTTTAGCATCCTGATGTGACCCTAAGATTCCAAGAGGGAACAGAGCTGCTGACTTAAGACTCAGGACTTCCTGCCTGTCTAGTTCTTACTCCGAGTCCTTCTTGCTTTCTATTTCATGTTTTCATCAGTACATTTAATATTTTTCTTTGTGTTTACCAAGAGCGTGGTTTATATTACCATCTTATTTTTAATATAACTTCATATACCTTAAACTACCATAACTTCATCATGTGGAAAAAGTTCTACAACTACATTAATCATTTCTATTTTTGCTTTAATATTAACATGTTTCACTGTTAGAGCTTAGATTATTTCTAGTAATTTTGTGGCTTTATTTTATTGTTAATTTTCACCTAGATTAGTTTCAGGGTGCTGGTGTTATGTGTTTTCGCCAGTGATCATTGCCTATTCTGAATATTTCTCTTTTGAAGGAATCTCTTTAATATTTAGTGTAGGGTCATTAATTCTCTTAATGTCCGCTTAGCTGATTATGTCCTAATGTCTTTTGATTCTTGAATGGCAAACTTCTTGTTATATAATTCTTAATGAAACTTGCTGGTGCTTTGATAAGGGTCTTGTTTTTAGAAGAAGGGTCAATGGTTTGAAGGAACCAGCTGCTTTGAAGAAAAAAGGCAATCTGCTTCTGGAAAGATGTTTTCTTTCTCTCTCTCTCTCTCTCTCTCTCTCTCTCTCTCTCTCTCTCTCTCTCTCTCTCTTTCCCCCTGCTTCATTCATTGAGCTTTATTTTACTCTCCAGGAAGTGTATACAGAAAGCTAATGGTTATTTATGGTTCTTTCTAAAAGGTTAACAAATTATTTTATTAAAAATAATTTTATTGAGAGTTCTTACAATGCTTATTGCAATCCATATATCACAGTACTTTTATTGACCCCACAGGACAGGTTAGAACTTTCCTGTGAGTTTCGGAGACTGGAACTCTTCTATTGTTGTTAGATATCATAAGTTCAGCAGGTTCCACCTATCAGCACCATATGTACAAAGGAAGAAACATTGCTCAGCCCATTGTTGCAATTACTATGTCAGTGCATCTCATTGAGGCTCTTCCTCTTTTATATTAACTCCCTCCTTTACCAAACATAGTGTTCTTTCCCAGGGATGGGTCCCACCTGCTAACATATCCAAAGTAATGGATACCAAGTCTCACTACCCTTATCTTCTAAGGACCCTTCTTGGGGCACATTTACAAGATACATTTGTTGATTGTTTTGGTAATCCATAATATATTCCATATTCATCAACCACAGCATTGTCCAAATATATTAATTCTTCTATCTACCTGATTGATTCTCCAACTTTTTAATTCATATGAAGCCATTGAAAATATCATGGTTTAAGTCATGTGCACCTCCGTCCTTTTTGATCTTTAAATTGAAGTTTTGCAAATATATAGATTCATATCATCTGCAAATAATGATAATTTCACTTCCTCTTTCCCAGGCTTATACCTTTGTTATCATTCCCTTGCCTTATACTATTAGCTAGGACCTCCAGGGTGATGTTGAATAAAATTGGGAATAAGGAGCAACCTTCTCTGGTCTCCATTTTCAGTGAGATTGCTTTCATCTTTTCTCCATTGATTATAATGCTTGGTGTTGGTTTTTCATATATATATATCTTGGATAATATTGAAGAAATTTCCTCCCAATCCTATCTTCTTGAATGTCCTAATTAGGAAAGGGTGTTGAATGCTGTCAAATGATTTTTCTGTGTTTATTGATATTATCATGCAGTTCTTGCCCTTTTTCTTCTCAGTGTGATGGATATTAATGGACTTGCAGATGTTGAACTAGCTCTGCATCTCTGGAATGAATCCTACTTGGTCATGATGAATTATTCATTTTATATAGTTTTGTACCCTATTGGAGAAAATTTTGTTGAGGATTTTTACATCAATGTTCATTACAGATATGAGTCTGTAGTTTTCTATTCTTGTGGGACCCTTGCCTACTTTTGGTATCAGAGTTATACTAGCTTCATAGAATGAGTTTGGGAGTTTGCCACTCTTTTCTATGCTCTGGAAGAGATTGTGTAGACTTGGTGTCAACTCCCCACTGAATGCTTGGTAGAATTCTCCTGTGAAGCCATCTGGGCTGGGAGCTTTTTTGGTTGATAGTTCCTTGATAACCTTATCTATTTCTTCTTTTGCTGTGTGTCTTTTCAGGTTCTTGACATCTGTAAGGGATAATCTGGGAGGCATTGTTTTTCCATGTATGTGTCCATGTCTTCTAGGTTGTTGTTTTCATCGGAATACAGACTTTCATTGTACTCTAATTCATCTTTTAATGTCATTAGGGTTCATTGTAATTTCCCGTTTCACCCCTCATCCTGGCAATTGATATCTGCTCCTTCCTTTCTTTGGTTTGATTTTCCAACAATTTGTCAATTCTGGTAATCCTTTCAAAGAACCAGCTTTTGGCTGTGTTGATTTTTTGCATTGTTCTCTTGTTTTCCCACTCATTTATCACTGCCTTGATTTTTATTATTTCATTTATTTTGCTATTAGAGGAATTATTCTGTTGACTCATTCTAATTAATGGGGACTTTGTGATAGTACATCAACTATAAGTCTCTCTTCTTTTTTCATATGTGCATTTTTTGCTATCAAATATCCTCTGATAACTGTATACCATAGGTTTTGGTACATTTTGTTCTCATTCTTGTTGGTTTCAAAGAACTTCCTAATTTATCTCTAATATGAACCTGTGTCCATTAATTTTGAAGAAGAATATTGTTCTTTCCCCAAATATTTTCCCTTGTTTATGTGATCTTCCTTTTATTGATATCCAGTTTTATGGAGAAATGGTCAGAGAAGGAAGTCTGAATGAATTCTACAATGTTTGAATTTACTCAGACTCAACTGGTCAATTTTCGAATATGTACCACTTGCACTTGGAAAGACTATGATTATATTTACATTTGGGTGGAGAGCTCTAAGTATGTGTATTAGGTTGAGTTGTCGATTGTGGCGTTCAATTTTGAAGCCTCCTTATTCAGCTGTTTTACTATTGATCTATCTTTCTGACCTATACCGCACTGAGAGTGGTGTATTGAAGACACTACTAGGATTGCTGACTGGCTTTTGATCTACTGATCCTTTGAATATTATGCAATGCCTACCCTTATCTCTTGTTATGCCTTATACCTTGAGATCAATTTTGTTAGAGATTAGGTTTCCAACACATACCTTTTCTAAGTTGCTCTGAGCTTGGTATATTTTTTGCCAGCCTTTGATTCTCAACCTATTTTTGTCTGCAAGCTTACAGTGTATCGCTTGCAGAAAACAGATTGATGGCTTATGATCTCTGCTCCATTCTGTCAACCTCTTCATTTTAATAGGTGAGTTCAAACGATTGACATTCCGATATTAACTCTGTCTGTGGATTCTTTGTTTTCATCTCATACCTTTTGTGTTAGGTATTTTCCTACCTCCCCTCCCCCTTTTTAAATAATTATTTTATTAGTGGATCATACAACTTTTATCACAATCCATGCCTACATTAATTTTGTAAAGCACATTTGTACATTCCTTGTCCTCATCATTCTCAAAACATTTGCCCTCCACTTAAGCCCCTGGCTTCAGCTCCTCATATATTCCCCTACCTCACCACTCCTCACTCCCTTATGAACCCTTGATAATTCAAAATTATTATTTTGTCATATCTTGAACTGTCTGTCCCACAGGGAGGAGGGAGGTTATATGTAGATCCTTGTAATCAGTTCCCCCTTTCCAACACACCCTCCCCCCACCCTCCTGGTAGGGCCACTTGCACTACTGGTCCTGAAGGGATCATCTGCCCTAATTCCCTATGTTTCCAGTTCCTATCTGTACCAGTGTATATCCACCGATCTAGCCAGATTTGTAAGATAGGATTGGGATATTATAGTGGATGGGGAAGAAGCATTTAGGTACTAGAGGAAAGTTGTATGTTTCATCATTGCTGACTCATCTCCTCCCGGAGACCCTTCTGTATGGGGATATTCAGTGGCATACCAAAGGGCTTGGGTCTCCACTCCGCACTACCCCCTTCATTTACAGTGATATTTTTTTTGTTGTTGTTCTGATGATGCCTAATAGCTGATCCCTTTGACACCGCATAATCGCACAGGCTGGTGTGCTTCTTCCATGTGGGCTTTGTTGCTTCTGAACTAGATGGCCACTTGTTTACCTTCAAGCCTTTAAGATCCCAGAAGTATACAACCAGACAACAAAACAACCAAAACAAACCACTGAAAAAGAACAGAACAAGACAGTTCACAAGAGAAAAGCTTGTAGTTAGTTCAGGGATCTTTGCTGGCCCTTAGGAGTGTTTTCCAGTCCAGTCTGTTGGGGCACCACGCCCTGGCCCCAAAGTCCACTTTCAGCATTCCCTGGGGACCTTGCCACTCCATTCCCTTGCTGTTCTGCTGCACTCCCCCAGTGATTTGCCTCGGTGTGGTGGGATCAGGTCAGGTGCAATTCCCACACTGTGTCTCCGGTGCTGTCCCCTGTATCGCCCTTAGTCACTGAGGGGCATCATGTCTCATAGTAGGGCCAGCCATGTTGTTCTCTCTGTGGACTGGCTGCTCTACTCAGGAACATCATCATCACGGCCTGGTGGGCCAGGCTGTGCTCCACTCTCTCCTCCTGCCCCTTCATCTGCTCCCGTGTGCTCTGATCAAATATGTCCATCTCCCATAGCTGCAGGGTCAATGTCGTCCTTTGGAACAAGTTCTTTTCGAGGGAGGGGTAGGAATCCACTTAATTTATGGTGCTGGGGCCTGCCTCCCAGACCTCTCCACCGGTTCCGTCCTCCACGCCGGGATATTGCATTCACACCTTGCGACACTGGGTTGAAGTCTGGTCCCACTTTCCCTGTGGAGATATAAACCATACCCTCCCCTTGGGTGGATTAATGCCCCATTTCTGTCATGCTGATTGTACTTACCTCAGAGGACTCATGTTGTACCTGTCCCTTTGGGACTGGCTTACCTCGCTTAGCATAATTCCTTCCAGCTCTTCCCATGAAATAACGTGTTTCATGTGCTCATCGGTGCTTTTTAGTGCTGCATAATACTCCATTTGTTTTGTTGTCTGGTTGTATACTGTGCTTTGTGTTCCTCTGTCTAGTTTTCGTGCATGTTAGTGACTCCACAGGTCTGTCTGAATAGGACAGGCTGGATGAACTATCTGGATGAAAAACAATGGGACCGACAGTTCCGGGGGGACTTGGGGTGGGGGGTAGGGGGGGGTAAGGAAGTGGTGTTAACAAACCCAGGGACAAGGGAAAAACATGGGATCCCAAAGGGTAGAGAAGGGGGAGTGGCAGGCCTGGTGGGAAATGATCAAGGGTAAGGTTGCTTAGAGAAGAGGTATACTCTAGCCCAGGTGGCAATGAAGCATGGTAATAGGGCAGGAGGAAGGTCAAGGGAGATGGAGGAAAGAGCTAGGAGTCAAAGGGCATTCATGGAGGTCTAGACAAAGACATGTACATGCAAATATATATAGGAGGTTGGGGAAATAGATCTTTGTGTCTATATTTATAGGTCAAGTATTTAGGTGGCGGAAGGACCTTGGGCCTCTACTCAAACACTCCCTCTATGCATGAATACCTTCTTTTATTAAATTGGAACTCTATGATGCTCACTCTCCCGACACAACAGGTGGAGCCAAAATGGGTGAACAAGTAAATGTGGTGAAGAAAGCTGATGGTGCCCGGCTATCAAAAGAGATAGTGACTGGGGTCTTAAAGGCTTGAAGATAAACAAGCGGCCATCTAGCTCAGAAGCAACAAAGTCCACATGGAAGAACACACCAGCCTGTGTGATCGAGTGGTCCCAAAGGGATCAGTTACCAGGCATCAAAGAACAAAAAATCATATCATTGACTGCACACCTCCATGATAGGATCGCTGAAGACAAATGGGTGCACAAGCAAATGTGGTGAAGAAAGCTGATGGTGCCCGGCTATCAAAAGAGATAGTGTCTGGGGTCTTAAAGGCTTGAAGGTGAACAAGCGGCCATCTCGCTCAGAAACAAATAAGCCCACATGGAAGAAGCACACCGGCCAGTGCGATCATGAGGTGCCCAAGGGACCAGATATAAGGCATCATGCAAAAAAAAAAAAGATATAAGTGTGTGTACGTATGTGTATTTATGTGTATATGTATATATGTATGTGTATATATATATATTATATTAAATGAAGGGGGAAGTGCAGAGTGGAGACCCAAGGCCCAAGTGTCGGCCAATGGAGATCCCCTCATAGAGGGGCTTAGGAGAGGAGATGGGTTAATTAGGGTGTGAGGTAGTATCGATGAAGAACACAGCTTTCCCCCAGATCCTGGATGCTTCCTCCCCCCAACTACCATGATCCGAATTCTACCTTGCAGGGCTGGATAGGACAGAGGCTGTGCACTGGTACATATGAGGGTTGGAGATACAGGGAATCCAGGGTGGATGATACCTCCAGGACCAAGGGCATGAGGGACGATGCTGGGAGAGTGGAGGGTGAGTGGGTTGGAAAGGGGGAACTGATTACAAGGAGCCACATGTGACCTCTTCCCTGGGAGAGGGACAGCAGAGAAGGGGGGAAGGGAGACCCCGAATAGGGCAAGATATGACAAAATAACGAGGTATAAACTACCAAGGGCATATGAGAGGGGGGAAAAGGGAGGGAGGGGGGGAAAAAAAAGAGGACCTGATGCAAGGGGCTTAAGTGAAGAGCAAATGCCTTGAGAATGATTGGGACAGGGAATGTATGGGTGTGCTTTATATAATTGATGTATGTATATGTATGGATTGTGGTAAGAGTTGTTGGAGTCCCTAATAAAATGTAAAAGAAGAAAAAAAAAATAACTGTAAGAGCTCCCAACAAAATGATTAATAATAATAAAGACTAGGATTTCCTAGGAAAAAAAAAAAAAGATCCCAGAAGTTATATATTTTGATAGCTGGGCATTGTCAACTAGCTCCCTTCTTGTCAGTGTGTTGGGCACTTGTGTGTGGGATTCACTGTTGGACCAATGTTACCTTGAGGTTTGTTTTCACTGTGTTGATTTCTGAATGGAGTTGCGCTATGTGGTGGTCTCCTATTTGTGCTCAGTAAATGTCAGTCTTCTGTCCAAAGTAAGTTCAGAAGAAGTTTTTGTAGTGCTGGCTTTCTTTGAACACATTCTCTGATTTTTTTTCTTATCTGGGAAAACTCTTACCTCTCCTGGTTTGATGAATTTTTGATGGGATAGATGATTCTTGGGTTTCTGTTATTTTCTTTCAACTTTCAGATGATGCTAGTCTACTTTCTCCTGTTCTTCATGGTGTATTCTGATAAGTCTGAGCATATTCTTATCTGAGTTCAGTTATAGGTAATTGCCCTTTTTCTTGAGCTGCTCTTATAATTTTCTACTTCATCTCAAAGTTGGATAATTTGGCTACCATATGCCTAGGTGAATTCTTCCTGGAGTATACTCTTTTTTAAAAAAAATCAATTGTGGTGATGGTTGCATAAATCTTTTTTTTTTTTTTAACATTTTATTAGGGGCTCATACAACTCCATACATATACATACATCAATTGTATAAAGCACAACCCTACATTCATTTTCAAAGAATTTGCTCTCCACTTAAGCCCTTTGCATCAGGTCCTCTTTTTTTATTTCCCCCTCCCTCCCCGCTTCCCCCTCCCTCATGAACCCTTGATAATTTATATATCGTTATTTTGTCATATCTTGCCCTATCCAGAGTCTCCCTTCACCCCCTTCTCTGCTGTCCATCTCCCAAGGGAGGAGGTCACTTGTGGATCCTTGTAATTGTTTCCCCTTTCCAACCCACTCACCCTCTACTCTCCCAGTATCGCCTCTCACACCATTGGTCCTGAAGGTATCATCCACCCTGGATTCCCTGTGCCTCCAGCTCCCATATGCACCAGTGTACAACCTCTGCCCTATCCAGTCCTGCAAAGTAGAATTCAGATCATGGTAGTTGGGGGGGAGGAAGCATTTAAGATCTGGGGGAAAGCTGTATTCTTCATCAGTGCTACGTCACACCCTGACTGACTCATCTCCTCCCCTAGACCCCTCTGTGAGGGGATCTCCAGTGGCTGACAAATGGGCTTTGGGTCTCTACTCTGCATTTCCTGCTTCATTCACTATGGTAAGCTGTTTTTTTTTGATGATGCCTTATACCTGATCCCTTTGGCACCTCGTGATCGCACAGGCTGGTGTGCTTCTTCTATGTGGGATTTGTTGCTTCTGAGCTAGATGGCCGCTTGTTTATCTTCAATTCTTTAAGACCCCAGACCCTATCTCTTTTGATAGCCAGGCACCATCAGCTTTCTTCACCACATTTACTTGTTCACCTGCTTTGACTTCAGCAGTTGTGTCTGGAGGGTGAGCATCGTAGAGTGCCAATGTAATAAAAGAAAGTACTCATGCATTGAGGGAGTGCTTGAGTAGAGGCCCAAGGTCCTTCCACCACCTTAATACTAAACCTATAAATATAGACACATAGATCTATTTCCCCATCCTCATATATATATTTGCACGTACATGTCTTTGTCTAGACCTCTATAAATGCCCTTTGACTGCTAGCTCTTTCCTCCATCTCCCTTGACTTTCCTCCTGCCCTACTACCATGCTCCATCCCCACCTGGGTCACAGCTATACCTCTTCTTTATGTAACCTTACCCTTGATCATTCCCTACCAGGCCTGTCACTTCCCCCTCACCACCATTTTGTGTCCCATGTTGGTCCCTTGTCCTTGTGTTTGTTAACACCACTTCCTTACCCCATCTACCTTCCCCTATCCCAAGTCCCCCTGGAATTGTCTGTCCCGTTCTTATTCCTCCAGATAGTTCATCCAGCCTGTCTTATTTAGACAGACCTGTGGAGACAATAACATGCACGAAAGCAAACAGAGGAAAACAGAGCAACAGTATACAACCAGACAACAAAACAACAACAAACCACTGACAAAGTGGAAAGCAAAACACATCAAGAAAGAAAACCTTGTAGTTAGTTCTAGAATCGTTTGTTGGCCCTTAGGAGTGTTTTCCAGTCCAGTTTGTTGGGGCACCATGCCCTGGCCCCAAAGTCCACTTTCAGCATTCCCTGGGGACCGTGCCACTCCATTTCCTTGCTGTTCCGCTGCACACCCCCAGTGCTTTGCCTTGGTGTGATGGGATCAGGTCAGGTGCAATTCCCACACTGTGTCTCCGGTGCTGTCCCCTGTATCGCCCTTAGTCACTGAGGGGCATCATGTCTCATTGTGGGGCCAACCATGTTGTCCTCTCTGTGGACTGGGTGCTCTATTCAGGAACATCATCCTCACAGCCTGGTGCGCCAGGCTGTGTTCCACTCTCTCTTCATCCCCCTTCTTCTGCTCCTGTGTGTTCTGATCAGATATGTCCATCTCCCAGAGCTGCAAAATCAATGTTGTGCTTTAAAACAAATTCTTTTCGGGGGAGGGGCAGGAATCCACTTAATTTTTGGTGCTGGGGCCAGCCTCCCAGACCTCTCCACTGGTTCCCTACTCTACACCGGGATATTGCATTCATACCTTGCAGCACTGGGTTGAAGTCTGGTCCCACTTTCCCTGTGGAGATATAAACAATACCTTCCCCTTGGGTGGGCTAGTGCCCCATGCCCCTAATCGCCTTTTCTTCCTTATATTCATCCTTTTATTTACCTTTCCCAACCTCCTCCACCATTGTCTACCATGTGCATCCCTGGTTTTGGTCAGGTCTCGGCCATACTACACAGTCTTCACTCCAAAAATATTTGTATACAGTAGCTTTTTCCCCTATGCCACTTTTAATTTTTTTAAATACTTACCTCAGCGGGCTCATGTTGTACTTGTCCTTTTGTGCCTGACTTACTTCACTTAGCATGATTTCCTCCAGTTCTTCCCATGCTGCTATGTGCCTCATACGTTCATCACTGCTTTTTAGTGATACGTAGTACTCCATTGTATGTATATACAACAGTTTTTTAATCCAATAGTCAGTTGATGGAAATTTGGGTTGCTTCCAGCTCCTTGCAATTGTGAACTGTGCCGCAATGAACATTGGAGCACAGATGTCTGGCCTTGGTTTGTTTCTTGCCTCTTCTGGGTATATGCCCAGTAGGGGAATTGCTGGGTCATATGGTAACTCTATTTCCATCTGTTTTAGGTATCGCCAGATTGATTTCCATAGTGGCTGTACGTACTTACAGGTCCACCAGCAGTGGATGAGCGTTCCTGTCTCCCCACAACCCCTCCAACACTTGTTGCTTTCTGATTTTTTGAATTGGGCTACCTTTGAGGGTGTCAGGTGTGGTACCTCATTGTTGTTTTAATTTGCATTTCTCTGATGGCTAAAGATTGGGAACATTTTCTCACATGTTTGGTGGCCATTCAGATTTCTGCCCCTGTAGTCCTTTGCCCACCTCTCAAGTGGGCTATTAGTTTTTTTCTTTTTGGAAGCTAGCAGAATATTGTAGATTTTAGTAATAAGGCCTTTGTCTGATGTGTCATTGATAAAGATGTTTTCCCAGTCTGTGGACTCTTATTACTCTCTGGGTGAATTCTTTTGATGTACACAAGTGTTTTATGTCCAGTATATCCCATTTGTCAATTTGTGCCTCCTCAGTGTTTGTGTCTTTCCCTATTTCTGATAGCCTGTGTATTCCCTGCACTGAAGTTCTCAAGTTGGTCCCAATTCCCTCATTGATGGCCCTAATAGTTTGGGGTTTAACTTCAAGATCTGTGATCCACCTTGAGTTTATTCTTGTGCATGGAGTGAGATAAGGGTCTTGCTTCATTTTTCTGCATGTTGATATCCATCTGCTTCCCATTTGATATTTTTGGGGCCCTTATCAAAGATCAGCTGTCTGTATGCTGATGCCTTTATTTCTGGGTTTTCACTTCTTTTCCATTGGTCTGAGTATCTGTCATTGTACCAATACCATGCACACTCTTATTGTTGTCTTCTTTGCTTCCTGGAAGATTGTCTGATTCTTCTTCATTTAGTTGGAGAGTTTGTTGGAGCAGAGCTCTGGGGTACTATGAGCGTTATTGGTAGGTCCCAGAACACATCCCTCAATGGACGCCACCCCAGCGCAGTCAGACTCCTGGTCCCTAAGCTCAAGGATTGCCACAGAGCTCCCCAGGCGGCTCTTTCCCTCAGTGCCCTCGTGCTGGACGTCCTCCCGTGTATGCTGTTCTTGATGGCATCTCACGTCAGGCATTCTGGCTTTAGTGGTCAGTTAACCACATTTCATCTCCTATGTTCTCAAAACTCAGACATGGTATGCTCAAGGATATGTTCTCAAGCTTGTGGATTTGTTTCATTTTTCAACCTTAATTTTGAACAATCTGTCCACAGAGAGCCCCCGACCTTATAGTAACTGCTGATACTACACTTCTAAGTTGTATCTTCCTACTCCAAGCTCACTGTCGTCAAGTTGATTCCAACTCAAAGCAAATCTGTAGGACAGGGTAGAACTGCCCCAGTGACTTTCCAAGACAGTAATCATTAATTGGAATGGAAAGTCCTGTCTTTCTCCCTCAGAGGTGCTGGTGGTTTCAACGTGCTGACCTTGCAGTTCCCAGCCCACTGAGTTAGCTCCATGCCACCAGAATTCTATATCTTCCCGTCTTTGAAGACAATTTGATTTTGTTTATTTCTTCTGTTCATATGTATAGTCACTAATTGTGTTGCAGAAAGAAGGAACTTGAATAAAGAAGTCATTGGTCTTGGAAAATTCTTTCATATGCTCTCTAGCTTCTTTTCTTAACCCAGCTCCATAGTTCCCCAATATTGTTCCTCTGTTTCTAGTTTTTGTGTTCTAATCATTAATAAGTATTAATGCATCTAGAGTGTATATTGAATCAATTTTAGAGAGTAAGTTGCTAGAATTAATTAGTTTCTTCATCACTAGCTTTGTAGTTGGCATATAAATTTGAATAATTATTGAATTATAGGACTTCTTTCTAGAGACATAGATATTATCATATCCCAGACAACATTGTACTTCAATCTTGAAATGCCTTTTTGACCATGAATTACACTTGAATGTATTCCTAGGCATACAATCTTTATATATTCTGTTTCATTTTGGATAACTTCTACTTTTTCTAGATTCATTCTTCGTCTATCCAAAGTATTGTATACTAGTAAATGTTTGCAGCTGTTTCTTCTCATGTAAGCTATATTTCATCTTCAAATGAGAGTATCAAAGTTCTATTCTGTCAAAATTTAATTAACTAAAAATTACAGCCACTTAGGTTAGCTGGGAACAGGAGTATAAATATTTGAAGGCACTATTGAAAACCAAGTCCCAAGAAATGGATGAAATACCATAAAAATGTTTTTTTTAAATGGACTTACCATTAAAAACACTCACTATTCTGTGCCATGAAATTTTGTGGACCACTACCTGGCCAACTAACCAGAAATGATACATATCTGTGTCCACTCCAAGAAAAGATGATCAAAGAAGTGTGGAAATAGTTGAACAACAATCAAAATTAATATCACATCCAAGTAAAATTTTGCTGAAGGTAATTCAAGAATGGCTACAGTAGTACATGGATAGGGAGCTGTCAAATTTACAACAGATTCAAAAGAAGATATGGAAGTGTGGCAGTTCGATTTAATGTCAGCTTGAAGCTGTGCAAAGTACAGTGGTGGAGTTCAAACTATCAATAAGATCACAGCCTGATGATGCATCCTCTGAGGTATGAACTTTTCCGTAAGAAAGAAGTTCATTGTAGAACTGTCTGCCTCACTCTCCAATCTTGTTGTGCCTCTTTTTCTGTCTCCAGGCACGGCCCCACATGGGCTGATGACCCTGAGAGCCAACCTGGGAGCTGTAAGCACCCCACCATATTTCCATTGATTAGTGGCCCGTGATCTTGCTGCATACTGTTTCACCATTCCGCATCATTGACCTTCACTATGCTCATCTGATGAGGGCTCCAGTTAGCATTAGACTTTTACACTTGCATCAGACTAGGATGGAATGTTTTTTCAATATGAAATTATTCATTGATAAAAAGTTATTTCTTATACATACACGAGTATCACTGGCTTTGTTTCTCTAGTCAACCCAACCCAAGAAAGTAATATATCATTTCTGCTCTCAGGTAGCACTTTATTAAAAGTGAAAAATACCAGAAATAGGGTTTATATGTATTTTAATGATTATTTAAAAGCAATTAACTCTGTAGCTCACAGCAATATGTGAATAACATTGAGAAGAGTGGAAATTCCAGAATTCAGAGAACAGTACATGACCGTGATACAGACCTTCAAACAAAACAAGGAGATACTGGGCTTAAAATTTCAAAAAAAGTTTGCACTAAATTTGTATATACTATTTTTAAATACTCTTCACTTTGTTTGCTGAGGAATTAATCCAAGAAGCCAGACTATATGAAGAATCAGGATAAGGATTAGAGGAAGCCTCCTTAATAATCTGTGTTATACAATTACACAGCAATGCTTGCTCATAGGAAGAACTGTAAGCACAGGTTTATGAAAATCCAACAATACAATCTTCTTTATGAGTTAATGAAGTCAATGTAGTAAGTCAGTAAGTCAATGTTAACAAAACACATTTTCTCACAACTAGACCAATAGAAATGTGGTAAATGGACAAAAGATCATAGTCATGAGTTTGTGTGGTCTTGCTTTATAAATGTATTGTTCCATGTGATGCGAGTTGGAAATGACTTGATAACAAGGTTCTGGTTCATTGTTTGTTTTTTCTTTTTAATGACTTTACAAAGTCTACCCTACTCCTATAAACTTTTTAGCAATGACTGAGTTGTAAAGCTAGTTCAATGGGTCAAGAGTCACTTGTCTGCAGTCTTTCTTTATAATACTTTATAGCTTGGAGCAGGAGGGCCCACAAGCTATATCACATATTATGTAGTCAAACATTCAAATATGACTCCAAAGTTATCCTATGACCAACTATTAGATAAGAAGATGTTTGAGCAAAACAGGTATTTTTGCTGTAAGTAAAGTAATTACTCTTAATTATTAAATATTTAAAAATATTTTTAAAATGAATCTTACTTTGTTGAAAGTAAAGTAAGTAACATAGAATTTAGAGAAGCAAGACATCTCTGTGCTTTCTGCTTGACAGTCCTCTCCCATCTGACACATCCACTTGATTTTCACACAGACATGATATCTAGTCCCTTGAGAGAATATTTTCAGGGAAGAATCTGTCAGGAAGAGACAGTTTGAAACCTGCTAGGGTTTTAGTGTGAGTGGGTGGATGATGGAAAATTTTAACTTAAACAAAATAAAAAAGGACATAATTTTTAAAGCACTGCTTGTAGAAAATACAAATAAAATAAAGAATGAGATTCAGTAAGCGTCCCCATCTGTAATTAGAAGCATGATGGATTTAAAATATAAAAAAAACCATAAAAACCAAAAACACCCCTCATGGTTTAGGAGTCATAAATTATGAATTAAAATTTTAGCTTGCTAACATTGCAATAAGAACAATTTATACACCTATTGTAAAGCTTTTTCATATAAGATAATTGCTATTTTTCTTGGATATATATGAGTGTCTCTATCTTGACATGTTCTGTGAATATGCCCAATAAATTCAAAATTTAAAAAATAGTTTTCTCATCAATTTTCTTTTAAAGTTTTCTTATGTGATATGTAAAATAATGTTGCTTTATATTGTGTTTTATTTGTAATCTTTACATGGATATATATCAGCCAGAAAAACAGTATTCAATAAAAACATTTATTAAGAATTGTGTCATATATTAATAATTAATATACACAAAAATATAAAATGAGAAACACAGATTTCTAGGGTTGTTTTTTTAACATTTTCTTTATATATGGAAGCAATTCACTCAAGTTCTAAAAGTTTTTGTTTCCTAAACAGTATAATACTAAGTAGTGATAAAACAGTGACAGAAAATAATTGTATGAAGAATGGGTATGAAAAAAGTAGGAAGAATATCAAATATTAATGATGGAAACATTTTGAAACCTAGAAAGAGATACTAAATATGTCCTAAATTATTTTGTTAAAAAGAAGGGGCAAAATAGCAGAGTCAATATTTCATAAGTATAATGAAAATTGATCATTTAATTCTTAATAAAAATTAAATTAAGATGAAACTCACCAAATAGTGTTGTAGTAGTGTCTTAGTCTGGGTACTTTAGAGAAACAAATTCACAGAAACTAATGTATAAGAGAGAGTTTTATATAAAGGTTAAGTGTGTATAAAGAAAACATCCCAACCCAGTGCTGCCCAAGTCCACAAGTCCAACATTAACCCATATGTCCAACATCGATCCACAAAGTTCTCCTCCATCTCACAGCAGACACAATGATGCCATCTGCAGGAGGAAAGCTGAGTCAGTGAATGTGTAAGCATCTCAGTGCTCTCAGGGGTTTCCACAAGGGTGCTCCAGCACCCAGGGCTGCAGCAGGGTAGGTCCATGTGGCTTTTCCTCAGGGATGTCTTGCAGGAAGTGAGCCTTGCCAGCTGAAGCAGGAAACTGGTTAAGGCAACTTCACCCTGGTCTGACATCAGAAACAAGAGACCTGAGAACTAGAAAGGCGAGGCTTACTAAGCCATTTGTCTCTCTACCTTTTAATTAACCCCACATGTGTTTATTGGCCAGGTTGGCAAAATAAACTAACTACCTCAAGTAGTTATTTTTTATTGTTATTCATACTGTTTGTCCTTCAAATAGTCTGACTGGTGATTAAAGATTACTAACTAAAATTGTATTTATAAATATTAGGGCTATTAACATTATATTTTAGAATATTTTGATCTTAACGAATTTTTAAAAGTTGCCTCTAAGCAGTATGACCAATAATAATAATAATACACTATAATAGTAAAAAGACTGGTAGTAAAAAGTCTTGAAACCTATTTTCACACTTAATATTTTAACATTGTAATGGTTTATTGATATGTATTTCTTGTTATGATTGTGTGCCATTGAGTCATTTCAACCAAACCCAAAACCAAACTCACAGCCACTGAGTCAATAATGACCCTCAACCCTGTGCATCAGAGGGGAATTATTCCATGGGTTTCCAAGATCACAAATCTTAAAAGAAAGAAAGAAAGAAAAATTTTATTAGCATATATTCACATAATTCAATTGCTCAATTATATGAAGAGTTGTATAATCATTTTCCCAATACATTTTACAACCTTTTCTTCTTACTTGCACTATTAGCTCCTGAAACCCCTTAACATCCCCTGCTATAACCCCAAGAATCCATTAGTTCAGTTACTGTCTATAGATTTACATATACTAGATTTCATATACAGGAAAATATTAAATTGAATAAAAATCCAAACTAATAAAAATAGCAGAGAAGACCCTCAATTGAAAAGAAAGTATAAAGTATGAAAAACTAGAATAAATTTAAAATGAAGTCAAAAGGTAGATCCCATGACAAAGTGTTCAATTTTCACTTAGCTATATCTTCAATAATTCACTTCTTAATGTATAATCCATGAGCATTTCCCCTTCACTTTTATTAAACTGAAGCATTTTTTAAATGACTCACAAGGAGACCAAACAATACTATATTTTAATCCAACTCTATCTACCACAATTGACTTTACGATGCTCTCTGTGTGATAGCAAAGGTTTTCACATCCCTCTCCTGTGGTCCTTGGGGGCTTATTCTGTGTGTGGACCCTGCAAATGGATTTGGGTTTCTATTTTCATATATAGCCTCCTCCAAACCAACTATTCTAAATTTAAGCTTTGATACCATTCCCTCCTTTGGATTTAGATGATATTATTTATAATCCTTACATCACACAGGCTTGTGTTATTTTTTCAGGTGAACTTAGTGGATGCCTCACTTTGTGGCTTGTCTGAAGACAAGGTTTTAAGACCTCAGGTGCTAACCCATCTAGTAGATGGGAACGGTCTAGTTTCTTTACCACACTTTACCACAACAGCCATTTATTCAGGCATCTCTTTGTGAGGGTGAGCATCAGGGAGGACCATATCTTAAGAACTAAGTGTTCTTGGCTTGGGGTTAGAGTTAAGTGTAAGCGTCAAACCCATTCATGTGTCTATGGTTTATATGTCTCTTAGATATCGACATTTTATGTTGGAGAACATTATTAATCATCTTTCTGGGGCATGGGGAAATTCTCTTGATAGGGTCATTAATTTAGGCTCAAATTCAGAATTTAAAATACTTGAAAAAAGGAAAGTATACAAGTATAAGGTAGCTACAAACTGGACACTATTTATACAAAAATTGTGGGAAGGTAATAGGACCAAACTTTCAATATTATTCATTGACAGTGATAAAACCACACCTACTAGATTAATACAAGTCATAATAAAACAAGGAGGGTATTAAAGTATGTGATAGTATAGACCCCCCCAACCATTGAACACCCCAAGGCAAGATAGCTTAAACTAAAGTCCAACAACCACCAGTTCTATACCCATGGGGCAGCAGTCATTTGCCTCTTTCACATTAGGGACTTTCAACCAGAAACCAAATGTCTAAAGGTGAGTTTGTGGTAAAGCCCAGTTCACTTGGTGGGGTTTGCACATTGAGTCCCTCTCATGTGGCCTATGAAGGATGTTGTATGCCTCAAAAGAATAGACTCTAACACCCCTGTATTCTATATCACACAGTCTGGATTACCAATGTCTGTCTAGAAACTGGGTAAAAACATGCCCATTAGAAATATAGTGTGAGGCATAGTCTCTTCTTAGGTTCTATATTAAATGGTTAAACTTTTTTTTTCTCAATGATTAATTGTTCCTATTAACTTTCCCATCAACAGAAATATACTCCCCTCACATACATTCTCCCCATCCCCCATCTTGGCTGGAATTTTCAGCGACATTTATCACTCTGGTAGGAGTGTCTGTTGATTCAGAATGATCTTAGCACAATTGCATATGGCAGCAACTGAATGGTCATCTCCCTGTCCCCACATCCTGGAAAACTGACCTCAGCTTAGGTGAGATTTCCTCTGTCAAAGTGTTTTTTTAAGAAATACCAGGAGCACTGGTGGTGTAGTGTTTACTCATTTGAAACCACAGCAGTTTCGAGGGAGAAAGGACATTCCATTCCCATAAATATTTACAGTATTCAAGATCCCAGATACTATATCTTTTAATAGCTGGGAACCATTAGCTTTCTTTGCCACATTAGCTTATGCACCCTGTGGTAGTCACCTGATCTGGTATCAATTTAAGGATTAAGAGTGTATGGGCAGAGTCTAGGGTGTCAAACTATATATAGCCAATGAGACCTCTGAGTGGGCATGGCCTTCTCCTAAGAATTCTGGGAAATCTGGTACTTCCTCCTTGGAGGCGGAAGACGTCTCTCGCTGCCACTCCCTGGAGACATTTGCAGAAGACAAGCCACATGGATGCAACCAGATGTCTGAAGTTGGAGAATCCAGAGAAAGACCCCTGCCAGCACTGAGATGCTTACATAGCACTGGACCCAAAGACTTTCTACCCACTGGCCTGTGATCGTCCTGCATTTGGCTTCATTGCAGGTGTTTCATGAGTTTGAAGATGACTTGATAGATTGGTATCAGACATATAGGCTAATATTAGACTAATGGCCTTGGACTAGACTGTGTTGGGATGTTTTCTTAATGTAAAATTGCTCTTTTGTATAAACCTCTTCTTTTTATATATATGCATATTTATGAATGTTTATTTAATATACCCATAGTAATACACACTCATTTTATTTTCAGTGATCATGTCAGGAGGTGAGTATCATACAATGCCATATTATTAGAACAAACCAGTCCTGTACTTTGGTAAGATTTAAGTTGAGGCCCAAAGTCCATCTGCTTCCTTATTGCATTTGCATTTATATTCATAAACAAATATACCTATATTTAAATATTTAAACACATCTATTTCTTTCTTCTTCTTTCCTCCTGTCCACTCTCATGCTTACCCATCATTCACCATTCAGTAATTCCTCTCTGATATAATTCTACTGATCAGACACAACCAGAAAAGCTATATTTTCCTCACTATCCATTTTGGAACACTTACTATTCTTCTGTACCTGTTTTTACTTGTTCCCTGCTCTCCTTTCCCCGCTTCCTCCCCTCCCATACCCCCAGGAACCTTCTGTCCTGTCGTTGTCTCTGTAGGATTGCCTATCCTGCCTGACTTGTATAGATACAGGCTTGCAGTCAAACAATCCATCATCTAGCAAGCTAGCAACACAGCCCACATGGAAGAAACAGACCAGCCCATGTGATCACAAGGTGTTAACAAGAAAAGGTGACAGTAGTTCAAAATCAAGCAACCAAATCGTTGTGAAGTGGTGGGAATATAGTGAAGACCCAAATCTCATCTGCAAGTTAACTCAACAGTCCCTCTCAGGTGGGCCACACAGAAAGGGTGATAAATCTAGGGTGTGATATAACACCAATGAAACACATAACCATCCTCTAGTTCTTTAATAGTTCCTCCCCATACTATTATGCCTTTTATTTGTTTTGCCTCATTAATCACGTTAGACTTACATATGTCCATTATATACTTAAGCTCATTTTATACATGAAAGCCAAGATCGATAACCCTTCAGAAACAGTAATACTGAGTAATGGTCCCCAGAGGGAACGGGAAGTGAGTGGGGGGTAGGGTAGGGACAGAAAGGAGAGCAACTGATAACCCTGATAACTGTATAACCCCACTCAAGGGGTGTGTGTAAATGGATATCCTGAATGCTGTAAAATGTGGCATAAATAGATAGATGGATAGATAAATAGATAAGGGTTTCTGGGGGGAGGGTGTGGGCGAGCCCCTATAATTCAGGAAAAAAGAAAATGTTTTGGAACTCACTGTGGTAGCAATTGTAAAATACTGCTCCATGTGATTCAACTATAGAATTTTATGATATCTGTAAGAGTCCCCAATAAAATATTTTTTAAAAGAAGGGGAAAAATTGCAGTCTTGAAAAACCACAAGTTAAACTCTACCCTGTCCTATAACATCACTATGAGTTGACTTTAGAAGATTACATGACCTGGGAGCAAAAGCATGCCTTCATATTGCTGTAACTCTTGATGGGAGTAGAAAGCTTTTTCTTTCTTCAGCAAAGTCCTGAATTTTTTCTAACTACTAACCATAGGGTTAGTAGCTGAATGCCTAACCACTATGCCTCCCGGGCTCCCGAAAGGCAGAGTAAAACTGCCCTAACATTTTTCCTAGGCTATGATCTCTATATCTCTATAGCAACATATCTTTAGGTCTTTCCTATCACAGTACCATTGGTGTGTTTGAACTGCCAACCTCTTTGTTATTTGCTTACTTCTTATCAGACTTCATGTGTAAATTCAAATATAAGTAATTTCATGTTTGAAGCATACTTTGTTGTTATCATGTGCCATTGAGTTCATAAGGACCCAACGCACAACAGAATGAAACACTGCACAGTCCTGCATTGTCACAAGGGTTTGTGTGCCTGCACCCATCGAGGCAGCCACTGTGTCAATCCATCTCATCCACGGGTTTTCTCTTTTTCTCCACCCCTCGACATCACCACACATGATGTTCTTCACCAGGGACTAGTCTCTCCTGATGTGTCTGAAGTATGTAGGATAAAGTCTTGCTTCTAAGGGGTTTTGAGGCCTTAGTTCTTCAATTACAGATCTGTTTGTTTTTTTAGAAGTTCATGGCACTTTCAATATTATTCTTAAGCACCACAACCCAAATAAACACGCCCAAATTTCACTTGAACCTGGTGCAATGGAGAATACCATGGCTTGGGTAAGGCACACCTTTGTCCTCAAAGTAACAGCCCTGCTTTGAAAAACTACAACAGCAGATCTACCTGATGTATGGACTGCTGCTTCTGTAAGCATTAATAGTGGATCCAAGTAAGATAAAAATCTTTGTCAAATTCAACCTTTTCTCCATTTATCATGATGTTACCTATTGGTTCAATTGTGAGGATTTTGATCTAGGATTTCCTTACATTCAGTTGTAACCCCTACTGAAGGCTACAACCTTTGATCTTTATCAGCAAGTGCTTCAAATCTTCCTTACTTTAAGCAAGCAAAGTTGTGTCATCCACCTATTGCCAGTTGTCAATGAGCTTTGCTCCAATCCTGATGCCCCATTCTTCTTCATATAATCCAGCTCTTCTGATGACTTGCTCAGAATAAAGATGGAAACAATTGGAGAGAGGGTGCAACCATGACACACACATTCCCCGATTTCAAACCATGCAGTAATCCCTTGTTTTGTCCACACAACTGCCTCCTGATCCAAGTGCAAGTTGAAAATAAGCCCACTGACGTGTTCTATAATTCCAGTTCTTCTCACGCTTATCCAGTTTATTATGGTCAGCACAGTCAAATGCCTTTGCGTAGTAAATGAAACACAAGTAAATATCCTGATATCCTCTGCTTTGAAGCATGATCCATTTGACTTCAACAATTATAACGCTTGCTCCACATCCTCTTCTGAATCCTGTTTCCTGTCAATGTCAATGTACTGCTGGAACCAGTGCTGGAAGTTCTTCAGGAAAAATTTACTTGTGTGCAACATCAATGATATCATTCTATAATTTGAGCATTCTGCTGTATCATCTTTTTTGGGGTGGGTGGGTAATAGGCAAAAATATGGATCTCTTCCAGTCAGTTGGCCTAGTAGTTGTCTTCCAAATTTCCTGGCATAGACCAGTGAGTGCTTCCAGTGCTGCCTCAGCTTTCTGAACCATTTCACTGGGCACTCCATCCACTCTTGTTTGGGGCTCATGCATCCAGTGCAGTTTCTCCATGGGTTCTTGCTCCTGAAATAGTCTATCCTGGCAGCCAGTTCTTCCTGAGACAGTGCCTCTCTGTATCCTCACCATCATCACTACGTTCAGGCTAGCTCATTGTTGCAGCCACTGTGCCAAGCCATCTGACTGAGGATCGTCTTCTTTTCATTCACGGTTTACTTTAACAATCAGGATGTTATTCTCCAGGTAAAAGTCTCTATCAATAACATATCTAAGGCCCGTGAGAGGAACTTTTCTCATTTTTGTTTCAAACTGATATTCTGGTTATATTTCTTGCCAGACAGAAGTTTTGGGGTATTTCTGTGATAAATAGAATATTCAACATTCTTTGTTAATGTCATGGTTCAAATTCATCAGTTTTATTCAGTCTTTATTCATTTGTACAGATTTTGTATTCATCAGAGGTGAATGAAAGTACTATGGCTTGGATCAGCCAAACTTTAGTGCCAATGTGACATTGTTGGATTTTGACAGTTTAAATAGACATGCTGCAGCAGAATGAAGAAGGATGTGAAGGGACAGAACCATCATACACCCCTTTCCTCTTTAACCACCAAATATCCCCTTGCTCTGTTCAAAAATTTGCCTGTTGGTCTAGAATCAGTTTTCACATAAGCACCATCAAGTGATCTGAATCTCATTCTTTAAACTAGAATTCTACTCTCTTATGATCCATACAAATTATTTTGTGTAGTCATTGAAGCACAGGTAAACATCTTTCCACTATTCTCTGCTTTTAGCTAATATCCATCTGACATTAACATTGATATTCTCTATTTGATCTTCTCTTCTGAATCTATCATGAATTTTGGGAACTTCCCACTGGTACACTGATGCAACCATTAAAAAAATTATATTTAGAGATATTTCTGCTCTGTTATATTATCATATTTATTTTTATAATTTCCACATTCCATTGGGTCACTTTTCCTTGGGATGTGCATATACATGGGCAATATTCTTGGCATGTAGAAGTAAATAGTTCTGTCATATGTAATGGACTTGTCAATCTATCCAGATAAATTTAAAAAGACTAAATATATCCTATCCATCCATGGTGGGTGTGTTTTCTTGATGGACTGTTAAATGCAAAGTATGATGTTCACACCCATTAGCCACTCCAAGCTATGAAATACAGGCTTACTACTCCCATCAAGAATTATCATCTCAGAAACTCACAGAGGCATTTCTGCCCTGTCCTAATGGTAGTTTTGGAGCAAAATGTTGCAGCATAGGATGGGTTAACATTTTTTAAAATGTTGTGTGTCCAGGTTGTATCCCCTCACCATACTTATTCAATCTGCATGCGGAGGAAATAATCAGAGAAGCTAGATTATATGAAGAAGAATGCAGTATCAAGATGAGAGGAAGGTTTATGAACAATCTGCAGTATCCAGATGACACATCCTTGCTTGATTGAAGGTAAATAGGACTTGAAGCACTTGCTAAGGTCAGAGATCTTAGGATTCAATATGGATTATAATTTAATGTAGAGAAACCCAAAATTCTCACTGGATCAATAGTAACATAATGATAAATGGACAAAAGATTGATGTTGTCAAGGATTTCATCTTGCTTGTATCTACAATAAATTCTAATGGAAGCAATAAGCAAGAGATCAAAAGACACTGTGTTGGATAAATCTGCTGCACAAGATATCTTTCTGTGTAGAAAACAAGGTTGTTGTCTTTAAAAACAAGGATGTTCTTTTGAGGACCAGAGGTTTGCCTGACCAAATTCACAGCATTTTCAGGCACTAATATACACTCATAATTTGGTCTTTGAAAAGAGAATAACAAAGAAAATTCGATGCATTTGAACTGTGGTGCTTGCAAAAATATTGAAAATATGGATTGCACAACAGAAAAGCAAATCGGTCTTGGAAGGATGATAGTCAGAATTCCCCTTAGAGGCAAGAATGGTGGGACTTTGTCTCATGTCCTTTGGGCATGTTATCCAGAGAGATAAGTACCTGGAAAGGAGATGGTGCTTTTTGAAATAGAGGTGGTGCAAAGAAAAGGAAAGCCATTGGCAAGATGGATCGAAAGTGGCTGCAGCAATGAGCTCAAGCCTAAGAACAATTATGAGGATGGCATAAGACCAATCATTGTTCAGTTGTTGTACATAGGCTATCTCTATATAGTACATAGTCAGCACTGGCCTTAAGACACCCAATATCAACAACAATGAGTGCACTATAACACTAAAAGATTGTACATGTGACATACAAGAACATCATAAAGTCATACAATATGCTGTTGTAAGGTGCCCTTGAGCTGGTTCTGACTCATATTGGTCCTCTGTACAAATGAAGATGTTGCCCAGCGCTGTGCTCTCCTCACAATTACTGTGTTTGAGGCCATTGTTACAACCACTGTGTCAATTCCTCTCGTTGAGTTTCTTTCTCGTTTTCATCGCTCCTCTACTCTGCAGCCTTACCTGGCGTGATGCCTCTTTCTAGGCACTACTCTCTCCTGATGATGTGTCCAGAGCACGTCAGACACAACGTTCTGCCTTTAAGGCACATTCTGACTGTGCTCCCTCCAGACCGATGTCTGTCCGGCAGTCCACACTACTTTCAATATTCATCCTCGTGAGCACAGTTTGTGTGCAACTGTCCTCTGGTTTTCCTTATTCATTGTCCAAATATCACATGTCTTTGAGGTGATGGAAGATTGCATGAATTGAGTCAGGCTTGTCTTAGTTATCAAAATAAAACCCTGGCTGTTCCTCACTCTCATGAGGTCTTCTGCAGCAAATTTGACCTGGGAAGTTTTTCTTTTGATTTCCTGACTGAATGAAAGCAAAATGAAGTCCTTAAGACTCCAGCCTTTTCTCCATTTGTCATGATTCTGCCTGTTGTGCCAGTTGCAATGTTTTTGGTTTTCATTACATTGAGTTTCAGTTTGTAGAGTTTTGTTGAATTATAATTTATATATACATCTCAATGATGATTATCTTCAAAGGTTGTGCAATTATCACCACAATAAAATTTTTCACCAATAGTTTTAGTGAGATGTATCTCACATGTCATACATGTCACATTTTGCAAGAATACTACATATATGTATCTATTACCACAGCCTGTTCTAGAACATCCTCCCTGCCTTGCATTCATTATTTGCTCCTCATTTTCCTCCAATCTCTCCTTTGCACCTGTATCCCTGTAAAGCCAAAATCTAATCATTGTCTGCGTACATCTGCCCATCCTGTGCTTCATACACTGGAAAACTTACCATAAAATATCAAAACAAAAGAACACATATGTTTAAAAGGAAGAAAATAATGACAATATTAAAACAAACTAGAGAAAGTGGGGAAAAGCCTGTCTTGAGAAAAAAGCATGGAATATTGAAAACTAGAATGAATCCAAAGTGGGTCAGTGTAAATATGGTCTAGGCACCGAAGTTAAACAACTGCACACAAAAACAATCCATATATTTCAGTCTATATTGAGTGTACACCATACTCATGTTGCAAAAATGTAAAACCCAGGCTGCAAGAAAAACAACCAAAACCATATTTTCAGATATTTTGTAAGACAGCCTTTGAAATGCCTTTGTGTAGTTATGTAATAGAAGTAATTGTGATGGCCTTGATTAAGCATTACATAGTTGAGCCAATTTGACATTCATTCCAAGGTTCTTTTGAAGTATATTAGAGTTTAGAAATTCTTGATTCTTTGTATAAATGATAAATTACTGAATTATGTTCTCTCTCTTACTCTCATAGCTACTGGGTTGATGCTGACCATCTTATAGAAAGAGTAGAACTCCTTGTGGGTTTCCAAGACTACAACTCTATAGGATTGGAAAACCCCATCTTCCTCCTTTGGAGCATCTGGTGGTTTCAAACTGCTGACCTTGCAGGTCACAGCCCAAAATGTATTCACTACACTACCAGGGTTCTTCTTTACTTAGGTTAGTTAAAATATTTAAAGGATAATAGAAATCATTCATTTATTGACCTAATAATTTTCATTTAATAAATATTATTTGCACCATTCATATGATAGGAATCACACTTTAAAAGGTTTAAAGAAGTTATCAAAAGTTCCATGTTCTCATCAAAATATATATGAGAACAAAATAAAACGTGAGTAGATATATTCAAGAGACAATTTCACAAGACAACATTCAAATCAAAACATAAACAAAATTATTTAAGCTTATTAGTCATAAAAAACAGATTAAAACCTCAGTGACAAAGAAATTGCCAAAGCTTAAATAATACACAATATCACTTGACCAATGATATGTAGTAATTGAAACTTGTATATTGTGAGTGTGTAAAGAACACTTCTTAAACCCTTTATCACCCTCTATGGATATGAATATATGCATTATCTATGACCTTGAAATTTCACTCACAATGACATTTGATTAGAATAAGCATCATAGTATATTTCAGGAATGTCTATAATAATATTGAAATTAAAAGCCAGGAATCAAAGCAGCAGAGACCTTTATCAATAGTAGACTGACTAAGCTATGTTCAATTCATACAATAGAAAGCACTATAGCAATGGGACAAGGGCAAATGTTGAGTGAATGAATCCAGAAAAACATAAATACATACATTTTAATTCCATTTATATAAAGTTCTCAAATAAGAAAACAAATCTGTCATTGTAAGTTAAAATAGTGTTTACCATTGAGGAAAGATATGAGAGTATCTACTTGATTTTCATGAAGACGCCTCCAGGACGTTTTTAGTGCTTTATGCCTGTCTTCTGGTTCAGTTAAATGGGGATGTGTGCTCTACAATCATATCTTCAAATGTATGTTAATTATATGTCCTTCTTTTCCTACATATTAAAAACTTAATAAACTTCTTATTTTAATATTAATTCAAGTATAAGGGAGCTTTCTTAGCATGATTGAAGCACCATGGAATTATGCAAGAAAAATTATTTCAAAGAATTTCTTAAGAATTTCAGTAGCTTAAATTAAGTATAATAGTATTATTTATGCAATTTGAATATAAATTCTGGCTCTATGTCAAGAAGCCTGTTTGAAAATACTGAAGAATTTTCTGAGCTACAATGAAGTGTTATTACTAAAGTTATAATTATAGGTATAATTAACAATAAAAGAAAAAAGTCTGTTGTGAACGAACAGTCAAAAGACATAATGTGCCAACACACAGGCTTTTCAACTTGATTCACATTTCAGTGAGGAAGATGTACTGTACATTATCTTTCTTTGGGTATCCGTGAGTTTTTCTGTAGTGATATGTACTCTCTGTCGACATCTTTATAGTAAAACTCTCACTACCATCAAGTCACTGACAACTCATAGTGACCCGATGGGACTGGGTAGAATGATGCCTGTGAGCTTCAGTGACTGTGACTTTTTACAGCAGTGGAAAGATTTGGTGGTTTCTAAGGAATGGCTCTACAGTTAGCAGCCCAAAGAATCAACACTGCCCCCCAAGGGCTCCTTTGTTTAGGCTAAGGAGCAATAAACATAAACAACACACTAACCTGGCACAGGTATTTTCAGAAGCTGGGTTTTGTTTTTTTGCTTTTAGAGAGAATTATTAATATCAGAAAAAGATGCATTGGTATGCTTTCAGAGTAACTGTTTGCATCTTTTATTTTCATATTTGATAAGAAGAGGTAAAGATTATCGCTTCAAAAAATAAGGAATTTTGAGTTCCATTTTCCATGTAAAACTATACCAATTCGAGCCTAATGTATACAACAAATAGAAAAATGAAAAACAGATAATACCAGCAATTTGTATCACTAGATATGAATGCAAGACAATTCTGAAGGGAATTAGTACTGGAGATAGTGATATTATTGGTTGACTTTTCTGTTTTTATGATTTTAGGCTGATCATGTCACTGTTTCTGTAATGTCATATGTCTGTATATTGAGAAAACATTTGGAGAAGTTGGATTATATGAAATGGAAGGTGATATCAGGATTGGAAGAAGACTTATTATCAACCTGCAATATGCAGATGATACCACAACCTTGCTTTTTGATAGTGAGGACTTGAAGCACTTGCTGATAAAGAACAAGGATTAGAGCCTTCAACTTGGATTATCACTCAATGTAAAGAAAACCAAAATCTTTACACCCGGACCAATAGGTAACTTGATAATACACAGAGAATGATTGAAGGTGTGAAGGATTTTGCCTTGCTTGGATTCACACTGCTGCTCAGAGGAGCAGCCTTCAAGAGATCAAAGAATGCATGGCATTGGGGAAATCTGTTGCATCACATCTCTTTCAAATGTTGAAAAGTGTTGAGGACTAGGGTGTGCCTGACACAAGCAATGGCATTTTCTTTTCTTTTCTTTTAAAAATCATTTTATTAGGGGCTCATACAGCTCTTTCCACAATCCATACATACATCATTTGTGTCCAGCACATTCGTACATATGTTGCCATCATCATTCTCAAAACACCTGCTTTCTACTTGAGCCCTTGGTATCAGCTCCTCATTTTTCCCTTCCCTCCCCACTTCTCCCTCCCCCTCCCCCTTGATGATTTATAAATAAATATTATTTTATCATATCTTACACCATTCGACGTCTCCCTCACCCAGTTCTCTGCTGTCTGTCCCCAATTGCCTCAAATGCATGTGAAAGTTGGACACTGGATAAAGAAGATCAAAGAAGCATTGATACATTTGAATTATGGTGCTGTTGAAGAATTTTAAAAATACCACGAACTATAAAAGACAACCGAATCCATCTTGGAAGAAATACAGCCAGAATGCTCCTCGGAAGCAAGGTTGACAAGACTTCATCTCAAATACCTTGGGCATGTAATCAGAAGAAACTTATGTGATCAGAAAAAGCTAGCGTTCTTGATCAAGTAGCGGGGCAATGAAAAAGAGAAAGACCCTTGACAAGCTGTGCTGACACAATGGCCTTGACAGTGGGCTCACACATGGCAACAATGGTGAGGGTGACACCGGACTGGGAGGTGTTTCCTCGTTGTATGTAGTCACAATGAAATGTTGCCTTGTTGATCACTGTCCTCACAGTTACTGATGTGCTGGGCTTGATCATGGCAGACACTATGTCAATTCATCTGGTTGAAGATGGTCTTTTGAATTGACCTCTATCAGACATTTTAAAACACACATCTTGTATATGGATTTTATGACTCATAACTGTCTTGCACTGAAATTTAAGTTTACTTTAAATAAAATATCTCAGTAATTGAATGTATGACTCCCAGAAGTAGACTATTTTCTTTCATATAGTTTGCTTTTAATATATACTACTAAATTTCCACCTTTTCCAGGTTCTAGGTATGCACTTACTATTTTATTATCTGTATCATTTTTTCATTACAGTATGCCACAAGAACAGTATCATTTCTCATGTTTTATGGGTTAAAAATAATAATTTAAAGTGGCATTCACAAGCTTGATTCCTATAAAATGCCATTATATTCTTGAGTTATACGAGTCCTTGGCTAATTCCAATTTGTATTAAATATTTATTTGAAAGAGTACATATCCTCTTTGTATTTTGAGATTGTACATAAATTTTCAGTTTACCATTTAATCATTATTTCTCTCACCAATTGATTAAGATCTTTAAATTTTTAAAATAATAAATGTCCATTTAGTAATGAATGGATATAATTTCTATTTTAATTGAATATACTATTAATGATTTCATATTAGCATTTTTATCATACTTCAAGGAATTAAAACACTTTAAATTTGTTCTGCATTCTCAAAATATGTGAAAATAGCCCACAACATTTTGTGCTTTCCTACTTTTATTTATTTATTTTGTACTTATTAAATATTTAAATGAATCCTGAATGCAATTAAGCTACTTTTAATAATACTTTTATTCAAATATTAATATTGATACATTATTAATAAAAAATAAACTCATTGCTATTGAGTTGATTCTGACTCAACAGGATGGGAGTGTTTTTAAAATAATATATTAATATTAATATCTGAACAAAGTATTATTAAAAGTAGCATGATTGCATTTGGAATCCATTTAAATATTTAATACAAACAAAATAAATATGGAACAAAATATCATTTTTGTTATTTTAAATGAATTTAAAGATTAAATTTCTTAAAGAATTTCTTGGTAACATACATAGTTCTCTATATAAACTATTTTAGAAACCACTATCACTATACATTGGCCCACTTTCTGGGACTGAGAGTTCGATATTTATCCTCTCACTGAAATCTCATACATATGAGATTCTGGTACATATTAAAGTAAAGGAAAAAATAATGAAACATATCAACCAAATTTATATGCAGCATATGTATAATTGGATGTCTTTTTGCTAGTGGTTTCTCTATCATAATTCAATATTCTTTTCCAATGACTAAAATGTATTTGTGAATATAAAGAAATCCAAGATTCTCGAATTCAACATCTGCAAATTACTATCAAAAGGCTATTTATCTTATATCACACAATGGTCTTCAATGCTCATGTGCAAAACCCAGAATAATATTCCAGTTCAATGTTGTGTTTACTCTCTCATTGTAATGCCAAATTTCCATTCTTTAAGAAGCCTAAGTCTATATATCTGAGTAGAAGAAATCAGGACATCTTTATTTGCTGTGATTTATAATGGGCAATTGATACTACTTTGTCTAATCCTCTTTAACCTGAATTAAAATGTCAAGGTGTCTTTCTATTCAGTGACTATGTTTGCTCACCAAAGGAATGGCCATGTAGTGGATACAGCCTAAAGAGATCAATGACACTGGTATTGTCTGGTTTGCTTTGCTTATCAAAATGAAAAACTAGACAGATAAAAATGTATTAAAGATGAGCCCACATGTAACAGATTAGACTAGATTGAATACTCTCTCTGATTCCTTTTAAATCCATTTGAAATATATTTTGAAAGAGAAGGGGAAAGAGGTAGCATTTTAAGGCAGGTAAAAGACAACAAAAACCTCGATAAATAATTTGTTTACATTAATTGTTTTACTGTAAAACTCATCTTTATTGAATCAGTTCGTACTCACTTGGATCCTATAGGACAGGGTAACTGTCCCTGTAGAAGCTATAATTTTGTAGACAACAGAAATTAATAGGACATGTCAGAACTTTCCTGTGAGTGTATCAGACCCTTTCTGTGTGTGGACAGGTGTGTATTGAGAGAGGGAGAGAGAAAGCAGTGAATTGATTTGAATAGTGACTTTCCTACAAAAATGAGAGTAAACTGCCCTGATGGGT
Organism: Tenrec ecaudatus; assembly: GCF_050624435.1. Lineage (NCBI taxonomy): Eukaryota > Metazoa > Chordata > Mammalia > Afrosoricida > Tenrecidae > Tenrec > Tenrec ecaudatus. Next base: position 26,140,794 of record NC_134540.1, on the reverse strand, counting down.
GCATTTCTGCTTTGATCCCTTTAAGGATGTGTGAGAGAGAGTAAATAATTTAAACTGGTACATATTTTTCTCTGAATCTGAAAACTAATATACTCCATACAAAGAACAAATATAGTAGATATAGAAGAACACATGGAACTAGTGAAATATTTATTGGGATTCTCTCCATTATTCTTTCAAAAAAGAAATTGACAGGACATTCTGACAATAAAGATATAATTTAAAATATAAACTATCTCTAAAATGGCAGCAATAGCCTATCTGTGAGCTAGTATATAGGTTGTATGCCCTTCTCCTAAGGAACACATTTGCTTTGACATGTAATCTCCATATAGTATACATTTTACAAATTTTTACAGAAACAATGGTGTTCATTTTTATACAATTACCAGAAAGTATTTAATGAGAGATGCAGATGTACATTTGGCAGTTGAAAAGTAGAATGTTTTCTGCTATATATTTCTCACCGGTTTATTTTGACAGCTGGAGAAACAAGTCAACATTCTGATCAGAGCTCTGTAACTGCATTCCCTTCAAGTGCACAGTTTCTACTGCCCAGTGGATTCAATGCCACTGCAATCAGACAAATAAAATACTCCCAGAATCAATCAGACACATAAAATACTCCTAGAACAATGTGGTACTAAATTGCATATATCCTTTTGGGACCGTTGTCCTTGTATGATCAGCTGGGACAAATTGGAGGGTAAGAACACAGAGGTCACGGTTGGGCAGGTGGCACTGACTATCCAGGGAGTCTGTCACTTCTGCGGTGATACAAAGCTAGCCTAACACTGTGAATGTCTGCAGAGCAAATACTTAAAAGCTTTCTATAGGATTTGGTAAAAGATGATAGATAGATGATAGATAGATAGATAGATAGATAGATAGATAGATAGATAGATAGATATAGATATAGATGTATATTTACAGTTTTACAGTGTGTTCTATTTAATAGACAATGCTATATACATTTTAAAACTCTAAAGTGTATTATCTGTGTTGTAAAAAAAACGAACAATATAAATTAACCACTTCCACAGAGACTCTTAATTTTACAAATGTCAAGTCTTACATAAAAGGGATTATCTACTCTTTATTCAAGAAAAAAAAGTGATGTAATTATTTCAGTGGCTAACACAATTGCTTCTCTAAGGATCTGTTAAAAGGAATATTTGTTGGAATACATTCGTTTATGATTTGGGGAAAATTCTTCTAAGTCTCAAAATTTTTATTAGGAAGATACTCAATGCTTATTTGTAGTTTGTTTTTCAGTGAAGAATCATGAGAACCTTCTCAGAGGGTTTGTGTAACAATGATAAAAATGAACATGAGATATCTTCAAGTTTTCTTTATGAAATAAAGCATAAAAACCATGTGAAATTATGCACACATAAATGCACGTTAGTATTTCACAAGCTCGACAGGATGGGAGGCTCTTCTCTGCACTGTGGATTGTAGAGCAGACTCAATATGGGCTTGCTCCACACGGGGAAAACCAAAAATTAGACTGTTGTTCTTAGGTGCATCGAATCTGCTCCGACCCACAGTGACCCTCGACACCACAGAGGGAACACTGCAGGCCATGCACCATCCGCTCAGTGATTCTGCTGCCTGAGCCCATTGATGCAGCCACTGGGTCGATTCTTCTCATGGAGCACCTTTCTTTCTGCTGCCCCTCCACCTTACCAAACGGACATCCTACTTTAGGCACTGGTGTCTCCTGATGACATGTCCAAAGTGCTCTTCAATACTGCAAGGAGGCCGTGTGCATCTTACTTACGTAAGGCAATACGTGTTTGAACTCTTGACTGCAGCTTCCATGAGACAATATCTTTGACAATTTCAACATTTTCTTCATTTATCATAATGTTACTTACGTTAAGTTACTTCTATCACTTAAAAGGAATTCACGAAAGAGACAGCAGCAGGACCTATGGTTGTGGGGTAGGGCATGGGAGAAAAGGAGGTGGGAGTAGGAGAGTGGTGAACCAATAACCTCAGGGACAGTGGAATAGCAAGGGACCTAAAATCAAAGGCAAGGAAGGGTAGTATTACTGGTGATGCTTGACCAATTGTAAAGTATCTGAGGGGAATTTCTGAGAGGTGAAGGATGGGTGAACATGATAGTGGGTCAAGAGGAAAGAAAAACAATGGAGAGGAAAGAGCTAGGAAGTAAAAATTATATATGTAGGTATATATATGATTATGGGCTATTTGACAGTATATATGTATGTGTTTTATATGCTTGTGTATGTATATATATGTATACTGATATATATATACATATATATATACCTCAGTATCAAAATGATTTGATCTAATAATGTGGCAACCTCTGATACTCACCTTCGTGACACGATTCCTGAAAACAAAATGGGTGCATAAGCAAATGTGGTGAAGAAAGTTGATGGTGTCAGCTACTAAAAGATTTGGTGTCTGCGTTTCTTAAATACATGAAGTTAAACACGTGACTTTCTAGCAGGGAAACAACAAATCCCACAGGGAAGAAACACACCAGCCTGCCAGTCTGTGTGATAACGAGGTGTCAATGGGAACAGGTATCAGGTCAAAAACAAGGAATCAAATTGATTTGAAGGAGCAGTGGCAAAGTGGAGATCCAAAATCCATCTGTAAGTTAATTAGACAGTCCATCACAGAAGTGTGACATGGAAGGGATGATAATTACATGGTGCAGTCCAGCACTGATTCAACATAACTATCCTCTCATTCTTTAATATTTCCACCCCCACTATTTTTTTTTAATTTTAACAATTTATTAGGGGCTCATACAATTCTTATCATAGTTCATACATATACATACATCAATTGTATAAAGCACATCTGTACAGTCTTTGCCCTAATCATTTTTTCTCCTCTTTTCTTTTTTTACATTTTATTAGGGACTCATACAACTCTTATCACCATCCATACATATACATACATCAATTGTATAAAGCACATCCATACATTCCCTGCCCCAATCATTCTCAAGGCATTTGCTCTCCACTTAAGCCCCTTGCATCAGGTAATCTTTTTTTTTCCCCTCCCTCCCCTTTCCCCCCTCCCTCATGTGCCCTTGGTAATTTATACCTCTTATTTTGTCATATCTTGCCCTATCCGGAGTCTCCCTTCCCCCCTTCTCTGCTGTCCCTCTCCCAGGGAAGAGGTCACATGTGGATCCTTGCAATCAGTCCCCCCTTCCAACCCACTCACCCTCCACTCTCCCAGCATCGTCCCTCACACCCTTGGTCCTGAAGGTATCATCCACCCTGGATTCCCTGTACCTCCAGCCCTCATATGCACCAGTGTACAGCCTCTGTCCTATCCAGGCCTGCAAGGTAGAATTCGGATCATGGTAGTTGGGGGGGGGGGAAGCATCCAGGATCTGGGGGAAAGCTGTGTTCCCCATCGGTACTACCTCGCACCCTAATTAACCCATCTCCTCTCCTAAACGCCTCTATGAGGGGCTCTCCATTGGCCGACACTTGGGCCTTGGGTCTCCACTCTGCACTTCCCCCTTCATTTAATATGGCATATATATACATATACATATACACATATATACACACACTTATATCGTTGTTGTTTTTTTTGCATGATGCCTTATACCTGTTCCCTTGGCACCTCGTGATCGCACTGGCCGGGGTGCTTCTTCCATGTGGGCTTTTTTGCTTCTGAGCTAGATGGCCGCTTGTTCACCTTCAAGCCTTTAAGACCCCAGACACTATCTCTTTTGATAGCCGGGCACCATCAGCTTTCTTCACCACATTTGCTTATGCACCCATTTGTCTTCAGCGATCCTATCATGGAGGTGTGCAGTCAATGATATGATTTTTTGTTCTTTGATGCCTGGTAACTGATCCCCCTGGGACCACTCGATCACTTCCATGTGGACTTTGTTGCTTCTGAGCTAGATGGCCGCTTGTTTATCTTCAAGCCTTTAAGACCCCAGTCACTATCTCTTTTGATAGCCGGGCACCATCAGCTTTCTTCACCACATTTACTTGTTCACCCACTTTGGCTCCAGCCGTTGTGTCGGGAGAGTGAGCATCATAGAGTTCCAATTTAATAAAAGAAGGTATTCATGCATTGAGGGAGTGTTTGAGTAGAGGCTCAAGGTCCTTCCGCCACCTTAATACTTGACCTATAAATATAGACACATAGATCTATTTCCCCATCCTCCTATATATATTTGCATGTACATGTCTTTGTCTAGACCTCCATGAATGCCCTTTGACTCCTAGCTCTTTCCTCCATCTCCCTTGACTTTCCTCCTGCCCTACTACCATGCTTCATCACTACCTGGGCTAGAGTATACCTCTTCTCTAAGCAACCTTACCCTTGATCATTTCCCACCAGGCCTGCCACTCCCCCTTCTCTACCATTTGGGGTCCCATGTTTTTCCCTTGTCCCTGGGTTTGTTAACACCACTTCCTTACCCCCCTACCCCCCCACCCCAAGTCCCCCCGGAACTGTCGGTCCCGTTGTTTTTCCTCCAGATAGTTCATCCAGCCTGTCCTATTCAGACAGACCTGTGGAGTCACTAACATGCACGAAAACAAGACAGAGGAAAACAAAGCAACAGTATACAACCAGACAACAAAACAACAAAAGAAGGGGCAGGAGGAGAGAGTGGAGCACAGCCTGGCCCACCAGGCCGTGATGATGATGTTCCTGAGTAGAGCAGCCAGTCCACAGAGAGAACAACATGGCTGGCCCTACTATGAGACATGATGCCCCTCAGTGACTAAGGGCGATACAGGGGACAGCACCGGAGACACAGTGTGGGAATTGCACCTGACCTGATCCCACCACACCGAGGCAAATCACTGGGGGAGTGCAGCAGAACAGCAAGGGAATGGAGTGGCAAGGTCCCCAGGGAATGCTGAAAGTGGACTTTGGGGCCAGGGCGTGGTGCCCCAACAGACTGGACTGGAAAACGCTCCTAAGGGCCAGCAAATGATCCCTGAACTAACTACAAGCTTTTCTCTTGTGAACTGTTTTGTTCTGTTCTTTGTCAGTGGTTTGTTTTTGTTGTTTTGTTGTCTGGTTGTATACTGTTGCTTTGTTTTCCACCCCCTACTATTATGGCCTTAGATTTCCTCACTAATCTTGCTTAACCTGCATATGTACACTTGTGAAATCAAGATCTTCTTATGGTCTAAATCCAAGAGAGATAACCCCCTCAGAAATGGTAATGGGAGTAAAGATTCCTTGAGGGCAAAGGATGAGAGCTCGAGGAAGGAGGTCAGGGGGAACTGATAGCAATGATGAATGTATAACCCCACTCAAGGGGAATGAACAACAGAATTGTAGGTGAATGGATACATTGGAACCTGTAAGATATGGCAAAATAACAATAACAATAATATATTAAGGGCTCATGGGGGTGGTAGGGCGGGGCAGGAAAGGCATAAAAAGTTCAAGAAGAAAATATATTGAAAATGATAATTACAGCAATTATAAAATATACTTGATATAATGGAACTATGGATTATAATACATACTATCTGTAAGGATGTCTAATAAAATGTTAACAAATAAAGAAAAAATAAAATAAAATGAATTCAGTGTAATCCATTAAGCATTGTCTCAATGTTTCTTTTGAATAAACATCTGAAAAATTTGAAGTTGAAGTCCTCAAGGAGCTTAGAGTCTTTATCTACAATGGTATATGGTTCTATACAATATAGAAAAAGACTGTTATTAAAAACATACGGTATAATGCTATCATTTAAAACAAGCTGATTTACAAAGGACTTAAAAGTGCACATGTACTAAACATCTCACTTTGCATACCTAAAGAGTTGTTAATAATGTATATCAAAGGACAAGAATTTTAGAATACTTTAACACATCTCTCAAATTCAGAAAGCTTGCAAGAGAAGACTACTGAAAGGTGAACTCTTAACTTTAATTACTATGTGAACTTAACTGTTTTTGAATACAACCAAAAAGTGGCAATGTATTTCAAAAAGGAGATTCTTGTTCTATAACTGAAATGTTTAATGAAGACTATTTAATAATTATAATAAAGATTATTGTACTAAAGGATATAACATTATTGAATTTAACTATATGAAATGAATTAGACATTGCAAGATTTTATAATAAAATGAAATGGTTGTCCTTTCTTTAAAGAAATAAGAGCAAGAGAAGGAAGATCCTTTTCACTACAACAGAAATTTTCTTTTCACACATTTCTCTTCTTTGATGGGGCTACTGTTGCTTACTTATTCTCTACCTTTCTCTCAGTTTAAAGTTTTATCTGTGAAAGATCTATATCCAGAGCTTGTCGTATAGATTTATACCAGCCTGTCAATTTGAAACACTGCACTTCTATTTCCATGGTCATCACCTTTTAAAACTCTATGGGTTTTCAGTTTTATTAGCTTCACTTCTTCCTTGGGTCACATGAATATATTGAACTGTAGACAGTTGCTGAATATATATGAAGAAAATGCTGAGAATTTCAGTTTATCAGAAATTTGGGATTGGCATACATTTTCAATTTCTTTTTAAAGTAAATTATTCCTTGTTGATATATGCAAGATTTAGTTTAGTAATTATATCTGAATATCCTTTATCATTATACATATATAAACATTTTTATAGGTACATATATGCTTCTATTCCCTTCTAAGCCTGTTAGGTCAAACAGTGTATTAGTTTACATTTTATCTTCTGTAAGTCATATGGTATCCTCTATAATTTTTAAAATCCTTAAGATAGTATTCTGTGGTTCTTTTTCGATACATTTATCAAAAACATTCTATAAATATATTCCTATTTATAATAATATGGTCTGATGTAATATAGATGCCAACAAATTTGAAAGTTAAACAACCAATTAGTCAATCTTTAAAAAATATTATGTAACTTTATGCTTATGTTTCCTTAGTCAATTTCAGATAAAAATCATAAAACTCACACTGCAACATGCTTTTAGTACACTGAATCTTCAAGCTCAAGGTCAAAGTAATTCAAAGTGTGAAGTTTGAGTATCCCTTTCTCATCTGGTATTAAATAAGACATCATCTGCAGAAGCTCTTAATAAGTGTAAGTTTTCCCTTTTCTGATCTGAAATATAGTGTATAATTTATATCTATCTTTTTATATACAGAGAGAGATTGAAATTGTACAGGTAAATTATATGAAGGTTGGCCCATGATCTTTTTTCACTTAAAAAAGTTTATATATTGATATTGGCGTTGTACTTGTTATTTTATTAATAAAGATTTTACTTGGTTTTGCAAATTGTGTAGCATTTCTTATTAAAGGATTTCAAATTAAAGCTATATTTATCATATCAACTATTATTCTGGGATTCCATTATTACATATTAGTTAAAAGTCACACAATAGTGCTAGTGAAAATAGAATATAAAAAATCAGCAAGGACAGCAACAAAAACATACTATTCATAAAGTTCAAGGAAAAAGTTGAGATGTACGTGTCTTAAATATGGTCTTATCAATTTATAAACTAGTACTCAATATCGGAAGAAGTATGGTTCCTTAGAGGCAAGGATGAAGAAACTTTGTCTCACATACTTTAGACATGTGATTAAGAGAGATCAGTTCCTAGAGAAGGATATCATACTTGGCAAAGAAGAGAGAGGCAATGAAAAAGAGTAAAGTCAACAAGATGGATTGACATAGATTTAGCAACGATAGGTTCAAGTACAGGAACAATTGTGATGATAGTGAGGTGTTAGGCCAAGTTGACTGAAGAAACAAACCAGTGATACCCATATATGTGTAAGAAAGAGCTTTATATAAAGAAGTAATTACAAATCAAGCAAACATACTAGCCTAGTCAAATTCAAGTCCATATGTCTAATACTAGTTCAGAAGGCCCTAGTCAAACTCATGTTGCCACATGCAATGAGGCAGGATGCAGGAAGAGCACAGGTCAGTGGAAGGATGGCGGGACTCCAGTTAACAAGCTGGAAGGTCAAGGCAGAGAGAAAGTGAAAGGCCAGCCTCCTGAGAGCTATATATCTCACTTGCACTTCCAAGAGAGGTCATCACACTGCCACCTGACTGACAGGCTAAAGCTCCACTCATTTCTTGTTATAGGTGCCATGTTGGCAAACACCTACCTGTCACAGCGCAGGACTGGGCAGTGCTTTAGTTTGCTGTGCATTCAGTTGCTCTGGGTCAGAAACAACATCATGGCACCCAACAACAAGAACAAGTCTGTTATAAATAAATCAAACTGTAAAATTTTGAACTTTAAGGTGAGGTGACCCACATAATATTTGGTGTGGAACTTGAGGGTTGCTTTTAACCAACGAACCGTGGCAAAAACGATTGGAGCTCACACTCGTGACTACATTTCCTCATAGAAACCTATATGTTATCAGATTGTTACTAGATTTACTACAAGGATTGAAGAAGCAAACAGCCATGATGTGAATTGCCAATGAAGGGAGCCAGATGAGAGAAACTGCAAACAATGTTTAGAAAATGGAGATATTTCTCAGTTTACATAAACTAAGAAGCGAGGCTATTCAGTCATAGGACCAAAGCGGGGGAATCTGCAGTCTGAATAAACTTGAGAGAGGGTACTCCTTTAGTTCAGCCTCCAAGTGATATATCACCACTCACTCCACACCATACTTGCAGCCAAGGTTGTCTATTAACTTTCACCCACATCGCAATGTTGTTGGTTTTTTTCCCAAAAGCCCCAACAGGCACACACACAAAAGACTTGCCACCTGTTTTCTAAATGCTAGACTTCACTGCCCTTTTGCATATTCCAGATTCCTTTAAGAAGGAATAGTAGATGTCTTGGCCTGTGTTTCTATAAGAGACACACATGTGCACATTCAACACATAGAGTTTGTGTCACTAAAGTGATTGTGATTTTTGATACAAAGACATATTGCCGTGAAAATGCATTATTCTTATTTTATATGTACTTTGATGTTAAGAGGTCATAAAGTGTCCACCCTACCCCAACCCTCATTTTACCCTTTGCTTCTCAGACGATCCAACAGAAACAATACGGAATCCCTGAAGATGAACAGGAAATCACAAGACAACAGAAGTAAAAAGTAATGCAAAATATCAGTACAATAAATAGTCCTGCATGGCAAGTTAGCAGGGCTAAAATAGCTTGAAACATGCATTAAATTTGTGTCCAAACAATTCAGTTTGGGAAAACAATTGAATATATTGAACAGAACTATGGCAAAGAGAGGCAAAGATAAACGCCTGTGGACATTGCCAATCCATCACCCTGCCCGCCGCCTTCCAATGGCAGTTGATGACTGAGACAGTGCACACTCATATAGTAAGGCTTCCAATAAACATATCAGTGCTTCCTTAAGGATACGTGAGACAGTTCGTTTATTGTGCCAGCCTGGCCGATAAACACAAGTGGGATTAATTGAAGGGCGGAGAGATAAATGGCACTGAGAGCCTTGCCTTTCTTGTCTCTCGCTGTTTGATCATCTGACGTGTGTGCAGCTGCCTTGCTTGTTCTGTGCCTCAATTTACAGGCTACTCTACCTGTTGGATGCCTAGCCTGTGGACTGTGTCGCTGTAAGTTGAGGTCCCTTTAAGACCACACGATTGGAATATACATCTCTGGAGCTGGGAACTAACTGGTGGTGACCTGGCTGACAGTTGGTGACCTACCTTGCTGTTTGCCGCCTGTGCCGGGATAGCCTAGCTCTGTCTACAGAGGACTAACTGACGGTCCTCAAGACTTGAAGGACTGCCAGTGTCTCATAACTCTCTCACAGGAGTGAGTTGCAATGAGCCATTTGTACTGCTTTATAATTTAACTGTTTATTTTTTGTATTATATATCTATCTGTATATAATTTAACAGTTCATTTCTTGTGTTTTATATTATCTATATAAATATATATAATTATATGTATGATATATATAATTATCAGCAATCTGGTTTTATCTATCTAGAGAATCCTGTCTAATATAATACTTAAACTTATTATCCTGTGTCAGGATTGGAAAATTTAATAATTAGCTGAAGAACCTATTATCTCAAAATAGAAAAATCAGGCAATATCTTCTCACAAAAAGTGTAAGTTTTCCCAAGTATAGAAAATCAGTCAACACCCTGAATTTTGTTTTTTTATCTAATGCAATGAAGCTTACTGTGTAGGTAGACAGTCATCTAGGCATAACAATGCTAACCTACTGGAAATGTGAGGAAATAGGGAACTAATGCAAAACACTGTGATGTTAACACTGTATATAGTGCCAAGAGAATTCTTCAAAATAACATTAGAAGTATAAATAAATATCGCCACAAACATATACATGTAACAAGAAGAATTGCAAGATTTTCCTGGCCTGGATTAAATTCTATGGCATTTAAGAAAAATTAGGAAAAAAATAACTGTTGAAGAGTGTAAATTGTATGAAATTGCATTAAAAAGTGATTAGAGATGTATACAAATGCATGTGTACATATATATCCATATATGTACATTTACACAAATCCATATATTCTTATTTAAATAGAGAGCTCTTTATTTTAATGTGAAAAGATTAAATCTGAAAAATAGGTATATTATGTAGTATTTTAAAATCCACCGCTATAAGGAAGAAACATCCCCAAATTGACGTAGACTTGAAGATATTATGAGTTTGTCTTGTAGACCATAATGTTCTATTTCTGAACATATTGCAGAACATCATGCACAACAAGGTCCCTTTATTATCAGAATGGAGTTAGATGCACACATGTGCGGACACACGCAAAACTGAATTCATACTTTCATATAACAGGGCAAAGTTAAGGTCACTTTCCAGACCATAAAACAATATTTCCATTTAAAAGCTAATCCGAATTCTACCTTGCAAGTCTGGATAGAGCAGAGGTTGTACACTGGTGCATATAGGAGCTGGAGGCACAGGGAATCCAGGGTGGATGATACCTTCAGGACCAGGGGTGTGAGGGTCAATACTGGGAGAGTAGAGGGTGAGTGGGTTGGAAAGAGGGAACCGATTACAAGGATCTACATGTGACCTCCTCCCTGGAGGACGAACAACAAAAAAGGGGGTGAAGGGAGATGCCGGATAGGGCAAGTTATGACAAAATAATAATTTATAAATTATCAAGGGCTCATGAGGGCGGGGGAGCAGGGAGGGAGGGGGAAAAAGAGGACATGATGTAAAGGGCTTAAGTGGAGAGCAAATGCTTTGAAAATGATTAGGGCAAAAAATGTACAGATGTGCTTTATACAATTTACATATGTATATGTATGGATTGTGATAAGAGTTGTATGAGCCCCTAATAAAATGTTTTTTTTAAAAAAGCTAATCAGGAGTGACGGATGCTTCTTTGCTAAGTACAGATTAAATACTGCTCTGTTTTTGTTTGTTTGTTTTTACTTCAAGAGAAATTAGATGATGATAACCAATTTTAGGATTACTTATGATTTCAGTATTCATCTCTAAGTCTGTTCTCCCATGGCTTTTATGTATTTCTGAGATACTGGAAGCTTTGCACCAGTGTCTCAAATACTGTCAGAGCTATCCGTGATCCACAGGCACCATGAGAGCTTGTAGAGTAAGACAGATGAAAAACAAATCATCAGGCTAAATAAAAGTAAAGAACTTATGCTTAAAAGTTAAGCTCAATTTTTAACGTCAAGGACATGTTAATATGCTACTATTTATTTTGGGAAGTATCTAGACAGGTGGGCAAAGGAAAGAGAAAATATGATGGCAGGAATCTGGCAGAAATTATAACACTAATGAGTAGTGGAGATGGGTTTCCCTACACACCTGTCCAGCCCAAAGACAGGTGAAGGGCAGGTAAGACTCATTTCCTCATCAGTAGAACGGATCAGCGATGAACAGCAGTATACCATTGTCTGATAAAGTGCTCTAAGGACGAAATGATGAACTAAAAGAGCTGCAAAGAATTGAAACAGAGGGTCAAGAGTACAACCTAAAATAAAATAAACAAGGTTCCAAGAATTGATGGAGTATCAGTTGAAATGATTCAACCAACAGCGGCCGGACAGGGGTTGCTTGTTCCATGAAAAGAAATTTGGAAGATATTTGTTCTCAGCATCACAACATCATGATTCAAGAAGAAATAATGAAATGATATCATTAATAAGAAAAAATGCTGAATATAATTTTTAAAAATGGTTATCTGAGAGCAACATGCAAGTCCCCATGACAGACAAGAGGCGTCTGCACATGAGTGCCACCGTTGAAGTGTTCAACACGGATCTCAAAGTTTATTTTCTAGTTGACTCCCTATGTGTTCTATCATCCATGTTTACATGAGTTTTATACCTCGTATAATATTTATGTCATTTTCTAGAAGGTCTTCATTTTTCAAAAATATGGTTATTTTTCTTGGGGGTAAAGCAAAACCAAGAAAGCTCTTCACATAATTTTATGTGTATCTTTAGTAAGTTTCAACTTAAACCTTCACGAAAACAATTCATCCCTTAAAATTATCTTTATTAAAACCTTCTTCTGGACTTTATGGAAGCTGGACTTTATGGAAGATAGTATTTTAGTAAGTTCATATTTGTAGAGTTAATGTAATTCTACATTTTTAAACGACCTTGACTATATTGCCATCATTCTTCCTGTCACTCCCAGGTTTTATTCACATAAAGCATTTCTAGCTGTTGGTTCTCACTCTCCAGTGAAATGGCAACTCCTGGGTGTGCATAATTATGAATTTTTAAATGAAATATCTACACAATAAAAAACTGATTTAACATATTTAACTGAGTATAAAATAAAACAGTAAAATTTTCTTTTAAGGTTTCTTTTTTTGTGGAAGAATATTATATTTAAATACTAAAAACATATTGGAATGTATTTTATCCAAATGCAATGATCACATTCTCAATTAAAATGTGTTTATTTTTTTAACTCTAAATTTTCATTCTCCAGTGGAATAGTTACATCTGGGTACTCATAATAACTATGAATATTTTTATTGGAATACCTACATAATATAAAATTGATTATGATATTTAACTGGATACACAAGTACAAAAATAAAGTTACATGATTCAGTAGTAAGTTACATGACTGCTATGTAATTCAAACTTTATCGATACATGGGGAAGTGATATATATCTGTCCAAAATACAAACATTTGTTGCTAATATCAAGGTTCTGGTGGAAAATATACTAAACAAAACTTAAACATGTGAGTTAGTTTATTTTACCAACCTAGCCGATAAACACATGTGGGGTTAATTGAAGGGCGGAGGGATAAGTGGCTCAGTGACCCTCACCATTCGAGTTCTCAGGTCTCTTGCTTTGTGATGGTGAGACCTGGGCGCAGCTGCCTTAGCCAGTTCCCTGCTTGAGCTTGCAAGGTTCACTTCCTGCCAGAGAAGCCTGAGGAGAAGCCACATATCCCTGAGGAGACGCCACATGGCCCTACTCCGATGCAGCTCAGGGTGCTGGAGAAGCCATGTGGAGACACCTGCCAGAACTGAAATGCTTACACATTCACTGACTTGGCTTTCCTCCTGCAGTTGGCATCATTGCATCTGTTTTGTGAGATGGAGGTGTTGGACATATGAGTTAATGGGTTGATGTTGGACTTGTGGGTTTGGGCAGCACTGGGTTGGGTTGTTTTCTTGATGTGCACTTACACTTTATATAAAACCCTCTCTTATACGTGAGTTTCTGTGGATTTGTTTCTCTGACGTCCCCAGCCTAGCACAATGCGCTTGCTTGGATTACTCTTGTGACTTGATCACTCGACAGAGCTCTGCCAGCCATAGTCTTTGTAACTGCCACTAAATCACAGAGTAAGGAATAAAGTGATGATTGGTTGTATTTTCTTTTTTCCTGATGATCTGAGTAGGAGATGATGGAGGAAGATGCTTATAGAATTTCATAAAGTTGTGAGTGATGATTAACGTCTTATTTTTATTTACTTTAATCATTTTATGGGGAGCTCGTACAACTCTTATCACAATCCATACATACAACCATTGTGTCAAGCACATTTGTACATATGTTTCCCTCATCATTTTCAAAACATTTGCTTTCTACTCGAGGCCTTGGTATCAGCTCCTCATTTCCCCCCTTCCTTCCGGCCACGCCTTCCCTCATGAACCCTTGATAATTTATGTATTATTATAATTTGTCATGTCATGTGGGGATTGCTCAATTTTGCCATCTTGCTGGTTATAAAATGAGCTATCTCAGGATCAGTAATGGTGTAATGTAGTGGCTAGGGTGTTGCTGTAATACTACAAGTTATGCTATTGATATTATAAATACCAGCATTGTCACTCATGGTGAACATGCCTCCGCAGAGCTTCCAGACTAAAAACAGATAGAAATATGGAAGAATCAGTCCACTTCTGAGGGATTAGACAATAGAAGTCCTCATAACAATAAATAGTGAGAGTGTTCAGTGACAGTATAAGAGCAGAACTTTGCCTGACGTGTAATGCTTTCTGTTTGGAAGGCTTTCGAAACACGGGCAGGGAAGAGCTGCCTCCTCAACGTGGAATTGACTGTAATGACGTCATCAGAGCAAAGCGTTTGAGACCTTCATCTGAGATGTGACACAAAATGAAGAATCAGCTGCTGCAAGCATCCATTGTTAATCTGAGCGTGGAGTGTACCACCTAGAAAAGTTGAAAGTGATAAAAATGAAATAGAAAGGATACATCAATGTACAAGGTATTAATGAGCTGAAACGGACAGACGTTGGCTATTCTGAATTTGAACATTGCATATTTACTAAACTGGAAATGAAAATCCAAGAGGAATGACATTATATTCATCATAAAAATACTTCAGTATTTATTTAAAAGTGCAATGCTGACAGTACTAGAATAATAAGCATAAGCCTACAAGGAAGACAAGTTCATTAGACTATTATGATTCAATAGCAGTGGGTTTTTTTTTAGTTTGAGTCATATGAGTTGAACTCTCAGATTGTTTCATCTTTTATCTTTACATTGTAAAGTGAGTAATTTCTAGTCTGTTATTCTAATGACCTTAGAATTCAGATATTTTAAATGAATCCTATAATAACTGAAAAAAAACAAAAAGTGATCATTTTAATTAATATTTTCGTTTTTCATAATGGTAAACAATGCTGTTTTTATTTTAAAACACTATATTTAATCACTCTTTGCTCTGAGATAACTTGAAGTTCATGAATGTCAGAATTTACTAAACTTTGGAATTAATATTGATTTAAAATAAAGAGGTAAATAAGAATGGTAAAAATATGATTCAGCATTTTTTTCCTCACTATGACTTGCAATTCTTTTTTTTATCATTTTATTGGGGGCTCATACAATTCTTATCACAATCCATACACACATCAATTGTATCAAGAACATATGTACATTTGTTGCCATCATCATTCTCAAAACATTTGCCTTCTACTTGAGCCCTTATATCTGCTGCTCATTTTCCCCCTTCCTCCCCTCTTCCCCCGACCTCATGAACCCTTCATCATTCATAAATTATTATTATTTTGTCATATATTAAACGGTCAGACATCTTGCCCTGCCTATTCTGCTGTCCCTCCCTCAGGGAGGAGGCTATACATAGATTCTTGTAATCAGTTCCCCCTTTCTACCCCACATTCTCTCCACCATCCAGGCATCACCACTCTCACGACTGGTCCTGCAGGAGTCATCTGTCCTGGATTCCCTTTGTTTCCAGTTGCTATCTGTACCTATGTACATTCTCTGGTCTAGCCTGATTTGCAATTCTTTTCTAAGGATCAGAGTTGAGATCCACACTAAATCACAAGACACTATCAAAGTTTAGAAAAAAAATACTCATAATTATAAACTATATTTTATATTTAGTTAATATAAAATATGTGTCAGCTTATTTCCTCCAATAGTCAAAAGTGAATGAAAAAATCCATAGATATTTCCTGTATTATCTTTGATGAAATTCTACAGAAATTAAAAGTGTGCTTCAAAGTAATCATTTGATGAATGTTAAAGTACACTAGATTTTATTATAAAATTAAGACCTACAAATCTAAATGTTTTAATAAAGAAAATTTATGCTACCCTTGGTTGATTTTCCAATTAACTAAAATGAAACTCTTTTCAATGAGTTGGAAAAAATGGATATGGCCTTCGCTTGCAGTTACTCTCTGCGAATACATTAACAGTATAATTTTAAACCTTTTGAGAATATTTTTACATCCAAATGGAAGGGGCTTATGGATCCCTAGAATAAAAAAGGAGATTTAAGGGAGATAAAAAATGTGGAGTACACCATTTACAAAACTACTCAGGTTTCTCCAGAAAACCTCTCCATATTCTACCCCTTTGAGAAACCCAGAGCAAGAGGTCAAAATTAAACAAAAAAAAACTTTAATCAAAATGAAACCCTATTTAATTGAGTAGATAAAAAAGTTTGTTTTCTGTGAAATTCTTACTCTTGTTTTTTAATATCTATATTAACTTTTCTCTTCCATCCCAGCAGCTAGTGGATTTGAACCACCAATCTTTAGATTAGAAGCCAAATGCTTAGCTTCCAATGCAACAAAGGCTACATCAGACTAATGTATCTTGTAGAGTTTTTCTAAATTATCATGTAGAGATTAGGCGTATAATTAGTATTTCAATTAATGTTCTGAAGAAAAATGCTGACTTTGCTTAAAATTACATGTGGAGTCCACATTTACATGGGGATAAAGTGATTCATAGCTAAATAGGTCCTTGTTAAATGTAAATTTAATTAAAAAATCTGAGACATATTTGCACATAATCTTGATGTGTAACTCTTGACAATGCAATGGCTATAACCACTAAATAACACTGAATCCTGGGATTTGAAGTTCTCAAATAATAGCTGTCAACCCCCTGGCTGATGTTGTGCTTGCTGTCTGGTTCATCGGGCTCTGGGAGACATCTAGGTGCAGAGTAGCATTGCTTCATAGTGTTTTCTTGACTGTGACATTTCAAAAGCAAATCACCAAGCTTGGGTTCTTAAGCATCTCTGAGAGGTTTTGAACAGCACCAATTTTGGCTCATAGTAATGTGCTTAACTATGTGCTCTCGGTACGGCTGGTTACCACAAGGTTGATTCTGACCCATAGCAACCCAGCATCCTGTTTCTGAAGCTGTCTGTGTTTGGTGAGCAGAAAGTCTCTTTTTCTCCTGCAGAGTAGCTGCGAACTTTCAAGCACCAGCCTGTCAGCAGCTCCCTGCTAACGTGGCAGTGCTATCAGTATTCCTTTACATACAGGCTCTCCTGTCAAGAGCCTATTGGGAGAAATAATATTTAAGGTGAGTTAGAAACAGAATCATTAATCATATGTTGAATTTCAGTTGGTTGTGCTGTGGTGGCTTGTTTGTGGCTGTGATGCTGGAAGATATTCTAATTGTCTTTGAATTGCCAAAAGGATCATCCATGGTGGACAAGATTCAGTACTGCTTCGGGACTGAAACAGACTGGCATAAAATACCTGAGAATCTCATCCTGGTGGAAGAAAAACAGAGTGAGAAAACTTCCTGGGAAGCAGCAGGGCCATATCTGATATATGTCTGGGATAGGAGCCCCTCAGGTTGGAAGATATAAACACTGTCTCCTCAGAATAGGTGAAACATAAATACATGGATTCTGTAAATAATAGTGACTGTATACAACAAGGATACATTGCCCAATCATGTGCCATATCCACCATCTCTACAGTTGTTATTTTGGGTTATGTTGAATACCAATCCATCTCATTGGGTATCTTTTTTTTTTAAATTGTGATCATTTACTTTAGTGGACATGGTGTCCTTTTCCAGGGGCTGCTCTTTCCTGATAGTAGCCCCAAATATGTGAGACCCCATCTTGACATCCACACTTCTAAGGAGCATCCTGAGTATATATCCTCTAAAACAGGTTTATATATTTTTCTGATATAAATCAATTCATTCTCACGTGCATGTGAGGATGTTGAAAATACCCTGCCTTGGGTCAGGAGCACCATATTCTTCAACATGACACCTTCACACCTTCTCAATAATCTTTATGAAGCGATTTGCTCAGGGACGCACATCATTTGTTTTCTTGACTGCTGCTCCCACGAGCGCTGATTGTAGACCCAAGCCAACTGAAATTCTTGACAACATCAATTTTTTCTCTAGTAATCATGATGTTTTCTGTTGATCAAATTGTGAAGATTTTAATTGTCTTTTCACTGAACTTAAATACAATGGGAAAAGCAAAGGCAGATTGCCTTCAGGAGTGTGTCAAGTGGTTATCACTTTCAACAAGAACGGTGGGGTCTGCATATCTCCGATTTTTAATAATCTTTCCTCCAATCCTGGTGCTGCATTCTGCTTCATCCCTTGCAGTTCTTGTGATTATTTGTTCACCAAACAGACTGAATTAATATGGGGAGGATGTAACTCTGATGCTCACCTTTTTTTATTTTAAACCATGTAGCATTCCTCTTTTCTTCCTTCACGACTGCCTCTTGATCCATATACAGACAGGTTCTACAGGAGCACAATGACATTTTCTGGAATTCTTACTCTTCTTAATCTTATGCCTTCACTTGACCAATGAAACAAAAATAGTTATCTGGTATCCTTTGGGAGCCAAGATCCATCTGATGTCAGCAATGATATTACTCATTCTAACATCTCTTCTGAATCTGGCTTGAATGGCTAACATGCTGCTGCAACAACTTTTAATAATCTTCAGCAAAACTTTACTTGTTTGTGATATTAATGATATTATTCAATAATTTTTGCCTTTTGTGTCATCTTCCTTTGGAATGGGCATAAATATGTATTTCTTCTAAGTAGTTTTCCAAATTTCTTGGCATAGACTAATGAGTGCTTTCAGTGCTTCATCATCTACATAAAACATTTACATTTCTAGCGTGTCAATTCCTGGGATTCTTGCTTTTCATTAATATCTTTATTGAATCATAGACTTCATGTTTCAATATTATCAGTTCTTGATCATATGATACCTTCGAAATGTTTAAACAATGGCCATGTAAATTTTGTGCAGTGACTCAGTGAATTATTTCCATCTTAATTTGATGCTTCCTAGGGATATCTTTGCTGAAATGGATTGATATAGGTTATTTTAATTTAGACCGTTATATGGAATGCTATCCCTGCAATGAAAAATTGAATTTGAATGGTATCACATTCACCATCTAAAAGAACATTTTAATATCCGTGCTGAAGCAAAACTATCTCAATGATAGCCTAATGTCCTTATAAATACAAAGATGATAGTTAATACATCTACGATTCAAGTTTATGTACCAATCATAAATGACAAAGATGAAGAAAGTAAACTTTATTTATAGCTTCAGCAATCTGAACTTGATCAGACATGCAAGAAAGATTCATTATAATCGCTGAATCTTGAAATGTGAGAATTGTATACTAAGAAGGATAAATAGTTGAAAATATGTTTGATGAAAGAAATGAATGGGAGGAAATATATTATAATTTTATAAGACCAACAACTTATTCACTTCAAATACATTTTAAAATATTAATATTTATCAAACAAGTGAGTGACATTTGCTGTATGGAAAACGTGGGAATAAATGCTACTGAATCTGTGCAAAGAGACTATGGAGAAGCTCAACACCATCCGTCAAAACAAGTCCAGCGACCTACTGCAAACTTGATCATCATCTGTTCACATGAAAGGTTAATTTGAAGCTGAGAAAATTGAAACCAGTCAATGTAAACCAAAGTATTCATTGACAACATTCCACCTGAATTTAGATATTATTGTAAGAATAGATTTGAAGCACTGAATGCTAATGACTTTGGATGACATCAAGGACACATATTCAGAAATCAAAATATCATTAAAAACACAGGAAAAAAAGAAAATGCTAAAGCAGACTAGATGTTAGAAGAGCCACTGAAACTCACTCTAACATGTAGAGTAACTAGAGTTAATATAAAAGAAATGGTAAAGTAAAAAAATCTGAATATCCTATTTTAAGTGATGGCTTATAATGGCATACTAAAATATTATGATGAAATGGGAAATGATATGTAATGAAAAAACAAAAGAGAACATGGTAAGGCTTTTGCAAGATGAAATAAATAAATAAAATTTTCAAATCTCTAGTTATAATCTTGAAGTTTCAATGGCACAAAAACTAAATACCACAGGGAATATGAAAAGATGATGGGAAACATACACAGCATACTAAAAATAATTGGTTGACTTCCAACCATTTTAGGAAGCTGCATGTGATTAACAATGAATATTTTTGAAGGAAAAAGGCCAAAAATGAAGTAATTGGTAAAATGCAAGTCTCCAGGAATTAACAGCATTATCAATTGAGATGTTTCTGTACGTGGATACAAGGTTGAAAGCGCTAACTCATAAATAGCAAGGCGTTTGAAAAACAGATGTCTGGCCAATGGACTAAAATAGATCCACGTATGTTTGCATTTCAAAGAAAAATGATACAGCAGAAAGCATAAGCAATACAAGAATACCATCAAAATTACATGCAAGTGAAATCTTTCTGAAAATAACTTAAGCATTACTGCGTCAGTCTATCTGTTGGGAATGCAAAAACTACAAGCTGGATTGAGATGTAGAGGAGAGGCCTCATTGTCAAGATCAGACTGAAAGCAGAGAATACCAGAAAGATGCTTACCTATGTTTTATTACATATGCAAAGGCACTTAACTTTGTGGATCCTAAAATTGATAGAAAACAGTGAACAATAGAAATACTTAATGGTGCTCATGTGCAACCTACATACTAAGAGGAACTAGTTCGAACAAAGGGAGATTGTGTCATTTAAATTCCAGAAACGTGTGAGTCAGAGTTGCATCCGTACACTGTATTCCTTCAATTTGTCTGTAGGCTGAGCAAATAGCCCATGAACCTGAACAATATAAAGCAGAACATAGTATCAAGATTGGGGGACATATTAAAAATCAGAAATGTGCAGATGACAGTAACCTTGTTAACCGAAGTGAAGAGAACTTGAAGCCTTTATTGAGGATGATCAGAGACCACTGCCTTCAGTACCTTTGAATGAAAAAAACAAAAACTCTCACGACTGGACCAATATGCAACCTCATAATAAGTGGTAAAAATCATGTTCTCCTTGTGGATTTCATTTTGCTTAAATCTGCTATGAATGCCAATGGAAATTACAGTCAATGAACCAAATGACGCATCGCAATGATTTCTCCAGCTTGAAGTTTACCTAAGTAGATTCAATGATTGTATCAAATAGTACACAAAACAGTAGCTTCAAAAAAGCTACTGTATACACACACTGCAAAGGTGAGGTCCAGGGAGTATGGCAGGGGCCAGACCAAATCCAGGGGTACATATTGTAGCCAACTAAAAAGGAGGGGTGTGGAGGAAAGGGGGGGGGAAAGAGATGTGTGGCAGGGGAATAAGGCACTGACCCACCCAAGGGGAGGGTATTGTTTGTGTCTCCACACGGAAAAGAGGGACCAGACTTAAATCTAGTGTTTCGGGAAATGAATGCTTGCTTGCCTGCATGGAGAGGGGAGTCAGTGGAGGGCCCTGAGGGCTGAGCACTCATACCAACTACATGGACAACTGTCCCTCCCCCCAGAAGAATTTACTTTAGAGGATGGCACTGAAGCTGCAGCTAGGGGAGATGGGCCTGTCTGATCAGAGCACAGGGGAACAAATGAAGGGGGAGGAAAAGGGAAGGGAGCACCTCCTGGCCCACCAGACCTGGAGGATGATATCCCAGCTCCAAACAGCCAATGCACAGAGTGGACCACAAAAAAACAAAACAAAAAAATAGTACATTCCAACACTTGATCTTCATGTTTAATCTTCATGTTTAGTCAAAAAATTAAAACGCTTGCAGATGAATGTGTTACCTTATTTCCTTCAATTATAAAATAACAGGGAAGAAAGACAAAAGAGCAGGAATTCTTAAACAGAACATGATTATTCATCAACATTTTGATTCCATTTATTTATTGTTTAATTTATTGCAGCTGGGCAGAAATAAATATCTTTGTCCTGTAGATTAGTATACTATTTTATAAATCAGTTAATAATAAACACAATGCAAGAATCCTAGTGGTCCTGGGAATCTTACAAGGGTGCTTACGGTCTTTTGCGTGTATTGCTGCGGAAGGACATTAGAACATCGTGTGCAGCGCTGGTCGTTCTTGACACTTCACAGGAGCAAGATTGGCAGTCTAGGGCTGCACAATTAACAGGCTTCAAAAACTCCGTGGCACAGTTCGGCTCTGCCCAGTTGGGTCTCTATGAGTTGAAATTGACCCCACGGCAATGGTTTTAGGTTTTCTGGTACACTTACTAAAACTATAGAATTGGTAGTAATAACATAATAATCATCCTAATAAAATTATTTTAGAAGTATTATTAACTATTGATTATGTTGGGTGATGACACTCACAACTATTTGTAAAGATTTATGATTAGAGCTAGTATCTCCTTTCCCCTACAATTATCTATTCTTTTAAGAAGAATTCATTACATTTACCCCTTTATTTAATATGTATTATATTTATTTAATTTTTGCTAGCCATTGAAAGTGGCACAATAGAGATCATGAGTACACACTCTTTGTATATATCATCTGAGAGAATGCTTGACACATAATAGTGATCAAAGCTGTTCATTCAATTAATAGACCAAGTGATCTTGTAAAGATATAAGCAGTTTGTCACTTTCATGCCAAATTGCCTCTTCAAGTTCAATATTTTAAGTTCATAAATAAGAATGTCCATTCATACATTGTTTCTTTAAGAATACAATATAATAAGTTATGTAAAAGCATGTAGTTAATTTCCTAGAATTTGCGCTCCTGCTGTTTCATCTTAAGAATGGTTGGTCCTGACCAGTGATGTTTATTTAATCATGATAAATCAATTCTTCCATTACGTGGTCATTGAGTCCCTACATTTAAGAGTGTCATATACAGTATATTTCTATTTAAAGGAGAAACATTCTTAAAATTCAGACTATAATTTTTGTATTTAAATGACTAACTCTTTGGTAAGACAAAATTAAGTTTACTTATCTATCCATATATTCCATAATAGAGGGATTTGAATTACTTGTATTTAATGCCTTTTGCATTTCAATACAGGCTTATGCAAAGTCATGAGCTTATGGTTGTTCAAAATAACAACTTCAATGATATGAGTGTTTACCTCCTAGACATTTGTGACACTACGGATCCAAGAAACCATATACCTTAAGATTTATTCCTGCTCGTTTTCAACCCTAGGGTTTAGTGGAGTGAGTCTGCTAAATTATGCTATTTCCATCTACAGTGTTGCTCTATCAAATGAATATGGCTCATAATTATGGAAATGATACTGGTAATTAGCTCAGAGTAGCAGCAGCGCCTACACAAGTTAATTCGTAATACGTAGCTCAATCGAAAGGGTGTTTTCAATACCATTTGATAGTTACTTTCTGATTTATTATGTGATTCAAGGTGACAGAGTATAACTTTTAATCTTTAAATTATAATTATGTCTAATTTAATAACCCTGAAAACAGGTAAGCAAAGTCAAGAAAACTGCCCCTGTAGTGAACACTTTTTAAAATGTTGAACCTTTCAGAAAATGATTCAAAGCCAACTCATTTATAATTAACTTTATTAAGTACAACATTTTTGGCTGGCGATTGACTCACAAGATCAGATGAAATTTATTGTGGGCAAATGATATCCAAATAGTATAATAATTTATTAGTTTAGTTTCAGGCAACTATCTTTTTGTCCCCACAATGCTTTAATGAGATTTTGCTCTGTCCGATTTTGTTTTTAAATCCTGTCACAAGGAATTTATTTGCTAATTAGCACCAG
This sequence comes from Tenrec ecaudatus, assembly GCF_050624435.1. NCBI lineage: Eukaryota > Metazoa > Chordata > Mammalia > Afrosoricida > Tenrecidae > Tenrec > Tenrec ecaudatus. Next base: position 26,116,988 of record NC_134540.1, on the reverse strand, counting down.
CTCAGTCTAATTAGTTTTCTCCATTATTTCATTATAAAGGACACTATTCTGTGCTGGGATTAATGGATGAAATGATAATATGATGTCATCCATTTTGTATTTAAATTTTAATGTTTGCATTTAAACTATATTGCATTAAATTAGTGTCCAAATAAAATTTTAGAGTATTTTAATAAATTTATCCTCCAAGTTTGATGAAAAATAGTCTAAGTAAAAAGTGCTACCATATACAAAATAATGTACTACAATAAGCACAACTGTTGTGTTGTGTAAATTATGCATATATTAAACTTAAACCCTTAGTATGTCCTTAGGAAATATTTTTTACCATGAGAATATGTCAGAAGTAAACTTTAATAACCTAAGACAGGCAAATTCATCTCGCTGCTTTTAGAAAACATCTTCAATGTGAAGGTGCTTGAACTTCTTAATTAGGACAAGGGGACAATTGTACCGTACATCCCAGCCAACTTCCATACTTGGAAGGGAGGCCAGTTCCTTAGCTGATTTGCTAATCATCAGCAGACACATCAACAAGTAGCTCAAAACAACTGAACCTGGTCCAGATTGGAATAGCATGGTAATAGCTTAATTTTTAGCTAAATAAAAGTCATTATACTTTGTAACGTTGACATTTCAGCAACCAAGGGGCCTGCAGGTGGAATGCTATTGTAGCAAGATCTAGTGCTTGTAGCTTTGCCTTCGGGTGGGGGGGGGGGCGGGAAGAGGTAGCAGTTATCATCACCTACCTCACAGCTTGTTCCCAGCCTCTGCTAATCATCAGCTCACGATTTATTAGCCTTTGCTAATAGTTCCCTCTGAGCTTTTCCACCTCTGTCTTCACACGCTAATTAGTAGTGAGGAGTGAGGAGGTGAGGAGAACAAAATGCCATGTGTGGTAAAGTTTTAAGGTCTAGACTTTTGTATCTAGCTAAACAGCTCATCAGACTCAGTGTGAAAGGCTTGTTTGCCTTACTTAATTGTGAGCAATAGAAATGTGATGAAGAATTCCGAATTTGAAGGATTCTCAAATGTACTGGGGTGTAAATGAAAACTGTCATTCCTGGTTTCCTCGGATTATAAAAGACTCTCAAAGCGATATAAGGCTTTACACTGAAGATCACAATAAAGAGTATGGCTACAGTACTCTGAAAAATATAAAGATTTAAAGTGGACCATAGAAGTCCCTCGTGGTGTAACCAGTTAAGTGGCTGACTGCTAAGTGAAAAAATGGTGGGCAAATCTCCCTAGAGTTGTCTCAATAAAGCCAACCAAACCAAACTAAATAAAACAAAACTGCAATAGAAAATCAATGAAATATAAGTTCTTATTTGGAATTCAATACTTGGGAACAAAATTTTACTGACATCAAGAATAAAAGAGATGATACTCATCTAGAGACTAGAGATATTCAAAGTAATGATTTTATATGAAGGATTATTTTTTGTTAATAAAGATATTAAAATGCATATATTGTATGAGAATATTTTATTGTCTTGGGGTGCAGGGAGTCTCCTAAACAATAAAAATAAAGAAAAATAAAAGCAAAGTAATAAAAATATCTTTTTGCTGAACATAGTTTTGATTCACGTACATTAACATATATTACAGTTTTATTTTTTATTTCACTTCTGGAGACACCATGGTAAATTTTTTATTGCCAATTATCCTTTAAGAGAAAACAAATCTAATTACTGTTTTGCCCATGCTATTAACTATGTAAAATTATCAACTTGTCTCCAGGAGTTATGTTCAGTTATCAGAATTGTGCTACACTGGGAACCATTACTACTTTTAATGTTGTTTTTGTTTAGATTCATAACTACTCTTTGACAAATTAAATATTCTGTTTGTAAAGTGAAATAATGGTATTAGTTTACTGTAATATTGTATAGGTTGTGATAATAAACAGATGATAAGTGTAAAACAAAACATTATTTGAAGGTTATGTTGTACTCATTTCATGAGGGAGATTTGCACAGTGACTGGAGCAATGGAATTGAACATTGAAAACAGTTGTCAGAGAGCACAGGACGGTTTGTTCTGGTTTACATAGGGTCTCTAGGAATTGGAGCTGAGTCAGTGGCACCTAACTAACAACACGCTATTCTTCCCAAAACCACTTAACTGAATCACAGAATATCCCGTCATGGAGTTCATGACATTATTTTATGTCATACCATGGGAGAATACTGTCCCAGCCAAGTTGACATAAACCCCAACTATCACAATGCTTACATCTTGAATCTTCTGAATACTGTTCCTGAAAAATTAACCACACATATGACTGTCACTTCATACTTATACTGATTTAATTACATCACAAACCTATATCAAACTTATTTGAATTATATGAAACAATATCTGAATATTGATATTCATCTGAGTTTCAATTACTACCCAAAAGAAAGGAGTGGTGAAGATATTTAAATATCATTGAAAGCACTTTCCTTCAAGAGCTAGGAGGCAAAGGGCATATGTAGTGGTCTAAATAAAGTCATGAATATATGAAATATATTTATATATAAGGATTTGGAAATATATATATATATATATATATATATATATATATATATATATATATATAGACATTGGGCCTCCACTCAAATACTCCCTCAATGCAAGAACACTTTGTTCAATGAAACTGGCATTCCATGATGCTCACTTTCCCAGCACGATTGCTGAAGACAAAGTGGGTGCATCAAACAACAAAAAATCCTGATACGATCACTGAAGACAAAGCAGGTGTATAAGCAAATGTTGTGAAGAAAGCTGATGGTGCCCGGCTATCAACAAATACAGCATCTGGGGTCTTAAAGGCCTGAAGATAAACAAGGGGTCATCTAACTTAGAAGCAACAAAGTCCACATGGAAGAAGCACACCAGCCTGTGTGATCATGAAGTGTCCAAGGATGAGGTATCAAGCATCATCAGAACAAAAAAATCATATTACTGTGAATGAGGGGGAGTGCAGAGTGGAAACCCAAAGCCCATCTGTAGGCAACTGGACATCCCCTCATGGAAGGGTAGGGGGGAGAAGATGAGCCAGTCAGGGGGCAGTGTAGCAATGATGAAGCATACAACTTTCCTCTAGTTCCTAAATGTTTCCTCTCTCCCCCCCCCTCCGCCCCCACTATCATGATCCCACTTCTATCTTACAAATCTGGCTAGACCAGAGGATGTACACTGGTACTGATAGGAACTGGAAACACAGGGAATCTAGGGTAGATGATCCCTTCAGGACCAATGGTGATAGTGGTGATACCGGGAGGGTGGAGAGAGGGGGTGGTTGAAAGGGGAACCAATTGCAAGGATCTACACATAACATCCTCCCTGGGTGACAGACAAGAGAAAAGTAGGTGAACGGAGATGTTGGACAGTATAAGATATGACAAAATAATAATTTACAAATTATCAAGGAAGGGTTCATGAGGGAGTGGGGAGCAGGGAGGGAGGGGGAAAATGATGAGCTGATGCCAGGGGCTTAAGTGGAGAGCAAGTGTTTTGAGAATGATGAGGGCAATGAAAGTACAAATGTGCTTTGCACAATTGATGTGTGTATGGATTGTGATAAGAATTGTATGTGCCTCTAATAAAATGATTTTTTTTAAAAGAAAGCACGTTCCTTCAATTATTCTTTTTCTTGAGCTCTAAATTTTGTCCAAATAAGTTCTTCATACAGGATTAAATTGTAAAGAACAGCATTGTACTCATTACGAAAGAATATACACAAACTTGATTTTATTGGAATACAAATTGTTTACATAAGTGAATCTGATTATATGAGAATATAAACTGGGGCATCGGGAGAGAAGTGAACAGCTGCACAGAAATAAATTTTTAAAAATTAACTCACTCCCATGCATGCGTTATCCATGAATGATGCTCAATATAAAACCATACTTTACAGTACACTATAAACTCTCCACACACTTAACTTATGACTAGGTATGTGATATACAACGTCTAAAATATGATGCAACATACATCTCTTTGAGGTAGTATTTAAGCATTTCCATATAGTTTACAAAACTGTGAATGAAAAACAAAAGGCATGCCAATCTTAAAGTATTATGTCTTTAAAATAGTCAAATGTGTACATTTTATTTTTATTTAAAGAAAATATAAAAAATTTAAAAACTTAAAATATTGAAGTGCTCATGAGAGACCATACAGATAAATCAATCTAAAGTTGCCTCACAGTTTTTCAAGGAGCTAGCAGAATATTCACTGAATATAAAGGAACAACGCTTCTGTGCTGGAAATTTTAGTGAGCACCATCCAGAGTGTGCCAATGAACTCTGTAGAATTACTAAATAGTGTTTTAACAACATTTACTCTATTATGGAAGTAATCAGTTCTATTTAGTTGAGATAATATGGATTTTAGTGAGTTACATAGTCCCTAAAGGTAACATATGTTATGAGTTATTGCATGCATTGTTCATAACATAAATACTATAAATATATTTTTTTAATTGCATTTAGCATTCATGAGTGTGTCAGTCCAGGTGGACTAGAGAAACAAATTCATAGATACTCATATGTGTATAGGAAAGAGCTTTATATACAAGAGCAATTGAATATTGAGAAAACATCCCAGCCTAGTCTAGTTCAAGTCCATAAGTTCAATGTTAGCCCATATGTCTGATATCAATCTATGAAGTCCTCTTCAGACTCACGAAACACATGCAGTAATACCCAAAGCAGAAAGATCACAGGCCAGTGTGTGTTAAATCTTGTGGATGCAGTGGCTTTGTAAGCATCTCAGCACTGGCAGGGGTCTCCATGTGGCTTCTCCAGGTCAAGGGCTCTCATTGGATCAGCATAGCTCCATGTGTCTTGTCAGTAGAGTCTCCCTGGGTGTGAGCATGTGTCCCACCTCCAGCAAACTATTTATCTCCTTAGCGCCTCCAAATGAGGTCATCAAGCTACTTCCTAATTGACAGGCTAGACTCCACCCCTTCACTCTGAAGTCTCAAATTTACAGCAGATTATGTAATGACCACAATGGGTTTGTTATAAAATACTTTAATTATATCAAATATAAACTTGGTAAGTGATGTGATAAATGTTACCAAAAGGGATATGTTTGTTTAGGCATATTTATATATAGATCTAATTATCTTGACACAGAAATGAGGCATTTGACCGGGAATGCAGTTGTGATTCTTCTGTCTCATGATTAACAACGTTTAAATGTGTAAATTCCTAGGCATAAAAAATTGTTCTGTTAATTATATTCATTACTCACTATGTTCATTTATACTAATAGTTGATATTAAAAGGAATAGGCTAAGCAGAATTTTCCCTATTAACTTATTTATAACTTATGAACACACTTGTTTCTGTTGGTTTAAAGTTTGCATAGAAATTAAAAGAAATTTTCATTTGATGGTTCTTTTTAGTTTTACAAAGCCAAGCCTGTCAGCGCTATTAAAAATAACCCACTTTTTCCTGTCAATAAATTCTGTTTCATTCTAACTTCATTAAATGTCATATTTCAAGGAGTTCTTACACACACACACACACACACACACACACACACACACACAGAAAGAGTGAGAGGATTACTCTTTGAAGGTATCTCCAGCCTTCACAAAAGTTATTGTAAATTGTTAACCCTTTAAATCATGAAAAACTAATTGTGTTTACAGTATCACACGTAATAATATAATCTAAGAATTAATTACTAACGCACAACTTCAAACTCACAGCCTTTGGTCTATAATTAGATATAAAACAATCACTGTAGAAACATATGTGAAACTCGGGAACTCTTTCTCTCATATCTATTTCTTCCCCCGTGCCCTCCCCTATATATTTTGATTAATAGTTCTTCTTCATCTTCTCTGTAAAGGATACGGTTATTATTTTGTTCTTGACCAAAAATCTTGTAGTGGTTCCTAAAAGCCCTCATTCCATAATTGATCTACACGATAATTTTGTTGGATTTTCTTTCATATTTATTTTAAAACTTGACACTACTGATAAAAAGTATCCCTACAACCAATTCCTCTCATAATTATATTTTATCTGGATCTTCAATTTTTTTTAGAATGGTCCTTATGCTTCCAGATATCTACCAAATCTTTTCCCCCCACAATAGTATAACCGTCCAAAATTAAGTCAGATCCACTCACTGCTCATTAAATTTCTAATAATTTGAATCATTTAAAATACAGGCTAAAGTCTTTACTCTTCTGAGAAGAATTTTCTGAGCTCTGTTTAGTTTTACTTCCTAGTATGTTTCCTTATTCATCCAATTTACAAACACTGGTTGCTTTGAAATCCCTTAAATCCAGTAAACACATTTCAATCTTGGGACATTTAAAGGTTTATGACCCTTTACCAAGAATACTCTTTGTGTAGATACTCACATGTATTAACCACACCCAACCTTCTAAATGGACTGAAATGTCACGGAACTAGAGAAATTTCTATTGACTACCATATATTTAAGAAAGCATCATCCTTACTCTCTCCTCCTGTTGTCAAATTATAAATACATTAATTATTCTTGGTGTCTAGGATTAACAACTGGTTTGTCAGCCAACTGATCTGTGGTTGGTTCTAACTTGCCAGCCACTGGGTTGTCAGTAGTGGCTGCACTGGCTACATGTTCATTTGTATAATTAAGATTGTTGAATGCTGGAAAGTCAGGATGGATGACCCTTCAGTAATAGCAAAAGAAGTAATGATTCCCTGATGATACAAGAAAACAGGGGCTGGGACAGAGAGGGGAAAGGGGTCCTGACAGCAAAGATGATTGCATAGACCCCACTTGAGGGAAGCGAGTAACAGACTTGTCGGTGAATGGATATATTGGATGGGGGTAAGATACAGTATAAATAAATAATTATGGTTTTTGCAATGAATATTGAATATACCATTGACTACCAGAGAACAACCAATCTGCCTTTGAAGTACAATCAGATTTAATGTTCTGTAAAAAAGTGGGTGAAATAGGCATGTTGTCAGGAGAAACCAGTTCTGGAGAAGGACATCATGCCTGGTAGTCAATGAGAAAGAGAAAGGCCCTAAAAGAAAGGGAATGGCGCAGTGGCTGCAGAAATGAGCTCAACAAAACAACGGTGAGAGTGCAGCAGCGACGTGAAGCCTCTCATTAATCTTGTCGGGTAGCTGTGACCTGAACCAACTGAACATCACTGGAACAAAACAAAAATGACAAAAACACTGGGATCAAAGAAGGCAATATATAAGCTATATAAATAATACATTTGCCTTCGTACCTTCAGGTTGCCTTAAATAGACACAGGCATACACTCATGCACACACGGATATTATTTAAAATATGTTTACTGTTAATATTTATAGATATAATATATGCATATGATATAAACACACATTTATTTATAATACCTGCAATGTTCATATTTTTATGCATACTGTATTATTTTATATGCATTATATATGACACGCACATATATATATATATTTAAATCCACCTAAAGGGATTAAGGAATATGTACCACTAAGATAATTTATATGCAGCCATTCACTGTGCCAGGTTGTTGTTGTTGTTGGTTTTCTTTTAATTGTTTTTTGTTTTATTTTCATACTGCCAAGGTCGTTCAAGTCACAGCTACCCCATAAAATTAAATACTGCATGTTGTGCATATATATATGAATGTATTTATCACACATATATATTGTATTTGGAAGATATATACATATATTTTTTCATATATAATTGCAAAAGCCATTTTTGAAGGATTCATATAAAGCCAAATCAAATGGTCATCTTAGCAAAATCATCCAAGCTTTGCCTCAGGTTTAAAGGAATGCTCTCGTCAGGTAAGGCTGGCAAGTCTCAATGATGAATTCAGTGCAGAAAGGTTCAATTGGAAGTTTGACTGTTTACCCCAGGATTCCACAAGGTAGATTTTCTTGAAGGCCTCATGATGATAATGAGGGATTTTTATGAAGAAATGTTATGAATATTGACATTTTAATTGATGAGAAAAAGATTAGGCAACTCATATCAAGGATTCCTTGCCCTCCTCCCTGACCCCCCATCACAATAGAGGCCCTGTCCTTCTTGGAGGAGGGCTACGGTGATTCTAAGAGAAGACCATTTGGAAATACCACCTCACAAGCCAGCAGCCCTGCACTTGCCCCATTAATATGCATTCTTTGTCCCAAACTCCAGGCACACATAAAATGAACATAATTTGAGTCCCTCAATAATGCCCAAACTGATATTTTAAGGTAATGTAATTGAAGACTGAAGAAATTTTGGGAAGTGTTAAGATGAAAATAATATTTTCAGTAATATATAAATCTACATAGAGGATAATTCAGTATTCAGACATTCACATTTTGATAATTTTAAATAAAGATGTTATGATTTTGTAGCACTTTGTTCTACCTACCCTTTTGTATTTATTAATTGGTTCAGACCATATTTACTAAAATAATCTGAATTGTTCATTCATTCCTTTCTATAGGATATTTTTATTCATTTTACATAAAATATATTATTGATCATAAAATTCAGTAAAACAAAGTCTAACCCTGTGTTTATTCATTTTTTTATTCTTAAATATATCTTGGTGATGACTGAAATGGTGAGCCTATTTAGACCACGAAGATGATCCAAAATGAAAATAATTTGGATACTATTAGAAAATATAAGAAAAAAAAAAGAAAATAAAAGACCAAAAATTGGAGTAGTGTTAGGGTTGAAGGCACATAATGTTAAGAGTTAAAATCAAAAAGTGAATTCAATTTCTCAGTTACAGAATATATATAATAGAGTATTATTCAGAAAACTATGAAATAGTGGAACATTTGTAAGTTCATGTAGCAGGAGATAAATTCATTGTAGCGGTGACTTTTGTTTGATTGCTCCTGGGGCAATAAACAGTGTCCTTTGTAAATGGTTTCCACTATGCATTACTAGGACCAAAGGCAAGGCAAGAAAATGAATTTCAATTTGGAAAGAACAAAAAGGAAAGGAGATAATATCTTAAATTTAAGAAGTGCAACTTCACTATGTTTTGAAGATCATATTAAGATGATAAAATGAATACAAGCTTGAAAACAGGAAATGATTATTGAATCGTTCCTTTTCCAGCGTGAGAACATGCTCTACAGGTGTGGTTGGGTGCTCCTCCTTCCACCAATGTGTGCTCTCTGCAGTGTCTTCGCTAGGTAAGAGCACCAAGAAGAAAAGCAAAGGATATTTTCTGCCCACGACCTGCCATTGCCATAGAAACACAAGACATAATAGGCAGAAGTGTGCACAGAGACAAATTCAACTGAAGGAAAAAGGACCATTTTACCAAGTGCTACATACTCAGAGATAGCACGGGCGCAGCTTAGACAAGCAGCCTTCGAAACATGTGTGGGGAAATTCCAGTATCTTTTTATTTCCCCCTTTTTTTGGGTTTTATGAAGTCCTTTTGTTTTTATCAGAGAAGACAGAGTATGCCGCTCTTTTCAGTAAGGTGGTTTTCAAAGGATAATTAAACACGCAGCCACTATTTTCCATTTAAAATGAGGAAAGAAAATAAATTATTGGCAGGCAGACATGCAAAATGGAATCAGCTTTACATTGTTCCCGTCGCTTTTAAAGTGTATTTTGTTGAGTCTTCACACACAAAAACTCCTGGATGCCATATTTTTCTTTCTTTATATTTATGGGAAACACAAGAAGAACTTTAAAACGACCTAAGAGCAGTCAACTCGAATTGGTTTGTCAGAGCTTGAACTCAACTATAAATATGACAAAGCGCTCAACATTCATCTACCATGCACCTGTACTAGTGTTCTGAAGCAAAGAGATAAATAAAGACACGCGCGCGCCTTATTTAATTGTGCTTTGCTTGTGTTTCACAAATATGCCTTTTTTAATTGAAAGTTTTTGTGGCAATCCTAAATCGAGCAAATCTAGCAGTGCGATTATTCCCACAGCAAGTGCTCATTTCATGCCTCGCTGTCACATACGGTTAATTCTCACAATATTTTAAAGCCTTTTCTTTTTGCTAGTTCACATTTAATCAACTACAAAAGAGTGTCAACATGATTTTTGCACGTGATCAGAAATAAACAAAAATCCCCGAGATTGGCATTATTGTGATCTTTGGAGTTGAATGCACAGGATTGTGGAGGTAGACTTGCGTAAAGGAAAAACTGATGTTTTGTGTCGTTAACATCCGTGTTGCCTTTCTTTTTATATAATAAACTATGATTCTGAGAAGGAAACAATGTCTTTCGTGAAAGCATAAGGTGATGTTTATAGTCTGCATTGGAGTTTGCTCAGCGAGATAAAAAGGTAGACCTGTTGGTATTCTCTAGACCCTTGATTCTCATCATTTAGTAGGTATTGTGATTAGTTTGGACACAGAATTTTCACTTAAAATAACTTCCCAGGCATTGCTGATACTGCTAAACAAAAAGCCACACTTTGAGAACCACTGCTATAGATATGATGCAGACATCTACCTGAAGATAATATACAGATTTCAGCCATTGTTATCTGGGCTTAGGAACCTTTAAGCAGAGTAATGATATTTGCATAGAATTATTATTATTTGTTTCTACATATTTTATTATTACAAAGTAAAATTTTATATTTAAATTATGAGTTGAATATTTAATTTACTATAAGATATCTAAATTGAGATACAAATGCTGCCTTAAATTTCTGCAAATATTAACTGTTTAACATACCACTAGCAAGCATAAAAAAAGACTCAGGACATCCATGTTACTGGGTCAGATATTTTCATTTCTTTTTGTGAAGAAAAGCATGATATGGATATTTTTTAAAATAATGCTTTGGTTTTGAATATATATTTTTATTTTATAAGCATATCTACCATAACTGAAATTCATTTTGCCCCCATTATTCATTTGATTTACTTGTAATGAGCTCACTAATTTTACATCAAAATAGGCTCCAATGTTTACCTTCTTCTGTATTTAATTCGACAGATCTCTTACATTTATGCATTGTGGCAAAAATTATGGGCAGCTGGGAGCTAGTTTCCCTCTATTTATTTTTTCACTGCTGCATTTTATATTTTGTAATCTAAAGCAGAGCTTTGATTAATTATATATTTTGTAACAAACTAAAAAAACTATCTTCTGCAAGTTAAAGCAATTCCTTTATTCGATTGAGCATGGTATAATGCTTTTTCTAAATTTAGACCCTTAAACATTATTAAACATAGATATCACTTCCCTCTTATTATCATATGCAACATAAGATGACACCATCAATAAAAAGTTGAATTTTTGATAAAAGGAAAATATTCCTTAACTTTGAGACCACTAAGTGGGTTCAGAATATTCTTGCTCCTGCACTCAAAATATGTGAACCCAGACTATATGCATGTGATGATACATCGCCAGAGAAGTGGGAAGAGCTGTGTGAGTATTAAGTGGACATCAGTAGAAAAAAATACCTGTTGTTTGTTTAATGCCGCAGAAAGTCCATGTTTAGTCAGTTCAAGAAATAGAGTATTCCTATTCTACAAGAGATCGTTCATACTGTTAGAAAATAGGATGGGCTTCAGAGAAGTAAACAATGTGATTTTCTATATAAAAGATTTAAGGCTTAGAGAATGTTAGGATTGGGGATTTCCAGCCGGAAAATGCATTTCGGAATGCCAAGCTCATGGTATTCAAGCTCCTGTGTCTAAAATGTCAGGGCTGTTTGCCTGGAACCAGCGCTGTGCGGGTAAAAGCAGAGAGAAAATCGCAAAGAGAAACAAAGCCAAAGAGGACACGCAGAGCAGAGCAGAGCACGGTGTAAACAAACCTCTGCTCTGAAAACTAAGCAACACACACCATGATACCCTTAAAATGGATTTTCTTTTTAAAATTTATGTGAAATTATAAAAACATAAAAATTGTTTAGTGTAATGATTTTGTCCAGGATGGTAGCAAAAATAAACAGAAATATTCTTCCATTATTTAAGCAAAGTAAATGTTGCGAACAATATTTTTGTAGAAAGAAAATGCAAAAAAGGTTATCACATTTCTTCCTCATTTTTATTACCCTCTCCTGTTTTTTTGCATATAGGAAATATTAACACTTATTTTAACTACTTCTTTATTTTGAGATGGATGTATAGTTGGACAACTAGAAACTTATTTCTCTTCAGTGGAGAATATCAGGAAATATTTTCCCATTATTTCAAGTGGATAGAAATCTAAAGTGAGTATGTTAGTCTGGGTACATTAGATAAATAAATCCACAGAAACTCATATGTATAAGAGGGAGTTTTGTGTAAAGGTTAAGTGCACTTCAAGAAAACATCCCAACCCAGTGTTTCCCAAGCCCACAAGTCCAACATTAACGCATATGTCCAACACTAAGCCACAAAGTCCTCCTCCATCTCACAAAACACATGCAGTGATGCTGAATGCAGGAGGAAAGTTGAATCAGTGAATGTGTAAGAATCTCAGCACTGGCAGGGGTCTCCACACGGCTTCTCCAGCACCCAGGGCTGCATCATGGTAGGTCCATGTGGCTTCTCCTTGGGGATGTCTTGTAGCAAGTGTCATCCCAGCTGAAGCAGGTAACTGGGTAAGGCAGCTGCACCCTGGTCTGACCATCAGAAAACAAGAGATTGGAGAACTAGAAAGGTGAGGCTCATGGGCCATGTATCCCTTCACCCTTCAATTAACCCCACATGTGTTTATCAGCCAGGTTGACAAAAATAAACTTTAACTCTTAGTGATATAGACTGTAATATCTCCGTTTAAGTATTTTTAAACAGTTTATTGGCTCTATCTCACATATAACAGGGTTCAATACTTCAATTATGTCAACAAATTATACAATTATCTCTGCAATCAACTTTAGACCATTTACTTCTTTCTTGCATTCATTGTTATCAGCTCCCCAAACACCCCAACCACCTGTGGCAAGAAATTGTCAATACAGTCACTCTATTTTATAGAGATATTATAAATTTATTTTTCAACCATACTTTTAAAATTATTGGTTCATTTATTTGTTAGTATTATGGATATATATTGAAGTTTAAAGAATACAAGGTATGGAAAAGTGTGGTTTAATATACTATACAACTGCATGATACAACTGAAGACAAATAGGAGCTCTTTAATTCACTATATAATAACACAAAACATCACATGCATTTTTCAATTCATACTTATCACCATATCTAAATTAAAATAGCATGCCTTCAGGCGTGTTTTTGCAAACCCATCTTGCTGATATATATATTTTTCATCCTGGGAAAAATGGCATAGTGTGCTTATGAAAACCCTTGTGGGTTAGGAGAAGCAAAGAAATATAAAATTTACATTTTTGTGTGTGATAAAATGTATATTTCATCTTACATAGAAAATATACCTGTGTTAGTCTTGATCGACTAGAGAAACAAAACCAGAGAGACTCATATGTATTTAAGAAAGAGCTTTAAATACAAAAGCAGTTGAATATTAGGAAATATCCCAGCCCAGTCCAGGCTAAGTCCATAAATGTGATATTAGCCCATATGTCTGTTACCACTCTATAAATTCTTCTTCATACACACACAGCACAAGCAACGATGCTGAGTGCAGGCAGGAAGATCACAGGCAAGTAGGTGGAAAGTCTTGTGGACCCAGTGGCAGTATAAGCATCTTGGCGCTGACATTGGTCTCCACGTGGCTCCTTCAGCTCTGGGCCTCTAGTGTAGCTCCATGTGTCTTCTCCACAGGAATGTCTCACAGGGAGTGAGCCTCTGTCCTGCCTCAAGTGAGCTATTTATCTCCTTAGCACCTCCAAATGAGGTCAACAGGCTACGACCTGAGTGACAGGCTAAACTCCATCCCTTCACTCTTAATCCTCTCAAATTGACAGCAGATTATGTAAGCACCACAACCCCCAATATAGATAATAAGTCTTATGGTCACACAGTTTAAAGTTATAATTAACTTATTTAGACTTAAATTTATTTTGGAAGAAACTTATATTGAAATATTATATTCTGGATAGTGTCATGGTGTTTAAGTATAAATATGTTAGCATGCTAGAGCAGATTTTTTAAACAATAGCCTACATCTCTAATTGATTTACAAATATATTAATGTAATTAATTATTATTAGATGTGCTAGAGTCAGTTCTGACTCAGGAAAACTAGATAAACTGGAAGGAAACACTTCCCAACCCAGTTTCATATTTATAATCCTTCCTTCTTATAAACCCATTGTTGTATTTATTGTTCCAATTCATCTCCTTGAAGTTCTTCCTCTTTTTTGATCTTTCCCTCCTTTAGCAAGCATGATGTCCTTCTCCAGGGACTAATCCCTCCAGATAACTTGTCCAAAGTATGTAAGAAGAATGCTCTACATCACTGATGATGAGGTTTTCACACGTCAATTTGCATACCCATTTCCAAAGTTCAGGAAGAGGATTCAGCAGAGTGTGGTTTATCCAAGGATCTCACGTCCCCCAGACCACTGTGAGTGCCACGAGGTCAGTCAAATACCCAATTCTGTTTTCTCCCACCTGGCAGGAAGGGAGGCAGCCAGGAGGGAAGTGGCTGCTTGTTCACAGGCCACACACACTCACTTTGTGACACAAGGGCAATCCCACATTGCCAGAAGGCTAACAGAAGCATGCTTTGTGGAGTTCCAGGGGCATTTCTTGGGGGAAGAAACTGGAAACTGGCTAGAAACATCTGAGTGAGCTGAAGATGCCTTCGTCCTGTGGAGGCTGGCTCCTCATTCACCCACTAGGAATAGAAACTGTCTGAAAATGTGTCCTAAACAAGAGACAAAGACTCCCCAATTTCACTTCTAAGGAGCACCCTGGCTTTCCTCCTTCTAATAATGACCTGTTTATTCTCCCAGCAGTCCCAGGTACTTGCAGTATTTCTCTTTAACACTACAATTCAAATGCTGCATAATTTCTTCATTTAAAGTATCCATTGCCCGGCTTTCCTACGCATAAGAGGTGGTCATGGGTGAAGGGCATCTTCACCCATACAGTAGCATCAGTACTTTTGCACAATTGAAAGCAGATCAACCAATGAATACATTGTTTAATTTCTTGATTGATGCTTACATAGGTGTTATTGTGGACTCAAGTAAAATTAAATCCTAGAAACATTCAATATCTATTCCATTTATCTT
This sequence comes from Tenrec ecaudatus, assembly GCF_050624435.1. Lineage (NCBI taxonomy): Eukaryota > Metazoa > Chordata > Mammalia > Afrosoricida > Tenrecidae > Tenrec > Tenrec ecaudatus. Next base: position 26,101,865 of record NC_134540.1, on the reverse strand, counting down.
ACTGGTCCAGTTTTGATTATTGTTTTTTTTTGTTGTTTCTTTACATTTTTGTTGTTGTAGTTAGGTGCTAGAAAGTTGGTTCCAACTGATAGTGACACTATGCAAAACAAAACAAAACACTGACCGCTCCAGGGTCATCCTCAAAATTGATCTCTCCTTGAGCCCAATGTTGCAGCCATGGTGTCAATTCATCTTGTATTCTTTATGCTAAGGTGTGGTAGTTACATCATCAGTTGTCAATTTGAGGATTAATCGTGAAGGGGTGGAGTTTAGCCTATCAATCAGGTCACAGCTTGATGACTTCATGTGGAGGCTCTAAAGAGATAAAGAGCTTGCTGGAGTCAGGACACTACACTCCTGCGGACAAGACACATGGAGCTCTTCTAAAGGCCTGCAGCTGAAAGAGTCATGTGGAGACCCACGCCATCACTGAGATGCTTCCACCACCACTGGACCCATAAGACTTTCCACCCATTGGCCTGTGATCTTCCTGTGTTTGGTGTCATTGCATATGTTGTGTGAGTCTGAAGAGGAATTTATAGACTGGTATCAACATTTGGGCTAATATCAGACTTAAGCACTTGATCTGGCCTGGGCTGGGATGTTTTCTCAATATTCAAATGCTCTTGTATGTAAAGCTCTTTCCTATACATCTGAATGTCTCTGAATTTGTTTCTCTAGTCTCCACAGACTAGCACACAGGTTTAATTTATACTAAAGGGTTTAATCTTTAACAGGTATTAGTAAGAGCTCCCAATTTTCCCAAGCTTAAGGAAAGTTGTGTCATCTGTACAGCTTGTTGCTGTTAAGTGCCAAAGAGACAGTTACTACTTACAACTCTGCCCAGTCCTGTGCCTCCTAATAATTGGTGTTATACTTGAATCTATTTTGGCAGTCACTATAACAATCCTCTACTTCCACTTTTTTTGTTGACCTGTTTTACCAAGCATGATATACTTTTCCAGGGACTGACAGCATGTCCACAGAACTTGTGAACACTCACTCTGTCCTTCTGAAGCACACCCTAGCTATACTTATCTGAGGCAGATGTGCTTGTTCACACAGTCCATGATACTTTCAGTATTCCTCGATACCTTAATTCAATTGCATGAGATCTCCCACAATCTTCCTTATCCATAGTCTAGCTTTCACATGTATGTGAGGTGAATGAAATGAAGGCATGTGTCAGGTGCAATTTCATCCACAAAATGATATCTGTAGCACTTTAAATAGGACTTGTACAGCTGCATTCCCCATTGCAATACATCTTTCTATTTCTTAACTGGAGCATCCATGAAGGATTATTGTGGTTTCATGTAAAATGAACCCCTTGGAAACATCAGTCTCTTTACTGTTTAGCCTGGTCTTGGCTTTTGGTTCAGTTGTGAGAATCTTGCAGCATGAGTACAACTAGTTGATCAGGAATTCTCGTTCTTCTTAATGTTATATATGATTTGTTACAATCTGTAGAGTTGAATCAATCTTTCATAATAAACACAGGTAGACCCTTTTCTGGTATTATCTGCTTTGAATACCATCTACCATCAACCTGGACTGCATCTGCTTTTAAGGTCCATCGGGAATCAGCACTGATATCCACTCCTACATAATATTGCTTCATTTAACAAAATCATTAATATCACATTCAAGTAAAATTGTGCTAAAATACATTAAACTAAAATTGTTTCAGCAATACATTGACAAGGAACCGCTAGACATTCAAACTGGATTCAGAAGGTGGCATTTCTTGCAAGGGGCATGTATATTATCTGTTCCAGTTAAATGTTACTTCCTAGAATTGATTAACAGCAAGTTATCATTTGTACTGCATTGATCCCTGATGGTGTAGTGGTTATGAATTGTGTGTAAGATTAGAAAATCTTAAGCTTAGCAGTTCAAAACCTGCAGCAGTTTTCTGGAGGAGAAATGAGGGTTGTGATTCTCATAAAGACTTACAGTCTCAGAAACACACAGAGACAGTTTTATCCTTTCCTCTAGAGCTGTTTTGAGTATGATCAATGCGAGGCAGTGAATTTGTCTTCAACTCTATGTATTCGTTCCATCTTCCTGCACAGCTTGATATTTTTAACATAATTCAACTCTCATTCACGGAGTCTATTTTGACTCATAGCAACTCGAAGGGACATTTCAAATGCCATAAATCTTTATGGGAACAGAAAACCTCATATTTTTCCCGTGTAGTGACAACTATATTCAAACTACTTTCCGTGTGGTTAATAGTCCCTCCCTCACTCACTCACCCACCATCCAGCTGATGCCAACTCATTTTGGCCCTACAGGATAGGGTAGAATGGCCCATGTGAGTGTCCAAAAACTGTACATTCTATGGGAGTAGAAAAGGCTTTGTCTCTTGAAGCAACTGGTGGTTTGGAAGTGCTGACCTTGTGGATCACGTCCTAACACCAACCATGAAGCTAGCAGGGATTCTTTGTGGTTAGCAGCCCTACATTTGACCCTACATCACCAGGGATCTAATTTGTCCCAGAGAATACTTTAATATTCTAAGAGGAAATTCTTACCCTTTTCTTCTTTTATTTTTTTTTTAGCTTGGGAAATGACAAACTAATTTTCCCACACCAGGTCTTCACATATTTCATCACAATGTTGTATTTTGTCTTTGCCTAATTCAGTGATCTTTAAATTCCTGCTTTCAATCACTTTCTTGGTATTTCTTTTACTTGCTTTAGTTACGCTATGCTTACAAGCATGTTTAAGAGTCTCTTTTGATACCTATTTTGGGGTCTTCATTTTTCACATCTTTTTAGTGACCTATTCCCCCCCACCCTCTGCTCTTCATGTATGAAGTTCTTCATGTAACCACACAATCCTCCATTGATCCTTAGTATTAATTACAGCAAGTCTAGTCTTTAAGCAGGGAGGTTACCTTTGGGATCACTTTGCTCTCCATGTCTTATTTTTATTTTCTTCAGTCAACTCGCCCTTTCATCTAAGGAGTTTGTGGTCTGTGCTGTAGTTAGTCCTTGTTCTGAATGATCATATTAAATTTATAGATCATCTCTTTCCACAGATGGTGGATTTCCTTTCTGTCTATTCCATCCAGCAGCATCTTTATGTTTAGTTGCATTTTGTGTTCTAAAAAAACAAGCAAACATATTTCCAACTAATTTGTCTTATATAATTCTATCATGTGGTCTCTGTCATCATTTCTATCATCAAAACCATATTTCCCAACTGCTGATTCTTATTTTTTTTATTTCTGAAGTTCATATTGCAATAATTAAAGAACAATCTATCTTGACTGAATGCTAGATCAATTTTAGACCACATGGTTTGATTTGAAAAGTCTTTAGTTTCATCATGTATGGATCTGTGTGAATTTTCATTTGAATTATACTCATATTAATCAGTGTTCCTTGTAGTTTTGTTGATATTATTCTTTCCCTGAAAATGTTGCATTTCAGGGTAGATTGTGAATGTGCTGCTTGATAATGAAAGTCACACTGTTACTCTCAATTTCTTATTTCTGAGGTAGTAGACCATATAATTATCTGATTCAAAATGAGCAATATCCGTCCATCTCTGCCCACGCATTCCATTTCACTTCTGATAACTTACATTTTTTATTTTATTTATTCTTTGTACACTACATTCCAAGTCTAAGTCAATGTTTACAAATGTCTCCTCATTTTGAGTCCTGCTCCCTCATGAAATGAAGGTCCACAGCTTTACTGTATCCATATCATTACAGTAAACTCAGGGAATCTCTCCAACTGTGGTTTTTGTGCCTTTTTATCTTTGGCATACTTTCAGAGAGTGTCTTGTTGCTATTTATAAGATTTTCACTGGCACATTATTTAGAAGTATATTATTAGTTCCTCCTTCCAAATTCGGTGTATCCTGATTAAATTTATTTACCATTGATAACCTGGCTGGCATTTGAAATACCTTCCAACATCACAGAAATATGCATGGATCCATGACAAACTAATAGATCAACATATTCTATATGGCAATTATGAATACTATTTTAGAATGTATAAGCCAAATATATATAAATTTTAAGAAGCATTTCAAATACAGTAATAAATTCCTTTTATATTTTTCTTGTTTTTTATTTCAAACATCTAATATAAAAATGATGTATGAATATAAATATCAAATAAATTATGCAAATAATCAATATTAACTCTATAGTTTCAGTTCATTGTAACACTATTTTAGGAAAGAGCTGCTTAAGTAAATTTTAACTTCAATTATCACTACTTTGACCCAACTTGCACAAGGAATAGATGGCTTATATGAAGAGTAGAATGGAGAATTAATGGCATAAGCAAATAGGAATTTAAATTAAGGTGAGATAATTACAGTTTTTCATCATCTTTGCTAAGTCAAGATTCCTAGTGATTTGGAACTTCAGACCTACTAATCTCCTAGGATGAGGTTTCTCTGAAGTGGTGACCTGCTTCTAAAAAAAATGGCCTTTCTGGACAAGCTTGCTTCCTTTTGGCCTGGTCTGCATTCTGCATCTTGTACGTGACATATGGTTTTCTGGGTTCGTGTCAAAAGCCTGTCTTATTGCCTATCAATCAATCTTGAATTCATTCACCTCTATCACTAGAAGCTTGACTTCTGACCTGCCAATCATTAATTCATTAATATTGCAGTTTCTTGAGGCAAAACAAGCCTCCAGCCTGACATCTGACCTATGATTCTGGAACTTGCCCATCTCTACAACTGTTTATTAATTCATTTACCTGATATAAATCTATCTATCTATCTAAATATCTATCTATCTATCTGCCTATCTATATTCAGTCAAGGGAACCCAGGCTAATATGTAAGGCTTTGCCTCAACACAAATAAAACATATACCAAAACTTAAGGCAGGACAAAACCAAAGAGGGAAAAAAAGTCTTTATGATATTATATTATTTGACTTTCTCTATAAAAAATAACCTCCTTATTTTGCAATATAAGTGAATGTAATATCCACATATATACACATAATTATATTTTTGACTAAATTGAGAAAACACAAGAATATTTTCTTGAACAAAAAATAAATAAAGAACAAAAACATTATTCCTTACTCTTCCAATAAGCTAAGATGAGCAAATAAAGATTACCTGTGTAAATACAAATAGTTTTAGTCTGTAATCTTAGTTAGCTTTCAGACAAAAATATAAATTGCTTCATATTGTTAACAAATGTATTATGCACAAATTATAAGAAAACTTGAAGATTTACATTTAAAACAGCAGTAAAAAGAGTATGTGTTAAACATTATGCTTTGTTGCTAGAATTTACATAATTTAGCATACATATTTTTCACAGCTTCCTCTAACTTTAAGTACATTTTTCATTTTAGAGGTGAAAAATACTCAGAGCATAATAAATTCTAACTTGAATTCTATCCAAGTTTATCCAATTACTTACTTTACTCCTCCCTCTTTTTCTTTGCGTCTTTCTACTTCTGTGTTCCCATTTATCTTTTTTCATTCTTCCTTTTCTGTTCTGCTTCCAACCTGCCCATTTCAGACCCAGAGAGCAGGCAGAGGTTTGATGAGGCTCAGTAAGACTTGTCCTTAGGCTGGAAGAAGACAGCATTGGACCCTGGGCTCCCCTGGTAGGTTATAGAGACCTTTGTTCTCCTTGTAGTTGTTTGTAATTCAGGCTTGATCTCTTGGGAAAGAGAAGGCATTTAGAGCAGAAAGTTTGAAAGAGGATGTTTCAATAATTGGAATAAGAAAGAGCTAACAGAGAGCCCTGTTGGTGCAGTGATATTAGGCTATCATCCTCAGGGTTAGAAGTTTGAAACCACCAGTGCCCCCTCTGGAGAAAGATGGGATTTTCTACTCTGTAAACAGTTACTATGACTGTATCACTGGATGGCAGTGAGGTGGGGTTTTTGATTTTGTTTTGTTCTTGAGAAAAATGAAACAAAGAGAGTGATAACATTACAATGTCTTCCTTTGAATTCAGAGTCTGGACATTTGGAAGACAGTCCCTGTCGTTAATTCAAATGGTTTGATTTTTCTCACACTTCATCAATTGGCCAAGAACAATTTTCTAAGCCCATTTAGAGAAGTGATATAAATAAACAGTAGCCTGATTAGAATAACTTAAAAAAAAGGATGCAGAGGAAGTAGAATAGTTATGATTGAAAAGAGATCAGAGAAAGAGATTGACCCTGAACTTTCATGAAGAATTAGAGGTGTTTTCAAACAATAGAGCATACAGAAAGTCACAATTTATTTACCTAGTGAAAATATTTTGTTTTAATATTATATTTGTTGAGCACATTAAAGTAATTAAAAAAACCTTCAATGGAAGTTAAACATGATATTTGTAGTTAAGATTATTTTTGGGGTATGATAGTCAATGTCAATTATGATTACATTTACATTAAATTTTTCTGGTGGTAATTTTTTAATACAATAAGAGAAAATTAAACTTGAACTCCTCTTCCTAAATTGCATTACAATTTATATTTATAAAATAATATAAATATAAATAGAGATGTAGATATAAATATAAATATAAAATTAGCATTCACACAGAATAAGTATAACAGATAATTAGATTTGCAATTTTAAAAAATATATCAATAATATTTCAAGGGAAATAGTTCACTTGTAACAGGCTGTTTTATTGCCTTCCCTTCAAAAATCACACTAAACCACCTTTACTTCTGCTTGAGTTGATAATGTCAGTGTTTCTATAAATAATTTTAAATAATATTTATTAGCATGCTTTCTCTCTTTGAAAATGATATACTCGACTGATATGTAAAATTGGCTTCCTTTGTTACACTTTCTGACCCATCATTCATTTTTCCTACAATTATTTCTTGAGCACATCTGTGAGCCAAGAAACATGCCCTGATAGTGAAATGTGCTTTGAACTGCTACCTTAAAAGTTGATAGGTGGAACCCACAAAGTGGTACTAGGTAAGGAAAAGTCTAGTGATATACTTCAGTGAAGACTACAGTCAACAACAAAGCCCAAATGGAAGAAGCACATCAGTCTGTGTGATCACGTGGTGCTGACCGGATCAGGTTTCAGGCACCAGAAGACCAAAACCAACAATCTTACAGGTGTAAACCAGGTGGGTCTGAGTAGAGATTCAAGCCTATCTGTGGATAATTGGACATCTCCTAACATAAGGGTGCCAAGGAAGGAACCAGTCAGCCAGAGTGCAGTATGTCACCGATGAAACACACAACATTTCTCTAGTTCTTTAATGGATTATCCACCCCCTATCCCCCAACACACACTATCATGACCTCAGTTGTACCTTACAAATCTTGGTAGACTGGAGCAGGCACACTGGTACAGATAAGATCTCTCAACACACCGAATCCAGGGCAGATAACGCCTCAGGAATATGGAGTAGAGATACCATGAGAGTAGGGGGAAAGTGGAGGGGAAGGGGGAGAAAAGGGAAACTTAATGCAGTGATAGATGGATAACCCCTCCTACCTCCCTGGGAGATGAACAACAAAAACATGGTAAAGGGAGACAGCAGCCATATGAAGACATGAAAATAATAAGAATGTATAATTAATCAAGGTGTCACGAGGGCGGGAGGGTTGGGAAGAGAGGGTAAACCGAGGAGCTGATACCAAAGACTCGAATTGATAGGAAATGTTTGAAAATGATGACAACATAAGTACAAATGTGCTTGATACAAATGACTTATAGGTAGTTATAAGAACTGCAATAGCTCCCAATAAAATGATTTATGAAAGAAAAATTCTACATGGAAGTCCTATTTTTTAATGAGTTTTCTATGAATCATAATCAAAACCATGACAATTAACAACAACATGGGCCAAATTTCTGTAGTAATTTAATAATTTAATACAATATTGGTAAAGATAAGACACCTTCTCTCCCATAACTTTGTCTTTCTCTCTCTCTCTAGCACACACACACGCACGCACACACATACGTTCCAATGTACATTTAGGAACGATGCATTCCATCTCTGAAATTAACAAGCTGTTTAATGCATATCAATTACCTGGAGATTTTTTTAAAGATTTATGTATCTTAAGTGAGTTGATGTCAAAAATTCTCTAATCCTTACAAGTTCCAAATGATTACAGTTCTATTTATTTTTGTCACATTTGAGTATTAAAGATCTAGTTCATGGAACCATGCTAAAGAAAAAAAAGACTTTGTTAAATACTAAAAGAAAGAAATAAAATTTCAGTTGTGCTATCTTCTTGGTTGGGTCATGCAGAGGGTTTGGAAGCTATACCTCTGTTGCAGAGTAGTGAGCAAAGTGTTCTTGGGTTATGGTAGGAATTAGGTATGTATGTATATGAGTGTGGGTCTGTTTGTACTAAAACAAGCATTACTTGGAAATGTTCTCTATAGATAGATGCTTGAAACAATGAATAATCATATCATTGGCTGCACACCTCCATGATACGATCGCTAAAGACAAACGGGTGCATAAGCAAATGTGGCGAAGAAAGCTGATGGTGCCCGGCTATCAAAATAGATAGTGTCTGGGGTCTTAAAGACTTGAAGGTGAACAAGTGGCCATCTAGATCAGAAGCAACAAAGCCCACATGGAAGAAGCACACCAGCCTGTGCGAGCACGAGGTGCCAAAGGGACCAGGTATAAGGCATCATCCAAAATATATATATATATATATATATATATATATATATATATATATATATATATATATATATATATATATATATATATATATATATACCATAGTGAATGAAGGGGGAAGTGCAGAGTGGAGACCAAAATCCCATTTGTTGACCACCGGAGACCCCCTCACAGAGGGATTTAGGGGAGGAGATGAGTCAGTCAGGGTGCTATGTAATACCAATGAAGAATACAGATTTCCCCCAGATCCTGGATGCTTCCTCCCGCCAACTACCATGATCCGAATTCTACCTTGCAAGACTGGCTAGAGCAGAGGTTGTACACTGGTGCATATAGGAGCTGGAGCCACAGGGAATCCAGTGTGGATGATACCTTCAGGACCAGGGGTGTGAGGGGCGATATTGGGAGAGTAGAGGGTGAGTGGGTTGGAAAGGGGGAATCAATTACAAGGATCTACACGTGACCTCCTCCCTGGGAGACAGACAGCAGAGAAGGGGGTGAATGGAGATTCCGGATAGGACAAGATATGACAAAATAACAATCTATAAATTATCAAGGGCTCATGAGGGAGGGGAGAATGGAGAGGGAGGGAAAAAAAAAAGAGGACCTGATGGAAAGGACTTAAGTGGAGAGCAAATGCTTTGAAATTGATTAGGGCAAAGAATGTACAGATGTGCTTTATACAATTGATGTATGTATATGTATGGATTGTGATAAGAGTTGTATGAACCCCTAATAAAATGTTAAAAAAAACAATGAATAATATGCATAATTACCTTCCATTGGTCAATCAGATTTCTGTATTAAAATAGGCAGGCTTCTCTTAGAAGCCAATGTACTAGAGTAAATAACATTCATCTCTTACTGTTAATATAATAAGTCTGAACTCTTTATCTCATCATCTATTCAAGCATTTAGAAAATGTTCAGGATCATTAGCACACAGGTCTTAGATATTATTTTTCTATAATATTTATAATTTAATTCCAAATGCCAGGATATTTTATTCTATATGCCCAAATATTTCATCATTAAAAATTATCTTATAATAGTATATATAATTATCAAAACCAATAACATTAGAATGTTAATACATTTATCATACCAAATAAATATTCACATCTTCCTGACTTCCAAAAGTATTGTTAAATGTCTTCATATTTCATATTTTGGAGCATTTTATGTAAAGATATATTTTCTTTAAATATTCTGTCAAATTGACCCGTGGACACTGATAGATGTGGCTGTCCCTATGTAGAAATGTTTCCAGTTAATAATTGTTTACCTTTTTAATAGAAATGAGATTATTTGGACATTTTCTGTCAGTATGAATACTGTGGTGGTCTCCGTGTTATTGTGATACTGAAAGCAATGCTACTAATATTTCAAATACCAGCAGTCACCCATGTTGGACGGGTGTGTTAGGCCGGGTTGACTAGAGCAACAAATTTAGAGACACTCATATATGTATAAGAAAAAGCTTTATATTAGTGAGTAATTATATATATTAAGAAAACCTCCCAGCCCAGTCCAGATCAAGTCCATAAGTCCATAAATCCTTCTTCAGATCCACGCAGTACATGAAGTTATGCAAATTACAGGAAGATCACAGGCCCATGGGGACAAGTCTTGCAGAAGCATCTCCAGGGTGCTCACTGGTCTCAGAATACCTCTGAGCAGCTCTCAACAGAAAGGTGAGGAAGGGAGGAGGGCTCTCAGGAGTCTCAGCAAGTCTCCCAATGGCTTGTCAACTGGAAGGTGAAAAAGAGGGAGAAGGGGGCCAGCCTCCAGTGAGCCATTTACCTTGGCCTTGTCTGCAAAGAAGTCATCAAGCTGTGACCTTATTGTCAGGCTAAACTCCCACCCCTTTACTCTGAGTGCCCTCCAGTTAACAAGAGATCATGTAACCACCACAAAGGTTTCAGCAGATCTTCTAGACTAAAACAGACCAGGAAGAAGAAAACCATGGTCTCCCAAAGAAGTAGCCACTGAAAACTTTGTAAATTACAATGCCAAAAGATGAGCCTTCAGGTTGGGAGACACTTAAAATACAACTGAAGAAGAGCTGCTTCCTCAAAGAAGAACGGAGCATAATATGTAGATAGGTATGCCTTAGGGATCCTTCTTGTGCTACCGTGGCATGACGCAAATGAGGAGAAACAACTGCAGTGTCCGTTAATATTTAGAGCACGAAATGTGTGAAGTCATCAGAAATTAACAGAACACACGAAGATTGATATCCTAGACATTTGTGAGTGGATGTCGACAGCCGTTTTGAATTATGGTAAAGATTGGTAATTCAATGTGGAAATTATCAAACACAAATTATAGATAACATTGAAGTGAATAGAAATTGCAAAATATTTCATTGTACTCATGTACATAGATCATGAAACAAGCACCATGGAAAACAATATGGTGCTTCCTGATAAGGTTAGAAATAGATATACCATGAAATCCAGCAAAACAATATTTGATGTATATCCTGGAGAAATAAGAGATGGGCCAAGGATTATATATATATATATATATTTATGTAAATATATATAATATATAAACACTCACACTATTCACAGGAGCAAAAAGCTGGAAACAACCTAAATGTCTATCAATGGATGATTGGATACACAAATATGGCTCAGTGAATTCTGTGAACCCTTCATAAAGTGGATTAGCTAGGAGGATATTATGATCAACGAAATAAGTAATTTTAAAAGGACAAATATTTTAGGAGCTCACTCTTGTTTAAATAATAGGTTTTCATTTGTTTGTTTTTCACTAAAAGAAACACTATTTGATCATTTCCAGGGGTGTTAGGGAAAGGCATGTTAAATTACTAAATAAAAGGTATACACTTACTAATTTTGGTGAATGGAAAGCAATATACAATTATGGAGCTCAATTAAATTATTGTGGGACTTGTGATCCATTAATTGAGACAAACTATGTAGGAATTATTGTCAAGGTTTCCACTCCTGTACAGTTGCAGTGTTGGAAAGAAACAGGGAATTCCACCTGATCCTACATGGCCTCTGACTCAGAATTGACTTGATAGCAGTGATTTGGTTGTTGTTGAATAAAAAACTGATTTGCTCTGGAAATCTTGACAATTCAAAATAAAAAGTTTTTTGTAAAACAATCAATATTTATAGAGTAAGGGAATACGACATAGTTTGACGTCAAGAAAGGTGTGCACCAGGGTAACATCACTTCACCATACGTATTCAATCAGTATGATTGGCAAATAATCCAAGAAGCTGGACTATATTAAGAAGAACATGAAATCAGGATTGGAGACTCAAAAAACTGCAATATGTAGACGAGACTATCTTGCTTTTGGAAAGAAAAGTGGTCTTTAAATACTTACTAATAAAGATCAAAGTCTTATGTATGTATTACACCTTAAAATGACGGGGAAAATCCACAAAATGGAACCGATAGGCAATATCTTCAAACACAGAAACATTCGAAATCATCAAGGACTTCATGTTCTTTGCACTCACAATCAGTGCCCATGGAAGCTGCAGTGAAGATGCCAAATGACTTGGAGGAACATTGAGGAAGTCCCCTGCAGAAGCTCTCTTGAAAATGTCGGGAGCAAATCTGTCACGTAGGAAACTAATGTGTGCCTGACCCAAGACCCAGGACCTTTTCAATAGTCTCGTGTGGAGGTTACAGGAGCCCTGGTGGTGCAGGGCAGCAGTTACTGTGGCAGCAGTTCAAAACCACCAGCCTTTGGCAGAGACAAGGAAGTTTCCACGGGAGGGCGCAGGACCCTGTGCATTCCCTTTCATTGTGCATAGGCTCCCTGTGGGGTGGCCTCCAGCAACAAAGAGTTAGTTACCCTCTCAGCAACCCACAGAGGCGGTCAATTTATTATTTTTTAATATGAACCATGAATAATGAATAAGAGATCAAATCGCAATTGTTGCCTTTGTTGGCAAAGGATATTAAGTATACCAGGGACTACCAGAAAAAATTGACGATGTAATTATTTTGGAAGATGTATAGCCAAGTCTTTACCTCAGAGATGGCAAGACTTCATCTCAAGTCACTTGACAAGGTCATCAGGAGGGACCAGGACCCAGGAGAATGAAAGCCTGGTTCATAAAATAAGGGGTCCCCTAAACGGAGAAAGACCCTAAAGGAGCTGGTGACCTCACGACTGTATCAGTGATTTCTAAAACAGCCGTGAGGGTGAGGCTTGGGCAGTGGAGCACGCATTTATTTATCGGCTGCCTGGGACTTGGAATCCAAATGAAGGCATTTCGCACAATAACAACAGTTACACTAATGTCTTCATTGATGTTGGGAATTTGTCTTTTAAAAATAAATGTCCTTGCTCATTTAACTTGTTAACTCTGTTGGGAAATGACAAATCAGTCTCCTTTTTAATCAGTTGGTCCCAAAGTTTTTGGAGGTTTTCAAAAATTCATATTTTTATTTCATGCTTTTGTTATTGAAATGGTCTTTATCACTTTGCTATCTCCTCTAATTGTTTTTGTTTGTTTCCTTACATCTAATTAAGTGTCTCTGATTATTCAGTGGTTTAAACCTTGGGCTGCTCACAAAAATGTTAATGGTTCATAGTTAATAGTAGTTCTGCCAGGTAAAAAAAACATCACATAGTCTGGTTCGGTGACTATTACAGCCTTAGAAACCCTATGGAGTCCTATACTCTGTTCTCGAGGGCCACTGTCAATCAGAAACAAACCAACAGCAGTGGATTTTTGGCGTGGCTGTTTATACATCTTCCGCATTTACTTTGTCTTCCTTCATTCAGATGAAAGCTGATATCTTTCATAAGCAGTTTTTTTAATTTTAATATAATTGTTTGAATTAATTTTCCTCCAATCAGCACTTTTACTGCACATCAATATATTTGATATATTATGTATTTATTTGACCTAAGGCAAAATGCTCCCAGGCTGTCCTATCCTACTTCGTGTGATACAGTGAAGGTCTTTGAGTCTTGCTTTTGTGGGTTTTTAAAGATCATTAAACTATTTTTAAAATTTTAGTCATTTACCATATTTCTTCTTCCTCAGAATATAGATTTTAGATCAACAGCATAGGTATTAATTGAGATAATATTAAAAATTCTAATCTTGGGCCCAGATCTACTGAATCAGAATCTGGATGTTGACATGTTCCTTGGGTGCTTTATAAGCATCTCAGATACAGAGAAACCCTGGCTTAGGAACCAATAGCATCCTTATATCATAGCTAATAGTGACTAAGTGAAATTGATAGGTAGGGACCAATAACACTAACGAGACTTTTAAAGAACAATTTAAAGGATATGTTATTTTATGCTTTTGATAACGTTGGTTGTTTATATATTCGTGTTTTTACTATGCACCTGTCCATAATGTCTCATAAAGTATTTCTCTCTCTCAAACGGTAATTAAAGAAGAGACTGTGCTGTGGAAAGTGGTTAAGTGAATTCTAGCTCCTGCATTATGTTTGTAAGCCAGTTCTTTTGTTTAGGCCAAGCAACATGATGTTGTTTTCTTATATTAGTTTATCCTGTCATTTAGTGTCACATTGCGTTAGAATTGTTAGTGCGCACATACCCTAGCTCATGAAGAGCAGGGTCATTCTTTGGAAATAATTGACAGAATAATAAACATTTTACTACTCTACTTCACAGGAAGTCAAGACACATCAATAGTTATGTCACTTCTCCTGCAGCCCTCTTGAAATTTTTATGGAATGTTATAAATGAATAGGTGGTTTATCGCATTTGGTGAGGGAAAAGCAAAATGCTTTTGAAAGATTAATGCAAATGCATGACTTCTTGTTTAGGCAAATTTAACAGTTTTTTCCTTTTCGGTTCTTTTTCTAACTCAAGAAATTAAATTCATGAGGATTCCTGCATGTCTTTGGGGAGCATGGAATTGTGCTGGGAATGCATATAAACTGGTAGGATACCAATACTTTTTTTTAATGTAGTAACAATTTGGTAGAAGTACATGAGTCAGTGACATGAGTATGTAAAGTACATGTTATAAAAGAAGCTCAGTGGAAATTATACAGAGATAAGCATCATTTCATTTTGACATAGAGTTTTCATTCAGAAAGGTAAGATACTTCCAGGTATTAATGAAGATAGGTGGGGATACTTGTTGGCAAGTGACACTTTAGCAGAGGCCAAGCTGGAAACATGTGAGGTTATGCAGAAAACTATAGAACTATAATATTTAGCTAGAGAGGTGGGAGGTGGTCAAAGTAAAGATATGAATAGATTACACACTAAGTGGTTGAAAGTTTAAAGATATTGAATATTTTTCACCTATGAGTTATAGGTTGAGAGATTTATTTATGAACCATGAGATTACTTACAATGTATTGTAGAAATGAAGAGGTATTATAGGGTTTTCACAATAAATTTAGTCAAGTGATAATGATCAAAACATAGGTATGTATATGGAGGGGCTTCAAAACGTTCATGAACATTTTTGTTGTTTTTACTCAATTTTCAAAAATTTTGAAGTCTCTGTGTATCCAATGAAATGAATCAAAAGGAAGATGATAATTGCAATATTTATCATTAGTTTCAAATAGTACATAGAAATTAAGAATCATTAAAAAGAGACCATCTTGAAACACCAACTGTGTTAGGTTGGGTGAACTAGATAAACAAATCCAGAGACACTCTTATATGTGTAAGAAAGAGCTTCGTATCAAGAAGTAATTAATTGCTTATTAGGAAAACATACCACCCCAGTCCAGATCAAGGCCATACCTCTGATACTAGTTAATAAGTCTGATATGAGTCCATAGATCTTTCTTCAGATGAATGCAACCACAAACAATGATGCAAAATTCAGGAAGATCACTGGTCAGCGAGTGCAAAGTCTTGTGGATCCAAAGGTGGTGGACACATCTCCAAGGCTTTGGCAGGTCCCTGACAGGTCTCTGTGTGGCCAGCAGAAAGCTCTAGCCAAGAGAGAGGGAAATTCCCAGTGTCCCCCCTAGGAGGTCATGCCCACAAGGAGGCACCATCAGCCTGTGACCTGATTGACAGGTGAGTCTCTGCCACAACAGTTCAAGCTGACACAAAATTATGTAACAACTGCACCAAGGAAGTAGTGGACATTTGGTTTGTGCATCCTTATGTATCTCTGGGTTATGTTTACTAGAACTGGAGATGATATCACACTTTTTAGTTTAGAAACCTTCTTTCCATCATGGAGTCAGTAAAATATATTCAGATTTGTTTAAATAACCATGTAATAGGAACTTTAGGAAGGCGCTCTTTGAATCTATGCCTACAAAATTTCTCATATATTTAGTCTTAAGTCTGCCCATCTTTTCTGAATATTTTTGTTTTATCCTGTATGTTCTCTATTAATATAGTAATGTTGAATATTTATCTACATGTTTTATGTTTACAGTATGTGAGTCCTTAATTTCTGTGCATTTATTCTTAAGATCATTCTAATTAATAATTAATATCAGAATGCTAAGGTCCTTCCACTGAACTTTACAGAAGGCTTTGTGTATCTAGAACTTGTGAATCTACAGTGTTATATATCTATTTATATAGTGTCATAATAAAGAGATTTGATTTTTCTCCAAAACTGTTGATGGTGGCATAACCTTTTTCAATAAGTTATACACACTTCCACAGTAAGCAAAGAGTGTTGCAGTGAATACATCTCAATAACTGATTTCCAGCTTAAAACAAAACAAAAATAAATGCCTTCTGCTTCACTGTTTATCTTACGTTCAGCAGATTTGGATGCTCTGGTGCTACATCTTGTATGCCTCTACATTTTCAACACTTACCTGCTGTCTCACTGCGGCAGGATGGTGAGAACTTCAGGTGAATCAGGTAGACTCTGTAAAGAAGTGTATACTATTTACACACTTGGACACTGCAAGGTGCCCTGAGAATGGTTTTGATAACACAAACTAAATTCTTTACCTTTGTGATATCAAAGATGACAATTGTGACTACGGAAATCCAGGAGATAAGAATCACATTTCAACGCAAAATAAGCAAAGGAAATTATGATCTCCACTCCATGCAAAATACTTCCACCATATGTAAGCAACTAAGCAGTTTGCATTTCATTTCTTTCATTGAAATTCGCAAGCCTAGATATTCAGTTTTTAATAAAATCCAATTCCAAATAAAAGAAACAAACTACACACTCCAAGCTGATTTGGGAAATGCTCACTAACTAGGGTAGAGACCTAATTTAATCCCCATTAGTAGATTTTGTCTCGTTTATTGCTTCTCTCATTTTTGACTAATAATCATCAGATGGCAATTTTCTTTATTAATTCAAAAAACCCTTGTAATTTAGGGGCAGATAATGCCATGATCCTGAGTTGTTTAATCACAGTGGTCATTTTATTCCATTCCCTGTTATAATGATGTGAAAGGCCTAGATTTTATTCCATTCCTTGTTAAAATGACATGACAATCCTAGGGATATTCTGAGTCCACAGTATATTCTAGATGAAGATGTGGTCATAAAATGTGAGCAATATAAAGGAAATATTGTTTGATATTTCAGAAAAAAATGTCAGCATCTCTAGGCTTCAAGTGAAAAACAAAACCTAAACCATCTGAAGACATGTATACATGTATACATTTTCTAATTTTACTTTAGAAGATGTTTTCCAAAAAATTCTATTTAGATACAATGATAGCACTTGGATTTAAGAAAGTTATATTTACCAAGAAGCTTAGAATCTAACTATTGAGAAAAGAAGGGAAGCCCCTTAGTGAAAAATTAAATATGGAATAGATGAGAATAAATGCAGACGAAAATATTAAAATTTGTTTACATTATGACTCACCAATATGGTTCTAAGATTCTTTAAATTTATTCTTCCATAAATATTAATTTGAAGAAAACCAGCCCTGGTAGGCAGAATAGTTAATTGTTAATCAACTTCACAAGAACAAACACCTGGAGATCTCTCACATAAGCAGCATACTAAGAAACAATTCTGAGTGGTTACATAGAGTGACTCTGAGTTAAAACCCCCTCTGTAGCATATAAGTAACAAAAGCAATTTTATAGTTGCTTTATTTCTGTGCAGCCTATTTACTGTAAGCCCTACTACAACTATGGCATTTAAACGAGTACAAGTCTGGTTAGGTTTAAAGAAAATTTCTTTCAAGGCAGCATTACAAACATAAATGAAAAATAGAGAGATATCCAGTGTTATTCGTGACAGATGCTCTGAAGGAGAGCCTAGTAAAGTTGTTGAGTGCTTAAAGGGTTATTCTTTAATCTTATTTTATTTCTCATTGGTTAGGATAAGTTCTAATAGAAATGATTGTGCTATTGTGAAGATCAAACCTAAATATGCAACACAAGTATAAACCATTGTACAAATAACATTATTAAATAAGTTGCTATTTATGCTTAACAGAAGCCTTAAAAATAAATGTAAATTGGTAAACTAAAAGTGGAGAATTTATTACATAGTAAGGAAAATAACTATGACATAATTCTGGCACACACCGGTTCATAAAATTAGGTCCCTTGATAACTTGATTGATGTAATTAGTTTTCCCATATACTTATGATTTATAGCAAGTCTATTTTAAAAATTATCAAATGCAACTGATTGATGTAATTAGTACATGAAAATGAATGAAATTTCCTGACATATCAGGCAATAACTCATTTAAATGAGGTGCCTAATTTGTTAGCTTTCAGAGTCAGATCAATTTTAGATAAGTAATTTATATTACTGAGTTATATTCCAATTTATGAGGACAAAAATTTTAAGCACCATCCAACATGCTGAGGGACTGCCAGAGAATCATGGATTTTAGTGCTGAGAAGGTTAAGTGTATAAATGTTTAATGACCTAAATCAACAAGCCAAGCTTTCTTTGTGCAATAAAAGTAAATGATATAGTTCAATGTGGTGACAATTGTTAATTTATGAAGTATTAAATCTTACTAGCTGAGCTTAGTAATGCCAGGTATAATATTCTCATGAAGAGGTCTTTTGCAAGCCAATAATGTAGTTGTAATGTACTTCTGATAGTATATTCTAATAGTACTTAGATTAAGGTTTGGAAATGTCATTTTCATTAAAAATAAATGGGAGTATTGGTCTATAGCAGAAATAGATCTACTTATAACTACTCAACTACTACTGAAAATTTGGCATTGTATAGACATATATGAACAAAATTCAAAATTAAGATGGTTCAAATGAGAATGATTTATCACTTAGTCAAGACAGCTGTTTTAAGGTTTACACAGGGCAGAGCATGTTTCTCTCATTCTTCACTAAGGGATAAGGTAGAATTCAATTTAGTATGCCATGACTTTCTCAATTGGAATGAAATAATTCTGCTGCCTATGAAACAATGTGGTGTTGCAAGTAGCAGCAAACCCGGCACCCAGAGCACATGACAGCAAACTGAATGAACGTCTGTCCTCATCTGGCAGCAAGAAATGCTGATCACACACATTACCTCTTAATATACAGACATGGAGAAGGTCACACGGAATGGAGGGTAGGGGGATGGGTGAGCATATGGCAAGGAAGCCCACCCTCATTTTCTTGGTGGAACAATAATGCATGTGTAAAAAGTGTGAACATGCCACGGTTTGGGAATCCTATATTTCTATTTCACTGTACTATGCTAATTTTCTGATATGAAACAATTTTTGAGCCCTCAATTATAAATAAGGTATTTCCTTCATCTATTGTAGTACTTTAATGTTTTGACACAATTTAATACCATCATTTTTATAACATCAGTTAATGTCACATGTGAGAATAGTTAAAAATGACTTCGTATTTTAGAAAATGATTATGGTTCATATACATTTGTATAATCATAAGGATAGGTAACTTCATGATGAATGGAGAAAAGGCTGTGGTTGTCAACAATTTTGTCTTGCTTTGATCCACAATCAATGTGCATGGAAGCAGCAATCAAGAAATCAAAAACACATTGCATGAGTTCAATATGCTTTACAATAACTCATTAGAGAACTGAAAAGCAAGGAATTTAACTTGAGCTCCAAGGTCCACCTGACCCAGCTATATTATTTCCCATTGCTTATGTGGATGTGAATGCTGGACATTGAATATGGAAGACTGTAGCCATGGTACTAGAGAAGAATATTGAAAGTACCATGACTACTAACCAAAGAAACAAATGTGTCTTGGAAAGAGTACGGCCAGAGACTCCTTAGAGACAAGGATGGCAAAACTTGTCACACATACTTTGGACCTATTACTAAGAGAAGGACAACTTGCTTGTGGATAACACCAAGATAGAGGAAGACCCTCAGTGGGATGAATTGGCTCAGGGGCTGCAACGAGGGCCTCAGACATAGACTATTGTAAGGATGGTCCAAGACTGTACAGTACTTCATACTGTCATGCATGGGGTTGAATCAGACTCCAGGCACCTAATACTATAAGAATAATAATGTTTACATATGTTTTTTGTATATTGTTGTGAATCAATTTAATTGAAGTGTTGTTTTACATGAATAGTCACAATTGTTCTTTGGGTTTGGAAATCCATCTCATTCTCCCACCACTTGATCTTCAAACTCTTTCACATATGAACAAGAATAGCCTGCCTTATAGGGTAAAATATGATTGGGTCCCTCAAAACTAATTGTTGAGTAGATGTTTCTCAGAAAGTTTTACTTTAAGTATTTTGTTTTTATACATTTTAGCATAAAAATTATATATGATGTTTTAAAGACCCAAAGTAATGCAGAGGGACTGTTTTGAGGTCGATAAGTGGGCTCGTCTGGCAGTTTTTCTTACTGTGATGGCTTGTGGATTCCTGTGATTCTTGAAGCTCCATCATTGGTCTTTCAAATACCAGCAGACCCATCCAAAGAGAACAGATTTCAGCGGAGCTTCCAGTCTAAGAACAGACACCAAAGAAAGACTCAGTGTGCTGCTCCGGAGGAAGCCACTGAAATCCCAATGCATAGTTTTGAAACGCTATCAATGAAACATTATGAATGAAAGCAGAACATTGCTGGAGATAGTGTCACAGGATGAATCCCTCAGGTTGAAGGTCACTGGAAATATGAGAGGGAGCACCTCTCCCAGAGTGGAGTTGACCATAGTCACTTGAGCTAGGTAAAACCTGTGGGAGTGGAACCTTTGCGGTTGGAGAATGACTCTGGGGAAAGAGAGACAGTTGAAAAAAATTGCTAATGATCAGAACTTGGTATATGTGAAGAATGAATCTAGGAAATTTTCAAGTGGTCGAATATGAAATGGAACAAATAAAAACTAATATCCTTAGCCTTACTGAGTTTAATGCATTAGTATTGGGCATTGTAAATCAGATAATCACATGATTGGCTATGCTGGGAATAGCGTAGTTAGTGGAATTGTGTGGCATCCATTGCCAGTGCTGTCTGTGATAGAATTAAATCTATCCGCCTTCAAGGAGATTAAATCAAGACAAATATTAATCAACTTTATACATCAGTCACAAAAGCTAGTGATGAAGAAATTAAACAATCTACCAACTTCTTCAGCCAAGAATTGATCAAACATACAATCAAGATGCATTGATAATTATTGGTTATTGGAGTTCATAAGTTGGAAGCAGAGTTGAAGGAACAATAGGTGGAAAATATGGTCTCATTGATAGAAATGAAGCTGGAGATTGGATGATAGAATTTTTTAAAAAACAGACTGTTAATACAGAATATCTTTTGACTACACGTATAGACTTTTCCAGATGGAATACAAAGATATCCAATTGATTACATCTAGGAATGAGACAATGGAAAGAGATAATGCAGAAGTTCAATACCGACAGCTAAAACCAGGCTGGGGCTGACTGTGGAACAGACCATCAATTGTTCATCTGTAAGTTCAGATTAAAGCTGAAGGAAAGACAGACAAGTCCTCCTGATCATGGCTCCTTTCCACCTAAATTTTGTGACAATATCAAGAAGAGGTTGGAGGCAGTGGACACTAATGACAGAGCCTCGGTGGGCTGTGGGAAGACATCAAGAAAATCATTTATGAAGAAAGAAAAAGGTCATTCAATGTACGGAAAAGATCAAAATGGAGGTCCAAAGAAACCCTGGAACCTGCTTTTAATTGTAAAGTGTCTAAAATAAATGGAAGGACTAATAAAGTTCAAGAGCTGAATAGAATATTTCAAAGGACATCGGGGAAAGACAAAGTCAAATATTATAATAAAATGTGTAAACATCAAAAATTAGAAAACCAAAAAAAAGGAACATGCTCAGTACACCTGAATCTTAAAACTCAAGAAAAACCTTGCATTGCAATCTTGAAAGATTCTATAGACAAAATATTGAACGATGCAGAAAGCATCTGAAGAGGAGGGAAAGAACACCAAGGGTCACAGTGCTAAAATGAACTGGTCAATATCCCCCGTTTCAATGAATAGATAACATATAAATGAGAAACAATGGTGCTGAAGAAAGATGTTCAAGTGACACTGAATATATTAGCTACAAACAAAGTTCTAGAAACTGATGGCATACCACTTGTAATATTTCAGCAAGCCGAAGAAGCACTGGAGGCACTCACTTGTCTATGCCAGGAAATTTGGAAGACAACTACTTGGCTAACTGACTGGAAGAGATCTACATTTGCATACATTCCCAAGAACAGTAACCAAACAGAATACTGAAAGTATAGAACACTATCATTTGTATCTCATGCGTTTACATTTTCACAACGATCCCTCCACATCTACGGCAGCAGTGCCTTGACAGGGAGCAGCAGAGATGGAGGCCAGGTTTAGAAGAGGACGCGAGACAAGGGTACCACTTGCTGACATCAGATGGATCTTGATTGAAAGCAGCAACTGCAGATGTTTATTTGTGTTTTATTGACTATATACCAAGACATTCAATGGTATCGATCAGAAAAAAATATAGAAAGCCTTTAGAAGAATGAAAATTCCAGAACACTTTATTGTGCTCACGAGGAACTTGTACTTGGGTCAAGAGGGCATTGTGGAAACTGAACAGAAGACTATGGTATGGTTTAAAACCAGGAAAAGTGTATGTCCAGATTGTATCTTCTCACCACACTTTTTCAAACTGTATGCTGAGCAAATAATCAGAAAAGCTGGATTATGTGAACAAAAATGTGGTACCAACATAATTATCCTTCACATATGAAGAATAAATAAAAAACATTTATAGTAAAATAAAACTAAAGGAATTGTTAAAACACTACCACTTTTACAAAAGTGTTAAAAGGAATTCTATGAACAGACATTCTATAACAACAGGCAACAGTGTAAACACATCAAGGATTAAATTAGTATCAGGAGATAAAATATTAGAAAGGTAATGGGATGGAGAAAACATTCTACTGAAGCAATACTGAGCAGGATACCAATATAAATAAAAACAAGCACTCACACAACATCATGCTATAAAGATAAAAATAAATATATAAATAATAAGAGCATTGACAATAGAGCAGACAATAAATATTCAAATGGAGGAGGTATTGAATTGTTCATTACATAAACAACTTTGAAATTATAAATAAAACCTAAAAAAAACCTATAAAGAGAAAAGTTAAACTTCAACAAAACAAACAAGATAAAACTATATAAGCAAAGCAAAAATAAGAGAAAAATAAAAGAAGCAAAGAGAATAATAAGAGAGATTTGATAGGTTTATCATGCCCACTAGGCCAATAGGAATGTTTGGGTGGAGTTTAATCAGGTCACAGCTTGATTGGAGAGCAAGGAGATAAATGACCCACCACCACCTCTTGCTCTCTGGTGATCCTATCAGCAAGCTGCTCTTTAGCTAGTTCTCTGCCTCAACCTGTGTGCTACGTTACCTGTGGGCCAAGCCAACCTGTGGATCATGTTGCTAGAGCTTGGGGCTCCTTCAAGACCTGTTTTATAGTCCTGCTGCTGGTGTATACATTGCTTGCACTTGAGACTGGTGAATCCTGCTGCCTTGCATTGCTTGAGTTGGATATCTCATCTGGGCCTGCTTCACTAAGCTATCACGGATACTGTCTGTTACTGACCCACCCTGCTGTAAGCATGATACTGTCTGTTGCTAACCCACCCTGCTGTAAGCTGCCTGACAGCAGACTTTATCTGTATTGCCTGAGGGAAGACTCCCCTGTCTGCTTCCTTGACTTTGGATCAAAGCCCCTTCTCTGAGTTGAAGAACTTTCAGTATATTAACTGTTCCACAAAAGTGAGTTGAAAGGAGCCCTCTGTACTGCTGTGTGGACTAATTAGCTGTTATATTCCTTCTTGCTGTATATAGATATATACACACACACATACACAATCATAAGTGTCCTGGATTTGTTTCTCTAGAGTACCCTGCCTAACAGGCAACCAAAAAAGAATAGAAAACAAACATGAAAAATCCAAATAAAACTAAAACCATTAATACCATAAAGAACATATAACAAAATGACATGAACAATCTATGTTTATCAATTATACCCTGAATGCAAATGAACTGAATCCAGTAGTTAAAAGATAGCGTAAAAGAAAGGATAAAAAAGAAGAAGAGAACACTGTGGACAGTTTGTACATTGCTTATAAGAAACACATCTTAGATATTAAGATAAACAGACTAAAAATTAAAAGAAGTAGAAAAAATCATCATGTGAATGGCAGTCAAAAGAAAGCTGAAGTAGCAAATTTAATCTCTGACAAAGTAGACATCAAATTTAATGACACAATGAGGGACAAAGAAGTTAGTTAAGAAAGATTACAAAGAAGTAATTATGCAAGCTTTAATTGAAGTAGAAACCCTAACTGTAATCAATATATGTGCAATGAATGGAGGATCGTCAAAATACATTACAAATAGATCATAACATGATAATACTAGGAGACTTCAATATGTCTCCTGATAATATGTCCAAAGTCTCTATGACAAGTTTTGTCATCCTTATCTCTAAGGATCACGCTAGCTGCGTGTTCTCTGAGACCCGTGAATCTTTGAAGATTCTTTTCCAGCACACCACAATCCAAATGCATTGATTCTTCGACAGTCTTCCTTATTCAATGCCCAGCATTCAGAATGCACCTGAATGCACTGATGGCAGCCAACAAAAGCAACATATGAAATACTGAGCCCATTTAAATGAAATTGCTTTTACATTTGGAAAAGTTAGGTTTTGAAATATCAACCAACAAGACCTATTACATACTTTAACAAATTCCAGAAAAAGTACACTTGCGTAGACAAAATGGAAAATTTGGCAACTATTTCTAAAAATTGATCTTCTTGAAGTGCCAAAAATATTGCTGACTGTACTTGCTCTACAGAAATAATTTGCTTTCTCTCTGCTATATTTTTGATAAAACAAATATGGGTATATCTTAATAAGGAGTAGTCAAATATTTTATAAGAAATAAATTAAATTATGAAATGTATTTTTCATTTCAAATGAGAAAACTCGATTTCCTTCAAAGTATTAAAATGTTAAATATCAAGCTCAGTTTTAAGAATATGTGTGTGTGTGTATAAGGTTAACATTTGATAAGCACAAAACCACAGAAACTTTTATTAAATGAAACTATCAAAATGTTATGTTTTAACTCTTAGAGATCTAGTGTTTCCACCTTTTAATCATTCTCTCAGATTAGTCTGTATTCTGATTTACTGAGTTAAAACAGTATTTTGCCCATCCTTAAGGGACCCAAATTATATTTCCTTTAATTGTTCTTTAAGGTTTTTTAACAAAGAGAACGCTGAGGGCATAAGATCAGAGTTATGGGGCCGATAAGAGGTTTATCAACAAGATTATTTTTTTCAACACAAAGTTACTCTCAAAGATTGAGAAAATACCTTGTCTTACATGCATCCTAAGGAAATCATAATTGAAAATATCCTGGTCATCTTCTCATGAGTGCAATTTTCCATTTTCTTAAACTTTTCACATTAAATCAGCATGATTTCTTGTGTTCTTCTGAAAGCTCTAACAGTCACCGTAATCATATGAGTTGAGATCTCTGCCCTGAATTTTGATTTGATATGTTAATGAAATTCATAACAAATCAACGTAGAAGCTGCCATTTCTGTTGGATCCTATTGCAGGCATAAGGAAGAAGAAAGGTACTGCTTGCATTGCAAAGAGAACTTTGCCAAGGCCATCCACTGATCACAAGAACACAAGTGACCATAGTTTGTTTATAATTAGCACATGGATACATTGCCTGGAACACTAGTAGCAATATATTTACTTATACACTTATATTAACACAAATATGTACATGTACAAATATTCCCATCTATATACCTACCAACAAATCTATATTTGATAACACCAATTATTAAAGATCAATTACTGTATCATTTATTTCCAATATGGTTTTAAATAATTGAGATAGCTTGATTTTTAACTATTAAATTTGTCTTCAATTCAGATGTTATCAGTTTACAATATATATCAAAAGCAAAGCCAATGCCCCTCTCAAATCATTTTATAGAAAATTACCTGCTGTAAAACCAGGTTACACTTAAATTCTAGCATTGCATAATAATCAGCCAGTTGATGATATAGAACTGCAAAACATGCATTTATGGGGATCAGGATCTATCAAACACTGCAAATGACATTGAAAATTCAAAACATAATCAAACCATGCAACCTCTATGGATTTGTGTCAAGATCATGCAATAGTTAGAGAAAAATAACAGAATATCCTGGGCAATCACGGGGTGGTGTGCAAGAGCATTGTGGAAGATCTTCCATGTTTGGAAATGCAGTGCTGTTTGTGCAAGCATAAACTAGTTAGCTTTGTTTAAAGCAAGTTTCATATCCATTTTACAGGATATTTAAGTAAGACTATGTTACAGGACACATTGTTCCCAATAAAGTCATAAAGGAAAAGAAAATATTCTCAGACAGAGAATGAAAGCTAGTTAGTCTGTCAAAATGCATTTTTGTTCCTGTATTTCATTTTTATAGTACTTCCTATTGATTATTGTGTGGGGTAACTGATGAAACCTTTTTTTTTTTTTGAAAACCTTGCCTAATAACTTCATAGCTGTGTTTAGTATCTTGAGAAGAATGACACATCACTCTACTGTGATAGCAAATAGCTTTTGTTTATTTTTTATTATTTAATTTATGGTTACTGAGAAAAATAAGTGTTGTTATACTTTGTGAAATGTATTTAACTATTCGTAATGAGCGTTTAAAATATATCATGGATGGAGTTTGTTGGGAGGGTAGTTTATTAAGATATATAAAGACATATATGTTTGCTCTGAGAGTGCATTTAAAACACAAGAGAAGTCAACTCAGACTGACTTAGAAGACTAACTTTTTAGACTATTTGATGTTTTTTAGCATTTTTCTGATAATCACTAGACTGCTACATAGTTAGCTAGAAAGAGTTGAAGGAATCAAGGCAAACATATAACCATGATTTCTATGACTTTCAGTATGACTAGTCTGAACCACACAGTGCCCTGGTGCGGTAGTGAATGATGAATTAGAGTGCTAAACACAAGGGCAGTTCAACATCACCAGCTACCTACTCCTCTATGTGTTGGAATGAACTTGGTACTTAAGCAAGGATCTAAAATAGGTTTTCTGCATGTTCCCAGTTAGGTTGGAATCACAGAAATCTCCACGGAGCTTTGGGGGCACAAAGGAAGCATCGGTCATTGTATAGCCTAAAAAAATTGCTGCCGCTCTGTTGGCTCACCTTGGTGACATCAAACAGCAGCTGGGCCTGCACTTGCCCTTCCTTCTATTGATCCTTCAGTTTCTCAGCCACAGGCTCGTCTTTCTGAGGCAGTTCTTGCTACTGTACGTTACTCTCATCACCCTTATAAAAGGGAGAAAACATTTCAATGGGTTTCTGTTTGTCCGCTTAGGGATCCAGCACATGTTTGTATGTGACTTAAAAAAATTGCTTATGTAGCTCCCATGACTGTTGTCATTAGCTACCCTCAAGTTAGCCCAACCCATAGTGACCCTGGGCACAACAGAACAAAGCACCGCACAACCCTCACCTGTGTCATCCTCAAGATTGCTCCTCTGCCGGCCCATTGAAGTGGTGCCTGTGTCAATCCAGCTCATCGAGGGTCTTTCTCTTAAGTTTAACTGCCCTTCCACATAGCCAAACATGATGCCTTTTTCCAGTGACAGGTCTCTCCTGACAAGATGGCCAAAATATGTAAGACAAAGTCTTGTCATCCTTGCCTTTCAGGAGCACTCTGGCCATACTTGTCCCAAGCACCACAACTCAAATGCATCGATTCTTACACAGTGTTTCTTATTCCATGTCCACCATTTCCATGTATCTGAGGTCATGATTCAGGTGCACCTTAGTCCTCAAAGTAACTCTCCTGTTCTGCAGTACTCTTTTGAGGCCTTACATAGCAGATTTACCTAATGCAATAGCTTTTGAATTGACTGCTGCATTCATGAGCATTGATTGTAAAATATTTCTGAATATGATTGAACAATTAAATTACATGATATATGAAGTATATGTTAATAAAACTGGTTGTTTATTTAATTAAAAATAATAGTATCTGGGATCTTAAGGCTTGTATTCAAGCAAGCAGCCATCTAAATGAAGCATCAACTATGTCCGCGTGGGGGGGGACATATTACCCTGTGTGATCTAAAGATGAAAAAGACCAAATCCAAATACAATTGAGGGAAAGATATTAGAGCTGAAATTATGAGCACCCAATTATAGAAGGCTTAGAGGACAGTGGGAACCCCAAATCCATCTGCAGAGTCCCTATGTGGACGAAGCCTTTGCAGATCCCCTCTGACCACCTGTGAGCATGTGAATAGTCTTACGATCAGACAGAAATTATTGTAACGTTGAGTGTAGTGGATGGGATACTATGATACAGGATCAGCTGATATTCCTCGTGATCCATCCTGGATTTGTTCTAGGCTTAAATATTTCTCACTTGTTTCTTTACAGGGGCTTTCTGTTGGACTGATTCGAATATTACCAGTGGTCTTTTCTTTCTTTCTTTTTAAAATGTGTGCACTGTTTTCATTCTCTTTTGGTTTTTGGTATTTTTCCCATTTTATGAAGCACAAGAGAGGTGGGTAGGTAGAGACAATAATTGATTTAACAGACATCCAGGGATTGGGGCGAGCTGGTGAAGAGAATTAGGGACCCAATAATGAACACAGGAGCAAGGAGGGTGCACTGTAACTGATGGCGGGAGATATATACAGCTCTTTTAAAATACGACTTAACTATGGAGGTGTATGATATGTGCATTTTTCCTATAAAACTATTAGGTAAAAATAGAAAGTGTGAGGTCAGCAGAGGTCCACATGGCATAAGCAGTTATAGTAAACATACAGAATGACATACATTATTGCTAAGTATTCAAGAATGTAAACTACATCTTCTGGGGCAGAATAAATAAATGAGGAACAAGGTCTTAATAAACATTTCATAAGTGTATTCACTATTCAGATAATTTTCCCCATGATATTTTAAATTTAACTTAAAATCTATCTTTAAATGAAAAAATAGACACAGCAAGTAGAATAAGGATTTTGAGGGGAGGGGGATAGAGTGGTGGTGGTGCAGGGGTAGAAGGAAGAACAATGTCAGGGAGGCCAGGAAGAAAAGAATGGTTGCAATTGTACACGTCTGCTTGATGTGATTGAACTATGGGATTATATGACAGATGGGTTATCCCCAATTAATATCAAATTTTAAAATGAATTAATGATATCATTAAATTGGTGTTAAGGCACATGGACACATTAATTGGTGCGGACTTATTAGACGGGGAAGAGTTTATGATACAGTAGCTCTGTAAGGGGGCGTGGAGGCTGTGAGACAAGAATCTTGAAATAAGTCTTGAAGATTAAGCAATTTATTAGCATAGATTTTATGAACAAACTTAGAAGAACTTTGCATATATGGCTTGGTAAGAGCATGGCACATGGTAGACAAGGCAGTAGGACAAGTGAGCAGCTCTGAGCGTCCTGGTGGAAACCACCCAAAACTCTGCCTCTGATCCTGCCCCAGCCACAGAAGAAGGCCAAGAGCTTGTAGAACCTATCGTCCACGTTCAGCTTTCACATCACTTCAGATACTGCTGCTTCCCAGTCTCTGTGGTGGCAAGACTCTTGAAGTAACCTAGGTCAGATAGTGAGTAAGTGAGTATTGGCACGAATGAATGACGATATCACTTTCCTTTAATTCAGCCTCAGTAATATTGACCTAAGAGGATCAAGTGCTTGAGTGGTACTAAGGGAGTTAATCTGCAGAATCTAACATGGCATTCATAAAATCATCTCTCACTGAGAATCTTCCGTAATATCCCCAGGAAAACTGCAGAAGTAGAGGTAATCTTTACATTAGAAAGTCAGTCTTCTTACACACGTGTTTGCACAAAATTTTTTATTTTAAAAAAGGAGATGCATGCCTGAATTGTTTGCTTCTATAATTGTTATTAATAAATTACTTATTCAAATTTAGAAGAAATTCTACACATATTTTTTTCATACAAATTTAAAGTCATATATTTTAAGAAAGCCACAAAAACTGTATAATTAATTTATGTTTATAAAGAAGCCTGCCCCAATTCAAATTTGAGATATTAGTTTGCTTATACAGGACTTCATAGCATCTTCATGTGAGGGGACAATAGGTATCATTAAAAATGTATTAGTTTATTAACATGCAAATTATGGCATCAACTTGATTGAGTTCATACAACAATGATATGGCCTACATAATTTTATCAAGATATTCCTTACTCCTTTTTTTGTGTGTGCTCCCATATATTTTAATTCATTCTTCAGCTAATATTTTACTCTATAATTTTGTTAATAATATAAGTAACCAGTAATATAAGAAAAATACCAAACAACAAAATACTGTAAATGAAATTCCTTGGAATTTTGGAATGGGTTTTAACTTATGTTAGTTTTTTGGTTTTCAAATGAATCGTGTCATAAATTCGAGATAATTAAATTTGCATAATATCTTGTTTTAAATGTTTCTCTTTATACCCAAAAATCCTCACACAATGATATTTTATTAAAGATTTGTATTAGAAATTTATAATCAAGAAATTACATACAGATAAGATATTAGAATTTAATGAACGTTTTCTACTTTCAGTCCGTAAACAAAATCTATGTACTTAAGTAGAGATATTTAAAAGCAAAGGTAACTAAACATAGTTGCCATTTTACATTGTAATATGCAATGACATTTTATTAAGTTATGATATAAAGTCATAATAATGTATTAGAAATAATTTTGACACATATCAATAATGTGTCCATTCTGTCATTTCATTATCAAACAGGACAGTTCTGTTGCCTTAGAAGCGCCCTCTCTCCTGATCTGTCCCTCCGGCACCTCTCCCTGAATGTCCCATAGGAGGAAACATGGAGTTAGAGCATTTTCAAACTGACATCTTGCAGTTAGCAATGTTCTTGTAGAGTTCCTGCTCGTGACTTTTATGACTGGATTCTCATTTCATCCTTGCAAAATAGTACTTTCCTTTATGGATGTCTAACAGGTTATTTTTGTTTTTTATTTAAATTTGTTTGTTTCTTCTGTTTATATTGATCCATTGTCCTGTTGACAAATATATCTTGACAACTTCAATTTTTTAATTATAAAAAGCTACAAATATTCATATACAAGTTTATATGGACATACTCCTATATTTCCAAATTATTTGGGTAAATACCTAGGAACATGATTGCTATGTTGTATAAAAAGTATGTGATTTTTATTGACTTTCTATCTTTTAAAGTGGATGCTCCATTTTGTACTCTACTAGCAATGCAAAAAAGTTTATTGTTTCATATCTTCAGAAACATTTAGTATTATAACCACTTTGAATTTTTATTCTAAGTGGATATTATCTTAATGTTGTTTTTTTAATTCTCAGATATTTTATCTCATTCTCAGAGAGTAAATTGTAACATAATCTATGAATTATGATAAATGAAAATGCCTTATTATTGGTTCATCAATTTCAAGATGTGTGCTATCAAATGGCTATGGTAGTTGGATGGTATGAGGATTCTCTGTATTTCTGTAAACTTCAAGTTCCTCTAATAATGTCTATTTAGAACATTCCTGAGAAAACCATGGAGGGGTCCATCTGACCGACTCTAACTCCCCAGGTGGTTTGCCACAAATGGGGTTCAGTCATGGCTCCTGCCTCAGTGCTTCTTACCCCTATTCTGACACTAACCATTCTTCCCTTGGTCAGCTACTTCTCTGGCTATGTTGAATAATTTATTGTAATGACCACACAGAAATTACAGACTATGCTTATGATTATGAGGCTTATTAGAGACATTAATTGACTGGATACATTTCAGGTGAGGAATTCCCAGGATAGGGTTGTGCAAAAGAGACAATTTCTTCTCTACTCTGCCTGAGGGTGGGGTATCTCTGGCTCTCAGCCTGTTGGCCTGGGCTCTTCTCTGCTTGGGCACTGGCATTAAGCAATCTTAGAGCTGCTACTAAATGAGCAAGGGGCATGTCACTCCACCTAACCACCAGCCTCAAGGTACTCAACTTCAACTCCTTGCTTCAGAAAATTCAGCTGCCCTAATTAAGCGCCTGGAGGCACCCTGCTCCGTAAATCAGCCTTCAGTCCAAAATGATTCAGTTTGACTTGTTTTGCTCTGTAGGTCACTGCCCTGGCTCAGGCTCTGGATCCTTGTTCTGCTGTTACTGTCTCCTGTACCAAGAAAGTTCAAGGTCTAGGAATCTACAGGTCCAAAGGACGTGCTCCGCTCCTAGCTGTCCTCTTTTCCTGATAGAGAAATCCTTATTACCTGCTTCTGAGATGGCCCACTTTATACCCAGCTGTATTACCACTCACAGCTGATTCAATCAGTGTCTTTCCCTACCTTCTCCTACCCAGGTTTATCCGGGAAATGTCAATGATGGGAATTACAGGGGTCTGGGTAAAAGAGTCACTAAATAATTCATGGCACAAGTGGATTATGGCATAGGTAATTAGGTTAAAATTTAATGCATTATTTATAATCTCCTTTTTGAACCATTTTAAAATTGTTTTAGTTTTCAAATTTTCTTTCTTTTCAAATGAGGTTTTACTCTATTTTTTATTGTTGTTAATTTTTGTTTGCTTGTTTGTTGGTTTGCTTTATGTTTTTGTATGCTTTCAGCATGAAAATCCAAGAGGGGTGAATCTGTAGAAACAGTAACTGGATAAATAGTTTCTTGAGGAGTGTAGCAGGGGACGTTGGGGAAAATGGATAGATAATAACAGGGAGTGCATGAAAGAAGAAAATGTTGTAAAACGAATTGTGGTAAAGATACAATTCTTGATATGATTGAGTTACTGAATTGTATGTGACATATGGCTTATGTCTTAATACACTGTTTTATAAAAATAATATAATTCGCCTCACTGCAATTTCTGACAATAAGCTCTGATATTTATGCCTCTTGCAGGCTCTCAATGCATATGTAGAAATCCTTCTGTCTTGCATAGAGTATGTTGTCAAGAACCTATCTACAAGAAGTTTATTCCAAAGTGTATGCTATAACGAAAGAAAATGTAACTTTAATTGGCTAGAGACATGAGAAAGTCAGAAGATGCAACATGCATCTGACCTTAGAGAGAAGGTTTAATAATAGATAAATGGGACAATGCTTTGTCTTTATATGTGAGACCAAGTCCAGAAAATGATATAGGAGCCATGGATTACTGCTCCATCATTAAGAGAAGGGGAAGTAGAATCTCTTTCTAAACCCTGGTCCTCTCTGCAAATTGCAATACAGTGAGAGATGAATATTGAGAAACTCTTCTGCCTGTTGCCCCTGTCCTCAGACTCCTGTTACAAGGTACCATATTCAGGTACAAACCATTATAAAAACTTCTTTCACAGATCACTAACTAAAAGTAAATGCCCCAAATCTAAGTATTCAATTCTAAAAAATAATCTAATAATATATTGTTCTGATATTCTGCTCTTAATTGAATGTCGGTTTCTTTACATATTTAACTTCCCATAAGACCAACTCTACTTGTAAAGTACAACTTCAAGTAATTCATCTTTCAACATTTTAAAATATATCTACTAATTTTGCATGTAATCATTAGTTCGTTAAATATATACCATTTGCAGGGGCAAGAAATATTTTTAAGACATAAATAATTTTGTTTTTCAGAAGTTATCTCAGATCTAGTACCTATTATTGGATATCAAACTCCCCAATTATTTATTGTTTCTTCATGCTACTACTGTCTCAATTGCTTTCTTGATATACCACTAGAATTAATTTAGGGTGTTCCTTTTGGAAATGTTCATAATTAAAAAGAATCTAATAATCTCTATAAAAATGGGTCCTGAAAAATAATGTGTTCTGTTTTCTTAAACCTAATACCAGTTCCAAAGTGTCCTTTAATGTGAATGCATTTTAGCAGATATATGTACAAAAATAAATGCATGGTGTGAACACTACAATTCTTGTTTATAACTACAGTACCCTTTTTTGGTTATGATTGCTTTATTTAGAACTATGTGGGTTTTCTTTCAATACAGCTGTAAACAAAATGGATTTTATTTAAATATTAGTGAATTCTTTGGGTCTTGGAGTCTTATTGAAAATGAGGGATTCAATTTATTGAAGTCTAGACATACTTTAAAGAGTCCCGGTGGTGCAGTGGTCAGTGCTTGGCTTCTAGCTGGAAGATCTGTGGGTCAAGCCTACCTAACCATATTCTGCAGGATACAGATGTGGCCTTTTGTTTTTATAGAGATTGCTTGTGGTGGAATGAAATGTCTTAGTATAGCTCTTCCATCCAAGTCTCTAAATCCCACCTAATGTTTGGGTGGGAATATGTGAATAGGGTATGAATAACATTAATGGAGGGGATGAGTCCATTTTTAATAACCTATCCCCCACCACTTGATCCCCCCCCATCCCCATCAAGTTCCTGGCTATAAGAATGGCTATAAGAATGAGCTATCATTGAAGCAGCAGCTGAGAGAGAAACCCACGGACCTTGGGGGATCACACCCGATATGTCTGTCTTAGTGCCGGATGCTGTCAAGACCAGTCCATCTGAGACTGTGGCACAGAGGCTCAGGGAACCATCTCTAAGACTATGGTGCACCTGCTCCTCATGGTCCAAGGCTAGGGGGTGGGGGTGGGGGGTAAGATAGCAACAGGTGGGATGGCTTCTTGACTCTTGGAAGCAAAGTCCAAGAAACCATATGAGTGAGAAACTGAGGCCCAGAGAGAAAGTTGGCAACAAAGTGCTGAGAGACTAAGGACCAGAAATCAATTGGGCTGCTGGTGGAGCAGAGGTGTGACTGTGGACCAATGACTGTATCCTTCCTGTTTGTTGATGCTGACTTGTAGAAATCAGTTAAATTGCCTAGAAACTAAACGAAAGGCACTCCTCCCAAGCCCTACAACATTAAGGAGGTGGTAGAATTCTTGGTGAGTTTCTGAGACTGGAAGTCTATGGGAGTAAGGGAGCTGCTCCCATGAAGCAGCTCATCACAGCCCAGTGTGTAACCTCTACACCACCATGTCTACTAACTTCCAAATAGACCCCTTTATTGTAAGGATTGTCTCTGAGATTGGTGTGGCCATTGCAATGTGTTATCAAAATAAGACTAGGAAGGGTTGGTGTCAGAATACGTATAGATGGGTGGAGCATGGAAGCATGTCTGACCCCTGCCTCATGACAAGAGGGCAGCCAGAGCAGGTCTGCCATGGCCCTTCCCTGGTCATTTCCTGCAATGACCTCCTTGGAAACCCTGTGAGACAAGTCTGCTCTGTTCTCTGCGTTCACTATGAGTCATAATAGACACAACAGCACCAGATATTGAAAAAATATAAAAGTTTGGGAATAGACAGTGGCATTATAGTTCCATGAACAAGGGATGGTTTTGAGACTCAAGCAAGCAATTAATTCTCTAAGACTACATGGTGTTTTAACAGCAAATGTGCTACTATTGTACATTGGCCTCCTGAAACTTTTCTTCAAAATTACAAATGTTTTCTTTGCCAAGGTCTTGTTAAGGCATAGCGATAAGTGATTAATAAGATGTCACAAACTCTTCAAGGATTGATGACTGTTGGTGACAGCAATGGAAACTCTTATGAAGAATATCTTAGGGGTCATTTGAGCTCAACTGAATGTAGACACTATTAAGCCCATTTATTTTTATTCATCAGCAGTCTCCTCTACTTGGCATCATTCAAATAATTTTATTCAGTTTTTGATAACTCAAAAATTGCTTTATAGGCCAATACTTCCAATTTAGAAAATCCAGAAAAGTCTGAATATAAATATATTAATGGTAATATGGCTAGAATTAAAACAATTTTTTAAATTGTACAATTTGCTTCTATTTAATTTCTTCATATCCTTTCCTGATAAAATATTGACTTTCCATTTTATTGAGAATATTGATCTGTAAAAATCTATAGCCATTCCCACAAAATGGTGCATTCTATTAAATATTGAAAAGAAAATTAAATCTAAATTCTGAACTGATAATACAATACATAAGACTCCAGATAACCTTTATGTATTTACTTTTTGGCTTTTACTATAAAAAATTGCTTTATTTCTTTGTCTGAGTTCATCTTAAAAACTTTGTGGGAAAATTATATTGTCTTTCAATTTCATTTTTCCATGAACTTTTAAAATTCTCACATTTAAAGCTCTGAATGTCCTTAAGGACATTTTTATAAGAACAGGTATATGGAAACAGATGTACTTAATCATGTACAAAAATGAAATTAAAGAAAAGCTTGTGCAATGTTACTAACATCTTGACATAAATTGATTTTAAAATGTCCTAGAAAAGCATGAAAAAAAATTCAAAAAGAAGGTTGGAAGCAGGTAAAGCACATCTATGTACTGAAATAGTTTGAAGGTTTTATGCTTTGGAGGCTGATTTTGATACAGATTGTGAGTTAATGTATCTTATACTTAGAACTAGAGGAATACATTGTTTTATACATTTAACCATTTCAGACAATAATGACATTTATGATTTTCTTTAGTTATCTTTAAATGATTGTGTACATTTTATTGTACACTTTTCTACTTTTTAATATTTGATTACATGTGAGAACCAGTATAGGTAGTATATGTAAAATGCATGTAGAAAAAATACATGTCATAAATGCATTTTTTAGGTCTTCACATAATCTGTAGAGAAGAAAAGGTTTCATGTTACCACAACAAGTGGTAATGACAGCACTGGTCAAGCATAATGGTCTACAAGTTTGGTTATGTTATTAGACACATTTGCATGTTCATCCAAATGCAGTGGTCATGTTTTATCAAATTTTTCAAATGTTGAAGCATATTAGTCATGCTTTACGCTTAAGATTTCAATGCTCTAATTAATTACAAGTACTTGGAAAATTTATTTAATTTCATAGAAACTAGTTTGCAAGTACACATCATAAATAATGAGCTAAAAACTGTAAAACCAAGTAGTCTTATTATGAAAATATAGACTAGAAATGTTATCAAATACTTCTCATATTGCTCAAAATAAATCATACACTACAGTGTATTCTTTTAGCAAATCATTATGTAAAATTTAATTTAAATGATTTTACGTGGAATTTCTTTTCATAGACATTCATTTTTTTTCTTTATTTTTTGTGCCTCCTAGATCATAATCACCATATGTACTTCAAATTTATTCACCTCAAAACTCTCATTTTGCTACCCCATGGAATTTTAGTTTTTTTAGAAAAGACTATGAAATCCATTTTACTATCAAGTGTGTCACTAAAATTGCCTCTAAGTATTATGAGGTACTCACTGAATTAAATTCTCTCTTTTTCCTATAGAATTTAATATGTAAATTTATAATCACTTGCGGAAACAAAGGCTTCTTGAGAGATCCTTCTCTTTTGAGAAAAGTAATACTAATGTGATTGAACACAAATAACATTGTTTCTATATGTACATCTTTATCACCAAGTGGAGGAGGTTTGTTACAAATAGATTAGCCTACGTGAAATGTGCCTTAAGTAAACTTTAGTGTGGCATGCATCAGTTAGGCCACTTTGAGGCCTGTTAAAAGCCAACTTACTCAATCGTGGTTAATAAAGAACCCAAATTCTATTGAGTCCTGTGCCCAACACAGCAACACGTGTGAAGTATTTAATCTTTAAACTTTCATTGTTTCATTTTACACTCAATTAAGCAATTTACATAAAAGTACTTGTCTACCAGTGATAGTACTGTTGTATCAAAGTCTATGTGCTTCTTACTGTCCTTAGGTTAATGATCCTATATTTGATATTGTTTATCCTGTCTAAGCTGTTAATTGCTAGTAAATCATTAGAGGACAGGAATAATTATGTTATAATCAAAATGAATTAAGTCCAAGATTCAGCCAGGACAAACTAAGTAGGGGTATTTGGTAACATATTTTCTTTTCCTTCTAATTTTTTTCTGATTATAATCACCTATATGCCCTTATTTCTTATCTTTGAATTTCAGTATAAGCAATATTTTTCCAGTTAAAAATATCATTTATCATTGTATCCTATATACATAAATTTAAATGTTATTAAGTCTTATCAGTAACCATGTGTTTCTAAGTATCTGCACTAGTCCAATGAACACATAAACAGGAATTCTGTCTGATTTATTTGTCATTGTGTTCTTATCCTCCTGTGCCTTTCAAATGGATGCGTGATTGAAAGAAGAACTGAATGAACCTCGAACTCCAATACATTAAGCTAGAAGGATTGTAAAGAGCAAGTGGTACCTTTTGACTCGGAAATAGTGTCTTTCACAGTGGTTATGACAAGTTTGGGATGCAAAAGCTCCATTTATGCAAAGGTTTTTTACCACACCAAGAGCAATGAGAGCTGGGAGGCACCAGCAGCATAAATAGAACTAGTCAAGTGGAGTGCGAGGAAAGATGTATGTTTTAGGCTGGGGTCTAGAGAAAAAACCAATGGCACTCATCTATGTCCAAGAAAGAACTTTCTAACAAGAAGCACCTTTCTGTAGCAGTGCACATGGTCTGGTCTCGTCAGATTTTTTTTGTAAGGTAGAATTGAGGTCATGATTGTGGGGCGAGGAAGCATTAAAGAACTAGAGGAAAGTTGTATGTCTCATTGGTGCTATACTGCACCCTGACTGGCTCATCTCTTCCTTGGGACCCTTCTGTAAAGGGATGTCCAATTTTCTATAGGTGAACTTTGGTCTCCACTCTGTGCCCCCTCCCCTCCCAGCCCCGCCACCATCATTCACATTGGTATGATTTTGTTCTGGGTCTTAATGCCTGATACCTGATTCCATCAACACCTCATGATCACCCAGGCTGGTGTGCCTCTTCCAAGTGGGCTTTGTTACTTCTCAGCTAGATGACCCCTTGTTTATCTTCAAGCCTTTAACTTACATCTTTTGATAGCCGGGAACCATCCAGGACAGAAAAAGCCCTCAGGACCAATAATGAGAATAGAGATATCAGGAGTATAACGGGAACATGGGGAGAGAGAGGGGGAATTGATCACAAGGGTCTACATATAACCCCCTTCTAGGGTGAAGAACAACAGAAAAGTGGGTTGAGGGAGACAGAGGATGATGTAAGATATGAAAATAATAATATATAATTTATCAAGGGTTCATGAAGGATGGAGGGTAGGAGAGGGAGGAAAAAGTGAGAAGCTGATATCAAGGGCCTAAGTAGAAAGAAAATGCTTTGAAAATGATGATGGCAACATATGTACACATGTGCTTGACACAATGGATGAATGTATAGATTGTGATAAGAGCTGTATGAGCCTTCAATTAAAGTATTTAATAATTTTAAAAAGCAACTTTCTATCAAGAAGGTACCCTAGCACAGCTTAACTAAAGTTCATAGGTCCAATGCTACCTAGAGTTCTTTTCAGCCTCAAGGAGCTGCAGGCTGATGATGCCAAAAGGTGAAGGGTGAAGCGGGAAGGTCACAGACAGATCAGGACAGAGTCTCATGTGTCCAAGGTCAGTAAAGCCTGGCAAGTAACACATAGATCTTAGGGTCAGGCTACCCTCATGCCACCACTCCTGGCAGCAGACGCCCAGTCCCAGTGAAGTTCCAGAGAGGAGGAAGGTAGAGTGGCAGAGAGGAAAGTATCTTCTCAATCTTCATCTTCTTCAGAAGACCACGCCCCCAAGGAGGTATCATCAAAGTCCCACTAGCTTGACAGGTTAAACTCTGCCGCTACTGAGGAGTGCTTAGTTTACGCTCTAAACACCATAATGTGCAAAACCTACCAGCTACCTCTGGACGCCCAGTATTGCCTTTATTCTTTTTCTCATTCTACTGTTCTGTCTCGATCGTACTTACATCAAATCCTTTCCCTAAAAAATGATCCAATTAGTCCTCGTGAAGATTTCTTTTTTCTTTGTGAGGAGGCACTTAAACCCCTGAGATGATTGCATACATTTTAGTGTAGAAAACAGAATCTACTTTCAGAAGTTTATTTCTCATAAAATTAAATCAGCGGGTACTGGATGCTGGCTAAGTAATGGCTCCGGTTCCCGTGAACTCTCATTGTTTAAAAACGGTCGAGATGGGCTTGTGTTTGACTTGGCTTTTAAAGTCACATTCTTCTCATGTCCATTTTCTAAGTTCGAGTTCTATTTGCTCTCCTGAGAGTTTAGTTTCATTTGATTTTGAAAGGTCAACATCTCTTCGTTTTGTTTATGAGTTTTGAAATTTATTCTCAGAAAACCAACTGATAGAGTTGCATCAGAGTAAATGGTCCTCCACCCTTGCTACTTGTGTATCATTTGAGAACTTTGATTTACCAGTTAATTTGTGAATGTTTGTTAATGTAACTTTTAAAATGCTGCTCAAGTTTCAAGTTTTGCAGCACTAAACCAAGTCACTTATATTTTCTAAAACAAAAAAGTAATTCTGATATGTTGCCAATCTAGTCGACCATTGGTTTGTGTGTTAGCATGAATTCAAACTATTGTAAAGAAGAACCTATTTACATTTTGTGATATCTAAATATGAGATTAGAGATATTATAGCCTGATATGTTCATATTTCCAGTAGTAATGAGTTAGTCAAGAAAATATTGTTGGGTGAAGACAAGCAGTTATAATAGCTAAATAGGATACATTTATTATATAATAATTGTTATAAATTTCATTTCATTTCATGTATTTATTAATTTATTTATCCACATATATTTATATATAACATATATTATATAGAATTACACATATATAATTATACTTATAATTACAGAAAATTACATTTCCAGAGTCAGTTCATTTTGGTTGGCTGCAAAATTCTTCAGTATGTGAGAAATAATGTATGCCACTTATTAAAATATTTATTTCCTAATAAAGGGCAACATATAATGAAAAACTGTAACTCGGGTGGTATGAGGCTGATTTCTTTGCCACCTGGCGATGTAATCTTTGGAAAGACAGAAGGACTCTAACGCTATTGAAAAGCTACAAGACAGTAAAACACTACGTGAGCCTAAGCCATGGCGGGCATGTATAGTAAAATCATAATTAAAATTTTTATTCTGGGTAGGAAAATATGTCATATACAATTTCTATGTGTGTATAAAACCAAGAGATATCTAAAAATAAGTTTAACTGAGTAGGTCTTTATTGATGTAATTTAAATGATTGCTAATGAGAAACATAATGCCATCAAAATGGCCCATAATCACTGAAGATTTAACTCACACATGTTTTCAAAATTCTGCACGTCAGTTAACAAACAGGATGGCTAGCTATAAAAAAGTCCTATCACATGAGGACTGAATGTTTAGTTACATAAAAAGTGATTCTTGTGATATGCGCACTTCTAAAAGAGCGCACCACGTTACATCACAAAACCATGGACTGCACTCCAAATGGAACATTGGGTCAGCAGACAGATGGAACCAAGTCAGAACAGTATAAATTATTACATAGATAAGAGCCATTAGATGATAACAGACGTGTTCTTCACATTGTCACAAATTAAAAGAGATCACCACAAGCATCAATGCATTACATTTTTGGCGCAGAGGATTGGATGCAATTGAGTGCACTCCCCAATTCAGACATCCTTAGCCAAGTCTTCTGTATTTACATGTCAATTATGGACTTTAAAAAGATGTAGGCTTGCTTGAAAAAATACTCACCTTAAGAATTAAAGCACTTACCATTTTACCTATGTATGTTTTCTGTTGAAAAAATATGTAGAAAAATCTGAATGTAGACTAAAAGTGTACAAAATGTCTTATTATGAATATCACTTAAAATGAGTTTCCTTTTATTTTTGATAATTTTATAAGTATATATTATAAATATATGTTTATATATTATTAATATGTAAGTACATATTGAGTATTAGGTTGTTAAATATTTAAAGGATTACTGAAAAGCAAATTATTATAGGTTCTGGAGTCGTCACTGAAGCATTTCTCATATGTACCTCTTAACTTTATTATTATGGCTAATCATTCCTATTTTGAGCAAAACAAAATTAAAGTGTAACATGAAA
Organism: Tenrec ecaudatus; assembly: GCF_050624435.1. Lineage (NCBI taxonomy): Eukaryota > Metazoa > Chordata > Mammalia > Afrosoricida > Tenrecidae > Tenrec > Tenrec ecaudatus. The sequence goes on along the minus strand of NC_134540.1, from coordinate 26,059,773 downwards.
CTCAATGCATTTTACCGTGGCATATCTCCAGTGTTGCAGTGATGATGGTAAGGAGGAAGATGATAAATTATTGAAGATATTGGCACCAGGAGGTTTAAATAATTACTTCGTTTGCAGGCCAAATGTATCGCTGCTGCTTGGCACCTTAGCTAATGACCCAAACTGGCTGGATGAAGTTTGATTCAATATCATCTTGTCAGCATTTCCCCTCTCCTGCCAATAGAAGAAAACAAAGCAATTCCCCAAAGCAGAAATAAAAATGAACAAGCTGTTTCCTTAGTCAAGTGCTGCTCTGTGGTCAGGTCTCCATGGTCGGAGGGAAATAAACAACCAAGACAGCTCTTGAAGGACAAAACTGATTTTCTAATAGCTCACGTCAGTGACAGATGAATGACAGATAGTCAGCAGTAAAAGTCTTTGACTTTATGAAGAAAATACATTCTGAAATACTTTACAAAGAAAATACATTATGAAGAAAATGCATTCTGCTGCATTCATCCATTAAATAGAGAAATAGTCACTGTACGAAGCCAACTCGGACCATTGAATCCTTCTACTTCAAATTAGCTATACAAAACGTTAATGTTGTCACAGAAAACAGAAGAAAGGATATTATTTTAATTAGAAACAATTAAATGTGTGATTACCTTACAAGTAATTTTAGATTCCAAAATTGAAGTAACTAAACATTATATTTCTACATTTTTAATTCCCGTGTCATTTTTGCAAAATAAATACCTAATGTATCTTTTATAAGTCTATACCTTAAAATTGACACAGGCACAGACAAATTGAACAAAAAGTATCTACATGATATTGAAATGCTTTAATATTTTTGAAAGATGATAAAAAGAAATCTCAAGATAGGGAATGAAGCTTTTTAAAAACCTGTTTCTTTTTAAGAAGATGGACTTTGTGCCCAAATTCTAGTCCACAATAAAAATTTATTGCTTTAATTTTTTGGGGGGGTTAGAAATATTTTAGATTTGCAGAAATTTAAGGACAGTTTAGAAAGTTCTACCATACCCAAACCCGTTTTGCCCCATGATCCACATATTCCCTCAATACCGTCTATTTACCATAATTAATGTACCCAATATCATTAATTTATGAACTAAAAATAGATGCTCCTTTCAAGCGGCCACAAGCCCATCCCATCTGCAGCAGAATCCCAAGTGCTGCACATCACCCCAGCCCCGCCCGTCCCCTGCGTCTCCATGAAGCAAACCACTGCATACAGTTCTTCCGCCGAGTTGCTGTGTGCGTATAAATTGCCCACGCGTTGCTTAGTAGTTAGGACCTCAATTCCTTATTAGTCTTTGTCTAAAGCAGCAGTCTTCAATCTGTTGGTTGTGACCCCTTTGGATGTCAAATGACCCTTTCACAGCGGTCGGCCTAAGACCATCGGAAAGCACATATATATATTTGACAATATATAATTCCCTATTGTTTTGTGATTAAGTCCTATGCTTTAATTTTGTTCAATTTGTAGCAATGAAAATACATCCTGCCTATCACATAGTTACGTGACGATTCATCACAGTAGCAAAATGACAATGATGAAGTAGCTACGAAAATAATTGTTTGGTTGGGGGGGGGGGGTCACCACAGCATGAGGAGCTGTGTGAAAGGGTCGCGGCCTTAGGAAGGCTGAGAACCACTGGTCTAATGGCTTTGCCTGTTATCGGCTCCATCTCAAGCTCTTACAGCACTACCCCTACTTATTTCTGACGCATAGCGACCCTAAAGGACAGGGTCAAGTCTCCCCCAGCACGTTTCCGGGGTAATGCTTCATGGGAGTAGGAAGCCTTGTGTTCCTCCCACAGAGCTGCTGGTGGCTCCAGCTGCCAGCTTCCATTCGGTTGGCAGTGCAATGCGTAACCATCGTGGCACCGGGACTAAATGGACTCATGTCTATTTACACTCCTCTTGGCTGTGGGGGCTTTTCAGATTTCCCTCTGAAGGACCAGGTTGGAGATCTGTGGGTACCGTAATCGTGACTTACTACTCTGTGGGCTGCAGAGTCAGTAGTTCGAAACCACCAGTTGCTCCATGGGAGAAAGATGGGGCTTTCTACTCTGGGAAAGAGTTACAGTCTCCAAAACTCACAGAGGCAGTTCGCCCCTTTCCTAGAGTATCACTGTAAGTCAGCAGCAAATCGATGGCAGTGTTTGCTTGAGTTGCCGAGCTCCAGAATAGAAGTTCAAACCCATGAGCCTCTCCAACAGAGAGCGATGGGGCTATCCGCTCTCTGAAAGATTTTACAACCTGGAAGTATACAGAGTCACTATGAGTCAGAATCAACTGATGGCAATGGGTTTGATTTGGGTTTGGTTTATAATAAACACTGAAGAACATTATGGGAAGGAATAGTCCTAAAAAATGTGTGGACTCCAGTCATGTAACCATGGGCGAGAGATAACTTTAGGTCTAATGACCAAGAGGGAAGGTGTGAGACGCACACACCACAGAGGGCTAGAGGGCGGTCAGGTAGGGTGAGGATAGGTCGTGCTTTTCATGGACTAAATTAGAAAGGAAAACAAAAATGAACACTTTAAATCAGTGTCTGTGTAGAAAAGAAGTTTCAACAGCAAGCATTTTAAATAATTTAAATATCAAATTCTGTTATGTGTCTATGTCAATATATTTGAGAAAGTATATCAGCATGTCTGTTAAGTCATAAATTTATCTCAAATGTGAATCTGTTTTAAAAATAATCTTTTACTAGTCGATTTTAAGATTACACGGATGACATTCTTTCCTTTAAAGCTCAATATATTTTCTGTCCTTTATTATCTACTAGCTACGTAATTGAATAATAATCAACCAAATAAATTACAGTTACCATAATCATTTTCTATGTTGTAGGCAGAAAAACCTGACGTTAAAAATATTTATTTAAAGGTGAACTCCTCTCATTTAAATATATGGTGGCATTTCGTGGCATGCCGCCTATGGGTCATATCTTTGTCTCCAGCTGAAATGGCCTGAAACCTGAAGCAAAGGGAACTGGATCTATTGTTCAGAGTTTCTGAGTATACGCTTTTATATTGGACATATAGAAGTAGCCATCCTTATAACTCCTTTCCACTGCTGAAACTTTACAGACATTTTGCTCATTATGTCTTAGGTCTAAACTTCGCAAGACAACTCAAAGCACAGAAAAAGTGTCAGGGAAGTCAGTAATCACTGAAAATGTTCCTTTCCTGCGAGCCTGACCTAGACTCTGAGGGCAGGGATCATTGAATTGCTGAGCTGGTAGTTCATATTGCTCTGGAGTGAAGGACTAATCCACCCTCCCGTTTCCAGGTGCGGTGCCTGGAGTCTGTCCCATTCAGAGAAGAGCACTGGCAGGTCCTGCGCCATATTCACAGTCCTTGTCCTCATTGAGCCCATTGTTAGAGACGCTTCATGTCCCCAAGCCCATTGTCACAGATCCTCTACTGTTCAAACATACTGTCCTTCTCCACTCCTCTGAGAAAGCCAACATCTTTCCTACTTATTGGTTCTCTTGGAAGTTACATAGTGTCCTCCAGTTCTTTCCTCAGACTGTGAATGTGTACATTGAACAATGCATTAATAACATCTAATCCATAACAATCTTATGGGACAGTATAGAACGATCTGTGAATTGTCTGAGACTGTGTTTATAGGAGTAGAAAGTCCCTTCTTTCTCCCTCAGAATGGGCTGATGGTTTTGAACTTTGGACCTTGAGGATCACCTCTCAATTCATGACCACAACACCAGCAGGGCTCCCCTACTACAGCGTGAGAGAACCGTTTGAGTGTTAGACCAAGACTCCCCTTCCAGTACCAAATTCTCTTAGTTCTCTAGTGTTGTCATAACAGAAAAACCAAAGGCAGGTTGAAAATTACTATTTTATAGTTTGAAAGAGCCAAACCCATTCCCATCCAGTCAATTCTGACTCTTAGCAATCTTAGATAACTTGTGTAATAGAACTCTACTACGAAGGGATTGTTGTTGGGAGGTGCCTTTCAGTAGTTTCTGACCCATCGCGTAACTGAATGAAATGCCCCCGGGTCCTGTGCCGTGCCTCCTCACAATTGTGGTAAGGTTGGAGTCCATTGTTGCAACCATGAGGTTGCACATCCAGGGAGCCTGAGCCCTTGCACCAAACAGAATTCCTTCTCCAGGGGCTGGTCTTTCCTGACAACACATCCAAAATGTATGACAAAGTCTTGCCATTCTTGCCTCTGAGGACAACTTTACTGTCGCTATCTTGATGTAGCTTTATCTCTGTATCTTTCTAATGCTTGTTGTTTGTCTTGAGACCTAAGATTTCTGATGATCTTAAAAAAAATAATGTGTGAGCTTTCATAGTGTATGCATTTTTATGGTTTGTGCTAAGGTGAGATCGGTGTTATTTCTGCTTTCTCCATCGCTGAGCAGAAGCTGGATAACCATTAGTTTGACATTTTAAAATAATCTTCAGATTATTCTTATTTATTTACACCTCCTCTAGGCCACTGGCTGAATGACTTAAGTAGAGATCAATCCCAAATTTATCTAGCTTTGAAAAATGCTTATTGTTTCCAACATCCAATCACTATATATTCTGGGAAACTTAAAATCTATTGTCACACATTTACTCTTCATTAAAAATTACATTATATTTGTTTTATAATTTGGTGGTCGATATAATAACCAGCTTTCTGGAACCCAAACTGTTATACTCGGAAATGTAATATTGTTCCGTGAAGACAATAAATAAAAGCTTGTTAATTTACTTATTTGTCTACACAGAGAAGGAACTAAGGCTTTGTTTCTCTTGTTGGCTACCTTCAGTTGAACAATATTTATGTGGTCCCTTTTCCCTGTCCTTTCCGAATCATTTCGGAGTTTTCTCAAAGCTTAATTGTTTTCAGAAGACACAAAACAGTATCTGGGATTCTAGCCAAAGGAATCAGACAGAACACAAGGCAGAGTCTTGGTACGATGCCCACCAGAGATCACTTGAGGAGACTAGCTAATTTTGCTCGTGACAGTCCATCCCCACCATAAAAGGTAGACTTGGAGAAGTCTGGATGTAGGTGCTTTGAAATATATGTAGAGTATTTTCTGTGACATGACCATGAAATCATAAGTTAAGTATAAGAAAAATGAAACGCAAATGTCAGCTTGAAGAAAATGGGCCTCCTTTAAACTGCAAGTGACTAGTAGTCATTTTAATTAAAAAAGGTAAAGTTTGCTTATAATAATTCTATGTAAAATATAAAACATAGTCAAAAACCTATAATCAGTCCTAGTATTGTATTTATGCTTGTTTTGACCTCCAAAATAAAATAATAAAAAAACAATTTAGTTTCATTTGTAGAGGATTCGTGGCCTATTATTTTACAAGAGAACATTTTGCAATTCTTTGAATTTTGCCGCCAACAATTTAAGAATGGTGTTCACTTGAACCAGAAGTTGAGAAGGGTCTTATTAATTATTTTTCCTGCATTCTGAAGGTAGTGATTTTTTTGTTTCAGGATTATATATCATCGGAGCACCATTCATTTATTTTGTGACAAGTTTACTATATTTACTTTCAAGAAAAATTCTGTGGAGAGGAAGCTTAGGATTTTCCTGGGTTATGAGGGGCAAAAAGGACCCAGGAGGCCTCAGGAAGAAAAACACTAGATGAAGATTCACTTCAATTTTCCACAAGCCTGGGATTCCACAGATGAATGTGAGGGGCCAAGGTGATGCACAGCGTCCTCACCCTGTCAAAGCCAATGCTGATTGATATGGGATATTTGACAGTAGAAATGGGGGGGAAATCAATTATTATTCATTCCAGCATTGTAATGCTTTTTCTCTTGCTGACTGTCATTTTGGCAATAGATATAATATTAGATATAATATTCATTTTATTTTATGGTTATGGGTGTCTGTGACAAAAGAGAATAAAATATACATTGCTTGGGTACAATTATCTAATTTGCTGAAGGTACACGATAAACCCGGGTTTTAGGATAATTGGAAACATTCCAGACATATTAACAAATTTGCTGTGTCACCATATCTTTATTGTCCCCATTGTTTAAAAGAAGCTGTATGGATTTCATTTTGAGAAAATTTAATTCAGTAGATAACAAGATTATTTGCTAAAGATTGCTGCAGACCAGAAGACAACTTAGGTGAATAAGAAGAGCTCATTGTAAGCATGTCTATCAATAATGAAATTACGTATTTGCCTAATGCCTCTAAGCACTTAATGATTATTTAATTCAAGAGTGCATGAACACATGACATAGAAAAATAATTCAAAAATCGTGAAGGGAACACGCAATCTTATAGAGCTTAAAAAGGGATGTTGTCAAATGAAGTGAATGAATGTTTAGCACACTTTTTTATATATCTAGCGAACTTTGGATGGTGAAAAACAAATCTGAGGTGCGCTTTGAAGACGTAAGCAGTGGATAAGAAGATTGTAAGTCAGCCTGTGGACAAAAAGCAGGGGGCCGATAAAAATGAATGAAGTAGCAAGAGCTATAATTAAACTAAAAGGGATACAGAAAACTAGTGATAAGACTTGCCTAAAACAGTGCAATAGGTGTGCCATAGCTGAGTCTCTTGTATGGCGAGTCTATGTTTAGTCTTTGTGACTTGCACCAACTCGCTGGGTGGGACATTCAAATAAGATGTAGATGGCTCTAATTTAATTAACCACTTTTGCCATTCAACTGGACATAAAGTGTGTCCTCTCAAAAGAAGAATCTCACCATCACTGAAACAATGAGCCGGTAGTGGAAGTTGTCTGAGATTCCTGTCCGGAAGAGTGGTGTCTGCAGAAGAAGCACCAGGACGACAGTGTGGAGCCAGCGGCACAGAGTGATGTGCCTTCCTGCCCACAGATGGAGAGCAGCAGTGCCCTGGAGACTAGCGTGCCACACCTCTGGGCATTTGTCAGTGCTAAAAAGATTGATAACACGTCCTCCAGCAGGGCGGAGGCCAACATTCCCTGTAGCTGAGAAGCTAATCCAGGGCCAGACAGAGGTGGCACTACTTGCAAACTTTGCGAAGAGACTCTAGTAATCAAAGAACTGTATCAATATTTCTGAACCTGACTTTTAACTTGTTAACCTCTCCAATAAACCCCCGTCCTTTGGTGTATTGTATGTGGCTATTTCAAGGGGTTATTTGATATGGCAATGAACGCATATCACTGGAGTAAAGGTTGGTGACAGAATAAGGTAAAGATAGATGGAGGGTGGAAACATTTCTCATATCTGCCCCATAGGACTCATGCATGGGCATGAGTTATATTCTAGCATGTTGTTAGAACATGACATGTTGAGTTAGAATCTACCACCTCACACCACGCCTTCATTGTTACTACTCCTGTTCAGTGCCATGGGATCAATTCTGACTTGTAGTAACAGAGAAGTACGGATAATCACTGCTCATTCCTGTATCATCTTCACAAGGGTTGGGTTTAGACCCATTGTTAAGTCATTGCATTATATTAGACTATCTCCTTCTGACCCTTTACCAACCGTGATGTCCTTCCTAGGAACTAGTTTTTCCAGATAGCATGTCTAAGGTACATGAGGCCATCCTCACCTCGAAGGAGCGTTCTAGGTATGCTTCTAAGTTTATTTGTTCTTCTAGCATCAACTGTTTTCTAGGTCATGGTGATTTCCATATTGTTGGCCAACACCACTTTTCAAATGCATTAATTTTTCTGTGACCTTTCTTATTCATTTTCCAACTTTCATATGGATGGGAGGTGATTGAAAGTACCTTCGTTTGAGTACCCTGGACCAACAAACCCCAAACTCCCTCACATTGAGTCAATTCTGTAAGGACAGTGGAGACCTGCTCTTGTGGGGTTCCAAAACTGGAACTCTTTAAGGGAGTCGGAGTCTCATCTTTCTGCAGCAGAGCCGCTGATGGGTTTGAATCGCTGACCTCAGTTAGCAGCCCAGTGCATACCTGCTATTTCAGCAGGATTTCTTCTTCAGTAGACCCCCAAAACAAACCCAACTTACTGCCTTCGAGTTGCCTCTGACTCATAATGGCCCTATAGCACAGGGTAAACTGCCCCTGTGGGTTTCTGAGACTATAATTTTTTTTTATTGGAGTAGAAAGTGACATCTTTCTTCTTCAGAACTGGTGGTTTTCAGCTGTTGATCTTGCTATTAGCAGCCCAATATATTACCACTATGCCAGGGGCTCCTTCAGGTGGACCATAGTCCTTAAGATGACCCTCTTGCTGGCCGACACTTTAAAGAGTTCTTGATCAACATGAGAGGCCATTTGCTCTCTTGACTGAAGCTTACATGAGGATGGATTGTGGATCCAAGTAACATGAAATCCTTCCCAACAGTAATATGTTTTCTGTAAGAATGATTACTCAGGGGCTGTCCTTGACTCAATGTTTTGTCCATCCCAACTGGGATGGTCAAGGGGCCCCATTGGTGTAGGGTGTCACATATTGGTTGTGTTGCTAACTGCAAGGTTAGCAGTTGGCAACCAACTACTTACTCTCCAAGGAAAAACGAGGCATTCTTAGATCATGAGGATTTTCAACCTTTATGACTGAAAAGTGGCAATTCTTCTCTGCCCTGCTGGGTCACTCTGAGTCAGAATGAAATAAATCAGAGTTTCCTTGTTTGTTTGTTTTAATTTATTTATCTTAACTGGGCTGAGTTTGATGCAGGTAAAAAGACACATGAGACAGGTACAAATTGCTGGTCATACAGTCTATCACACACATGTTAGTTCTCACAGCAACAACACTATAGGAAGAAGAAAGGGGAAACAACCAAAATAACAGCTCAGAGCTGTGAGCATAAGCGAACGCTGCCAGCCCCAGTTGCTCTGGGCTTGTCATATCTCTTTGTGGGAGTTGTTTAATTCATATGTTTCTTCAGATAAGTCTATGCCTCTGAGTAGGGTCCTTGGTGGTGACGGATTTTAGTCTATATGTTTCCTAGGTAAGTTCATGTCTCTGAGTCAGGTCCATGGTGGTGAGGTGTTTAGTCCGTATGTTTTCTAGAAGAATCCTCGCCTATGGTGCTGGTGGTGTGTTACCTTCGTTTCACGTCTTGTGAGGTGACTTGAATACTGAGAGATACTAAGCACATACTTTACATTTATATATTTATATGCTCTACACTTGTACCTACAACAAGCCAGAATTCAGAAGGGAAGGAAAGAAGAAAGGTTATCCGGAAGGACAGAATGAAAGAACCATTCATAAAAATAGCTTCCACAAGACTATCTGTTAGCTGGGGAGGAGAGACACTTTTTTTTTGAGATTGAGGAGAGAGAAACTTGCAAAATAATAACATTTCTTCCAGGAAGAAATATTTGAAAAGTGTTGTAGAAGCAACCCACAGGCGAAAGTGAGACCAATTCCAGCTGTTTGAGTAAGAAAGTTTAAGTTAATGAACTAAAGTAAAAGAATTTACTTGTACATCGAAAAGAAGTGAAAGATATTCCATCTTTCTTTCCAGTTGAGTCTTCGCTCAACAAAACTATTAGTTTGAACCCTCATAGCATGGAAGTGGAATGGAATTTATGCTCAGGAAATGTTGAGTCTTAGTTTTGATTGCCAAAACAAATACTCAACACCAGAATATCCTAATTTAGTCTAAACCGATCATATAACTTGAATTAAACAAATAACTAGTCAACTACAATACACAGGAAAGCACTGTGTAGATGAAGTGTGACTTAACCTTTCACCATGTGTCCAAATTTTCCTCCGAATCATGAAATGACTTCATTATCAAGTCACAGGTGTTGCACCATTTGTTCTTTGTGGAGTATTTGTAAGGTAAAGAAAATGCTTTGACATTTGAGTACTTTGACATTTACCATTGATATTAATGATGCTATAAAATGGTCATGAAAAATACCATTTACCACGGGGTGATGCTTATTAATTACAAACATTATGTAATCTGTTTTAGATGTAAAAGGTTATGTGTTCCTTTTATTTCTAATTCTGATTAAATCTAAATCAGCACAGAGGCAGAACCATTATCAACTCAAATGTGAACTTTAAATTGGATTCTAACTCAAGGGATTTGCATGTCAAAAAGAATTTAAAGCCATTGAGAAAACCAGGATTTAAATATAATTTCCATCCGGAGAAGTACTGCGTCTGCAAGTCCCACAGCCCCCATACAGTCTGAAGAAACAAATAAAGGTGAAAATGCTCAGATTACTGGTATTTGGAATTGCTCTCGCATATTTTATCTAATTAAATGCAAATAGAAAAGTACCCTGTCTTATCAGGCAAGAATATGAAAATTTAATGAGCCCCTTTCCAAAGGCGAATTATTTGACATGATATATTTCAATAGAGACTGACAAACAGGCTTGCGTTGCAAAAATGATTCTAGCCAGTTGTGTACAGAATGCTAATACTTTGAAAATAACTATTTCATAGCACCTCACAATTATGGTATGTAGATTTAAAATAGTTATATCCACATCACAAGCATTTATTTGATATTATGTTTTTCAATTGTGTATATGCCACAAGATATATAGCTATATCCATTAATTTCCTTACATATAATAATATTAGTATGATCTAATAATACTAGACACCATTGTGTTAACAGGATAAGAATTTCAATTGACAAAGTTTTCAGCTGAAAATTTTTGGGGGTTTCACTTTAAAGTATATGTTTATTTTCAAACATAGTAGTCATTTGTTTTAGTCTCCTAGTTTTTGGTTTTTTTCATAATATTTATTTCTGGTAAACAGAAAACAAAATGCAACTTCAAAAATTATTTTTCACTTATCCTAATTCTGGTTTTATTACAAACAATGAATTGTTCTATTTTTATTTCTAATACAAGCAAGACTGAAGCTGAAATGTTCACAAATACAGAATTTTATAAGAGTGGCTTAAGGAGGAAATCTGAACATTTTTTTTTAAATACCAACTTTAGTGACACTAACGTTAATAAGTTCTGAGAACCCACTACCATCGGGCCAGCCAATCTGAACATTTATATGCAGTAAATATAACAATATTATTTCTTCTAAATAACTAGTGATTTGAATAGTGGAGAATAGGATGTCCTGGGCTAAGTTGGAATTTATTATTTATAACGCAGATCTTGGTAGGCTAGGCATTGCATGTGGAGCTGTGATCCTTTAAGGGTCCACAGTTCTAAACCACCAGTAAGGTGGGGTTTTCTACTCCTGTAAACTGTTCAGGTCTCAGAAACTTATTCTACTTTGAATAAGCATCGACTGCATGGCTGTGAATTTTTATTTTATTTTCTTACTTTGTAGAGAATATACTATGGGATCAATTGCTAATTTTAGTGTTTGTACTGCTTCTTTATTATTTCTAGACAATATTGATGCATTTCTAAAACAAAACTGTTAAAAGCAAAAATGTGAGAATCAATGAATTGCCTCAATTCTATAATCAGAGATAGAAAATATATCAAAAGGCTATTCAAAAATTAGGATAATTCACTTTAGCATAAGTGAAGCCTTTGATTTTTTTTTTCTTAAAAACAACACAGGAAGTCCTTGAACTATCTCCAGGTAAGTGACATGATCCGAGCCTGTCACTTCATAAGGAGTGTGTGGACGGTTGTTCAGTGAATAACTAGAGATCCAATAAAGGCGGCCAGGCAGGCATTTCAGATCCTAATGTAAGAGATTGGTGATCCCGATTTGGCCAAAAATGACAATAGTGCAGTTGGTGAAATGATAAAAGTGTATATTCTTTCAAGATAGTGTAGATGGGATTCTAATGAAGCACAGATTGGGAACAAAGAGAAGAAGCAAAGCTATAGCATAGAGTATTGTGAAACAGTTAGCAAAAGCTAGGAAGGAGTTAGCAGAGTGGCGCTTATGAGTTCAAGGTAGAAATGAGCAAAGCTGGCAATCTCTGTACCTACAGAAGGAACAAGATGAAATATAAAGGAATATGTACTGTATGCAATATCTAGTGATGCGACAGAAATACCAAAAATGGGTGGCTTTATCAAAGACACATTTGCCTCTCCATTTAGGAGTTAGATTTTTGAATTCAGGCGATTGGTTCAGAGCAGCAAGTTCTTACCCCATGGGTTGCGACCCCTTTGGGGGTCAACCGACCCTTTCACAGGGTTGCCCAGTTCATCACAGTAGCAAAATGACAGTTATGAAATAGCAATGAAAATAATTTTATGGTTGGGGGGGTCACCACCACATGAGGAACTGTATGAAAGGGTCGCCGAATTAGGAAGGTTGAGAACCACTGGTCTAGGGGAAGATTTCTCACTTGGTAGGCTCTGGAGGAAGATTCCTGGTGGGCTCTGGAGAAAGATTCTTGCCTCTGCTAAACTTCTGCTTCTTTGTGTGGCAGTCACCATGTGGTTTGGCAATCCTCTTCCCGCGTCACAGCTCCTGAGTTTTGCTTGTTTAATCCCTTTTCGATCTATTGCAAATTAGATTTACTCAAAAAACATATTATACTGATCCAGCCTTGTAAACATCACAAAGATAACCCATTCCCAAACAGTGGAGGCATGGAGGCTGGAACGTGCAATACATCATGTGAGGAGACAACATTCAAAACACAGCATGCCTCCCTTGACTCCTCAGACTCATCCCCTGCCGCAGGTAAAATACACTCGCACCATCGTCTCATTTCACAAGTTTTGAATCAACTCAAAATCCAAAAGAGGATCTTCTGCGTTATCTGAGTTGGTAGCCACAATCCATCTGAAGGGAAATTCCTCATCATCTGAAAACCTGTGAAATCTAAAGGACGGGTAATTTGTTTTCAAACGCAGTTCTGGAACAGTCACAAGGCATGCATTTCCATCATCAAAGGATAAATGGAAAGGGACAAAAGGATAATATATACCAAGGATTCTAAAACTGACAGGAAAAATAGATTACCTCTTACGAATCAAAACAGTCTTCTTTGTTCTTTTTGGTTTTCCTATGAACCACACCTTATGCATTCTTTGTGCAGTTCCCTCTGCCGTGGGCTTTGCGTTCTGGGCAGCGGGAGGCAAGTCGGCTCCTTTTGCTTTGGGAAGTCCTATTGTCCCCTTCCGTGTAAGTAGTAACCTTTTCCCCATGGGCCCTGGAAGTCCCAATTCTGCCAAATGGGTGTGTGTCTTGGGCACCTTATGACAGTGTCAAAGTCATATTTTAGGAATCCATCATCTTATGCCTTCATTCATTATCCACTGCAGAAGTGCTTCCACATTTGCAGGATCTGTCAGAGTAGCACCTCCCTTTCTCCGTTCCTAGAGCTACCACAACCGCAGTACCACAAGAGGATTCCTTTAATCCAGTTAGTTTCTCACCATTTAGGAGCCTGGAAGTCCTAGATCAGAGTGCCTCTTCAGGAAAGGCCTTTCCTTTCCGCTTCTGACTCCTGGATTCTTGGAGATCTCCATACATCTTGGCATCTAGTTAGCCTCATTTTTGCATATAAGTTTGCTTGTTTAATCTTTTTTTATCACAAAGATATTGCTACAGTATATGTTCCATGGTAGACCAGTGCCATTAATGTATCAGACAACCGTGTCCCAAATGGGACTGGACTCACAGGCACAATTTGGGAAACACAATTTAATACATAATGGGTTGCAAGAAAAATATATTGGAAGCAAAATTTATTAATGTGAAAGTCTTAAGGCAAAATTCCCTTCAGCTTATATATTACAACCTATGATATAAAGAGGAGTATGTATTGAGGGAAACATGACAATTCTATGCATAAATCAAGAACACCTTAAAGTAAAAAGGTTTAGCTAGTAAACAAAAATTTTAAGATAAAATTATTTGTACATGGTTAAATATTAATGCAAAATTATCTGTAGTTCTTATACTGCAAAGTATTGCAGAATAGGTAGGTATACATGTACTTATATATAAATTAATATCTACCTCTAGGGAATCTTGGTGCTGCACTGGCTTAAGCACAGGGCTGCTAATCCCAATGCTGGTGTTTCAAACCCACAAGTCATTTCATGGGAGGAAACAGAGGCACTATACTTCCTTAAAGCTTCACAGGATTGGAACCTTGTGGGCAGGTCTTCCCTGTTCGACACGGTTGCAGTCAGTTGGAATTGACGGAATAGCAGTGGGTCAGAGAGTTTTAAGGCGACTAGTAATTGCTTCCATGGCAGTAGGTGTGTTATGTCTCTACCTATCTATTGTCTACCTACCTACCGGTCTATATCACAGGAAGGCAATATTAGGACAAGATTATCCATAGGCAAAAAAAAATTCTTACAATGAGGTTAGATTCACTGTCAAGAGAGAAGCAAAATTATAACATATATAGACTAATCTTGTGTGTCTCAATTAACTGAAAATCACTGTTCAGAGAAGTCATCACAATGTAGTTCCAATTGTTATGAAGAAATTCTCCTGTTTGTCAAGAACCAACAAGACCATTCTCAAACAGAATGCCAAAGCACCAAAGTAGACACACACACACACACAACCCCCCACTCCCCCCCGCAGAATGGCAGTAGAACCGGGTACTCGACTTCACCACTACTCAACATCATCAGATTTCGACGCGAAATGTTCAGAAAGTTTTGCCCCAGAGCTCGAACCAAACATCAGAATCCAATCCAACGCACGTGATGCTTGTTAACAAAAGCGGTTTGTGTTTCGGTCACGCGGCGTTAGTTGGCCTTGTGAGTACTCATTATTTTAACTCCTTGCGGCTGTGTTTTTGCTATAATTTACTTAATTTGGGAGCTTTTGGTACTGTTTTTAGATAAAAAGACATGGATCCTAAAAAAGAGTTTTTTAAAAAGAACCATCATAAGGAACTGGTTAACCGTGTTACCGATATTGTGGATGGTAACTTAGTAAACCCTTTTAGAAAACAGTTAAGGAAATGCCAACAGCAGACCACAATCGATTTTTTTTTTTTTCCTTTTAGAGAAAGCCAGCCAGGTCCTAGTGAAAAAAAAGCAAAGAAGGGGAAAATCTCCTGAGAAGCAGCTCCCAGTTGATGTTATGGAAGGAGATTCCCCTTCCCAACACTGACTCTCTCTCCATGCCTCCTCTCCGCGTCCGCAGATCCAGATCCTCATCCGGCTCAAGGTAAGGACCATACTGTAGTTGTTGAAAACTTTTTTGATGTTGTGTCTCTTGTTTAAATTATATCATTTAACTCTGAACTTATTGACTTACCAATTTCTATGTAATGCTTTGTATAAAATGGCAAGGTTAGGGTAAAAACTTGGTGGTCGAGAACGAATTAATCTGTTTTCAGTTATTTTTTATGAGAAAAATGGATTCGGAACTTAACTGCATTGTATCTCAACGCTCCTTCCAGAACGGATTAGTGTCGAGTTTGGGATTCTACTGTACATTTGGTGAAACTTTCTGACCCAGTTAATACGTACTTAAATGATGATGTATAAATCACAGTTGATTTTAATTTAGCTTTATTTCATTGTTTGTTTGTATTTACTTATACATGTGCTATATTTTAGATCAGCGATCAAGGAATGGGAATTAAGAACTAATCCTGAGTGGATATACTGAAGAAATGACCTTTATTTTTGCAATAAACCTTTTTTTCCTAATTTTTTCAGTGGATTATTTGTATATGTAGGAATGGAAAAAGATGAACTTAGCTATTGTTAACCAATCTATTTGTAAAAAGGTTTAGATATGTGATCTATTCTCACAATAACCCTATGTTTTGTGATTATATTACTAAAAGATAGAGACCAGAGAAATCCAGGTCATTTTGAGTCAGATTATTAAAAATAATCATAATAGTAAAAGAAACTATATTCAAAGCCAGTTTACTTCCACTGATAATTATTGACTAATTAAATGAACATTTCTAGTTATGGATGTATTCTTACCATGCCGCATAATAGGAAAAATGTAAGTTGTTTTTGTATTGTGACCTTCACTTATTTATCATCCTTAGGGGTAAGAAATAGTAATTAAATCACTAGGTAAACACTATTGGCAATTATTTAAACATAATGTTATTTTGTTTCTTACCCCCATTTCTGGTGCCTTAGAAAATCATTTACCCTACTTATTTGATCATATTTTGGATAATGTGTCAAGCTGAGTGATTTCACCAAATTGTTGATAACATTATGTGCTGCCTTACACCTGGGAATGTGCTATTGTCTACAATTTAATTACTGAGTTATCACAATTTTCCATGCATATGTTCATAAATTGAATTTATTGTCAATCATGTATTTTTTTTCTTCTATGAGAGAAAAAAATGTATTTCTTCCAAACACCACTGAAAGAAATGTTCTTTTTTGTTAGCTTAGGATCACAGGAAGTTGCCTTTATTGTTTGTCATTGTTCCCAAACAATTTGAAAACATTGCTATTTGTCATTTGCATAAGACAACAGAAAAGCCTACCTGGTTCTATGATTCATATTATAGGAAACAAAAGTTTAAAAAGATGGAAGGAAGCTAAAATTAACTGTAGCTTAGTTTCCTTGTTTCTAAATGATTTTCATTCACTACTTTATTAAAGGCTTATAGGGCATTCAATTTAAACTAAATCCAAAGGCTGCATAAATATAGCTTGCATCACAAAACAACTTGAATTCTGTATTGTGAGGGTTCTGAAATATTTCAATATATTTCAAAGCAAAACATGTCAAGTTTTAGTGATCTGATTCTATGAGGTAATATATAAAACTAGACAAGGGTCTTTAACAGTCTGGCTCTAAGAGGGAATAAATAAAATTAGACCAGAGTTGTTAGCATTTCTCATCAATAAATAAGCACCTAATGATAGTATGCATTGCTTCAGGGTAAACAGCATTGTAAAGCACTGTTCTCCCTTTCTTGTCTGTCTCCTTTTAGTTATGGGCGAGATAATTAGCCTCTGTGCCCTTGATATGAAGACTAATGAAGCGGCTGAATCCCTTAATTTATAGCTTGTGCAGATAGTGCATGATATCATCTAACTTTATCTATTTAATTCACGACTCTAGTCAGACTTTCTCAAGTTAGTTATTTCATAGTATTGTATCTTACTAGAAATGTAGTCTAGAGATGTAACGGCTAGTCTGTACTGTGGTGCCTTTCTTAGGAGAATTTGAGAATGCAGAAATAAATCTATATTGCTTCAGATGAAGTGTCCTTGATTTTGACCTTGTGGTGCGATGCACGTCACTCACCTAGAAACCAAAGGACCATATTACAAGGAAGTGAATGCTAATTGACAGTGTTAATCTTGCAAATCGTATTTTAAAATTGCGGTTATCAAGGATAAGTTCCAGGGGCTGGTTCTACTGAGGGAAGAAGCTGTGAGGGCATGCTTTCAAGACCCTGTTGCCTTGACTGGGTCTCCAGAGGGTCTTAGATCGATGATATCAACCACCTGAGGGCAATTTTGTTCCCTTTATTGATGCCACTCACTGTACAGGGCACACAATCCTTAACATGAAAGCAGAAGGAAATATTTAAATTTGGTACTTGATATGTCTTCCCATAAAAGAAGACATCTATTGTTTTGAATAATAAGATAATATTGGTAGGAATAAAAAATCACCAAGGGTTTGTTTGCATTTAGCTTGGTCTATCGCTGTTCTAATCAGGCCATCCAGTGGTGGCAGGGCATCAGAGGGTCCACATGTGCGACTCCACTTTAGGACCCTATAATACTCCTTGTTGCTAAAGCTAATCTTGCTTTTATGCTATCAACATATATTGTGCTATGTCAAATACACATCCCCAGGAAGCTCATTATTGTATTTGCTGTGGAATTGTTGTTGAAGATGTTGCTGTGTAATTGGCACAGCGTCTTCTCGATAATGATATTTTAGACTATTTAGAGCCATTTATCTTGAGTTCAGGCATCAGGAAGAGTGTATTTTCTTGAATTTCATTTTACTCTTCAGCTCACTTTGTGCATTAACTTGCTATGTTGATGCCATTTTATTTTCCACTGCTTTCTTTTATACTCTGCTTTATTTTATACACTGCTTTATTTTATATTTTAGACCAGTATAATCATTTACACTTCAAACTATATAGGTCAGACAGCATCCAGTTGGTTCTGCCATCCAGTGACAGTTTGTACGACAGAAGGAAACACTGCTCAGTCCTGCCACAGCCTCACAATTGTTTGTTTGTAGTTATTCATTTTAGTTAATATTTGTTTAGAAGTCGATAGTAATATAATTAATAAATGAACCATAATTAAATCTGTAATGCAATCTTTAGCTGTAGTATTCCTGATGAATTTTGGAACATATTATTCTTGAAAATATTATAATGTCATTGGAAAATTGTAGAGAATGCCAGAGTCTTCTTGATTTGTCCAATGTTCTAATTATCATGAGAATACAATTAGATAAACACCAAAGAACTTAAGGAGACTGGTGCTAAATTAACTATGCTTTAACTTTGAGATTTAAAACTCTCTTTATCTGCTGTCTATGAGTGTGCTAATATGTTAATGTCTGCTATCTATTAATAATGGTAACTTGGCAGCAATGTTTGCTGCAAGGATAAGAAAAGATAATGAGATAACATGCATTTATTTACTAATAGGAATGTAATATTCAATCAGGCATTTAAAAAAGAATATTTTGGGCTGATGATACGCTTGTCCAGAAAGTCTGGTGAATGAGTGGTTAAAAGCACTCAGCCACTGAGTTGTCAGCTGTTGGAAGTCACCAGCTCCCAGAGGAAAGAGAGGAGGTAGTTTGAAAGGATACAGGCTGCAGCCTTAGAAACCCAAGGAGTAGCTCGATTGTGTCCCGAGCAGTGGCTGACATTGGAATGACTCAGTGGTATTGGGTTTGGGTTTGGGTTTAGGTTTGGAAGGTTGGTCATGATGTTAGGTTTGGGAAACGATGGTGGGGAAAAGATTGCTGCAATTGAGACTGAGTATAGTGAAAAAGATTTAATCGTATTGCTAACTTTTTCATTATAACTTTGATAAAGTATATAATAGACAATAAAGGTTGCTATAGATTGAATGATTATAAATGCATTTCTGAGGGAAAATATGTGAATATTTACACAGTGAAAAGAAGGAAGAATTAGAGGTGAATTATTTCACCAAAACTATTGTAAGTTCAAGGTTTCAAACTTAGCATGGTGAAGAATCAGTCAAAAAGGACAAAGTGTGGAAGATAAAAAGTAAAGTAAGAAGAAATTAGATAAATCTGTTTATCATGACTTTGCAGCTCATGACAGTGGTTTCATATTAATCTATTAAGAGAATTAGGAGATATTGAAATATTTTAATATTGAAGTGACATCAGATTTATGGTTATAAAGATTGCTGTGTCTACTTGTAAGGTCTCTCTCTCCCCGGGCTAGAGTCCAACCTCGGTCCTCGGCTCCGCACGAGAAAGAATTCACGCCGAAGCCTGGCTCGTGATCCAAGTGAATTTAATGAGAGTTAAAAGAAGCTTCGGGTTTTACGCGGCACCCATAGGATTCCTTTGACCATGCGGCCTTGCAGAGACTGCTCAGGGTCATGCAAAGATCTCTCTCTCAAGTTTTCCTCCCACAAAGACGACCAGACAAGCCCCTCTCCCTCTAGGTTCCTGCCTTTTCAAGGATTCCCGGGCGAGGCATGGTGAAACACCCCAGGTCGATCCCATTGGCTGAATTGCAATCACCTGGCCCAGGTGGGCTGATCCTGGTTTAAAGCCCATCCGTGCCCACTGGAGGGAAAATCCCGCTTTGTCCTATGCTGGCTCTCCTGGGCATGCGTTAATGGACATCCCAGTCCCTAGGCTAAGCTACCTAACATACTGTAAATAATGATTTCAGTAAGACAGATGAGAATACAGGGAAGGAATTGAGATCTTGTCTATCGACAATTACACAGGCAACAAGATGGTGCTGTGCACTAGGGGGCGCTGAAGGAAATGGCTTGCGTGTTTACTCTAGACTTGAGGAACAAGTTTGTGGCGCTAACAGGCCTCCTCAACTAAAGACAATGAACTATTAGAATTGACTTGTAGATTATGGTCCTGAGCAATCCATTGATAGGGAAAGGCGTGGAGGAATGGCATCAGCTGGGCACAGGGGTGCTGTGTATCAGAGTGCAACAATCTCATCTACCAACACTGTAACAATTGCAATTTCAGTTTCAATTGAAATTGGAATTGAAATTTTGCTATTGTGAATATCTCAACCTGTTTTTTTAGACTTACACATGACTTGCACATTTTGGCTTAGTTTCTTGCTTGGGAGGACTGTTTACTATATGCTGAATTGCATTATCAAAATGAAGTATTTTTTCACACTATTCTTGCCACATGGAAATAGATCTGAGGAGTAAAGCGACTGGTGTCTCCTGGCAGGGTAGGCAAGTGAACGACTAAGCAAGGAACCCTTAAATTTGTATATGTTGGATAAAATAGGCTCACTTTACACAGCAGGGCCCAAAGGGAAAAACATCAGGATCCAAATACCAAATACCGGATAAGCCTCAATTAAAGAAGGGAACTATAAAAGTGAATTTATTTTAAAATTTAAATATTAAGAAAATTAACAGCAAAAAATATTAAGTGTAAAGAAGTAACAATATAGTATGATATTTAATAAAATTATTTATGACTAGAGCATAAACATGTATAAATAATAAATTACAAACAGGATCAATGCATATCACTATCTATGCTAATTTTTAAAATAATAAATGTATAGAATATGAAATGATAAAACAACCATCAAGAACAAAAATAATTTAAAATTTGTATTGGTAATCAATTTCAAATCTTTTATCAAAAATTTTGAACATTTTAATGAAATAGACAACACTCTAGAATATTAATTTACCAAATGCTACTCTCCCTCATAACTCATGTCACTGCTTTCAAATTGATTATGCCCTGATGAAAATCTAAAATGATTTGTTTTTACAGAGGAAGTTAGAAAACAACTTTAAGGGGCAAGCTCATATCTAAGAACAATTTTATGACAATATATTAAAGAGAGACACAGCACATTATCACAAGTTGACAAAATTATAGAAGAATCAAGTAAAACATTAATGCTGACATCTGAAGGCAATAGGAAAAATAATTCTAGTCATTCTCTTAATGTATTTATATTAAATACAATCATTTAAATAAAATTTTAGCAAAAATAATACAACATAACATTAATAAGGAGGCTCCCTGGACAATTAGGAATAAGTAGGTGGTAGTTATATCATCACGTGTCAACATGAGGTTATTATGAGTGAAAGGGTGGAGTCTAGTCTGTCAATCAGGTCATAGCCAATGATCCCTCTGTGTGGGCATGGCCTTCTCATGAGGATTCTTGGAACAACTTCTTTTGCTTCTTGGAGGAGGGCTACACTCTCTGCTTCACTTCCTGTTGAAAAATGCTGATGGCATCCAGAACCCTGGAGCTGGAGGACTCACGTGGAGATCCACACCAGGATTGTGAAGCTTCCACTGCCAGTGGATTCACCACTGGCTTGTGATCTTCCTGCATTCATCATCATTGCAAGTGCTGCTTAAGTTTAAAGAGGAATGAATTGACTAGTATTGGGCATATGGTCTAAAATCAGGCTTATGGACTTATGTATATTGTTAATATACAAGTGCACTTTGATATAAAGCTCTTTCTTACACACATATGAGTGACACTGGATTTGTTTCTCTAGTCAACCCCATTGTCTAACACAAAGTAGATGTTCCCGGGATACTTATGTTATACTTTGGGAACATTCTCGAGACCGTACTTGACTGCTCACAGAAAGGTCATCAGTTTGAAGCCTCCAGCTGTTCCATGACAGAAGGAAGCGGCAGTCTGTCTCCATAAAACTGTTCATCCTACTGCCTACTCTGTCTTAGGCAGTAACTCTAACCCAGAATAGAAGACAATATGTTGTTTGGTTTGATTTTTGTTTTGCTTTGTTAGGAGAAGATTCAGAAGATAAAGTAAAATAAATAAAACTTCCCAATAGAACAGAAAAAATAGTTCATGCTCACTTCCCCTCTTCGCTCTCACCCTTGCCTCAGTTTACCCTTCCTTCCAGTGACAACATCAGATGCAATGTTCCTTTGGAGTGATTTAGTAAGGACATGCCTTCACAGTGGAGCTCAGCTTGTCCACTTAGAATGATGTCAGCAATTACATCATTTGTAAAAACCCTTGAAATAAATAATGATCACAGATCCATGTTGTTTCTAATCCAGTGATTAGAAAAATAAAATCGCATGTTACATTCATTCTTTAGGACTATAGATATTGGATAATTGCAAGATTCGCTCATGAAAGGTTCATGTACACTTAGGGCAGAATTTTTTGTTTATTTCTCACTTTTTAAAAAAACTATTATTTCAAGTGATACAGTTGGGCCATTGGGCTGAGACATCATTTTAATGAAGACATTGTTGGATAATTAAAGAATTTCACAATAATAGCTGATTCTATAACAGAAATCTCCTGTACCTTACATACTGTGACCACTTTAGTCCTCTAAAATGTAGTGTAATAGCTGAGGCTTTTTCATCTTTCACATACAAGTGAAACTTTTGTGAAATGACCAAAGAGTTAACACTGCCTAATTTCAAATAATAAGTTATTTGGGCGAGAATCAATCGATTTGTTTCTGTCATTAAAGTCCATAGTTAAATAAAAAGGAGCAAAGTAGGAGGTTTCTCTGTACGTTGAAGGTCTTGGTATTACCAGTTCATTTCAAAGTGATCCAGAACAGAACATGCACTCAGGGAAGAGTTAAAATTTTATTCTAGAATGGGCGAAAAAGTTACAAAGTCAGTTATGCAGAAAAAACAAGACATAAATACACTCGTGCAGAGAAATGTTGGTAGGTAATTTAAACGGTCAGTAACTACGTGGACTTCAGATATGAGAAGTCGGACTTAAATGGCAAGATGTGGGACTAAATTCATGAGGCATATTGAAAAAGGTCAAAATCTGTGAAATATCAAGGTCCTTTGCATTTTTCATGCATATGTATGCTAACCTTGAAAAACTAAGCAAAGACTATTGGATTAGAAATAGGCTTGGACTGAGAATGGGTCAGAATGGCTTTGTTTATCATATTTTTTCTTGATTTAGACATATTCTTACATTTTAAATTTATTAAAACAAGCCTTTCTATTTTAAAATTCTAATGGCTGGGTTTTATTTTGCATAGGAAATTTTTGACAAACAATTTGAAAATGCCTTCCTATGGAGTATTTCATCTACTTGTGTGACTTTGGCAAGATTTGAAAGTAAGAGTATCTGAATTACATTTATCTCAGAACTGATTACCCAAAGCTGTCATTGTGCATTGAAGGCTCTTAGCAAAAAAGATGAGCTTAAAAATGCTCTCATCTTATGCACAGTCACATACAATGCTACTTACAGTTGCAAAAAGTGCTTATGATAAAAAAACTGCTATGTACCATTTTTTAAGAGTTCCTTATACTGTGTGCTACACAAGGTTGCCATTGTCTTTGGGATTTTTTTTTTAATTCTGCCTCATGGAACTCGGGAAAAATGGGAGACAATGAGGGATAAAAGCCAACTCTTAAACAAAGTATGATTTTTCCACATTTATTCATGTAACTTTAAAAAGGAGTATCTATTTGGAGTAACACAGATTTTTGGAATGAAAAAGCTCCTTGGAAAGAAGAGCACTGCAGAGATTAAAAGTTCAATTTGTAAAATGCACAGCACACTTTTTTAACAGAAATATCCTGTACCTTACATACGGTGACCACTTTATTGCTCTAAAATGTAGTATAATAGTTGATGCTTTTTCATCTTTCATGTACAAGTGAATCAAACCCTATGACACTGGTGTTAGTTCAAATTTTGCAATGATTTTTATTTCTCCCTTGACTGTACTTTTTACTTTTCTTTAAATGTCCTTTTATTCCTATGTCCCAAAAGACATAATCTCATTTATAATCTTTTTATAACTCTGATACTCTTACAAATATCCATCAGTCTCACAAGTAAAAAAATATATATGTCATGCCTATGTTTTGTTTGCTGTATATTACAATCTTCTTTGATGATTGGGACACTAAAGATTTTTCTCAATATTGAAAATTAAGTAACATTCAATATCTTAGCTTGGCCTCTGTGCTGAAGCAAAACTTGTGAAGTTTAAGTGTGTGTATATGTATACACGTATGCATATGTGTAGATATGTGTGTGTGTGCCTAAGTATATAAGAATAAGGAATGCCGAAGAAGTATAACTGCATTTGAATTTTGGTACTGATGAAGACTATTAAAAGTACCTTGTATATATTTGAGAGAGAGAGGAGAGGGTTACACAAGGAGCGGACAAGTTTACATAGCTCCATGGGCTTTCAAAAAAGCTCCGGAAGCAGGCTTCTGACTCCCTAATCAATTTATGGTTAGCAGGTAAGATGGCAGGCTTCTGAAGGGTCCTAGGGTTTGCAGGCAATATGACAGACCCCTGGCTAAAGCGGATGCCAGATCCAAACTCCACAAAAGGCAAGGGAGCTTTTTCGCACTGTCCAGTGATTTGGGAATTAGGCCCCACCCTGGGAGTCTTCATTCGATTCGATGGGTTGCCGACAGCAGATCTTGCCTTAGATATGGTTGCACTTTGTTAGCTTTCCTCATGGGGTCTACTCTTTCCACCTGCCTAACTGTTGAAAAACTTGACCCAGTTGAGTTGACACACATGTGAACTATCTCTTTGGTGGTACACTGCAGGTCACAGCTGTCTTCCCATATGTTAACTATCACATCCTTGTAATTCTTTAAAACCCTAAATCATACTAGTAAGAATTCACTTGACTATCCCCTAAAATAATCCTCCTATAAAATATTTAAAACCGTCAGTAAGTATATGAACTTAAGATAGGAGAAGTCGGACTGAATGGCAAGATGGGGGAACAAATTCTTGAGGAATATTCAAATGGTTCAAAATCTTTATATTTTTATTTTGATGTCATCATATAAATAAGTCCATTTTCTTAAGGTTGGGACCTTCAGACTATTCACTTAGTATTGGAATATTCCCAATATCCTATAGAGAAAAAAATAATTGTCCCAAATATAATTGATCATATTTTGGTTTACAGCACACCATGAACAGGGTAGTAGTTAGCACAATAACAGTAGTTTAGTGCCCTCTTTCCCTATCTGAGAAGTTGGTGGGTTGGAACCTATGACTTTTGGGTTAACAACTAATTAGTCAACTATTGTGTCACTGGTGTCATCTCTATGTCACGTGATTATAGCCATAGCACTCTACCTTTCTAAAAAGGGTGATGGTATCTAGAAGAATAGAAATCAGTTATCGGTTGTTCTGTGTTATGAATAGCTGTTTCTATCAGCTTCTCTGGAAGGAGGTATAAGCACACAGGAATATAAATGTGTATTCAGACAGAGGACAAAAGACAGGCACTAGTGCCCTTGACTTAATTGTAGTTAATAGTATAGGCAATGTTTCTCGGGAAAGAGGAGTGGAAAGCTTTGAGAATGATGGCATGGTAGTTACACAATTTCCTGTCAACTTGATAAAAGAAGGAAGGGCTGGAGTCTAGCCTGTCAATCAGGTCACAGCCTGAGGATCCCTCCTTGGTGTGTGGCCTTCTCATGAGGATTATGGGACTTAGAGGGACAAATTCCTGTTGACAAACCACATGGAGCCACACTAATGGCAGGCAGAGTCCTGGAGATACGTCCGCCATCATTGGATCCACAGGTTTTTCACCCACCAACCTGTGATCTTCCTGCCTTTGGCATTATTGCGTGTGCTGCATGAGTCTGAAGAGGAATTCATAAGCTAATATTGGACTTATGGCCTAATATCGGACTTATGGACTAGATATGATATGGGCTAGAGTGTTTTATTGATGCATAAATACTTCCTGATATAAAATTCCTCTTTCACATAATTGAGTGTGAATGAATTCATTTCTGTAGTCTACCCAGACTAACAGAGATGGGACTACGTGATCAAAAATGGGAATCAGATGACCTTGCTTGCCCACCTATCACAAGTTCAGCAGTCCTGGTACAGCTGTCTTCTGTTTCCTGAGACACCATGTATTTTCTGTCTTAAGCCTTCAAATTACAAGTGTGTCTGCGATAGCGTCCAGTTCACCCAGTGGAGTTCCTGCATGGGTTCTCACTGATGCAGCCTTTGGAGCATTCAGTTGGCCCTGAAGATCCAGGATTCAGTGTCTCATTCTCCACAACACCTGGCATGGGTCCCCAAGACACACCCAGAAACCTGGGTCAATATGGCTCATTCGGCGCATACCACCAAAGAAACTCCCTGCATATTATCCTCCAAACCATTTTCAATCATTCTGCCCCCCAACTGGAGGTAGGACCTCCCTCTTCCTACCCACTGATATGCATTTGTGATCCCCCAGACATGTTTACTCCCTTTCCCCTCTCTTGCATTGTTTCCCCATCAGTCTCCCTCTGCTCTATGATAGGGCTGTCTGTTTGTCCCTGGAGACTTTATCATAGCTTTGTATGGCAGTCACTCTGTAGACAGCATCTCCTTCCCCTCCCTTGACCATTTGATCCCAGCTGATGTGAGACAACCTCTGACCAAGTAGCTTTCAAAATACTTACATGGAGAAGATTGTGTATAGCCCATTAGCACTGTCAGACTCTGCCAGACTATCTGACACCTCCCACCCCTGGACACCAGAATGGGAGCCCTACAAGGCTGAGTTTGTGCCTGTTCTATGGTGTGTTAACATACATATTATTCAGGCAAACTTGTGACGACATTCTGTTTTATTTATTTTTGTTTGTTCATATTAAGGTGTATCTCAGAGGCTTTATATCATTGAGAGTCTCCCTTTTGAAATTGTGTTATATATATATTTTGGAAAATAAAACCTAGAATTGATGAATCTATAGGGACAGGAAGTAAAACAACAGGTTAGACGTCTGGGGAAGAGGGGTGGGCAGTGAGGTTTAAAAGGAAGATATTATCAAGGAGTTCAGGAAGAAAAAGAAAGTTTGGAAACTGAATGTGGAAGCAATGGCACAATTCTGCTAGATGTGATTGAACTATGGAATGATATGGCATATGTATTAACTCTCAAGTAATAATAAATTAAAAGAAAACATAACCATAGATCCAGGAATGTGTTTTGACTCACACTAAATCCTAGGTCAAACTAAAGAACAATTAGTCCTTACATCATGCTCATGCTCAATACTCACCCTCAGAAAGGGAACACAGACGATGTGGGTGCTATAGCAAAATGTGAAGAAGAAATTAGATGGTGCCAAACTATCAGATAAAATAGCATATTGTGTCATAAAGGCTTATCTCCAAACATGCAGCCATCTGAGAGGTCAACCAAGTCCACACCAGCATCAAACACCAAAGTATTGTGAATCAAATAATATGAACTCAAAGTAGGGCTTAGTATCAGATCCTAAATTGTGAGAAGGTTATAGATTACCGTAAGATTCCAAGATTCATTGGGGGGGGCGGGGAAACTACTGGTACGCGGGAAAAAAGCCTGGGGTGAGCTCCCTCTGTCTACCATTGAGGGATGGGAGAAAAAGGGTTATTAAACAGCACCTTGGAGAGATAAGTATAGAAGATCAAAGACATGAATCATACACGAACAGTTAAAAAATTGTCAGTTGATCCCACCTCTGATGGATGCTGGACCTGGTCTGGTTTTCAACATTTTCTGTATTTTTGTTTTGGATTGTTTTTGTTCATACATATTAGGGTGTATCTCAGAGGTGTTATGTCATTGAAGGTCACGTTTTTGATGTTGTGCTACATATAATACTGGGTTTTGGTATCTGATACTCAGGATTGGAAAACCTATAGGGGAAGCAAATAGAATACGGGTTTCAGGGAGGGGATGGAAATTAGTGCTGGTGGGGTGGGGGTGGGGCGAAAGGTAGATGATGTCAAGGAGTCCAGGAAGAAAAAGAAGTTTGGAAATATATGTGGTAGCAATTACGCAGTTCTGGTTGACGTGATTGAACTATGGAATGATATGATATGCATATTAAGTCCAAATCAATAATAAAGTAAAATAGGAGTAGGGTAGTAATTGGAAGCTTTATTATGTTAAGGAGGTGGTATATGCTTAAGGAGGTGGAATCTGGGTGGCAATGTTTGCCCATTGTCTAAAGTCGGTGCTAACTGAAATATCTACTTTTACTTAAAGGTAAGGGATTCACATATTTTCTTAGTTTATTGGTTAGGACAATCTGGGAAGCAGAGTGGAATTCAGAAAATTGTTAAAGGTCAAACAATATCTACAATGAGTAACACCAAGTTTGCATACCTCTGATCAACAATATTTTAATAATGATTTGTTCATTTAAAAGCATGTTGTTAGACACAATTGTATCTCGCCTCTGTACCATGGGTCTGTTGCTATTCTGAGCCACCCTGCAGGACAAGGGGAAATCACCCTGTGGATTTCCAAGGCTGTAAATCTCGAGGGAGAAAAATATGTGATCTTTCTCCCACGTAGCAGCTAGTTGTGTCACATTTCTCACATTTGGGTTTGATGCCTCGTGTGTTACCCATTTGAAAATTCTACTCATCGTTTCTATGTTAACTTTATCTTTTTTTTTTTCCTTTGCTTCCTCATTTCTTCTATTTGCCTTTGCCTACTTATGTTCAAGGCTAGGTGATTCCACTTCTGGGCACCTTTCTATATAACAGAAAGAGTGCTGCCCAAATTTTCCCTCCATTATGTAAAGGTGCTTGATGATAAAATATGTAATGTTTACATTTTAAAATGATAAAAATTTTCTTAAATATCAACTATCAAAATATACTTTAGGTAGATTTTCTAAATTCAACATGTATTATTGTTAAATGTACCAAAAAATTTTAAATCCTTCATGTACCAAGTCTTTCTTAAGAAATGGTGGAAAACAAATATTGGCAGTAGATATTTATGCTTGCTTGTGTGTGTGTGTATAGGATATCATATATTCTATGAAGTTTTTGAGGCCCCTTCATGTTTGTATATATGCATACATATAAATGTATATGTATCTCAAATGGAAATATATATATGTTTGTACACACATATATCTGAAGGTCATATAAGTTCATGAAAAAAGGAATTAAAATATAATGGAATTGTTCATAAATGTTCCAATGTTTACACGTATAAATAGAGAGAGAGAGAGATATGTCGGTGATAGGTACCATCAAGTCTGTTCCAACTCATAGCAACCCTGTGTTATAAAGTAGAATGAAACACTGCCTAGTAATGTAATATATATATATATATATGTGTGTGTGTGTGTGTGTGTGTGTGTGTGTGTATAAAACAATTTGTTCCATGTTATATATGTCTTTATAAAAATAAGAATTTGGAAAAATATTATCTCTATCTTTAGGAATTAAATAAATGAATTATATGTACAGTAAAAAATGATACAATTGCTAAAAATAGTGACTGCCATAAACTTATCATTACTGAAATTTAAAAATAGTGCTGGAGATACTTTTGATAGTAAAAGAGAAGAAAGGGTTTAATTACCAGAGCACTCTACTTACATACTAACATATATAATTATATCTTTAATCTTAGTATATAAAACGGTTACTTATAAACAGTGGTTAATTCTTTGTACTGGGATTTTTTGAAATTTCTACCCTTAGCACAACTCATATGTGACCTTCAGCTTTCTCATTTCTAAAATTTCAATACTAGTCAAACTTACTTCACAAAATTTTTTGTGAATTCAATCGCAGAATCAATGTCAAAACTTGGTCCAGTGACAAAGATTAGGATAAACACGTGAACAATTAATGTATCCTAAATCCATATTAGCTCTACATGAAATTATTATTACTTTCTACAGTAACTTAAATTTTCATTGGGGAACAGATAATTTTCTAATAAACCTACAACTAAATTTAAAATGTAGTCATCTCTAAAATACTTTTTGAAGAAAAGAATAGATACATCGCATAAGTATAATTTCCCTTATGGAATCTTTCTGATCTGCCTGGGATTTCTCCTGAACAATCTGAGCCAGAGTAAGATGGAATCATCTAGAAACTAGTGTCTGTGGGCGCCCAGTATAAATCATGGCTTATCTGCGTGCTGCATGTGTTATCTCCTATGCTTCAAAGTGAGTCTCTGTGTTGGCTTGTTTTATTGTCTCTTTCCAGATCGAGAGTCAACCTTGTGCAAAAAGATACCTTTTAAGATTTCAGTACAGTATTATTTATGACTTAAAATTTTGTTTGCCTTTTGCTCTTGGAACAAAGTCTCCATCCATAGAACGAGATTTCTCAGGGAAAAGAAATCTCAGTTTGGGGTGAACCACAGTGGAGTATTGAAGAGCTCTCTGACACTGTGTAACTGGCTGAGTCAGCAGAGCTCATTGAAACCATCTCGCATAACATCTAATCGTCTTTGTAACAGCTGTTCTTCCTTATAATCGTACAGAACAATGATTTGCTTGTGTGCATGTTACACCTCAGGATGAGGAGGTGAACCAAGGTTGTAGGACTGTACTTGGCCTTGATTCCTTGATGACTCACATCACACTTGGCATACAATAGCTTTTAAATGCATATTTAATGAATAACTGAACTGACCAAATGTAGTCATACTGCCATGATATTAAAATAATGCCATATTATCTTGGTACTTCTAAGTCTCACAATGCTGTCATATTGCCTACATATATCTTTCAGGTAACTATGAGTGTTTCTACTATATTTGAAAAATTATAGAATAACAGTTATTCCATATTCTTGCTGGCTTCTAATAAATTTGTATCTGTAAAGGAATACAAGATTTGAGTGGGTATGGCTTTCAAATCCTCCTATTAAAAAAGCACATAGACATTACCTACTCGTTTTAAAGCCTAAGCTACCTAGAGATGATATTTAAGGAGGTGGAGATGAAGTGTTGTAGACCAGCCTCACCATTCGTTCTGGAACTCTGGAGAAAAGTCTGATTGGCACTATGGGTTTAACATAGTCCTTAAAAGAGGACATCGAGAATCCACTTATGTTTTTTCCCCCTTTTATGGTTTTATTTTTCCTCCCTTCAAACACAACTTTTCTCACACCAAGAACAGATGATCTTTTAATCTACTATCAGGAGTAAATTTTAGACTCACCAACATGCTTACCTAAACCATGACAAATGACAGCCTTCTGTATGGGTTATACTTGAGCATAAAGGGAAAAAAAAAAACTCCTTGCAACGGGACCATGTTGAAAATATACAAGTTATCCAGGGTTTCATTTTACTTGGATCCACAATCAGTGTCTGCGGAAACAGAACTCAGGGAATCAGATGATGGGTTGCACTGGCATCAGCTGCAAGAGACCTCTTTAAAGCATTAAAGAACAAGGATGTCATTTTGAAGTCTACAGTGCACCTGACTCAAGTCCAAGGATCTTCAATCATATAATATCTAGTTGAGTGCTGGACAATGAGGAAGGAAGACCTCCTAAGAACTTATGCCTTTGAACTATGGTGTTGAGATAGAATAAAGAAAGTACCATAAAAGGCCAGAAGAAGGAACAAATCTGTCTTGGAAGAAGACAGGTTGTACAGAGAGAGGCTCTTGCGTAGGAAGCATGGTGAGACTTGGTCTGTGCATTTTCAACACGTATTTGGGAGAGACAAGTTCATGGGAAAGGATATCATGCTTGGTTGGTAAAAATGAAGCAACCATGTAATGGTTGGACACTGTGGTTGCAGCAATGGACGTAAGCATAGGAGTGATCTCAAGGAAGGGCAGAAACAGGCATGCCCCTTCCTTTTGTACACCGTATTGTTATGAGCCTGCATGAACCCTGCGGACCTTAAGAACCACAACTCATGTCTAAAATTCATTAATTCATGATGTCTTCCCACATTTTTCTGGAGGGAGCTAATACATATATCATATCCTTCTATAGTTCAATCACATCAAGGAGTATTGTGTAATTGCTACCACAATCAGTTTCCAAATATTTGTTTCCTTTCTGGACTCCTAGCCTTTGGCTCCCTTTCATTCACCACCACCACTGTAACCCCCCTCCCAAAAAAATCGTTATTCTACTTGCTGTCCCTATAGGTTCGTTAATCCTGGGTTTCATATACTGAAAAACAGAAGAACATAGGGGACCCACAGTGACATAACACATCTGCAGTATACCTCAATATGGACAAACAACAACAAAAAAACACTAGGAAATACAGAAAATGTTGGAAACCAGATCAGTTCCAACATGCGTCAGAGGGGGGATCAACTACTATAAATAAACAAGGGAGTTTTGAAAGGGAGCTAAAGGCAAATAAACACAAATAAACCATCAAAAACATAGATTCGAGAATGGGTTTGGGGCTCGCATTAAATCCTAATTCCAATTTAAAGAAATTGTATTTTACATCATAGCCATGCTTTTTTCTTGCTCCCAAGAAGGGATCACAGAAGATATGGGTGCTATAGCAAAAAAGTGGAGATGAAATTAGTTGGTACCTGGCTATCAGATAAAATAGCATGGGGTCTTAAAGACTTGCCTCCAACAAATAGCTGTCTAAGTAAGATGTCAAGTTGGTCCAAATGGAAGAAACACTCCAAATCTGGTTTGAGCTTTAGTTCTGGATTATGTATGCCAGCACGTGTGCGGGTCAATCTCTACACGATACTAACCAAAGCCATGTTTCCTCAAGCAATCTTTAGTTCCAACATTTTTTGGCACACAATATACATACGGTACAAAGGAATAGTTCAATTGTTCAATCATATCTAGGGGAATTGTACAAACAACACCACATCTATCTTAGAGATACCCCCCCATGGTTAATTCACCTCTAAAATGAGTTGTGCAATCATGATCAATTCTAGTGCTCCCTCCCCTTCTGCCTTCATTATTTACGCCCCAAATCTCGTTTCCCTCCTTATCACCCATCCCCCACCCCTGCATTCCTGATAACCCCTAGTATCAGTTATTATTAATATTACTATTATACATCCACTCCTCATGTGCTTCACTGTTTGTAAACCCAACAGAAGACAATGAAAAACAAATCGCACCAAGGATAAGATCATATTATCAAAAAGACCAAAATGCAAATAATGTGTGAGAGGGAAAAGACCCCCATCAATATTCAAGAAGCCAGGGAAGAAATTTCTGTGATGGAACAAGGAAGAGATACTTGGACCCAGAACAATTCCTGGTCATGTCTATAATGAGCTCAAGTATCAAGTTCGATCCAACATAATCAAGATTATAATGATGTATTTGTTAACCCACTAATTAAGTAGCTAATAGATTATGTGATTGTTAACTTGCTTTTAAGAAAGATAAAAAAAGAGTGAATGGAAAATGTAGAAGAAATAAAAGAGAAAATTAAAAAGAGGGGAAAAAGGAAGGAAAATAGAAATAAAAAAGGATAAGTGAATGTGAAGATTATCTATGGAGATTGTGAAAGTTGTTTAGCAAGAGAAGAGATGAGAAATCTGAAAAGGTGAGTTTCCTCTGAAGAATCCTTTGTCTTGCTTGTTCATTTTGTCTTTTGAGCTGGGATTATGGTTTAATCGGACATAAATCAGGGTCATTAATATTTTTCCAGTGTCCTCAGGAGACATTTTTGTTAAAACAGAAGTAATTTAAATTTTAAATGATTACTCTTAACAAAACAAAACAAAAACACAAAACCTCGGTGGCTGTATAAGAGGAAAGCCTGGCCGGACTCTGAAAATCAAGTTCAGTGTGTGTTGCTGAAGCCATGGGAAAGAGAGTTTCATCCCGGCATCAGAGAGCAACAATGAATTCTACAAACAAGTATTTTAGAAGGTGCAAACTAGAGCAGTTTAGCGGATTGAAAGTTAGGAGGGGTTGTTTATGTGTAATAAAGGGAAATATGCCTTAGCCTTTGAACATTATATTGCTACATCAATACATTTCTATAGGAACCATCGGATGGCACAAATGTGATGCATGCTCACTTGATAACCAGAAGGTTGAAGAGTTGAGTTTGCGCAAAGGGACCTCAGAATATAGACCTAGAGATCAATTCTAGAAATCAGCCAGTACAAATTCTTCGAAATACAGCCCGCCTCGGTCACATGAGGGGTCAACATGAACATGAGCTAACTGTAAGGAATTGTTTCTAGGTTAGTTTCTATATTTACATTTCTGTAGCAAACATACACACAGTTGCTATTGAGTCAATTACAAATTATAGCGAAATTACAGCACAGAGAACTCTCCAGTGCAGTTTCTAAGCCCAGAAGTCTTCACAGCGACAGATTGCTGCATTTTTTTCTCGTGGAATGGGTTAGGGAGGCTTGACGTGACAGGCTTCCAGATGGCAACTCAGTGCTTAACCAACCCATCACCAGGGTTCCCAACAAAGTTATACCATGAACCCTTAATGAATTAGAAGGAACAGTCATCTTTATATGAATCAACAGGATCACAGTCATGTTTTGTTTCATTTTTCACATCTAACTTAAAATTTGGAATGCTGTTTATCTACTTTGAAAAGTAAATCTCTACAATGTCTCACAACTTTTAAGATCATTATCAGAATTGTGTGGAAGAATTAGATAGGAACTAATAACCTAAACAAATTTACTTTACATACATATCCACACATATGGCAAAATATGAAATTTTAGTGTGGGAAGTCTCTGAATTGTGATGATAACTTTTCTTCTTCCAGGGATTCCTGGTGGTGCTATGTGTTAGACATTGGTTGCCAGCTGGAAGATTGTCAGTTTAAACTAACTCACCCTCTGCTCCATTCAAGAAAGATGATGGTCGCTCCCATAAAGATAAATGGTTTTAGAAGCTCTGTGTGCGTGTGTGCGTGTATGTGTGTTTACTATGAGATGGAATCAACTCAATGGCTGTAGTTTGGGTTTGATTTTTGTTTTTCCAAGGATTTATATCAATCTCTTTTGGCACCGCGCAGCTGATAGTGAATCACTGTAAATGGATAACCTAGCCTTTTTTTCCCCAGAGGTAAAATCAGTCAGCATATGCCACTATAGAGTCAGTCAATAGAAAATCATAAAACCCGAATTCGGACGTTCAATCCCTGTGCAGCATTTGTTCTATTAACTCACAGACACAGTAGTGCCAACAGTACACATCTTCCCCATGGACCAGAACTGACTTTTGCAGGGCTCTGAAAATAGGTTAATTTACACCATTATTTATATATTTGTTATTTTATACTACTTAGCAATGTACACACTTGGATTTACATAAAAATAAAATTGTTGATAAATTACTACTTTGTTGGTGAAACAAAGCATTTGGGGGTATATTCATTTATTATGATGTTTCATGTTTAGAACATAATTTTAATTTAATGTAATTTTTAATAAAACTGCTACTGCAAGATCTTTGTCTGTGAACAAAGGCTAATTAAAGGCCCACATTGTGTGATATTCAATTTCTAGTGTATTCATTTCTGAGCCCCTTGGGGCTTCTAATTTCATTTTCTCAGATGTAATTTTTTCATCATATAGGAACATTTTATGTGATGCAGCAAAGTGCCTCTTTTCTCCAGCTGCTGTTTCCCCTTGGTGATCTTGGTCTCGTATCCCGGAACATTTGACTGTTGTTGTCCCTCTGAGTAAATAAGGGGAGCACTCCATCTCTCGTGAAAACTCATAAACCTGACTCCTTCAAATTGAGCTCATCCAGTAAATCCAGCCGAGTCCATTGCAGACTCCCACATTGCTATCTGTACACCCTCGGTTTAAATGAAAAAAAAAATCACAATGTGTACTTACTAAGAAAGATTATATTTTAAGAGATTCCATTTCAGAATGTGTATTTGACTCATATTGTTCAATGCAATGTCGTGGGAAATGTCACTTCTGTCATTGCAAGCAGACTCAGAGCGTTCTTAAGTCCCCGTGACAAACAGGAGTGCTCTGTCCTCTGTGGTTTTGCTAGAGGGAAAAGGCTTTAAACTTTTTTCTTACTATCCTGGTATTAGGCTACAGAACAGATTAAAATATTTTCAAAGATGTAAGCTACAATTACTATCAAGTAAAGCTAGCCATAAATGAAACCTGCGCTAAAGCGTAGCTGGGACCCATATACGTTAGTGATCGCAGTAAATAACCTCAGCTCAAATCATGCAGATATCTTCAAATTTAGATTGAAAAAGAGAACATTTGTTTCCCTCCAGATAATCATTCTGAACTTTTCATTACAATAGTGATATGTGAGAAATGACCAGCTCAGAAGAACCCTGGAATCCATACTTGCTGTCTAAGAATGCTTCACTAGGATCCGAAGTTTGCACAGAGTCACCTCTGGGGATTCCAAGTCATTCAGTCAAAGGTGAGATGTATATCCTCTTTAACATTAGTGTTCTAAAGGACATTAGCAATCTGCCCAAGAGGGAGAAGACATTCTCAGGGATGTCTCTTAGGGGTCTGTATGATCATCTATCTGAAACTAGTAAAGGAAGAATTCCCCGGACAGATAACTCACTCATAGATAGGACACTGCAGCTTGATTCCTTGCCTTTAAAAATGAAATATGGATCTTCACTAAGATTGTGATGAATTCCTTTCAGTGCAACTCAAAAAAATTGATATTTAATACTAGCAGCAAGGTTAACCCGAGGATCTAAGAAACTTCCCAAATCTTCTACTAATGTATTTTTGAATGTGTGTAGCTATGGTACTTATGTGCATAATTGTATGTGGATATGTATTTGAAGGAGCCCTGGTGGGCCAATGCTTAAGTGCTCAACTCTGAACCAAATAACTGACCATTCAAATCTACCCAGGGTTGTGATAAGAGAACAATCTCTTGATCCCCTGCCTTAAAGACCCCAGCCACGGAGACCTTATAGGGCAGTTCTGCTCTGCCTAGGGCGCTTATGAATAAGAGTGAACTTAGGACACCTTTGTGTGTGTCTCGTGAACTTCTATAATTCCCTACATATTCTGCTAAAATGCATTTATAATTATATTTCTATATATTTTAAATACAGAACTATATCTTGTTCATTTTTGTAGTATTAGCACTTG
This sequence comes from Tenrec ecaudatus, assembly GCF_050624435.1. Lineage (NCBI taxonomy): Eukaryota > Metazoa > Chordata > Mammalia > Afrosoricida > Tenrecidae > Tenrec > Tenrec ecaudatus. The sequence goes on along the minus strand of NC_134540.1, from coordinate 26,022,859 downwards.
TCAGCCACACGCCAAGCTATAAACCACAAGCTCAGTGGTTTCAATCCACCAACTGTTTCATAGTAGAAAGATGAAGATTTAGTTATCCATAAAGATTTAGTCTAGGAAACACGAAGGGGCAGTTCTACCCTGTGCTATAGAGTCACTGTGAGTCATAATCAACTAGATGGCAGTGAGTTGATTGGTTTTTTGTTTGTTTTTAAGCACTTACTACAGTTCAGAGTATATGACAAGCACTTCCAAAAATGAATCAGAATTAAGGAATATACATATTTCTATTCTATGTCATGTTTTTTTAAAAAATAGACATTGAGCCAAATATTTATCCTGTTAGTACAGTGGTTAAGCATTCAGTTGTTATCCCAAGACTAGCAATTTTAACTCACCAGCATCCCTATGGGTGAGTGAAGTGGCTGTCTGCTCCCTTCAACACTCACACCCTTCCCAAACCCTATGGGTTCCTGTCACTCTGTCTTTACAGTTAACCTGCAAAGCCTGTCTTTACAGTTAACATAAGGCAGAATATACTTGATAGCAGTGGATTTGCAATTATTTTTTCATATAACACCTTGAGAAATTAAGCCATTTGTGTGATTCTTAGCTATTCACTAGTCAGCAATAAGAATTTAAATGTTGTCAAAGGCATCTTGGATAAAGGGCTGCTCTAGAAAATCTAGAGAAAGCAGTGATAAGAGTTGTATGAGCCCCAATAAAATGATTTATTTAAGAAAAGAAAACTGAAACAGCTCAGTACAAAAAACACAAATAATCTAATCATAAAATGGATGAGATTCAGGCAACCAACAATTATATGAAGAAAGGCTGGTGATCCCCAGCTAAAGAGGAATACAATTAAAAAAAAGGAAATACTACTTTGCACCAGCACTGGTAGCAAAATGATAAAATAAACAATAAGAAAAACCAGAAAGCTACAAATGCTGGAGAGGATGTGGAGAGGTTGGAATACTCGTACACAGTTGGTCTGATTGCAGAATCGTACCCACCCTATGAACAACAACATGGCACTTCCTTAAACAAATGTAAATAAAAATACTGTAGGACCAGTATATACCCAAAAGAAATAACACGATATGAACAGATGTGTAAACACTCATGTCTATCACAGCATTATCGACAACAGTAAAAAGACAGAAACAACTAAGAAGGCCATCTGTGGAGGAATGGATAAATAAAATCTGATGCACAGACTAGAATAGTGTGTATCTCTGTCCTGGCGGTGTCTAGGTGAAGCATTGAGCTGCGATCTGCATGGTCATGGTCGGCGGATCTAAACCACCATAGCTCAGCGGAAGAAAGACCCAGCTTTCTACTCCCATAATTTATAATCGCGGAAGCCCACAAGGGTTCAATATACGTCAGCATTGACTGGAAGCAGTGAAAGAACACAGCACAAAACGATAATGTAACTGTCAAACACCTCTGGGCCTGGATGTATTCAAAAGATATTATGCTCAGCAAAGTTAGTCAATCTCATAAAGAGACATGGAGCATGATGACACTATTATAATGTGAGAAAACAAGAAAATTGTGTTCACACCAAAAGAGGCCATCTTTGAAGGTCTGGTGAGGCTAGGATGGCGAGAGTATGGTGGAAGAGGGGAGGGAAGGGGGTAGCTGAGGGGCAAAAGGCTAGGGCCACGAACCCAGAAGGGCTTTCTGGGATACTGTCCATGTTGGGATGAGTTTTTCTGTGTGTGCTTTCTGTGCTTTGCTCTGTGTATATTTAACTGCACACACAAAAACACACAAAACCATGATACAATACTATTCACATGTTGTTGTCAAAAAAGACAACATAAGTATTGGAGAACAACTAGAATGTTAACTTTGATGTCTTCAAGGTCAAAAACCACCCTGATAAAATGCCCTATCCGTATGAAAGAAATTGAATCAAATCCCAAGCAGATGGGAGGTCAGCACTCCCTCGTGGTCTCTGACTCTGGATAAGACCCCTTCTGGAGCAATAAATTTTACCGCATCTGTGCACTATAGATACAAATTTTCTGTGCTAAAATTTTTTGGGTTATCTGATGAAAAAACGCTTAACTGATTTTCTATTTTTAAAGGTATAGAAATAAACTGTTTGCTCTCCCTTTAATAAAAAAAATAAAATTAACTAAACTCTGCCAGAGAATGTGGAGAATAAGATTATTTTAGAAAGTGACAATTTTGTAGAAATAACTGATTGTCCGACAGTCTCTGAAATCTTGTCCTTTTGATTCTCAGGGGCTCTTTACTTTCATTTTCCGTTTTAGCAAGGATTGTGATGATATTGTTGCTGGCAGATTGAATATAACCTTGCCACCACGCTCCATCTCCCTCAAGTCAGCCAATGTTTTTTCTAATGTAAGTTTGTAATTCTCCATAAAAAGAATAGGTTTTTTAAAAAAAGATTAGGTTTGGTACTTTATAAAATATAATACACTTTATTATTAATTTTACATTTTTGCATCAAAATAAAATTCTTGTTCGTAAATCTGGAAGGATGACAAGGCCGGTCCTTCTGCTTCAGCAGTTATAACTGACACAGGCATTGCGACTTATTCTATGTAGCAGTGACTGTGATTTAGCAATCCCAAATTTGATTACAGGGAGATGAATGGCTCCTTATTATATCTATTAGTGTAAGAATGATGTCAGAAATGGCTCTTTCCTCCTTGATAAATTATGACTGACTTGGGAAGTTTGTTAGAGTTTTGAATTCCCATTTTAAGAAACAAAGAACTGGTGAATAACAGTTAGTGGTCCTTAAAATTATAGCTTTGCTATCATATTGCCTTTAGTTCCCTCATCTCCATTCATTCTCTATTTTAAAACTTAAGGAATAGAAATTAAATTGTTCACCTAGCACTAGAAGTCAGGCTTTGGGTCATTATTTTTCCATATAAATAACTTTTTAGTACTTTCCCCAGATTCAGACCTATGGATTTGACAAAACTGGTTCAGAGCAGTTCTAATTTTATAAAGCAAAAAGACATACTGTGAGCCATCTGTTTCTTTGAGAAATATAAGTTATCTGCCCCATTCATTTTATGCTTAAGAATGAAATTTGAACATAACCTAATTTAGCCTTGATTGTATATTAATAAGATCAACTCTGGGCTTAGGAGTTAGATGGCTAATATTTTTTATGTAAAACTTTCCAGATATTGCTACTTGAACTTTCTATATCCTGGGGGTTGCATGCTACACTCTTACGTTGTTCCCTCTCATTGATGCATGGACTAAATTACCAAGCCATTACGCCTGTGGGTCTAGTCGACTGACCCTTTTTCCCTCCCCGGTTAAGTGGATGTGCTGCTAACTGGTTTCATGATTCATGGGAGAAAATATTGCACCAGATTTATAATCTCCTATAAGTCAATAGGATTTTATTAGATGATGAGTAATAAAGAGAATGGTGCTGTATCAAAAGAGGTGGTGGGCAACAATAACCAGTGTGTCTGCACATAAATTCCAGGGTTGAAACTACCACATCAAAGAGGACCATAAAGTACAATTTATTTTAGAATTTATTTTTCATCTCTATAATGAATTTGTTTAGAGAAAACTATTTTTCTCTTGTTAATATTAAGACTAGTGTAAGCTATCCCTAGCTTCAAAGTAAGTTCTTGAAGAACACACTTCTATGAATCTTAAAGTAGCCTTAACCCAAATTCACTGCCATTGAGCCATTGCTAACTCAGAATGAACTCCTGTGTGTTTCCTAGACTTTAGCTGTTTACTGGAGTTTCGAACTGCTGACAGTGCAGACAACAGCCCAACATATAACCACTGAACCAGAGGGAAAATGATGAGTGTGCCCAGCAGTTCAAACATGCTAACTGCTCTTTGGGAGAGAGTTGAGGCCATGCGATTCAATAAAGATTTACATGACATTGGGAATATCTACAGCCCCATTGTAAATTGGAATTAATTCAGTGACAGTGGATTGAGCTTGGGTTTTATGGATCCTAACTTGGGAAAGGTCCAATTTCTGACTAAATATTTTCATTTTAAGGAGCAGCTTAATGAATTTAAATATTGCCCCGATTGAGGAAAATATGCCCATTCCCCCTTCCCTACATTTTTTGTTTTTCCAACATGGATCTATGGCCAAAGGTATTATTATTTTATAACAATATTTTATTTAAGCAATTTAGTTAAAAGAAGCAAAAGTGTGTGTCTGTGTTCTGCTTATTGTCTGTCCTTTCAGCAGCCCTGGTTCTTTTGTGATTTGTCCATGGCACCACAATTCAAACGCATCACTTCTCATTATATTGCCCTTTTCACTGCCAACCTCTACATGCTGCTAAGTGACTGAAAATACCATGCTTGAATTAGGCGCACCTTGGTGCGCAAAGGAACCTCGCTGTGTTTCAATATTCTACAGAGGACGTGTGCAGCAGGTTTACCCAGTGCAATGCATCCTTTGATCTCATGACTGCTGCTTCCACGAGCACCGATTATAGATCCAAACAAGACAGAATCCTTGACAACTTCAATATTTTCTCCAGTCTCTATGGCATTACCTACGTGTCTAGTTTTGAAGATATATATTTTTTCTTTGAATTTTAGTAAATACTTAAGGCTGCCACCTTCCTTCTTTATCAGCATGCGATTCAAGTCCTGCTTACTTTCACAGCAAGGTCGTGCCATCTGCATATTGAAGGTGCTTAATAAGCCTCCTCTAATCCTGGTGCCACATTAGTCCTCACGTAATCTAGCACACTGATTGAATAAGTATGAGGAGAGGACGCAACCCTACCACACCACCTTCCTGATTTAAACCATGCAGTATCTTTGTTCTGTTCCCGCAGCTGCCTCTCAATCCATGTATTGGTTCGAAATGAGCACAAAGAGGTATTGTGGAATTCCCATTTTTCTCAGTGCTACCCATAGTTTGTTATGACCCACACAGTCCAATGCCTTCACATCGTCTCTGACACACAAATAGACATCTTTCTGGTATTCTCGACTTTCAGCCAAGATCTGCCTTGCATCGGCAATGATATCCCCTGTTTGCATGGCCTCTTCGGGACCCGGCTGTAATTGCTGGTAGCTCCCTGTTCATGTGCTGCTGTGAGTAGCCATTCAAAACTCTCGAGACTCGCTGCCATTGAAGAAGGTCTGAGGATGTCTTGGTTGCTTGTAGGTTCGCTAACTGCAAGGTCAGCAGTTTGAAGCCACCAGTCACACCTCTGGAGAAATCTGAGACTTTTGACTCCCTTCAAGAGTTACAGTCGCAGACAGCCACTTGGGTAGCTCTGCCATGCCCTATAGGGTTGCTATGACAGCAGCTGGTAGGTGTGGTAAACTACAGCCTCCTGGTCAACATCATGGCCTTGGTGCAATAGAAAGATGAATTCCCTGAATGTAACCTGTTCTTTTTAAAGAGGAGTCTACAGGAAATCTTAGTGCTTTTGCTGGATCTAGATGCTGCATCTGTTTCATTGACCTTCACCATAGTGACCGCTGCTTCAAGGAGCCATCAGTGGACTGCTGACCTTGGAGTCCTTGGACTTTATTTTAAGTATATTTAAGAATGATTTAAATGTGTATACCTGAGCAATTGACCAAGTGCCTTTTCATAGATTTATTATATTTAGTTTCAATAAATTGTGTACATATGCATGATTTATGAATTATGCACTTATACAATAACACTATCTAGCAACATCTTCTCACCAGGACATACGGCTACTTTGTAATCAACTTCTTATACCACTTCAGCACCTCCAGTTTATAGTGTATAAAATTACAAATGATATATTCTCAGAAATTTTCTAGCAATCAATATTTAGTAAATGTTTATGTGTTTAAAGTTAAGTCAGGTCAGATTAGATTAATCTTTTCTGTGCAACCAAGTGGATTAGCTGTAGAAAATTCATACTGATATCTTAATAGGAATTATTTAAAACAAATGCTACAAAGGTATAGCTCTACTTCTGCTCCTAGTTATCAGTGAAAATATCAGTGTAAATTCAGAAATGTGCCTGAGCTTCGGCAATGTTCAAGCGACGACAAGCTGTCTTAAACCCACTGCAGAGTGTCGTCTTCCATGGACTGAAGGAAACTCTCTCTCACATTGGACGGACTGACAGAAATACGTAAATTGAGGATTATTTAAAAGATCTCTACTGATAGACGGAAAGTCTTTCATTACATTTCCTCTGTCTCACTATTAAAAATCATGTCTGTATGCTCTAGCTGCTACGGGACAGTTATAAACTGTGAATCACTGGTTGCCTGAGGGTCTTAAGACTGAACTGAGACTTGATTTTCCTTACCAGAATCTCCCCTATCTTCAGATACTTTTGTCACACTCAGTGCAGTATTCTGAATATTTCTGCGCTCAAATCTATCTCTGATTCATTCTCATTCACAAGGACAGTTCTCTAAGTGATCATTTGAAAATGTCACTCTCATAGTGCTGAATAGTTTCCTGAGAGTGAAGGATTCTCTTCCCTCTCCCTCTCCTGACCACAGAATTTTTAACCCTTTAAATCCTAAATGGCTGTTATCTTTCATCAGAATTAGCATTAGCAGCTTTGTTTGCAAGACATAACACAGACAGGGCACCATACACAGGAGACAGGCATGCCATCTTTCTCTGAGGAGATGTCCCCGTCCGACCAGGGGAAGGAAGCATGGTGGTGTAGCTCTGGCAAAGGAGAAACGAGCAAACCCTGAGGGCGATAACTTCCCTGACAGAAGAAAGATAGTGGTTGCAATGTAGGATGATGTCATTGCAGGAGTGAGGGCAATGTCCAGGCAACTCGCATATTGGCATCCTAGACGTATCTGTGGGTACAGGAGGGAGGCAGCCCTGCGTGCGGCATTGAAGGAAGTACTGTGACTCCGAGCTTTGACTGGATCTCCTCCTGCACTAGGATGTAATGGTTGTTCAGTCTAAAATCCCCTGCAAAATGAGCTCTTTGGGCCTGGAAACGGAACAACAAAATAAATGGAAACTGCAGTCACTGTGCATGGCAAGTAGATAGCTCTTCTCAAATGGTAATTCCCAGCAGCAAACTCCTTGCCAATGTGTAGATTCCAACTCATAAACACCCTATAGAACAGAACAGAAATGCCTATTGATTTTGTAAAGTTATAATCTTTACAAAACACGACAGCTGAGCCTTTTCCCCACAGAGTGGCTGATGGGTTTGAACTGCCAATCTGCTGATTAGTAGTCAGCTATTTAACCACAGTGATATCAAGGCTCATATACTTTGAGGACTAAGATATGCCTCACCCAAGTCATAATATTTTTAGTCATCTCATAGCCTTGTGAAAACTGGAGAATGAATACAAATGATAGAAGACTGAATGCAATTTAATTATGGTTTGTAACACAGGACTTAAACGTAACGACTGTGAGGACACCTCAGGTTAGAAAGTGGTTTGTTCTGTCATACAAGAGGTTCCTATGAAGAGGAATGGACTTCCTAGCACCTAACAAAAATCATCTTGCGGAAATGGTACATCCCTATTTCTGTAAAGAGTTCCAGTCTGTAATCCACAGAGACAGTTCTACCCTAGCCAATAGGGTTGTTAAGTTGGAATCTACGTCATGGCATTTATTTTTTTTTTGAATTTTAGTAATCAAAGAAAAGTTTCCTCATCTATTTCCTAGATATCTGAAATTGTCACATGCTACCTTGACTGATGCAAGTTTACATTTTGATTTGAATAATTTAGGAAAATGTGGCAGTTCTTGCACTTGGGTTGTGTGAAGCATTGGTATATCTTCCATCGTCACTTCAGTGGGGAGGGAGTTCTATAGTATTGAAAATTGTTACTAGGCAATTGGTTATGTTATCTACTTTTTAATGCTTTTAAAATAATATTTGATAAGTTCTTAAATGGATTTTAGTTTCACCACTCATTCCTTATCAATCCATATTTACAACTGGTTAGTAGAACCTGAGTTTTGATCTTATAGGTATTTTAGTTTCTAAAATCATACTGTGTATGAGTACTAGTGTCCCTTTTTATTATAGTCCTAGTGCATTTATTTAATTTTGCATTAATATGCGACCACTACTGAAATGTGGATGACAGTCCATCAAAATTTCAGATTGTTCCTCCTCCACACCTTTCAGCGGTACTGGGTCTTATCGTTCTGCCATTTGGGACCCAAGAATTAATTTTAAGAGTCACATCAAAAACCTCTTTTATTTGTTTATAGAGCAAACATACAGGCTTCATGGAGAGAGAAGAAAAGGGAAGTGTTGGGGCTCATACAAAGTACCTTATTAAGTATCCGGGGGGAGAACTGTACTTAATGTGCTGTAAATTCAATAGCTATTCAGGTTCCTATTTTTCATAGTTCAATACAGCTGGCAATGTTAAATTATGGCACATGATAGAAACAATAGTTCTAAATTCATACTGTATGTGATCAATCATATGTGACCTGGATAAAAGAAAGTATATATAAATCCCCTGAATCAAAAGAATGTATATTCTATTTCAAGAATATATACCTAGCCACATCTGAACACATATATATCAATATAGGCATATGCTGTATTCTATTATTGAAATTCAATTCATAATTAGAAAAGAACTTGGAAGGAGGGATATCATTGCTAAAGTCAGATTGGTCTTGATTGAAAGCAGAGTACCAAAAAGATTTTTACAAGTATTGTATTGATTATAAAAAGACAATAGATTATATGTATCATAACAAATTATTATTAACATCGCAATGATTGGGAATTCAAAAGCACATAATGATGTTAATGTGGAATCTGTATTTGGATCAAAAGACAAGTATCCCAATTATGCTGAATAGATTAAAATCAGAAAAATATTTGTTAGGATTGAATGATTTCACCATATCTACTTAATGGCAAAGAACTGGGCAGTGTTTCACTATATAATGAAGAAGGAAGGTCACTATTGGTCAGAACAAAAATGATAGCATCTAACAACAATATTTTAATCTGTACAATTCAAAGAGCGGGATTGTATGATGAAGAACACATTATCTGCATTGAAGGAAGGATCATTCACACCCTGAAAATAGCCTTCAGTATGAATTACAACTCAATGTAAAGGAGATGAACTTTCATACAACCGGACCAATAGGTAGCAGAATGATAAATGGTGAAAAGGTTGATATTGTCAAAGCTTTTGTCTTGCTTTCTTCCAAAATCAAGGCTTATGGAAGCAGGAGTCAAGAGATTAAAAGACAAGTTCCATCTAGTAATCTGAAGTGAAAGACATACTTAGAGTGTTGAACTGCAAGGATGTTACTTTGAGAACTAAGGTGAGACTGACCCAAGCCATGGTATTTTCCATTGCTTGATATCCATGGGAAAGTGGGACATTGAGTAAGGAAGACTGAAGAAGAACTGAAGTATTTGAAATGTAATACTGTAGAAGGATATTGAAAATACCCCTGACTGCCAAAAGGAAAAAAAACAAAAAACAACTGTTCTGTCTTGGAAGAAGTATGGTCAGAGTGTTCCTTAGAGACAAGGATGGAAAAGCTTCATTCATCTTACCTGCTTTGGATATGTTGCCAGGAGAGTCCAGTTTGTGAAGAAGGATATTATTTTTGGTCAAGGGGAGGGGCAGCAGAAAAGAGAAAGTCCCTCAACGAGATGGATGACACAGTGGCCGTGACAATGACTCAGACCTAGGAGTAATTGTGAGGATGGCTCAGGACAAAGCAGTGCTTCCTTCTGTTGGGCGTAGGGTGGCTATGGGTCGAAACTGACTTGATGGCACCAAACAAGGAGAAGAAGCCAATATGACACAGTGAGGACAAAGTGTAATTCTTGACTCAAACCAGGGCAATTTCAATCACCTCACAAGCATGTGGCATCTGAACATAAGGAAAACCAAAAAAGACATGAGTCCTTTGAATTCAGGTATTGGGGAAGATTGTTGAAATGAACTGCTGGATGATAACAAGAAGGACCCGTCCCCGGAGAAGAACATCATCCTTGGTAAATAGAAGAGCAACAAGAAGGAGGAAGGCACTTCCTGAGATGGACTGACACCAAGCTGCAACAGTAGACCCAACCATCACAACAATTGTGAAGATCGTAGAGTGGGGCAGGGTTTCATTCTATTGTGCATAGGGTTGTCGTGAATCAGAATAGAACAGACAGGATCTGACCACAACTATGTATATCTATAGGTTATTCTGGGTTCTGGCTTGCCCAGAATCTAGCTAGTCACTCTGTGACTAACCAAATTTGGTGGTTCAACTCATACTCAGTCACCTTGGAAGACAGACTGAGCTATTTGTTTACAAATGTAACCACCATGTATACCCTATGAAGACCTTTTGGTGAGGAATCCAGAATTATTTATGCCAACCAGAGATTCCATCTCTCTTTAGACATATATCAATAAGTGACAGAGAGAGAGATAGACACAGGGATGTGATTTACATGACAGGACATAACGTCAGTGACTCAGCTGACAACCTACATTGGCAATACCCATTACCTAAAAACATATGACAGGTTAGGAAAAGTAAACCAGTGGTGGTGGTGTTTTTGTGTCCCGTATTCTGTATTTGATTGAAACGAATCTTAAAGGAAAGCCTGCTGTCCCAATTAACAATGACATGGAAAATAACCCCGAGCTGCCACCTGCCTTTGGCGATGAATTAGAAAATAGGTTTGACCACCCACATGTGTATCTGTAGAGGGCTAGTTAAATGCCATGAAATTCCGACAAGTTTATGTAACAAAAACCAATTCAAGCTGATACTTATTTGTATAAAATGATTCTCACTATACGGACTACAAGAGAAAATGCATAATGAATATGAAATGGCTGAGAATTCATCTATCTTTTTTTTTTTTGGTTCCTCCTCTTCACCTAGTCAGTGGTCTCATCACCTACCATTTCTCTGTGTTCTGCCCTGAAGCTCATCGTTCATATCTGTTTGATCTGTCGCTCATGCCTTTGTTCTGGAAGGACTGCGTAGGGTCTGCTTAGACTGTCAGCTTGCTAAGAGCCTCTCCAATTTTACAAAGGACGTCTTCCACTGTAATAATGAGAAAAAATTAAGAGGATTTTCATTGTGAAACTGAAAGTAATAGGTTACTTTAAATTGGGTACTTGTTCAGTTTGTAGTTGTGTTTTAGATTTTTTTTCCCCTACTTCAAAGCTCATGCACTCTGGCAGCACTAGGGGTGATATTTTCATGTGGGCATGGTTCCTCTGGGTGAGCCATGTCCCACAATTCTTTGAAAGCCAGAGAGCTCTGTCTGCCTTTCTGCAGGGTGAACCAAAAATGTGCAGCAGCAAGAAGAGATGGGGATGTGGGGGAGTGGAGAGTGTATATATCCAAGGAAGGATTTTCTTTTCTTTTGCCCTTATGCTTCCTTCCATACTGCTGGGAAAGATTTTAGATTGAAAAGCTGAAATCTTGCTCCATCATTTTTCTCCTGAATGAATGCAATATGGAGTTCACGACATACACGGTACAGCTCTTCAGGATGACAGTGATGCAGGAATAAGTACTTGCTAAGCTACTGCAGCGAGGCTGACTCAGGAAGAAAATCCAAACCACGTTTATGTCTCTTGAGTGGATTCCAATTCATGACAGTACTGATACAGAGTAGAACTCTTTACAGGGTTGCAATCTTGCGGAAACTGATCACTAGATCTTCCTCATGGTGCCTCTAGGTAAGTTGGAATCACCCAGCTTTCATCTAGTGCAAATAGTGTGGACCACTCAGGGACCTATTGGAATAGACAGGGACTTCCATATATGATTTGGTGATTTATGCTGTTATTTTCCCCTTATCTCATGGTCCGAGACTAGTACTGCTGTATCTCATTCTTAGCCAAGTTATGGAGACTTCATATTCAGAATGTGAAGATGGCACTCAAATATAACAGAGCAATAGGACTGAAATTAGACAGTGGAGAGATGTGAAACTAAACCAAAACAAAAAACCGAACAACTTCTCTTAACCAAAAAAAATTGCTATTTTTATTTTTTCAGAATAATAAAATAACTTTCAGAACTTCAAATTTTGTCTTCATTAGCAAAGGATTTTAGGTTTCCACACAACATATTTTTTATGCATCTTTCCTTAAGTGCCTGGAAAGAGCAACAGGTATACACATGAAGGAAGTACACATAGGATTAGCATAGGGTAGGGGGACATTGAACGTGGGGTAGGAATCACATGAGAGTACTCATTTGTACATTGCTCGTATGAGAGAATAGATTAGCACTCATTCTTAAGATGTAAAATGTGAGGCAAAGTGTTTATGCCAAAGGCATAATGAAAGTGTTGGAAGGATGATTGAAATGAACTGCTGGATAGTAACAGAGGGACCAGTCCCTAGAGAAGGACATCATGATAGGTAAATAGAGGGTTCTTTCCTTAAGATGTCTTTTCTTATACAACCCTTCATATTTTTGTTCAGGTATTTTGTTAAGTTACATTGTAATCCAAGAAAATGAGGAAGACTGTTTTACCTAGACTTTCCATGGGAGTGGGAATTGGCAAAGCTACTGGGGAGGTAAGAATATTGGATTTAGCTTAAAAAAATACTCCTACAAATATGCAATTCCGGTATTCATAGCTCTGTTTTGTGACTCCTTCCTTTAGAAAAGGTAATGGGAAACAGCCCTAGGAAGTTGGCGAGGCCACGCTTGGAAGCCCGGAGGGAGCCTCTTTTATTTTTCCTTAAGCTGTATCAAATCAGCTGCTAGGCTGCCTGTTTCAAAAACACACAAAAAGTAGAATCATTTCCTTCAGTGCACTTTAGGGACTAGTGCATAGAATGCCAGAGATAGAAAAGCTTCCCCCACCCACCAAAAGGTTATTATTCCAAAAGCACTCTCAGTGAGCTTTGCCAGGCAACAGAAATATAATAATTTCTCTCTGACCCTTGGTTCATTAATGTACATTAACAAAAGAAGAAATGTATCTAGGAAAACACATAGAGGTTATGGTGTTTGTTATAAGCAGAAGCAGACTAAAGCATCACTGATGAGACAGCATATCTTTTATTAAGTGATAACGTGTTAACTGGCACTCTGCAGGTTTTGAGAATACAGAAATAAGCATTGACTTTCACCTTGCTGTTGATGCTGTGAGTTTGTAAAGGTCATTTTATAGCACATAGTCTATCATTGTGCTCATACTTTTAATCATATAATTGCAGTTTAAGGAAATATATCTTGATGTATTAATGTGAAAGATGAATGATTGCTGGGCCTCAATTCTCTATTTATTTTATAAAAATAAAAACTTCCACATCTGTCGATATGAGAACCATTACATAAGTTAGATAGTATCCAAAAGAGGAAAAAGTTACATAGCCCTTAAAAATTAGCTAACAAAAATCTATGGAAATATAAGAAAGTATGTATAATATATAAAAATCTGAAGCAGTGTACCTAGTTGCATGTACCTTATAACTAATATGCATATACAATTAATTTAAATAATATCCATAGTATTAGAAATAAGTGTTAGTATGCATTCATTTCCTCAGCATCAACAGAATTATTTTAAATTAAATGCTGATGTTGGGTTTCCCGAGTGGGTTATACCTCAGTTCTTTGCTTCACACGCTGGGGGAACTTATGCTGAGGCATGTTTTGGTGTCGGGATGAGTTGTTGTGAAGAAGAGGAACAGTTGCTGTGTTAAAGTCTCAGAGGGGTACACACCATTTCGTAAAAGTGTGCCAAGCTGCGTGGAAGCCGCGCTAAGGTTCACAGCTGGGCACGAACACCATGTGGACAGGAACACTCACACTTATGGAAATGGGGATCCCGGGGGACCAAGAGAACAAGAGCCCAAATCATGCGAGGTCTGAGTAGGCCCAGAGTTTGCCTTGAGAAGGCATGTCCCACATGCTAGAGGCCCTCCTTTGATCATGCTCCTGAGCAGAGCAAAAGAAACTGGTGGCAGGCCAAGTGGGGGAGCCAAGAGGGCAAGAGGACAAGTGATCAAGAGTCTAAGAGCCCAGCCGCATGTGTACCCCCACCCTCTGACCTGCCACAAGACCAGAGCAAACAAGAGATACTGGCTTTCCCATAGCCTGCTTTTAACACCTCTGGCTGGGGAGTCATGGCTGAAGGTATTGGTTGACCCCCACTGGCTGAGTTAGGCCCACCTGTGATGTACCTAATATGGGTGTGTCCAAGGTAATGGTTTTACTGGGTCTAGTCTCTGCATGCTCCGTTCTGGGTTGTGTCACAGATGTCTAATGGGGTACCTGATTTCTTTCTAACCTCCTCTGTGGGATCCTTGGCAGACATGGGAAGGACAACTCCCCATCCCTCAATCTAGCTACCTAACAAAAATATATAAGTTACATAAAAGTAAAGAAAATTAAAGAAGTCATGATGGTGAGACTTCATCTCACAAACTTTGGGGAGGTTATCCTGAGAACCTGGTCCCTGGAAAAGGGCCTCTTGCTTGGTAAGCAGAGGGTCAGAGAAAGGCAGAAAATCTTCAGTGAGATGAATTGACACAAAGGCTGCAACACTGGTTTTGAACATAGCGATTTTGAAGATGGTCCAGGACAGGGCAGTATTTCATTCTGTTGCACGTGGGGTTACTATGCGTCAGAACCAACTCACTTAAAGTTGACAACACCATTACTCATCTGGAGTTAAAACAAACGCACAAGGATCTATTTCTTCACACCCTCAGGAATGGACAAAATGGTAGGAATCCGCAATGCTAGCTTTGCACAGTCAAGTGAAGCAAGTGGAAAAGAGGGCAGTCTCATTTTATAGAACATCATTAAGCATCTCTTTGACAATGTCTACTAAATCTTTGCCTTTCAAAGATTCCGATTTCATTCCTTGTGAAAATGAGTGAGTTTGTTTATCCAATGGCTTAATGAAAATCACCTCACCAGCTTTGTTTTTAACAGTGAAGTCGACATTTCCTGTGGAGTGACTCAGTCAATGAGCTGGAGCACTAGATTTAATGGAAGACTGATATATAGCTATATACACGAAGATAGACACACAGATCCCATGTACACACACGTGCACAAACATACACACCCACACACATAGAGGGTTGAGGAGAGAAAGAGAAACTGAATGCCATATACTGAGAAAAAGATAAATATCAGAAACATCAGGTTCAGTTTTTCAAAAATGGCAGATGTATTGAGGTTCAAATGTCATACCTCATCATTTGATATATTTTGACACATTTCAAAGTTGTTTCCGTTTATATTTTATACTTTCCATTTGATGGAGGTTTTCTCTGTTTTCTCCAGAGATTCCTGTTGTTTATTCCTTGGTCTGTTTCCACTTTGTGCTTTGTGAGTTTCTGTCTATGAAATTCCATAGAGAGTGACAGCCTAGGAGCATGGCACAGGAGAACAAGACGGGAAATGAGGAGCTAACAAACATGAATATGAGAAGAGAATGTACTAAAATTGGGGTGATGATTGCACAAATATTCTTTTTCTAAAAATAATTTATTGGGGGCTCTTAAGACTTTTATCACAATATATACATACATTCATTTTGTAAAGCGTATTTATATATATGTTGTCATCATCATTTTCAAAAAATTTCATTCTACTTGAGTCCTTGATATCAGCTTCTCATTTTCTCCCTCCTCCACACTCCCTCCCTCATAAACCTTTAATAATTTATCTTTTTTTTATGTTTTATACTGACCACTGTCTCCCTTCACCCACTTTCTGTTGCTTGTTTCCCTGGGAGGGGGATATAGATAGGTCATTGTGTTCTGTTCCCCATCTCTCCCCACCTTTCCCTTACACTCCTGGTATTGCTACTCTCATTGTTGGTTTGGTCCTGAGGGGTTATCTGTCCTACATTCTGTGTTTCAAGCTCTTTTCTGTACCCATGTACATGCTATGGTCTAGCCAGATTTGTAAAGTAGAATTGGGTTCATGGTAGTGGCAGGAAGGAAGCATTAAAAAAAACTAGAGGAAATTGTGTGTTTCAACAGTGCTACACGACACCCTGACTGACTTCTCTCTTCCTTGTGACCCTTCTGTAAGGAGATGTCCAATTTTCTACAAAAGGTCTCTAGGTCTCCACCCTGTGTTCCCCCTCATTCACTTTGATATGCTCACTCGTCCTTTCACACGCCACTGCCAGTATCCAGTCCACTCCCCTCACTGCTCCCTTGAGCATTAAATAGTGCCCCTCCTTATCTCTTGTTATGACTTACACCTTGAGATAAATTTTGTCTGAGATTAGGATTGCTACCCCTGCTTTCTTAAAATTGCCATTTGCTTGGTATATTTTTCGCCAGCCTTTAAGTCTCAGCTTATTTTTGTCTGAATCTTGTGCTTCGTCTCCTGTAGGCAGCAGATCAACAGGTTGTGTTTTCTGTCTGTCTGCTGTCCTCTGCCTTTTAATGCTTGAGTTCATTCCACTAATATTCAGGGTTATTGCATCCATCTGTGGACTCTGTGATGTCATCTTGTACCTTTTTTGTTGGGTGTTTTCCTACCTCCCTTTCTTATCAGTGTGTTGTGAATATGTGGGGGGTGTGGGGGGTTCTTGCCTTTTTTCCTCCATTGAGCCAATTCTATCTTGAGGTCTGTTTTCTCTTTGTTGACCTCTGGGTGGTGCTGTTCTGTGTAATGATCTCTTATTTGTGCTTGGTGAGAGTGGTTCTTCTGCCATACTGGTGGGCAAGGATCTTTTGTGGGGTGGGTTTCTTTTAATGCATTATTTAAGCTTTTTCGTGTCTGGGAAGACTCTTACTTCTTCACCTATCTTAATAGATAATTTGCTGGATCGAGTATTCTTGGGTTGGAGTTATTTCCTTCCATTTTCGGAATATGTCACGGCTCTGTCCTGTTCTTCATCATGTGCACTGAACGTGTTCACATTTGTGTGCTTTCTTAGCTGAGGACTTGTTTTTCCCAAGCTGCTCTCATGATTTTCTCCTTTTCCTCAAAGTTGGATACTTTAACTATTATCTGCCTTCTTGACTTCTTCTTGGAATTCAATCTAGCTGGTGTTCTGTTGGCCTCCTGAATGGTTGTTGGCCTGGGAGGATGGTGCTGCACTGAATTAGCTCCCAGGAAGCCATGGTGTTATGGCCCATGGTGGCTTGGAGGGAGGTTCTCAATCTGCGGGTCACAACTGCTTTGGGGATTGAATGACCCTTTCACAGGAATCACCGGATTCATAACAGTAGCAAAATTACAGTTATGAAGAAAAAATGAAAATAATTTTATGGTCGGGGATCACCATAACATGAGGAACTGGGTTAAAGGGTCGTAGCATTAGGAAGGTTGAGAACCACTGGCTTAGAGCATCTTGGAGTTGGGGCTGGATGTGCCTGTTTGGGTGTAGAGCACCACAGATGACGAGTGGAATTGCTCTAATTGGCAAGATGCTGTAGAGGCAGCAGATATTCCTGTAGCAGCGTGGTGCACCAGAGAGGCTGGTGGAGATGCCTTAGGTTTCGTGAAGCACTGTGAACTGCGAAGGAATTTCCCCCAGCCCCGTGGAGTACTAAAAATGGTCAGCGGGAGTTCCCCAGCTGCTTCGAGGGTCTTGGAGATTAGGTCCCAGCCATTTGAAAGGGAGATCCCCCAGCCATCTGGGGTGTGGTGGAAGGTGGGTGGGATTTCCCAGGCTCAGTGTAATTCCACAGAGGGAGGGTAGGAGCTCCCTCAGCTGGGCAGTTGGAGTTGCCCTAGGGTGAGGGGAGTGGCCTGGGTACTGGCAGTGGCATGTGAAAGAAAGAGAGGGGAAGAATGGAAAAGAAAAAAAAAAAGGCTGCTGAGACTATGGTGGGAGAGAAGATGGAGGAAAAAAGTAGAGATAGCTGAGCCCCTATCATCTGACCGTGGGGCTGGAGGGGTTAAACACTGCCCAAACATGGTGGCAAACTGTAGTTGTGTGGAAGTAAAGCCCTTGGGTCAGCCAGCGCATCCTGTTGCAGACCAAGACTGTGATGGGGCTAAAGCTAGGCGCCAGCCAGCCTGCACAGCGGTAAGCCAAAAGGCGACAGCTCTTCAAAACCTAGTGGATCTGTGTCTGCTTAATCTTATGCTGCTCCTGCTATGACCCAAAAGAGTGGAGTTTCCCTCTCAGTGGCTCTCCTGCACTGATTTCTGATGAGTCCCTCGGGTGTGTTACTCAGTCATCATCTTGCCGAACTTGCACAATTATTTTTAATATGATTGAATGATTAAATTGTATGATATGTGGATTATGCCAATGAAATTATCTGTAAAATGTCAAACATGCAAGGTTATACTTTATATAACTCGGTGTATTTAAAATTTGAAAGACTTAAACTTCCCTGTGCTGATAAATTCTTGATGTTAGATAGTGGGGTTGTAATAACTAAAAGCAACAATAGGATAACTTCGGAGTGCAAAGAGTATATATTTTACTGAAATATATGTTAAATATTTCCTTAAATTTTCTCAAGCATAGGACTCTAGGATTTTTTTGTTGTTGTTGCTTTTCTCAGTTGCACAGACCAGGGCATAAGAAGTAATTTCACAAGTTTCAGAGACATCATTCGACCAAACCTCCCACTGAAATTTGAAGGGAAATGAGCTTTGAATATTAAATGTGCTCCATATATTTAACAAGGGGCAGTTCAAGAGTTAGGTTCAAATAACAACCTTTCGGTTTCTGAGCTCATCCTATTGTATGAGAACAGGCTTATTTGTAATCATATATCTATGATATGAGAGACATTTTGTTACACTTTAGGGATAACATCACCAAAGAAGAGAAGTTAAGAATACCATGAAGTTTAAATTCTAATCGGTCTGCTAAAATACCTTTAAGAGTGGAATTTGAGCATTAAGTATACCATAGCTATGCAGTGGAGAGGAGCTGTCTTTCAAATAGATTTTTCTTAATTCTTTAGTAAAATGACTTCTGTTTTGAATCTGAGCCTATAGATACCCAAAATAATAATCCAGTTGTTAGCCTCTAAAAAGCCCCTTTTTAGCTACGAAAAGCCAATTGGTTTTTCGTAGCTACCGATGAGTCAAGCAACCTCCAATTGAAATCTGGACCAGTACTGCGTTATCCTCATGATCAGTTTGAACACAGGCCTGTCACTCACTGATTTTAAAAAGTCGTTTGCAAAGCTTTTCTTGCTAGGTCGTGTCAGCTTGAAATCCATGGAAAGACATTCTGCACTGATATGTTGGTGCTCTCTGTACACAAGGTGCATTGACCAGGATTCAGCTGCGTATGGGTACTGACAAACCCGATGGAAGAATGAACAGAATGTGTACTTGCTGAGTGCTCTTCTTCCCTTCCTGTTCCCTCTCCTCTTTCCTGTAGTCCTGGAATATCATCCTAGTGGACACAGCTAGATTCCTTTTCAGATACAGTCATAATCTGTTAGTGCAGAGAAAACACAGGATTACACTAATTTTATGATACTGTGAAACGCCACATTAGCGCTGGTCCACATATCTCTTGACTCCTTTTCCTACATGAAAGATATGAAATGTGTCTATTTTACTTCAGGCTCACTGGCTGTTAAAAATGTTTCAGCACAACAATTTAGGAAGCAATTGTGTCATTTCCCGTTAAACACATCACTGAATAAATCCATTTTAAGTCGTATTTGCTATAGTTTAACTCAAATTCACTTAAAGGTACTATTAATTTCATACTGAAATCTGTTTATGTAGGTGAATGCAAACTTCAATTCATAGAAATAGGGAGATAAAAACAAGGTTCACTCGTATCTTAATCCTGTTATAGGATAGATGCTGCCTTCTTTCCCAATATTTCTCAATACAATAGCAGATGTAGGGAAATTAATTACCTGGAGAACATTTTGATTCCTCTCTTTTTGTCCTTTTTCTTTCTCTTCCCAAATCCAATATTAGCAGATAAAATCTGATCTAATTGGAAATAGTTCACATCACAAATCATTCTGTAATGAATATCATAAAACATAATCAGATTGGACAATTATATTACAGCAGATTTAGAGCTAAGTTTTCCATGGCAAACAAACAAAACCATACCCTCATATAAAATAACAGTGAGCATTTTGAACATGTGAAGTCTTTTTTCGGTGTTTTCAATTAAACAAGAAGAGATGACGAGGAAGGAATCTTCTGGGAAGCAACTCACTTCTCTTTTCAACCATGTTCAGACTTCTGAAAAGAAGATTATGTGTCCCAAGAGGCCAAGAAATCCACATTTGTAATGAACTCAGCTTTGCTTTCTGTCACTGCTGAGTCATCAGAATGGGTAATCTGTTCCAAAAAGTGTGTTAACTTGGCAAGAACTGACCTTTTACGGTAATTCTAAAAGGAAAGCCTTTTTTAAAAATGGCATGAACAATGATTAACTCCTGATTTTCTCTTCATAACTGCCTCTCCACTTATTTTAATTTATGAAATAACTGGATCTAGGAAGGAAGATGAATTTAGAGGCCACAAAAATATCCAGATCTAAAAAAGCACTTATAATACTCAAGTGTACAGAAACACCATATGACGCCATATTATAATCATTTTAAATAACATATCATGGGATGAGATAATTCAATCATGTTAAGATGGGTTGTGTAGTCATCACCACAATCAACTGGAATATTTTCATTCTTCTTCTCATTGCTATTGAGTTGATTTCTCAGCACTCTCCTCTTCCATGACCCCAGGTACTTTTTAATCCAATTGCTATCTTCATGGATTCAAGAATAAAACCAACAGAAACCTTGATCTGTGTAAAAAATAATGAGAATAGGATGGAAATTTTTCTTGGCCCTTCATAGACTTCATCAGTCAAGAGACTGTTAGCATCAGTATAGAGATAAATTTCCCTGAGAATCGGTTGTTCCATTTGGTTTCCAGGGCACACAGCCACCAAAATAAGCAACCTATCTGAGGACCTAAACCCACACCTTTGGGGCTATGGAAATTAAATTGTAAAAAAGAGATGCAATTATAACACAATTTTAACCACCATTTTCTCAGCTGTAAAATTATGGAGAAGGATAAGGTGATCATAGATCATTTTCAAGAATTTTAAGAGTCCACTTTATTTAATACAATAATCTGTGACAAGGGTAAACCAAAATCAAAACAAATCCACTGGCATCCAGTCAATACTGACTCATAGTGACCCCCTGTGGTTTTGTGAGACTGTAAATGTTTATGGGAGTAGAAAGCCCATGCGGATGGCCGCTCAATATATAACCACTATTAATATGTACTTGATTTTCATTTATTCAGAAATGGTTTTTCTTTGAGGTCTTTATCTTATCAAGTACTTACTGCCTTTAAAAAGCTATTTTATTCTGAATTAGATGATGAATTAAAATTAGATCACCAGTTTACAATAAAAAATCATATACATTATGTTTCAAGTCATCCTCTCAATATACCTTCACTTATCCTAATTCTTTCCTATGTTGCCTTTTACAATTCCTCCAAAAAGTTGAAATGTACGTGGAGTCTAGTGGCAAACAAGTTTATCTCAAAACCAGCAAACATGAGAACAAACAAACAAGTAATAACATTTTTCTTTCTTTTGTGATCATCTAAATTCTATCCTTGGGTAAATATTGCTTTTAAAATCCTACATGTTGAACTACTCTAACATAGGTGGCAGGTTCAGTCCCAAACTTAAAGGATGACTAAGACTTATAGTCTTGAGGGTCCCATCAAGTTTTTTGAGATTTGTAAGCTTGGTATCTTACTATCATAAGTTTTGTTCAACATTTCTCTCCCATTTTATTCAGGACCTTCTAACCTGATTCAAAGCATTCGTTAAGGGAAGCGGCACACCATCAGATTCTTCTTGTTTCAGGATTGTGGGCTTTTAAGTCGTTGGTGATATTTGTGTGGCTTTTTAGTCTTTGGTTTCTATAGCTTGTTTTCCCTTCAAATGTGAAAATACTAATAATTTCACCTTAGACAGCTGTTTTTGAGCTTTTTGACCCAAAGTGATACTCATAAAAGTAGGATGTAGAATATTACCTTTGCCACCTAGGTTCTGCCTCAGAACTTGGGGTGTCCTAGACAATGGTCCCGGTACCTCAAGGGCCAGCAACTCCTTCCCCCAAGAAGATATGTCTTAAAATATCCATAACTTTTTCCCATGTATGCTCTTTCACATTCATGGATATATTTGTAGGAAAGATAAGTATACATATAGAAATATCTGTATATATATATATATCTCCAAATAATATCTATGGGAACACTCTCGCTCAACCTACATATCTATTCTTGAATATACTTGTAGAACATTACCAATAATTTTTGTTTGCAGATTGTCAAGCCTTTCTTCTGAGTCTTAGTCTGGAAGCTAGGCTGAAACCTATTCATGAGTCTACTCCTAGATTAACACTGATGTAGGATTATGTACATAAGGCAATTGCCTCTGTTGCCTCTAACACTTGAAAATCTCCCAGTGTCTTCCCCTACACCCATCAGCACATTTTGCCAAGTTCCTTCTCATTGCATATTGCCCTCCTCTTCAAGCAAGTTAGTATGTGTTTCTACCTCTTACCTTCCCATTAGTATCCATGAAAGAATGTTTATTTAGTGAGAAAATATTTTAGGAGTTCTATAATAGTGGTCACATATAATATTTTTCCTGTTGTGTTTGACTGATTTCACTCAACATAATGTTCTTTAGCTTCATCATGTTATGAGGTGTGTCATAGCTTCAACCTGACTCATTGATGTTTCATAGTGTTCCTTTGTGCATATGTACCTAAGTTTCACCATTTTCCCATTGTGGGACATTTAGGTTATTTCCACCTCTTTGCTCTTGTGAACAGTAGTGGGGTGAACGTGGACGTGCAAATATCTGGAAGTTTCATGGTTATTATTTCTCTAGGACAAGTAAGTGGATCGCTGGTCATATGGTATTTCTAGCCACAATGTTTCCCAG